>NC_086453.1:11722284-12367526 GCF_028390025.1 Pseudophryne corroboree | reverse complement strand
TATATTATTATGTTATATATATATATATACACACACACACATATATGTCTATGCACTTTGTGTAAAGGGGGCTGTGTAGCAAGTACCACCCACAGTTAGTTTATACTAAGCCCCCCGGTCTGAATACAATAAAAAAAATTCTTCTAATTGGTTTTACAAAATACCCTAATTGGTTTTGTGTGTTTTGCTATTTACTAATAAATGTAATTATGTTATGCTGAGTTATATGAAATACCCCCCGAGTCTGTCTGAGGGGTCCCCGGAGAACTTGGATAATTATAACAGTGTCCAGGAGTGACTGTAGGCATTATCCAGCCCCGGTAGCACACTCGGTATATTTGTGTAATGACTTGATTATCACATCACAGAATAGCAGCTTCAAAGCAAATCTCATCTCTACTTTGTCTCATTTTCAATTAATTTCATGGAAAGTAAATAAATTAGGACCGGCCTTCGATTAAATCCCTGGAAGTCACTTAATGAATGTCTCTGTTGCCTTAGGTCAGAGTAAGTGGAAATAAATTACAATGCAGCATCTGCCACTGATCTTATCCGGCTGTGCTACACACACATGCAACCCACCCAACCTACAGCCCCTGGGTGATGTGGGCCAGGATTAGGTATGACGCAGGCTGCTGTGGAACTACAAGCTCCAGCCTGGCCAAGCTATTGTGGTACTACAAGCCCCAGTTTGGATAAGCTATTGTGGTACTACAAGCCCCAGTCTGGATAAGCTATTGTGGTAAAAGCCCAAGCCTGGCCAAGCTATTGTGGTACTACAAGCCCCAGCCTGGCCAAGCTATTGTGGTACTACAAGCCCCAGTCTGGATAAGCTATGGTGGTACTACAAGCCCCAGCATGGACAAACTGCTGCGGAACTACAAGCTCCAGACTGCCCAACCTATTGTGGCACTACAAGCCCCAGTCTGGATAAGTTATTGTGGTACTACAAGTCCCAGCCTTGCCAAACTGTTTCGGAACTACAAGCCCCAGCCTGGCCAAGCGTCTGCGGAACTACAAGCCCCAGCCTGGCCACGTTTCTGCAGAACTACAAGTCCCAGCCTGGCCAAGCTATTGTGGTGCTACAAGCCCCAGCCTGGCTAAACTGCTGTGGAACTACAAGTCCCAGCTTGGCCAAGCTCATGTAGTACCACAAGCCCCAGTCTGGTCAAGTTGCAGTGGAAGTCACACGTTACGTCTACAATAGACAATGTGTCCCATCATTGCGGCCCAGGCTGAGGGAGAGACTCACCCATCATACGGAGAAGGGAAAGATGACTTACAGTATATTTGTATGGTTCCCCTTCTCCTGGCGTGCTCTGCCCCCCCCCCCCCCCCTTCCCTCTGGACACATCTCTCTGAAACCCCCCTTTAGTGGCTGCCTGCCTTTGTGGAGTAATCAGCCTTTGTTACTCTGCCTTGAACAAATCACGGCCATCGTTTTGTTAAGCAGACCGTCCCTCGCTAAGGAGAGCCTTAAATATTTCATCAAACACCGCTGTGTTCAGCGTCCTCACTGTACTTATGAATTATTCCTGCTTGATGGAACGACAAAGGGCAAAGTAGGGGCAGAGATTCACCTTCCCGGTGGCGGATGTCCTTGTGTCACCTCCCACCGATAGCAGAGCAGAATCCCAGCTGCTGTATATAGCGAGGTGGCCCAACTTCTGCAGGCTGCGTATGTACGGGGGCAGAGGGGTAATTATCTGCACACTGGCTATATAACACGCTGGCTGCATGGAGCACGTAACGCAACGTGGGTGTGCTGCTGTATATAGGGGATACCGGCAATATGAGAACTGCATAGGGTATGCTGCTGTATATAGGGGATACTGGCTATATAAGTACTGCATAGGGTATGTTATATAGGGGACACTGGCTATAAGAGAACTGCATAGTGACCGTTATGTAGGGGATACTGGCTATACGAGTACTGCATAGGGTATGTTATATAGGGGACACTGGCTATAAGAGAACTGCATAGGGTATGTTATATAGGGAATACTGGCTATACGAGTACTGCATAGGGTATGTTATATAGGGGACACTGGCTATAAGAGAACTGCATAGTGACCGTTATATAGGGGATACTGGCTATACGAGTACTGCATAGGGTATGTTATATAGGGGACACTGGCTATAAGAGAACTGCATAGTGACCGTTATATAGGGGATACTGGCTATACGAGTACTGCATAGGGTATGTTATATAGGGGACACTGGCTATACGAGAACTGCATAGGGTATGTTATATAGGGAATACTGGCTATACGAGTACTGCATAGGGTATGTTATATAGGGAATACTGGCTATACGAGTACTGCATAGGGTATGTTATATAGGGGACACTGGCTATATGAGTACTGCATAGGGTATAATGTTATATAGGGGACACTGGCTATATGAGTACTGCATAGTGAACGCTATATAGAGGATACTGGCTGTATGAGTACTGCATGGGGTATGTTACATAGGAGATACTGGCTATATGTGTACTGCATAGGGTATGTTATATAGGGGACACTGGCTATACATATAGGGGACACTGGCAATGCGAGTACTGCATATGGTATGTTATATAGGGGATACTGGCTATTTGATTATTGCATTGGGTATGTTATATAGGAGATACTGGCTATATGAGTACTGCATAGGGTATGTTATATAGGAAATACTGGCTATATGAGTACTGCATAGTGACAGTTATATAGGGGATACTGGCTATACGAGTACTGCATAGGGTATGTTATATAGGGGAAACTGGCTATTTGAGTATTGCATTGGGTATGTTATGTAGGAGATACTGGCTATATGAGTACTGCATAGGGTATGTTATATAGGAAATACTGGCTATATGAGTACTGCATAGTGACAGTTATATAGGGGATACTGGCTATACGAGTACTGCATAGGGTATGTTATATAGGGGAAACTGGCTATTTGAGTATTGCATTGGGTATGTTATGTAGGAGATACTGGCTATATGAGAACTGCATAGGGTATGCTGCTGTATATAGGGGATACTGGCTATATAAGTACTGCATAGGGTATGTTATATAGGGGACACTGGCTATAAGAGAACTGCATAGTGACCGTTATGTAGGGGATACTGGCTATACGAGTACTGCATAGGGTATGTTATATAGGGGACACTGGCTATAAGAGAACTGCATAGGGTATGTTATATAGGGAATACTGGCTATACGAGTACTGCATAGGGTATGTTATATAGGGGACACTGGCTATAAGAGAACTGCATAGTGACCGTTATATAGGGGATACTGGCTATACGAGTACTGCATAGGGTATGTTATATAGGGGACACTGGCTATAAGAGAACTGCATAGTGACCGTTATAAAGGGGATACTGGCTATACGAGTACTGCATAGGGTATGTTATATAGGGGACACTGGCTATACGAGAACTGCATAGGGTATGTTATATAGGGAATACTGGCTATACGAGTACTGCATAGGGTATGTTATATAGGGAATACTGGCTATATGAGTACTGCATAGGGTATGTTATATAGGGGGACACTGGCTATATGAGTACTGCATAGGGTATAATGTTATATAGGGGACACTGGCTATATGAGTACTGCATAGTGAACGCTATATAGAGGATACTGGCTATATGAGTACTGCATGGGGTATGTTACATAGGAGATACTGGCTATATGTGTACTGCATAGGGTATGTTATATAGGGGACACTGGCTATACATATAGGGGACACTGGCAATGCGAGTACTGCATATGGTATGTTATATAGGGGATACTGGCTATTTGATTATTGCATTGGGTATGTTATATAGGAGATACTGGCTATATGAGTACTGCATAGGGTATGTTATATAGGAAATACTGGCTATATGAGTACTGCATAGTGACAGTTATATAGGGGATACTGGCTATACGAGTACTGCATAGGGTATGTTATATAGGGGAAACTGGCTATTTGAGTATTGCATTGGGTATGTTATGTAGGAGATACTGGCTATATGAGTACTGCATAGGGTACGTTATATAGGGGATACTGGCTATATGAGTACTGCATAGGGTATGTTATATAGGGGATACTGGCTATATGAGAACTGCATAGTGACAGTTATATAGGGGATACTGGCTATACGAGTACTGCATAGGGTATGTTATATAGGGGAAACTGGCTATATGAGTACTGCATAGGGTATGTTATATAGGGGACACTGGTTATACGAGGACTGCATATGGTATGTTATATAGGGGATACTGGCTATATGAGTACTGCATAGGGTATGTTATATAGGGGACACTGGCTATACGAGTACTGCATATGGTATGTTATATAGGGGACACTGGCTATACGAGTACTGTATAGGGTATGTTATATAGGGGATACTGGCTATAAGAGTACTGCATAGGGTATCTTATATAGGGGACACTGGCTATACGAGTACTGCATAGGGTATGTTATATAGGGGATACTGGCTATACGAGTACTGCATAGTGTACGTTATATAGGAGATACTGGCTATATGAGTGCTGCATAGGGTACCTTATATAGGGGACACGGGCTATATGAGTACTGCATAGGGTATAATGTTATATAGGGGACACTGGCTATATGAGTACTGCATAGTGAACGCTATATAGAGGATACTGGCTATATGAGTACTGCATGGGGTATGTTACATAGGAGATACTGGCTATATGAGTACTGCATAGGGTATGTTATATAGGGGCTACTGGCTATACGAGTACTGCATAGGGTACGTTATATAGGAGATACTGGCTATACGAGTACTGCATAGGGTACGTTATATAGGAGATACTGGCTATATGAGTACTGCATGGGGTATGTTATATAGGAGATACTGGCTATATGAGTACTGCATGGGGTATGTTATATAGGAGATACTGGCTATATGAGTACTGCGTAGTGTACGTTATATAGAAGATACTGGCTATATGAGTACTGCATAGGACATGTTATATAGGGGATACTGGCTATATGAGCACTACATGGGTTATGTTATATAGGGGAAACTGGCTATATGAGTCCTACATTGGGTATGTTATATAGGGTATACTGGTTATATGAGTCCTATATTGGGTATGTTATATAGGGGATACTGGCTATATGAGCACTACATAGGTTACGTTATATAGGAGATACTGGCTATACGAGTCCAACATAGGGTATGTTATATAGGGGATACTGGCTATATGAGTACTGCATAGGGTATAATGTTATACAGGGGACACTGGCTATACGAGTACTGTATAGGTTACGTTACATAGGGGATACGGGCTATATGAGTACTACATAGGGTATGTTATATAGGGGACACTGGTTATATGAGTACTGCATATGGTATGTTATATAGGGGATACTGGCTATATGAGTACTGCATAGGGAACATTATATAGGAGATACTGGCTATATGAGCACTGCATAGGATATATTATATAGGGGATACTGGATATATGAGCACTACATAGGGTGCATTATATAGGGGATACTGGCTATACGAGGATTACATAGGTCACATTATATAGGGGATGCTGGCTATATAAGAACTGCATTGGGTATGTTATATAGGAGATACTGGATATATGAGTACTGCATAGGGTATGTTATATAGGAGATACTGGCTATATGAGTACTGCATAGTGTACGTTATATAGGGGATACTGGCTATATGAGCACTACATTGGGTACGTTATATAGGGGATACTGGCTATATGAGCATTACATAGAGCATGTTATATAGGGGATACTGGATATTAGTACTACATTGGGTACGTTATATAGGGGATATTGGCTATATGAGCATTACATAGGGCACGTTATATAGGGGATACTGGCTATATGAGCATTACATAGGGCACGTTATATAGGGGATATTGGCTATATGAGCACTGCATAGGACACGTTATATAGAAGATACCTGCTATATGGGTATGGGTACTACATTGGGTATGTTATGTTAGGTGTCTCTGATCATTAGAGAGGTGATGCTGCTGCAGTGTATACAGTATATAGATTATATAGTATCTGGCTCTTGGTCCATCCTGTATATCCATATACTATCCCGGTACAAAGTGATCCATAATCCACATACCGCAATACACTGATGGAGTCACACTGGCTTGCTGTTCTGCACTAGACGTGTATACTCCTATGTGATCCCCGTATACATCTACAGCTGCTGTGACCTGAAGGAAGGCCAGGGAATACCGCTATATACGGCAGACAGTTGGCCCTCTATGACGGGCACCTGTGTAGGAGAATGTACTGTCACTGTGTGCTGAGTGACTGTGTGACTGCGTGCTGAGTCACTGTCTTTGCGTGCTGTGTGACTGTGTGCTGAGTCACTGTGTCTTTGCGTGCTGTGTGACTGCGTGCTGAGTCACTGTGTGCTGTGTGACTGCGTGCCGAGTCATTGTGTCTTTGCGTGCTGCGTGCTGTGTGCTGAGTCACTGTGTGCTGCGTGCTGAGTCACTGTGTCTTTGCGTGCTATGTGACTGCGTGCTGAGTCACTGTGTGACTGCGTGCTGAGTCACTGTGTCACTGTGTGCTGCGTGACTGCGTGCCGAGTCATTGTGTCACTGTGTGCTGTGTGACTGCGTGCTGAGTCACTGTGTGACTGTGTGCTGTGTCACTGTGTGACTGCGTGATGAGTCAGTGTGACTGTGTGCTGTGTCACTGTGTGCTGAGTCACTGTGTCACTGTGTGCAGTGTCACTGTGTGACTGCGTGCTGAGTCAGTGTGACTGTGTCACTGTGTGCTGTGTCACTGTGTGCTGAGTGACTGTGTGCTGTATGACTGTGTCACTGCATGCTGTGTGACTGTCTCTGTGTGCTGTGTCACTGTGTGCTGTGTGACTGTCACTGTGTGCTGTGTCACTGTGTGCTGTGTGACTGTCACTGTGTGCTGTGTCACTGTGTGCTGTGTGACTGTCACTGTGTGCTGTGTGACTGTCACTGTGTGCTGTGTGACTGTCACTGCGTGCTGTGTCACTGTGTGCTGTGTGACTGTCACTGTGTGCTGTGTGACTGTCACTGTGTGCTGTGTGACTGTCACTGCGTGCTGTGTGACTGTCACTGCGTGCTGTGTGACTGTCACTGCATGCTGTGTGACTGTCACTGCATGCTGTGTGACTGTCACTGCGTGCTGTGTGACTGTCACTGCGTGCTGTGTGCTGTGTCACTGCGTGCTGTGTGACTGTCACTGCGTGCTGTGTGACTGTCACTGTGTGCTGTGTGACTGTCACTGTGTGCTGTGTGACTGTCACTGTGTGCTGTGTGACTGTCACTGTGTGCTGTGTGACTGTCACTGTGTGCTGTGTGACTGTCACTGTGTGCTGTGTGACTGTCACTGTGTGAGAGTGAGGAGGGGCGATGTGTGTATGAGTCAGGAACATTACAACTGAAAAGTACGGACATTCCGCTGATATATAGTCGCCTACACTCCCAGAATGTCCGCCAGATTCCCGAATTACGGAGACATCTCCCAGAACCCTGAGAGTAGACCGGCCTCCCCCATCCTGCAGCAGTTCCTTGACGCGAGTTGATAAAATAAATGTAAATGTTACAAAACAAATCTAAAAAAGGTGAAAGTGCTGCTCTGTAATTGCCCTGGACAGAGGTGCAGAAGGCCAGCAGCCAGGCCTGGATCTGTGGAACTGTCACAGGGATCCCAGCGCTCAGCGGCAGACTGCCCCCTTGTTCCATCATATTACACGTGCAGACCAGCACAGGAGTGCCTGTAGTTACTGGGAGGGGGCACTGGTGCTTTACATGTGCAGACCAGCACAGGAGTAACTGTAGTTACTGGGAGGGGGCACTGGTGCTTTACACGTGCAGACCAGCACAGGAGTAACGGTAGTTACTGGGAGGGGGCACTGGTGCTTTACACGTGCAGACCAGCACAGGAGTAACGGTAGTTACTGGGAGGGGGCACAGGTGCTTTACACGTGCAGACCAGCACAGGAGTAACTGTAGTTACTGGTAGGGGGCACTGGTGCTTTACATGTGCAGACCAGCACAGGAGTAACGGTAGTTACTGGGAGGGGGCACAGGTGCTTTACACGTGCAGACCAGCACAGGAGTAACTGTAGTTACTGGTAGGGGGCACTGGTGCTTTACATGTGCAGACCAGCACAGGAGTAACTGTAGTTACTGGTAGGGGGCACTGGTGCTTTACATGTGCAGACCAGCACAGGAGTAACTGTAGTTACTGGGAGGGGGCACTGGTGCTTTACACGTGCAGACCAGCACAGGAGTAACTGTAGTTACTGGTAGGGGGCACTGGTGCTTTACACGTGCAGACCAGCACAGGAGTAACTGTAGTTACTGGGAGGGGGCACCGGTGCTTTACACGTGCAGACCAGCACAGGAGTGCCTGTAATTACTGGGAGGGGGCACCGGTGCTTTACACGTGCAGACCAGCACAGGAGTAACTGTAGTTACTGGGAGGGGGCACCGGTGCTTTACACGTGCAGACCAGCACAGGAGTGCCTGTAGTAACTGGGAGGGGGCACCGGTGCTTTACACGTGCAGACCAGCACAGGAGTAACTGTAGTTACTGGGAGGGGGCACCGGTGCTTTACATGTGCAGACCAGCACAGGAGTAACTGTAGTTACTGGGAGGGGGCACCGGTGCTTTACATGTGCAGACCAGCACAGGAGTAACTGTAGTTACTGGGAGGGGGCACCGGTGCTTTACACGTGCTGGCCAGCACAGGAGTAACTGTAGTTACTGGGAGGGGGCACTGGTGCTTTACATGTGCAGGCCAGCACAGGAGTAACGGTAGTTACTGGGAGGGGGCACTGGTGCTTTACATGTGCAGACCAGCACAGGAGTAACTGTAGTAACTGGGAGGGGGCACTGGTGCTTTACACGTGCAGACCAGCACAGGAGTAACTGTAGTTACTGGGAGGGGGCACCGGTGCTTTACATGTGCAGACCAGCACAGGAGTAACTGTAGTTACTGGGAGGGGGCACCGGTGCTTTACACGTGCAGACCAGCACAGGAGTAACTGTAGTTACTGGGAGGGGGCACCGGTGCTTTACACGTGCTGGCCAGCACAGGAGTAACTGTAGTTACTGGGAGGGGGCACTGGTGCTTTACACGTGCTGGCCAGCACAGGAGTAACTGTAGTTACTGGGAGGGGGCACTGGTGCTTTACACGTGCTGGCCAGCACAGGAGTAACGGTAGTTACTGGGAGGGGGCACTGGTGCTTTACATGTGCAGACCAGCACAGGAGTAACTGTAGTAACTGGGAGGGGGCACTGGTGCTTTACACGTGCAGACCAGCACAGGAGTAACTGTAGTTACTGGGAGGGGGCACCGGTGCTTTACACGTGCAGACCAGCACAGGAGTAACTGTAGTTACTGGGAGGGGGCACTGGTGCTTTACATGTGCAGGCCAGCACAGGAGTAACGGTAGTTACTGGGAGGGGGCACTGGTGCTTTACACGTGCAGACCAGCACAGGAGTAACTGTAGTTACTGGGAGGGGGCACCGGTGCTTTACACGTGCAGACCAGCACAGGAGTAACTGTAGTTACTGGGAGGGGGCACTGGTGCTTTACACGTGCTGGCCAGCACAGGAGTAACTGTAGTTACTGGGAGGGGGCACTGGTGCTTTACACGTGCTGGCCAGCACAGGAGTAACTGTAGTTACTGGGAGGGGGCACTGGTGCTTTACATGTGCAGGCCAGCACAGGAGTAACGGTAGTTACTGGGAGGGGGCACTGGTGCTTTACATGTGCAGGCCAGCACAGGAGTAACGGTAGTTACTGGGAGGGGGCACTGGTGCTTTACATGTGCAGGCCAGCACAGGAGTAACGGTAGTTACTGGGAGGGGGCACTGGTGCTTTACATGTGCAGGCCAGCACAGGTGTAACGGTAGTTACTGGGAGGGGGCACTGGTGCTTTACATGTGCAGGCCAGCACAGGAGTAACTGTAGTTACTGGGAGGGGGCACTGGTGCTTTACACGTGCAGACCAGCACAGGAGTAACTGTAGTTACTGGGAGGGGGCACTGGTGCTTTACACGTGCAGACCAGCACAGGAGTGCCTGTAGTTACTGGGAGGGGGCAGTGGTGCTTTACACGTGCAGACCAGCACAGGAGTGCCTGTAGTTACTGGGAGGGGGCACTGGTGCTTTACACGTGCAGACCAGCACAGGAGTAATTGTAGTTACTGGGAGGGGGCACCGGTGCTTTACACGTGCAGACCAGCACAGGAGTAATTGTAGTTACTGGGAGGGGGCACCGGTGCTTTACACGTGCAGACCAGCACAGGAGTAACTGTAGTTACTGGGAGGGGGCACCGGTGCTTTACACGTGCAGACCAGCACAGGAGTAACTGTAGTTACTGGGAGGGGGCACTGGTGCTTTACACGTGCAGACCAGCACAGGAGTGCCTGTAGTTACTGGGAGGGGGCACTGGTGCTTTACACGTGCAGACCAGCACAGGAGTAATTGTAGTTACTGGGAGGGGGCACCGGTGCTTTACACGTGCAGACCAGCACAGGAGTGCCTGTAGTTACTGGGAGGGGGCACCGGTGCTTTACACGTGCAGACCAGCACAGGAGTAACTGTAGTAACTGGGAGGGGGCACCGGTGCTTTACACGTGCAGACCAGCACAGGAGTGCCTGTAGTTACTGGGAGGGGGCACCGGTGCTTTACACGTGCAGACCAGCACAGGAGTGCCTGTAGTAACAGGGAGGGGGCACTGGTGCTTTACACGTGCAGACCAGCACAGGAGTAACTGTAGTTACTGGGAGGGGGCACCGGTGCTTTACACGTGCAGACCAGCACAGGAGTAACTGTAGTTACTGGGAGGCGGCACTGGTGCTTTACACGTGCTGGCCAGCACAGGAGTAACGGTAGTTACTGGGAGGGGGCACTGGTGCTTTACATGTGCAGGCCAGCACAGGAGTAACGGTAGTTACTGGGAGGGGGCACTGGTGCTTTACATGTGCAGGCCAGCACAGGAGTAACGGTAGTTACTGGGAGGGGGCACTGGTGCTTTACATGTGCAGACCAGCACAGGAGTAACTGTAGTAACTGGGAGGGGGCACTGGTGCTTTACACGTGCAGACCAGCACAGGAGTAACTGTAGTTACTGGGAGGGGGCACCGGTGCTTTACACGTGCAGACCAGCACAGGAGTAACTGTAGTTACTGGGAGGGGGCACCGGTGCTTTACACGTGCAGACCAGCACAGGAGTAACTGTAGTTACTGGGAGGGGGCACTGGTGCTTTACACGTGCTGGCCAGCACAGGAGTAACTGTAGTTACTGGGAGGGGGCACTGGTGCTTTACACGTGCTGGCCAGCACAGGAGTAACTGTAGTTACTGGGAGGGGGCACTGGTGCTTTACATGTGCAGGCCAGCACAGGAGTAACGGTAGTTACTGGGAGGGGGCACTGGTGCTTTACATGTGCAGACCAGCACAGGAGTAACTGTAGTAACTGGGAGGGGGCACTGGTGCTTTACACGTGCAGACCAGCACAGGAGTAACTGTAGTTACTGGGAGGGGGCACCGGTGCTTTACACGTGCAGACCAGCACAGGAGTAACTGTAGTTACTGGGAGGGGGCACCGGTGCTTTACACGTGCAGACCAGCACAGGAGTAACTGTAGTTACTGGGAGGGGGCACCGGTGCTTTACACGTGCAGACCAGCACAGGAGTAACTGTAGTTACTGGGAGGGGGCACCGGTGCTTTACACGTGCAGACCAGCACAGGAGTAACTGTAGTTACTGGGAGGGGGCACTGGTGCTTTACACGTGCTGGCCAGCACAGGAGTAACTGTAGTTACTGGGAGGGGGCACTGGTGCTTTACATGTGCAGGCCAGCACAGGAGTAACGGTAGTTACTGGGAGGGGGCACTGGTGCTTTACATGTGCAGGCCAGCACAGGAGTAACGGTAGTTACTGGGAGGGGGCACTGGTGCTTTACATGTGCAGGCCAGCACAGGAGTAACGGTAGTTACTGGGAGGGGGCACTGGTGCTTTACATGTGCAGGCCAGCACAGGAGTAACGGTAGTTACTGGGAGGGGGCACTGGTGCTTTACACGTGCAGGCCAGCACAGGAGTAACTGTAGTTACTGGGAGGGGGCACTGGTGCTTTACACGTGCAGGCCAGCACAGGAGTAACTGTAGTTACTGGGAGGGGGCACTGGTGCTTTACACGTGCTGGCCAGCACAGGAGTAACTGTAGTTACTGGGAGGGGGCACTGGTGCTTTACACATGCTGGCCAGCACAGGAGTAACGGTAGTTACTGGGAGGGGGAACTGGTGCTTTACATGTGCAGGCCAGCACAGGAGTAACGGTAGTTACTGGGAGGGGGCACTGGTGCGTTACATGTGCAGGCCAGCACAGGAGTAACTGTAGTAACTGGGAGGGGGCACTGGTGCTTTACACGTGCAGACCAGCACAGGAGTAACTGTAGTTACTGGGAGGGGGCACCGGTGCTTTACACGTGCAGACCAGCACAGGAGTAACTGTAGTTACTGGGAGGGGGCACTGGTGCTTTACATGTGCAGGCCAGCACAGGAGTAACGGTAGTTACTGGGAGGGGGCACTGGTGCTTTACATGTGCAGACCAGCACAGGAGTAACTGTAGTAACTGGGAGGGGGCACTGGTGCTTTACACGTGCAGACCAGCACAGGAGTAACTGTAGTTACTGGGAGGGGGCACCGGTGCTTTACACGTGCAGACCAGCACAGGAGTAACTGTAGTTACTGGGAGGGGGCACCGGTGCTTTACACGTGCAGACCAGCACAGGAGTAACTGTAGTTACTGGGAGGGGGCACTGGTGCTTTACACGTGCTGGCCAGCACAGGAGTAACTGTAGTTACTGGGAGGGGGCACTGGTGCTTTACACGTGCAGACCAGCACAGGAGTAACTGTAGTTACTGGGAGGGGGCACTGGTGCTTTACATGTGCAGGCCAGCACAGGAGTAACGGTAGTTACTGGGAGGGGGCACTGGTGCTTTACATGTGCAGGCCAGCACAGGAGTAACGGTAGTTACTGGGAGGGGGCACCGGTGCTTTACATGTGCAGGCCAGCACAGGAGTAACTGTAGTTACTGGGAGGGGGCACTGGTGCTTTACACGTGCAGACCAGCACAGGGGTAACGGTAGTTACTGGGAGGGGGCACTGGTGCTTTACACATTTGGCCTTGTGACTGGGAGATCAGGCAGCTCAGCCACAGTGGTCCCAACATGTATTATCTGGCCCTGGGAACCTCAGGAGAGACAGACCAAGTGACTGTGGAGCCTGTGAGATGGATCTGGCAGGGCATGCTGGGATTTGCGGTTCTACAGCAGCCGAAGAGCCTCAGGCTGCTCACCCCTGATGTATCTGCTGGTGCCTCTAGAGAAATAGTTATTCCTGGATGTTTTGCAGTCTCATATGATGGTAAATGATTCCCCGGTCACAGGGGTCCCGGCTGCCCCATACAATCCTGCAGACATTTTTAATTCTATCCATTGTAAACTTTCCATCACCGAAAACAGTTTAAGCAATCCCTGACCGACCCTCCGGGGCTCGCTGACCACACGCATAGTGTTACCGACGCAGGGGGTTAGTTCTGGGCCAGTCTGCGGCCTCTCGCCCTACGGCGGGTACATTACACTAAGTGCCGCCTGCTGTGTATTTCTTATTTCTGTTCTGCATGTATTGCATTTATTCCTGATCCACTCAATTCTAAAGTTTCATCTATTGTTAGCTGTAAGTAGCCCCCGTGCCGGAGCTACCCCTGGGGGTACGTGTTACCCCGCACACCGTCCTGGAACCTGCTGCACACCTGACAAATGTCGCACAACACGTCACACCCGGCCAGGCTCTGGCCCCTGCGGCGGGGGGAGGGGGACAGGGATAGAATGAGACTCGCACAGAAGCGCGGCGCGGTGCACTCTATTAATTCAGCACTTTCTTTAAACAAGAAGCACATTAACCTTAATGGTTTGTAAACGAATGAGACCAAATGGCCTGATCTGCATACAAACCTAATTAGAATTGGGATAATTCCATCAAGGATGGCTGGGAGGGAGAGGCCGCCAGCACGCACGCTGCAATCATAAAAATGCATCATTACCTTACCCATCCTCGGTGCATTGCAGGGCACGGCTCAGGGGGGCTGTCGGAGGACCTCCTCGTAGACCCTTGGAGAACAGACGCTGAAGCATGGAGGCTGAGGTCCATGAGGAGCATCTGGGTAAAAGCTGCGGCGTGGACCCTTACAGGGTGATGGAGGTAATAGAGCTGCAGGAGACTTGCCGGATTCCCGATGCCCATCGTTCTGTGAGGGGCACTAGCGTCGGGGTCACTGTGTTTCCATGGCAGCTCCTGTACAACCACCAAAGGCCTAGTGCTGTGACTGCAGGAACCCTGGAGGGCCCGGCCAGCACTGGGGCATAGCAGAGGCATGACACTGGTGTCACGGCGGGGTTATTTGCGGGGTAATACTGCACTGCCACGGCAGCCACCAAATCGCCGCGCCAAGTGCGTAGTCCCAATAAGTTCTCCAGGACGGAGATCACTGACTTCGCTGTCTGGTAACTGCTGAGGTCTCGGACACCGGACCCCTGACATTCTACTGTAGCTCCAACACACCCACTTCTAGACACAATGTGCACAAGAAATGGAATATTTATATGAGAAAGTGTTCTGAAGCCAGTAATGCCTGTGTCTCAGGGGCCCGATGCTGAATGATATATGGCAGCCAGGGCCTAATGCGACTCCAACCATCAAACACCCAAACCCCACAACAAATCCCCCGTGCTTTATATTTGCAGCATTATAACTAGTTTTCCCGGACTAGTCTGTTCTTATCCCGTAGATCCTGGTTCCATGTGGTATACGCCAAACAACCAGACGAGAACACACATCCAGCATATACAACAAGGGAAGTAGTACATCTGTAGCAAGTCATACTCTACATATAGGATAAGTATAGATACCGAGCACTGCAGCCGCCACACAGCCGCCATACAGACGTCATACAGCCGCCATACAGACGTCATACAGCCGCCATACAGATGTCATACAGCCGCATTACAGCAGTCATACAGCCGCCATACAGCAGTCATCGGCCCTCATTCAGCTGCCATACAGACGTCATAGAGCCACCATACAGCCCTCATTCAGCCGCCATACAGACGTCATACAGCCGTCATACAGCAGTCATCGGCCCTCATTCAGCTGCCATACAGACGTCATAGAGCCACCATACAGCCCTCATTCAGCCGCCATACAGACATCATACAGCCACCATACAGCCGTCATACAGCAGTCATACAGCCGCCATTCAGCCCTCATTCAGCTGCCATACAGACGTCATACAGCCACCATACAGCCGTCATACAGCCGCCATTCAGCCCTCATTCAGCTGCCATACAGCAGTCATACAGCCACCATACAGCCCTCATTCAGCCGCCATACAGCCGCCATACAGCCCTCATTCAGCTGCCATACAGCCCTCATTCAGCCGTCATACAGCAGTCATACAACCGCCAAACAGCAGTCATACAACCGCCACACAGCCCTCATACAGCCGCCATACATCAGTCATACAACCGCCACACAGCCCTCATACAGCAGTCATACAGCCGCCATACAGCAGTCATACAGCCACCATACAGCCCTCATTCAGCTGCCATACAGCAGTCATACAGCAGTCATACAGCCGCCATACAGCCCTCATTCAGCTGCCATACAGCCCTCATTCAGCCGTCATACAGCAGTCATACAACCGCCACACAGCCCTCTTACAGCCGCCATACAGCAGTCATACAGCCGCCATACAGCCCTCATTCAGCTGCCATACAGCAGTCATACAGCAGTCATACAGCCACCATACAGCCCTCATTCAGCTGCCATACATCAGTCATACAACCGCCACACAGCCCTCATACAGCCGCCATACAGCAGTCATACAACCGCCACACAGCCCTCATACAGCAGTCATACAGCGCAATAGGGAATCACTAAATACACATAAAGCTTCCTGCAATTAGTAGTCTCAGCAGCACCAAACACCCGTCATTATTATACGAAATGAACATATAAACAGAATGGAATATTATAGTGCACTGCCCCCATCCCTATATATATATATATATATATATATATATATATATATAATATAAATATATATATATATATATATATATATATATATATAATATATAATATAAAATCCATGTAGCAGACTCGCGTGTATGCATAATCCCTGGGAACACTACAAGAGTTACTGTACTTTATCCCGCCCAGCTGAAATATTTCTGTAACCACAAACAAGGGTCGTCTGTAAAGCAGGAATTGCGCTATATCTTGATGATTAATATCGCACCAAAACTGCTTTATTTTATCCCAGGACATCTGTCGGCTTTAAACCTGTCAGAGCCATCTCTGTGTGTCACAGTAAAAGCGCTTGGAAATGTGCAGAGCTAACAAATAATAAAACATATCAATTGCAGACAATATTCCAGACTAAGGGAAACCCACAGCATAAAATGCACATTTGCTGTACAGGTCTGCCAGCCAGCGCGTCGCAGCCCACAGTGCGGACCACGCAGCCTCCATGTTTGACTAATTGAGAGTTCACCGCTATCTTGTCATTTAAATACCAGATTCACAAATGTTATTTTCCTATTCTCCAATTCCACACGTTCGCCATGCCCCGGCTGTCTGACACACATTACATATTAGAATTACAGGGACTAATCATCGCTCGCACGTTGCCAAGTATAGATTTATTCTCCATGTGATAACAATGCCGTGACTAATTTCAATTTTCCACCGGCTTCAGGTAGCACCAAATTCATACATTACAATATATTTAATTAAGATGGAACATGCTTATTGGTGGAACTCCGCTTTCTGTAGCACAGCCATTAATTCTCATCAGGTTAGTGCATTACTGCTGCTCTCTAAGCCAAGACTGATTGTTGTCCGTTATTCCTGTGACACTACCCAACACGCTACTTTATCAGCAATTCACATGCGCTGCGTACTGTACCTTTCACACAGGTGACATGCGCAGTACAACTTTCTCAAAGCACCATCTGGTGGCAGAAAAAGGCACTGCGTGCAATTTTTTTATATTATGCAGTGAGAAACTCATTTACCACCATGCAATGTATTTACTTAGATTAGGAGCACAAAGAAGAATGATGAAATGATCTAGCATTAGAGGACAACCGGACGTGTGCTACAGTATATCTGTGCGTCCGACGGAGAAGCGGACCCCAAAAGACTCCACTCTGGAAGTTATTAAACAAAGTATTTGCGGCTTTGTCCTTTCCCCTTAGAATGTAAGCTCTAACGAGCAGGACCCTCTTCCCTCATGTGATTATCCTTTTCTTACTTTAATAGTCCTCAACTGCCCAAATCTCGCAGTTCTCGGCCACCTTGATACTTATCTCAGTGTCGTCTACTGGTGTAGTTATGCTTAGTTACCCTGTACTTGTCCTATATTGTCTTCACCTGTAAGTCGCTGTTTTCCTGTTTTGATTATGTGCATATGTACTCTCTAATTGGGCGCTGCGGAACCCTTGTGGCGCCATACAAATAAAGGATAATAATAATAATAAAGTAACCAGCTGGCATGAAACAAATGGGAGAGTGTTATATTTAACTGTAAAATATTTAACTTATAAATTCTGATCGATACTGTAGATAGATAGATAATATGTATCTGATTCATTGGGAAACTCAGAACGTCTTGGCTACAAAACTACAGGCCTCAGACATTTTTACATAATTCACACATATCCTGCAAAAGTAATTTGTTCTAAATAAATTATACTATTACAAAGCGGCCCAGTAGTGTTCCAGACGGAAGCCTCTCCCATTCTCTGCCATGCAATATTTCCCAGTTATAAGCAAACAAGAGAGCAGTCATTTTGGACAAGACCATCCATCTGCTAGAACTCAGGCAACCTCATTTTAAGCCCGTGATGTCCACTCGGCCGGATGACGCCCTACAATGCTTCATGGCAACCGGTATTGTATCAGGGTACATGGAGTTCTGACATTTGCCCCTATCTCGGAGCGAGCTGTAATTACACCGACGCGAGGAGCATCTCCCAGACTCCTCTATGCAGGTCTTCCTAAATAGCTATTATAAGATTTAATCAGAAGACACAATTGCCTGGAGCTCTGGCACCGGGATATAAATGCGGCCCATAAATCACGCTGACAATGAATCTAGAAAACTAAGAAAGCTTCTTACCTAGTGTGACTTCAGCCTGCATAGGCATGGTGAGGGCTGGGTGCTTCACCTCACAGCTAAACAGCGCCTCGTTGTCTACCTGTGGGTTTAGGGTCCAGGTGAGCATGGCTCGAACCTCTACAGTTCCATCACTCATTGGAAGATGCATTTGGTGGAAGAAATAAGTGGGGTCCGTGCTGTGAACCCAACGCGGGAACTCCAGGCTGACCACTGTCTCTGGAATGGTCTCTGTCACGGGGATGGACATAGGTCCCTGGTCGGACGTGCGGGTTCGGAAAGGGTTCTCCGTGAAGGAACTTAGTCCCCGCTCCTCAGTGTCCAACAGTAAAAGTGATTTCTGCATTTTAGTATCATCCATGTCTCGGTTTAGAATGTTCCTCGACCCTCGGATGTTCATCAGGCCGGCAGCGGCCGGCGGTGGGTCCATCATAGGGACAACCTCGATCAGCTCCCCGTCTCTCTTGAAGTACACCTGGGAAAAAGACAACGGTGCTATGAGAGGAACGTCAGCAGTAATCAATAAGAGATCTAGCGGCAGGATCTACCTGCAGAACGTCTCATCTTGCTTATGAAAACGCAGCGACAACGATAATCTAATTTTCTTTTTTCTTTTTTTATGAAATTGACAGAATTTTTTTTAAGTTAAAAATAGCACAAATTTTTTGGAAAAAAAAAAGTTAATAAAGGTAGGAAATAATGAAACGCTGAAAACATTTTTATTTAAAAAAATAATCCTAACAAAATATATTGCGCGGACAGCTGTACCGCCATGACCCTACACCACAGGCTTCCCTATGCAAAGGCGAAACTTACCGCCAGTTTGGTGATATGGAGGAAAATCCCTATATACAGTAAACACCCACTGTGACCTTTTGCCCTCTAATAAATATACCCGTTAGTTTGCTTCTAAATATATATGAATCTATTTACATTATCCGGTTATTTTTCGACCTTTTGACCTGTCGACCTAGTACATGTTGACCTATAGTGGTCGACCTAAGTTGTGTCGACCTAATGACCGTATCCCGTGCGTTCGCCTCACTGGCTATGTACCGGGACGCAGTCAGAAGAAACGCAGCTTTATTGGTAAAGCGCAACGGTATATGCCGACGCTACAATATGAACTGTTAATAAATTGGTGCGAACGTGATTATAACGGTCCTGCAAAGCCACAGGGGTAAATTTACAAAAGCTTCTGAAACTGAAAAGAGGTGATGTTGCCCTTAGCAACCAATCAGCTTCTGCCTATCATGTCCCTATTGCATCCTAGAAAACGGAAGACAGAGGGGGTCATTCCGAGTTGATCGCTCGCTAGCCGTTTTTAGCAGCCGTGCAAACGCTATGCCGCCGCCCACTGGGAGTGTATTTTAGCTTAGCAGGAGTGCGGACGGTTGTATCGCAGATCGCCTGCAAAATGTTTTTGTGTAGTTTCAGAGTAGCTCTAAACCTACTCAGCGCTTGCGATGACTTCAGACTATTCAGTTCCGGATTTGACGTCGCGAACACGCCCTGCATTCGCCCAGCCACGCCTGCCTTTTCCCTGGCACGCCTGCGTTTTTCCGAACACTCCCTGAAAACGGTCAGTTGCCACCCACAAATGCCCACTTCATGTCAATCACTCTGCGGCCAGCAGTGCGACTGAACTGCATCGCTAGACCCTGTGCAAAACGACGTAGTTTTGCATACGCATGCGCAGAAGTGACGTTTTGTAGCCTGATCGCTGCGCTGCGAACAAATGCAGCTCGCGATCAACTCTGAATGACCACTAGAATTCGATTGGTTGCTATGGGCAACATCACATCTTTCCAAGCAAGCGTTAGTAAATTTACCCTGCAGACGGATTTAGCAGCTTTCCGTGATTGCTGTTACAGATCCGTTCTCTCCTGTAATAGAATATACTTCTCTCAGCCCGGCGCGAATTACGGCTCTGCACCTGCTTTTCCTATAACCATCCGGCACAGTACGTTTCATCGGCAATCACAGGACGTCTCTTTACTTATATGCTAATCAGGTATCTTGAAAGGAGTTTTAGGACACAAGCAGAAATGTAATCAGCAGGAAAAAAGACCCGCAGCCCGTCCTCATGTTTCCCCGGCACGTGTGAAACGTCTATTATCCGTGTCACTTTGTCACCGGCAGGCGTCACATCTTCCGTCTGTCATCCCACTCGCGGACGCCTCCTGCGTAATGTTCCTTTTCTTTCAGTGTATCACAGCTGTTAGTGCTCATTCAGCGTCCTCCTCCTCCCCCCACATCGCCGCTACCTGTAATATCTCTCGTATAACTCGCCATCCCCAGGATACGTTCCTAGACAATCATCCAGCTCAGATGGGAACCTTTATAAATCAAGTGTGTGCATAAATAATAGTCACATACTGAGCTGGTGACGAGCCCGACACTATCCGCACACTCGTCAGGCTGTCGGAGAGGCGGCGAGACCTCTGCATCAGCTACCGGGAGGTGTCAGGTACGGAACAGATGTTACCGGCTGCGGAATTAGACAAATAATCTGCTATTGTCAATTAGAGTGTGTGGCTATTAGGGGTCTATTTACTAAAGCCTTGGATGGAGAGAAAGTGGAGGGAGAAAAAGTACCAGCCAATCAGCTTCCAATTGTCATTTTTCAAACACAGCCTGTAACATGACAGTTAGCAGCTGATTGCTTGCTACTTTATCACTGTGCAATGTATCACTCTCCAAGGCTTGATAAATCTGGGCCTTAGTTTGATAATAGGCAATAGATTATATTGCGATGACGTCTGACACTCTGGGGAGATGTATTAAGCCCGGAGAAGTGATAAAGCAGTGATAAGTGGAAGGTGATAACGCACCAGCCAATCAGCTCCTAACAGTCAATTTACATATTGGAGCTGATTGGCTGGTGCATTATCACCTTGCATTTATCACTACTTTATCACTTCTCCAGGCTCCATACATCTGCCCCTGTGTTCGGGCTACATCCGTGGCCGCCTCGGCCCAGGTGTCCTCTAAACGCGGCCCTCCGTGGTCCCTCCTGGCCGATGGTCAGGCGAGGGGAGCCGGTGAGCGGTTTATTGGGGCTTGCTGGCATGTAATGGCTCCAGCTCTGAGGCAGAGAGTCGCAGGGTGACTGATATCTCAGGATGTGGCGCGGAGAGGAAAAGCCAATAAGCGGATCTCACACACCTGTCTCTTCCTGAGTAATGAAACACATTCCGCAGGAACTTACTTTCAAGTCTCATTTATCCTACAAATATAACCTCTACAGGCACATTAACCCCCTTCTAAAGCTCTTTTATATTATTTATCTAATGGAGTGATGAAGAAACGTATATAGAAATGTGAATATAAAGCCATTTAGTACATTCAGTGACAGACTCTGCTGATAACAGCCAGGCAGCCCAGCTGAAGACCATTCTCACATAGGAAATGTCTGTGTGTGCCCCCATATCCCCTACCCCTGTGTGCCCTCATATCCCCTACTCACACAGCTCCCCTTCCCCTGTGTGCCCCCATATCCCCTACCTGTACAGCTCCCCTTCCCCAGTGTGCCCCCATCCCCGCTACCTGCACAGCTCCCCTTCCCCAGTGTGCCCCCATATCCCCGACCTACACAGCTCCCCTTCCCCTGTGTGCCCCCATATCCCCTACTCACACAGCTCCCCTTCCCGTGTGCCCCCATATCCCCTACCTGTACAGCTCCCCTTCCCCAGTGTGCCCCCATCCCCCCTACCTGCACAGCTCCCCTTCCCCAGTGTGCCCCCATATCACCGACCTACACAGCTCCCCTTCCCCAGTGTGCCCCCATCCCCTACCCCTGTGTGCCCCCATATCCCCTACCCACACAGCTCCCCTTCCCGTTTGCCCCCATATCCCCTACTCACACAGCTCCCCTTCCCCTGTGTGCCCCCATATCCCCTACTCGCACAGCTCCCCTTCCCCTGTGTGCCCCAATATCCCCTACTCACACAGCTCCCCTTCCCCTGTGTGCCCCCATATCCCCTACCTGTACAGCTCCCCTTCCCCAGTGTGCCCCCATCCCCGCTACCTGCACAGCTCCCCTTCCCCTGTGTGCCCCCATATCCCCTACTCACACAGCTCCCCTTCCCCTGTGTGCCCCCATATCCCCTACTAACACAGCTCCCCTTCCCCTGTGTGCCCCCATATCCTCTACTCACACAGCTCCCCTTCTCCTGTGTGCCCCCATACCCCCTACTCACACAGCTCCCCTTCCCCTGTGTGCCCCCATATCCCCTACCTGTACAGCTCCCCTTCCCCAGTGTGCCCCCATCCCCGCTACCTGCACAGCTCCCCTTCCCCTGTGTGCCCCCATATCCCCTACTCACACAGCTCCCCTTCCCCAGTGTGCCCCCATATCCCCGACCTACACAGCTCCCCTTCCCCAGTGTGCCCCCATCCCCCTACCCCTGTGTGCCCCCATATCCCCTACCCACACAGCTCCCCTTCCCCTGTGTGCCCCCATATCCCCTACCTACACAGCTCCCCTTCCCGTGTGCCCCCATATCCCCGACCTACACAGCTCCCCTTCCCGTGTGCCCCCATATCCCCGACCTACACAGCTCCCCTTCCCCAGTGTGCCCCCATATCCCCGACCTACACAGCTCCCCTTCCACAGTGTGCCCCCATATCCCCTACCCACACAGCTCCCCTTCCCCTGTGTGCCCCCATATCCCCTACCTACACAGCTCCCCTTCCCGTGTGCCCCCATATCCCCGACCTACACAGCTCCCCTTCCCGTGTGCCCCCATATCCCCTACCTACACAGCTCCCCTTCCCCTGTGTGCCCCCATATCCCCGACCTACACAGCTCCCCTTCCCAAGTGTGCCCCCATATCCCCGACCTACACAGCTCCCCTTCCCAAGTGTGCCCCCATCCCCCTACCCCTGTGTGCCCCCATATCCCCTACCCACACGGCTCCCCTTCCCCAGTGTGCCCCCATATCCCCTACCTGCACAGCTCCTCTTCCCCATGGTGCCCCCATTCCCCTGTGTGCCCTCATCCCCCCTACCTGCACAGCTCCCCTTCCCCATGGTGCCCCCATCCCCCCTACCTGCACAGCTCCCCTTCCCTTGTGTGCCCCCATCCCCCCTACCTGCACAGCTCCCCTTCCCCAATGTGCCCAAATCCCCCCTACCTGCACAGCTACCCTTCCCCTGTGTACCCCCATCCCCCCTAACTGCAGCTACCCTTCCCCTGTGTGCCCCCATCCCCGCTACCTGCACAGATCCCCTTCCCCTGTGTGCCCCCATCCCCATTACCTACACAGATCCCCATCCCCAGTGTGCCCCCATATCCCCGACCTACACAGCTCCCCCTCCCCATGGTGCCCCCATCCCCCCCTACCTGCATGGCTCCCCTTTCCCTGTGTGCCCCTAGTCACCCTACTTGCACAGCTCCCCTTCCCCTGTGTGCCCTCATCCCCCCTACCTACACAGCTCCCCTTCCCCTGTGTGTGTCCCCAGCCCCCCTACCTGCATGGCTCCCCTGTGTGTTCTCCCATCCACCCTACCTGCACGGCTCCCCTTTCCGCGTTTGCCCCCATTCCCCCTACCTGCATGGTTCCCCTTCCCTGGTGTGTGCCCTTATCCTCCTACCTGCACGGCTCCCCTGCCCCGCCCCTACCTAAACGGCTCCCTTTCCCCTGTGCGCCCCCACCCCCCTACCTGCACAGCTCCCCTTCCCCAGTGTGCCCCCATCCCCCCTACCTGCACGGATCCCCTTCCCGTGTGTGCCCCCATCCCCCCTACCTGCACGACTCCCTTTCCCCTGTGTGCCCTCATCCCTCTACCTGCACGGCTCCCCTTCCCCTGTGTGCCCTCATCCCCCTACCTACCCAGCTCCCCTTCCCCTGTGTGCCCTCATCCCCTTACCTGCATGGCTCCCCTTCCCCTGTGTGTGCCCCCATATCCCCTACCTGCACAGCTCCCCTTCCCCTGTGTGCCCTCATCAGCCCTACCTGCATGGTTCCCCTTCCCCTGTCTGCACGGCTCCCCTTCCCCTGTGTGTGTCCCCAGCCCCCCTACCTGCACGGCTCCCCTGTGTGTGCCCCCATCCCCTCTACCTGCACAGCTCCCCTTCCCGCGTTTGCCCCCATCCCCCCTACCTGCATGGCTCCTCTTCCCACGTTTGCCCCCCCCACCCCCCTATCTGCACAGCTCCCCTTCCCACGTTTGCCCCCCCCATCTGCACAGCTCCCCTTCCCACGTTTGCCCCCATCCCCCCTACCTGCACAGCTCCCCTTTACCAGTGTTACACTTTGAGGTTATTGTTATTGTCTCCTTGGATAGTACAGAGTACAGAACACACACACATATATTATGGTGCCCATCTGAGGCATCGCTTGCAGACTTCTACCCCTCTCCTATCACTCAGTACCAGGAGTAGGGTAAGGAGAATACGTTCCCCGCCGTCACCGCTCCCCTCATGTTGGCAGCCACTATAGCATGACCGAAGTAACGCAGGAGCAATGAGAACCTCAATATACACAACACAAGTTGCTTAATCAATGTATAGGCTTAAATGGGATGATTGTAAGGAGGGGTTTACCCTCAGAACCTCATCCACCCGGGATCTAGGATGATACCACCTATAATCAGGTTCTCAGGTCGCCTGACGGGAGGAATGTCCCTGAGGCTCAGCGCTCCCTAATAAATGATTGTGAAGATTTGGAATGGTAACACAACCACAGTGGACATTTGCCAAGCTCTCGGAGATAAAGAGTTTTAGAGCCAGGTGCCAGCAAAGTGTCAAATTAAAGATGTAATTAGCCGTGTTAATGGCTGTGACATCCCATAATGGCCGTGACAACCCATCTTTTCTAAATGTTCTTTGTTAATGAAACCTGTGACAAAGGTATAAAGATGGGAAACACAATAGCAAGATATGGCTGCACACTGCGAAGGACTGCCTCTTCTGCAACCTCAGGGCACAGCAGCAGGGGTCCAGGTGACCGGGGGGTCGCAATGCTGGGGGGACACAGCATGAAAGTCTACCTCCAGTGTCCCCTAGAGGATGAAAGGAGAAACATAAAGAAGGTGGTAGAAAGAAAAGGGGGTTGTGGGGGAACCAGAGGTGGCCACTGTAGAAGGAAAAGCTTGTGCCATGTCCTTCAGATGGATTTAGAGGTCAATATACATGCAAGGCCTCTAGTATCAGGAACCTGGAAAACCACTACTAGGGCAGTCTTTTACTCTACAAAATCTGGACAGGGCCATCAAAGTGGAGACACCAAACCTGTCTGGAGACCACCAGGTAGTGTATGGTACCATCTGTGGTTATAGCTCCATAACGCACTAATGCTCAATGAGTTTCTGTCCGTCATGCCGAAGAATTTGCACCTTGGAATTGAAAGTAGCTTGGAGGCCACTCTCCATTTCCCCGCGGAGAAGGGAGTGGGAGGTTCTTCCACTTTGTATGGAATATTAATGAGGAGAATTTCCAAACAGATCTCTTTGAACGTAGCGGGGAACCTAGAAAGTCGGGCTGATCAGATTAGGAGATGAGGGTCAGTTGAATTTGTCTCCAGGGATCAAGTCTGCAGCCCTTCCATCAGGAGCCCAGCTCTGAGAAGTGATGGGCCTGGAGAACATTCCCTGCTGTCAGTCTGTTTGGCATAATGGGCAATCAACAGAAAGGATGATACCCTCCTAAAAAGTTGGGTAGCAGCAGTTTTAACTCCGAAATTATCAGCCACGAGGACAGCATTGGGGAGCTTCCAACATGGGGGAAAAAATCCAAATGGGTCCCAGTGATGATCATCTTGTTGGTCAGGTTGGTCTAGAGAACCAGGACAGCAAACATTCCCCAAAGTCCTAATCTATTCAGGGATGACATTCTAAAACCTCGCACTATTGGCTTCTGTTGATCGTAAGGGGATTATATCTTCGCGAGTCTGTACCCAACTAATACTCACAGCCAGGATAATCTTAACCTTATTATTCCAACACCTCCATTGAGTCTCGCAAGACGCTGCCTTCTCCTTCGCTTCTACTCATGTAGAATACAAATCTGTCAAGACGTGGAAAGCAGAACCCATAGTCTCTGGACAATTTTCCTACATTAAATCAAGCCGTTTATATACCCAATATAATGCAGACCGAGCTTCCCCGAGTAACGCTAATTCTCAACTGAACCACATAATAGGTAAATATATGGGAGACACAAGCTGAATCCTCCAGACATAGATAATGAAGCAATTTCCACAGCCACTTAATGAAGAAAGCGAATTGACCGAACACACGTGTCAGAGACCTATCTCGCTAACCAACGCTCTGCAAAATTAATCCATTTCCTAACAGCTTTCCCCCCTGACAGCTGCCAGTGAAGAGGAATTCATTTCCCATGCTCAGAGTAGTTTAGGATTCCCAGGAACATGGCATGTTTTCTGCCACGTCAAATCTTCAATTTGTAAAATAGATTTTCCTAAAATTCCAACTCTGGATTAGAATCAGCGGGGGATGGGATTTAGCATCTGGTGTATCTCACCTGCCACCTAAAATAAACCAATGTCTAGAAGCGGAGCTAGATTGTGAAGACGCGGAGCAGACTCAACACGGAGCAGACATCATATTAACAGAGGAAGGTAACAAGTAAATCATATTATACAGATGTGTTTTCATCTGGCCTCAATACGCCATGCAGCGTGCGACCAGGACGCTACAGGACGATATATGACACGTGTATACGGAGCCGAACGGAATTTGTCTTGTAAAAAAGCTGCGGCTGCTACATTGTATCACTTTGTGTACAGATTAGGAGGTAGATGCATCCAGTACTACAAGATTATCTGTCCAATCTTTCTGGTTGGAATGAAAATCTGGTAATGGACGAGAGCAAATGACAACTGACCATTTTGCTCCCAAATACTGGAAAATAGACAAAAATGGACGTTCAGACAAATTGGTTAAATCCATTTGATTTAACCAGTTTATGCGAATGACCGTTTTTGCCCATTTTCCAGCTTTTGGGAGCAAATGGTTCATTGCGATTTGCCAGATTTTCACTCCAACCAGAAAGATTGGACAGATAATCTTATAGTGTGTAACCAGCTAATCACACACAATATACAAGTGTCGCATATCACATTAATCAGCGCAGTCTCCCGGTGCGTCTTAGTGGCATCCCAACTAAGAAGCATTTTTGGCAAAAGAAGACTCAAAAAAAAAAAAAAAAATGGCCAAAACTAGCAGTCTGGCGTGCCGATAGGGGCTCTTTGGCGCAACTGCACCAAAGATGTATGAGGACACATCTGCACCTCCTATTCTCCAACATAAAACTACAGCTGCACTCTGCTGCCTTCCATATTCCGGACCAAGAGGGTTACAACTGTGCAATGAAGTTTTATTGAACCAGAATGACCAACAAAAGTCCAATCCGGGGCGTAAAACATTTATGAAGCCGTAATTGCCTAAAATACTAGACCGTTAAACCTCAACAAAACCATATTAAATGTCTCTACCGTATCGCACGTGCCCGAACCAAACCGGTTAATGTACAGTACGCATCCATGTAATAACATCACCGTAAAGGTACAGGATACATTACCAGCGGGAGCCGGAGGACGAAACGCCACTTCTAGTGCCAATTAAATCACAGGAATGCCTTCTCCTTGCTACCAAAGTGTTTTCAAGGTGCTATTACAGCCCTATTAATAGATGTGTTTGTAAGAGAGAATGCAGCTTTAAGAAGGTTTTATGGCAAGTCACATAATGGAGCCACAGATGAAATAGCCATTTCTTATACACGAGCAGCTCAGTAAGTCAGAGTCTGCTTAAACGTGTTATTTCTTCTTCTTTCCTAAATAGCATTTTAACATAGCGATGCATCCGTCAAACGCAGAACGCCGCAGAGAGGGCAAGAGACACAATTATGCATTCCGACTATAGAGGCTGCATAATAGGCAGAATGGAGGGTAAGGAACGCAAAACAAGAGATCCCTTGATTGGAAGGGCTTATGAAAGGGAAGTGGAGGGAGAGGATTAAAGCGTTGCCGTTACCAGTGAGAGCAGAAACACAGCGCTTGATACAAATCTACAAAAGAACATTAAGATGTATTAATTTAGTGGGTCGATTCCGTCAATAGGAGGCCTGCCTGCTCGGATTGTCACAGCCGTGAAAGGAGCGAGCGCAGGGAACAAGGAGTCATAATGATGTTTGCTCATTTCTCCGCTCTCGTTTTATCTAGAAGTGTCGACTTTGTGACAATACTAATCACAACAAGCGGGGAGCAGACGTGGAAATGTACGGTGACAGGCGATGCGCTTGCAGCTCGCATGACAATAAGACGCAAGGTGCCAAGTGCAGCGGTGAGACAGATATGTGGATATTTAACGGACAGAGATAAACACGAGTGTCGGTCGCATTACGCGCATCAGCAAGGCGTGCTGTGTGCTAGCAGAGACAGCGACACGTTCACACGAAGCAATACAGCACTAAATGGGAAAAGACAACTCGTGCTGATAGCGCTCTAATGGGGGGCTGCGTGTGCGTGGGGGGCGGGGCTGGAAGATGGGAGCCAGGCTGGGAACTCAGGCTGCATCGCTTGGATGTAACACTGCTCGGTGGATATAGCTGATGGACGGCGGCCAATATATTGTGAGCGATCATATCTGCTTCTCCCAAATGCCTCGCGCCCCAAGACCTCTTTACTGGGGACTGTCCGCTGAACACTGAACCCACCTTCATAGTGTCCGCTGCGCGCCAGTAGATCTGGGTCCCAATCTATCGGTCGACAGTTAATAAGTTGACCCCATATGCTCACCAGGGTCAAGAGGTGGCAGGCAAAAGGTAGACAGTGCTTATGGTCGACACAAGATTTTTTTGGGATTTATTCATGTTTCTCAAACCTTTGATGATTTACGATCCACATGGACTATGATTGGGAATAGAAACCCGTGGCGAGCGCAGCGGAACCAGCCATCTTGTCCGAAGCGTGGTGACTGAAGCGAGCCTGCAAGGGCAGACGTGTCCTCTAATAATGTTTAGATATGGTTTAACGTACAAAATGTCACACAAAAAGCTTGTGTTGATTTTTTTCCGTGTTGATCATTTTCACGACGACCTTTTGACCTTGTCAACCTTACCCACTGTCAACCATTTACCTTGCAACCTTTTGACCATTAACCTAATGTACGTCGTCTATATGGGGGTCTTCTGAGCCTCCATGAGGCTGGTCCAGAGCACGACCCTTCAGTGGTTATGTAGCTGTCGGGTGATAGTTCTACGGGTCTGTACGCAGCAGCCACTGGGAAACATCACTTCTGTTTGCTGAGCGAGTCGCGGAGCTGACACGGAAAGCAGTACTGTAGCCTATCCGGGGGACGCACTCACCTGCGGAGCCGGCTTCCCTCCACACACGATACACACTAGAGTGAAGTTCTGCGCCTGGTACCTGCTGAACGGAGCCGGCGTATCTGCAGCAATCACCGCAATGGACACGGGAGGAGCTGGGGAGGAAACAGAAAGACAATTGTCGTTGGTGACTGTCGCCACTGCTGCAAATCTGTGTGCACCCAGCAAAAGCATTTCTTCACATTTGCATCAAAACATTTAAGTTTGTGGCTCAGCACCTCGCCATGCGTTCCGCTGCAAGTTTCTACACTACCGAACACGCTGCAAAAGCCGCTATATTGCAGTCACAGTGAGCTCACCTCCCAGATTCATCTAGACAAGGGCTGGCGTGTGAGCCGCACCCAGAAAGGCCTTTATACAGTATATACCTCTTTTACATTGCAGCAATAACCCGGGCCACTGCAGGGGGGATGGTATCGGGATCCCAGGCAGTCAGAACATCACGACGCTCAAAATCCCGACATGAAGGTGGTAAGGAGACTATCCCTAATCCCCAACCCCACTAACCCTCACCGGTGATGCCTAACCCTCCCTTCCCCGCAGCCTAACCTTAACCCTCCCTTCCACGCAGCCTAACCCTAACCCTCCCTTACCCACAGCCTAACCCTAACCCTTCCTTCCCCTCAGCCTAACCCCAACCATCCCTTCCCCGAAGCCTAACCCTAACCCTCCCTTCCACGCAGCCTAACCCTAACCATCCCTACCCCACAGCCTAACCCTAACCCTCCCTTACCCACAGCCTAACCCTAACCATCCCTTCCCCTCAGCCTAACCCTAACCCTCCCTTCCCCGCAGCCTAACCATAACCCTCCCTTCCACGCAGCCTAACCCTAACCATCCCTACCCCACAGCCTTACCCTAACCCGCCCTTACCCACAGCCTAACCCTAACCCTCCCTTCCCCTCAGCCTAACCCTAACCCTCCCTTCCCCTCAGCCTAACCCTAACCCTCCCTTCCCCGCAGCCTATCCCTAACCCTCCCTTCCCACAGCCTCACTATCCCTTCTCTGCAGCCTAACCCTTCCTCCAGCCTAACCCTCTCCCGCAGCCTAACCCTAACTCTCCCTTCCTCGTAGCATGACCCTAACCCTCCCTTCCCAGCAGCCTAACACTAAACGCTCCCTTCCCCATAGCCAAACCCTAACCCTCCCTTCCCCGCAGCCTAACCCTAACCCTCCCTTCCCCTCAGCCTAACCCTCCCTTCCCCTCAGCCTAACCCTAACCCTCCCTTCCCCTCAGCCTAACCCCAACCCTCCCTTCCCCGCAGCCTAACCCCAACCCTCCCTTCCCCACAGCCTAACCCTCCCTTCCCACAGCCTCACTATCCCTTCTCCGCAGCCTAACCCTTCCTCCAGCCTAACCCTCTCCCGCAGCCTAACCCTAACTCTCCCTTCCTCGCAGCATGACCCTAACCCTCCCTTCCCAGCAGCCTAACACTAAACGCTCCCTTCCCCGTAGCCAAACCCTAACCCTCCCTTCCCCGCAGCCTATCCCTAACTCTCCCTTCCCCGCAGCCTAACCCTAACCCTCCCTTCCCCGCAGCCTAACCCTAACCCTCCCTTCCCCGCAGCCTAACCCTATCCCTCCCTGGTGGTGCCTAGACCCCCCCCTCCCCCCACGCGGCATACAGGGCAGATCTCATTCGGGATCCCGGCATCAGCATTTCAATCCATAGGGCAGATGTATTAAGCCTGGAGAAGTGATAAAGCAGTGATAAGTGGAAGGTGATAATGCACCAGCCAATTAGCTCCTGTCAATTTACATATTGGAGCTGATTGGCTGATGCATTATCACCTTACACTTGTCACTGCTTTATCACTTCTCCAGGCTTAGTACATCTGCCCCCATGTCGGGATCCCGGCGTGGGTATTCTGACTGCCAGGATCCAAAATATTTGGAAATAAAAACCCAACATTATGCCAGATGTAGGGGCTCATGCGCTGAACCCAGACAGCGCCAACTGTTCGCTTACGATGAGCAAAGATGGAGCCTACGTGGCTGGGACTGGAGTGCGGCACAGGGAGAGAGAGTGGGTGAGGTGAGCTGTAGGGGCAGAAGACGGGGTAAAAACACAATCTCAATTCCTGTCATCCTGTCCTAAGGAGATGAAACACTGCTCCGGACTGACAAGTGACAAGTGAAGGAACATGAACATTTACATTTATTTAAATGAGATATTTTCAATATTTAAATCTATTCAAATGAGCCGGTTTCTCTGGAGCCTGCGGAGAATAAAGGACTCCATTGCTATAATGAAGTCTGGAATCTCACCTGGTATCACAGTAAATCACACGAGACCTGGAACCTAAATCACGCAAATGTCACATTATCCACCTGCCAGGAGCCTGCAGCTCTCACACCGCACAGCGATTCCAGCATGAGGCGCGCGCCCGTCCTAATATCCGCGTACCCCTGCCATGCCTCTTACAGCCGCCCTTACAGCTCCTGTTCCTTGGAGGGGGTAGTACAACATGTCGACATGTTGATGTCATATGTTGACACTGGCATAATATTGGGAACTTAGGGGGACATTTACTATTATATATACTGATAAGAGCAGAGAAGTGAGCCAGTGGAGAAGTTGCCCCATCAACCATTCAGCAGCTCTGTATCATTTTATAGTATGCAAATTGTAGATGTTACTTCAGTGCTGATTGGTTGCCATGGGCAACTTCTCCTCTGGCTCCCTTCTCCGCTCTTATCACTGCTTAGTAAATGTCCCCCTTAGAACCTTATTCAGTAAGGATTGCAGTTTCTGCTATAAAGCAGTTGCTGCGATCAAATAGTTGCCGCACAGAAATAGCTGATGCATCGCATTATGCGGCTGCTCGCAGAACCATACGCCAATTACCAGAACATCGAAGATTTTTCCTATCTGCGCCAGGCAAGGTCGTTCAGAATTCTTGCGATGCAAGAGGCTGGAAGTGGTCATCGCTGACGTCAGAGACCCCTCCTTAAAAACGCCTAGGCACGCCTGCGGTTTTTCACACACACACAGAAATCGGCAAGGTTTCCGTTCAGAAATGCCGGCTTCCTGTCATTCAAACAGCGGCTGCATTGCGATCACAGTGTGTACGCATTTTCTGACGCTATTTCTACTTGCGCGTGTGCAATGCGAACGCTGTGCATACAGTGTCATTCAATAATCGACCAGATTTTGATTTGCAAATTTTGCAGTCCTTACTGAATGAGGTCCTTATACCACGATAGGAACGTATACCATGATAGGAACGTATAGCACTATGGGTATATATATCGCAATGAGAAAATATACCTTGATGAGAAGATACAGCAGTCCATGGCTTCTGGTAGTGTAATATTGTTATGTTGCTCTGGGTTACAGACACAAGGCCTGACGCAATCTGCACGCAATACAGATATTCATGTGCGAATATCTTTGAAAACGCTTCTAGCACACTGGCGCTGTTGTGATCGGGACAGACGGTGTCAGAAAAGTGGCAGACAAGTGATGAGGGTTCTGGGTGACCCTGGGCGTGGCTAGTAGCGCGCAAGGTCTGTTCCGTGGGCGCCAGTTGCGGGCATTTCTGCGTTCCCCTCTAGATCAGGCCCCATGTACAGTCGCTGCGGGACTGTCTAGTCCAGCTCCTCAAGTCGCCAATTTCTGCTCTTTCACCTTTTCTCATAATTATTACTGTCCTTTATTTATATGGCGCTGCCACCTGCGCAGTGCTGTACGCCCAGAGCCACCCTACATATTATATACCCTCAGTATCTCTGTGTGCGCACAGACGCGGCAAAGATAAGGATTCCCCGGCCCCATATGTCGCTTGCAGGGAACACGCAGACCTGAGACGAGCTACAGTACTAAGGTGTGCCAGGCTGAAGTCTATACTTCATTCCTCGCTCAGCCCCGCTGTGCGAACCCTCCAGGGACCGCCGGCAATAAAACCGCAGAGATCCGCTGGTGTATTTTACTCACAGATCATAAAGAGGCCAATTAAAAAGGGGAAAAAAAAACAGAGCAGTAAAAAAGAAAAGGGGCGGCAGTTAAGAAGACGTCGCACAGGTTGTGTTCTTCTCCTCGCCGCTGACAGCAGATCCGGGCGGCCGGGGGCCTTAATGACCTACGCGCGCAGCACGCGGCTCTGGGGACGGGAGGCAAATTATGGGAGCCTATAAAAGTGCGGCAAGACAGAGGTTTATTAGAGAGCCCACATTTCCACGGCTTTAATTAACTTACTCCTTTGTGTGATGGTTTTTTCTTCTTCCTCTCGTCGAGAACATTAACGCTTCCCGCGCCAGCTGGCTGAACTATGCACCATTCTCTCTCCCATTGCACACCGGGCCAGCGCCTTAGGTTTTACAGCGTCGGCGTCTTATTTCACAGCAAAACGTCACATCATTAAGCCGCACAAATAATTTCACTGTCGTCTACATTGTTTTACATCTATTTATTTCTGTCTAGTAGACAATCACCCCCTAATTCACAAAGCGGTCCCCAGACACGGCCCAATTACGTAGAGATGAATGACGCTGGATGCAGCTGTCACTCCGTATTCTCCTGGGTATATACTGTACCTCGCAATATATACACTGAGGGGGTTATTCAGGTTTGTTAGCACACTAATGGGTAACACCATGGACCTAATTCAGACCTGATCGCTAGCAGGCCATTTTTGCACTGCTGCGATCAAATAGTCGCCGCCCGTAGGGGAGTGTATTTTCGCTTTGCAAGTGTGCGATCGCATGTGTAGCCGAGCTGTACAAACAGATCTTGTGCAGTCTCTGCACAGCCCAGGACTTACTCAGCCGCTGCGATCACTTCAGCCTGGCCGGGACCGGAATTGACGTCAGACACCCGCCCTGCAAACGCCTGGACACACCTGCGTTTTTCCAACCACTCCCTGAAAGCGGTCAGTTGCCACCCACAAACGCCCTCTTCCTGTCAGTCTCCTTGCGAACACCCATGCAAACGGATCCGTCACACAACCCCATCGCTGAGCGGCGATCCGCTTTGTACCCATGCGACGCACCTGCGCATTGTGGTGCATAAGCAGTTAAGACCCGATCGCCCGCTGTGCGAAAACGCAGCCTAGCGATCAGGTCTGAATTACCCCACATGTGCACTGCAGAGGGGGCAGATGTAACATGTGCAGAGAGAGTTAGATTTGGGTGGGTTATATTGTTTCTGTGCAGGGTAAATACTGGCAGCTTTATTTCTACACTGCAATTTAGATTTCAGTTCGAACACACCCCACCCAAATCTAACTCTCTCTGCACATGTTACATCTGCCCCACCTGCACACCCCACCCAAATCTAACTCTCTCTGCATAGGGTGTGGTTCATAGGATCGACCACATTTAGGTCGACAGTGCCTAGGTCGACTACTATTGGTCGACATTAACTAAGTCAACACCCAAAATAGGTCGACACAAGCATTAGGTCAACATGAACAAGGTTGACATGACAGAAGGTCATGGCACTTTAAGAGTTTGAGAGTGTGGGCTGGCTCCTCCCTCTATGCCCCTCCTACCAGACTCAGTCTAGAAACTGTGCCCGAGGAGACGACATACTTCGAGAGAAGGATTATACACAGATAGTGGTGAGATTCATACCAGCTCACACATACAAGGCACCTCAAGCCTTCTAGCTTGAACTAGTCAGCAACAGCTGAAACATTACTTACCAAGTAATAATGCAGTACGTAAATAAAAACAAAGTTGTACTGAACCAAGTAACCACTGCAGGATAACGAAGCGCTGGGCGGGCGCCCAGCATCCTCTACGGACTACGAGAAAAGGATTTACCGATAGGTAACCAAAATCCTATTTTCTCTTACGTCCTAGAGGATGCTGGGGTCCACATTAGTACCATGGGGATAGCTCCCAGAATGGGAGGGAGAGCGCGGAGGCTCCTGCAGAAGTGATTGACTGAACTTCAGATCATCAGAAGCCAAAGTCTTGAACTTGTAGAACTTAGCAAACGTGTTTGAACCTGACCAAGTAGCCGCTCAGCAAAGCTGTAAAGCCGAGACACCCCGGGCAGCCGCCCAGGAAGAACCCACCTTACGAGTAGAGTGGGACTTAACAGACGTAGGACACAGCAATCCTGCCGTAGAATACACATGCTGGATAGTGAACCTGATCCAGCGAGAGATCGTCTGCTTAGAAGCAGGACACCCAAGTTTCTTGGGATCATACAGGACAAACAGAGAGTCCGATTTTCTGTGATGAGCATTCCTCTTCACATAGATTTTCAGAGCCCTTACAACATCCAAGGACTTTGATGAAATTGAGGAGTCAGTAGAAGCTGGCACCACAATAGGTTGGTTGATATGAAATGCTGACACAACCTTCGGAAGGAACTGCTGACGTGTCCGGAGTTCAGCCCTATCTTCATGTAAGATTAAGGGGGGCCTCTTTCAAGACAAAGGCCCTCATTCCGAGTTGTTCGCTCGCTAGCTGCTTTTAGCAGATTTGCACACGCTAAGCCGCCGCCTACTGGGAGTGAATCTTAGCTTTGCAGAATTGCGAACGAAAGATTAGCAGAATTGCGAATAGAATAGCGATCAGAAATTTCTTTGCAGTTTCCGAGTAGCTCGATACTTATTCTGCCAATGCGATCAGTTCAGTCAGTTTCGTTCCTGGTTTGACGTCACAAACACACCCAGCGTTCGCCCAGACACTCCACCATTTCTCCAGCCACTCCCGCGTTTTTCCCAGAAACGGCAGCGTTTTTCCGCACACACCCATAAAACGGCCAGTTTCCGCCCAGAATCACACTCCGATCACCAGAACGAAGAAATTTCTTCGTTAAGCCGTGAGTAAAAATAAGATTTTACTTACCGATAAATCTATTTCTCGTAGTCCGTAGTGGATGCTGGGACTCCGTAAGGACCATGGGGAATAGCGGCTCCGCAGGAGACAGGGCACAAGAATAAAAGCTTTAGGATCAGGAGGTGTGCACTGGCTCCTCCCCCTATGACCCTCCTCCAAGCCTCAGTTAGGATACTGTGCCCGGACGAGCGTACATAATCAGGAAGGATATTGAATCCCGGGTAAGACTCATACCAGCCACACCAATCACACCGTACAACTTGTGATCTGAACCCAGTTAACAGTATGATAACAACGAAGGAGCCTCTGAAAAGATGGCTCACAACAACAATAACCCGATTTAGTTAACAATAACTATGTACAAGTATTGCAGACAATCCGCACTTGGGATGGGCGCCCAGCATCCACTACGGACTACGAGAAATAGATTTATCGGTAAGTAAAATCTTATTTTCTCTGACGTCCTAGTGGATGCTGGGACTCCGTAAGGACCATGGGGATTATACCAAAGCTCCCAAACGGGCGGGAGAGTGCGGATGACTCTGCAGCACCGAATGAGAGAACTCCAGGTCCTCCTCAGCCAGGGTATCAAATTTGTAGAATTTAGCAAACGTGTTTGCCCCTGACCAAGTAGCTGCTCGGCAAAGTTGTAAAGCCGAGACCCCTCGGGCAGCCGCCCAAGATGAGCCCACTTTCCTTGTGGAATGGGCTTTTACAGATTTTGGCTGTGGCAGGCCTGCCACAGAATGTGCAAGCTGAATTGTACTACAAATCCAACGAGCAATAGTCTGCTTAGAAGCAGGAGCACCCAGCTTGTTGGGTGCATACAGGATAAACAGCGAGTCAGACTTTCTGACTCCAGCCGTCCTGGAAACATATATTTTCAGGGCCCTGACAACGTCAAGTAACTTGGAGTCCTCCAAGTCCCTAGTAGCCGCAGGCACCACAATAGGTTGGTTCATGTGAAAAGCAGAAACCACCTTAGGGAGAAATTGAGGACGAGTCCTCAATTCTGCCCTGTCAGAATGAAAAATTAAGTAAGGGCTTTTATATGATAAAGCCGCCAATTCTGACACACGCCTGGCTGAAGCCAGGGCTAACAGCATCGTCACCTTCCATGTGAGATATTTTAAGTCCACAGTGGTGAGTGGTTCAAACCAATGTGACTTAAGGAACCTCAAAAACAACATTGAGATCCCAAGGTGCCACTGGAGGCACAAAAGGAGGTTGTATATGCAGTACCCCTTTTACAAATGTCTGAACTTCAGGTACTGAAGCCAGTTCTTTCTGGAAGAAAATCGACAGGGCCGAAATTTGAACCTTAATGGACCCTAATTTTAGGCCCATAGACAGTCCTGTTTGCAGGAAATGGAGGAAACGACCCAGTTGAAATTCCTCTGTAGGGGCCTTCTTGGCCTCACACCACGCAACATATTTTCGCCAAATGCGGTGATAATGTTTTGCGGTTACATCCTTCCTGGCTTTGACCAGGGTAGGGATGACTTCATCTGGAATGCCTTTTTCCTTCAGGATCCGGCGTTCAACCGCCATGCCGTCAAACGCAGCCGCGGTAAGTCTTGGAACAGACAAGGCCCCTGCTGGAGCAGGTCCTTTCTTAGAGGTAGAGGCCACGGGTCTTCCGTGAGCATCTCTTGAAGTTCCGGGTACCAAGTCCGTCTTGGCCAATCCGGAACCACGAGTATCGTTCTTACTCCTCTCCTTCTTATGATTCTCAGTACTTTTGGTATGAGAGGCAGAGGAGGGAGCACATACACTGACTGGTACACCCACGGTGTCACCAGAGCGTCCACCGCTATTGCCTGAGGGTCCCTTGACCTGGCGCAATATCTGTCTAGTTTTTTGTTTAGACGTGACGCCATCATGTCCACCTTTGGTTTTTCCCAACGGTTTACAATCAGGTGGAAGACTTCTGGGTGAAGTCCCCACTCTCCCGGGTGAAGGTCGTGTCTGCTGAGGAAGTCTGCTTCCCAGTTGTCCACTCCCGGAATGAACACTGCTGACAGAGCTATCACATGATTTTCCGCCCAGCGAAGAATCCTTGCAGCTTCTGCCATTGCCCTCCTGCTTCTCGTGCCGCCCTGTCTGTTTACGTGGGCGACTGACGTGATGTTGTCCGATTGGATCAATACCGCCTGACCCTGAAGCAGGGGTTTCGCTTGACTTAGGGCATTGTAAATGGCCCTTAGTTCCAGAATGTTTATATGAAGAGATGTTTCCATGCTTGACCACAAGCCCTGGAAATTTTTTCCCTGTGTGACTGCCCCCCAGCCTCTCAGGCTGGCGTCCGTGGTCACCAGGACCCAATCCTGAATGCCAAATCTGCGGCCCTCTAGTAGATGAGCACTCTGCAGCCACCACAGAAGAGACACCCTTGTCCTTGTCGACAGGGTTATCCGCTGATGCATCTGAAGATGCGATCCGGACCATTTGTCCAGTAGATCCCACTGAAACGTTCTTGCATGGAATCTTCCGAATGGAATTGCTTCGTAAGAAGCCACCATTTTTCCCAGGACCCTCGTGCACTGATGCACTGACACCTGGCCTGGTTTTAGGAGGTTCCTGACTAGCTCGGATAACTCCCTGGCCTTCTCCTCCGGGAGAAACACCTTTTTCTGGACTGTGTCCAGAATCATTCCTAGGAACAGTAGACGTGTCGTTGGAATCAGCTGCGATTTTGGAATATTTAGGATCCACGCGTGCTGACGTAACACTACCTGAGATAGTGCTACTCCGACTTCTAACTGTTCCCTGGACCTTGCCCTTATCAGGAGATCGTCCAAGTAAGGGATAATTAAGATGCCTTTTCTTCGAAGAAGAATCATCATTTCGGCCATTACCTTGGTAAAGACCCGAGGTGCCGTGGACAACCCAAACGGCAGCGTCTGAAACTGATAATGACAGTTTTGTACTACAAACCTGAGGTACCCTTGGTGAGACGGGTAGATTGGGACGTGGAGATAAGCATCCTTGATGTCCAGAGACACCATATAGTCCCCTTCTTCCAGGTTTGCTATCACCGCTCTGAGTGATTCCATCTTGAATTTGAACCTCTTTATGTAAGTGTTCAGGGATTTCAGATTTAAAATTGGTCTCACCGAGCCGTCTGGCTTCGGTACCACAAACAGCGTGGAATAATACCCCTTTCCCTGTTGTAGGAGGGGTACCTTGATTATCACCTGCTGGGAATACAGCTTGTGAATGGCTTCCAAAACTGCCTCCCTGTCGGAGGGAGACTTTGGTAGAGCAGACTTCAGGAACCGGCGAGGGGGAAACGCCTCCAGTTTGTACCCCTGCGATACCACCTGTAGAATCCAGGGGTCCACTTGCGAGTGAGCCCACTGCGCGTTGAAATTCTTGAGACGGGCCCCCACCATGTCTGAGTCTGCTTGTAAAGCCCCAGCGTCATGCTGAAGACTTGGCAGAAGCAGGGGAGGGCTTCTGCTCCTGGGAAGCGGCTGCATGGTGCAGTCTTTTTCCCCTTCCTCTGCCCCGGGGCAGGAAGGAATGGCCTTTAGCTCGCTTGTACTTATGGGAACGAAAGGACTGAGTTTGAAAAGACGGTGTCTTTTTCTGCTGATGTGAAGTGACCTGGGGTAAAAAGGTGGATTTTCCAGCCGTTGCCGTGGCCACCAGGTCCGATAGACCAGCCCCAAATAACTCCTCCCCTTTATACGGCAATACTTCCATATGTCGTTTGGAATCCGCATCGCCTGACCACTGTCGCGTCCATAACGCTCTTCTGGCAGAAATGGACATAGCACTTACTCTTGATGCCAGGGTGCAAATATCCCTCTGTGCATCACGCATATATAGTAATGCATCCTTCAAATGCTCTATAGTTAACAGTATATTGTCCCTATCCAGGGTATCAATATTTTCAGTCAGGGAATCCGACCACGCGACGCCAGCACTGCACATCCAGGCTGAAGCGATTGCTGGTCGCAGTATAACACCAGTATGTGTGTATATACTTTTAAGAATATTTTCCAGCCTTCTATCTGCTGGTTCTTTGAGGGTGGCCGTATCAGGAGACGGTAACGCTACTTGTTTAGATAAACGTGTGAGCGCCTTATCTACCCTAGGGGGTGTTTCCCAACGTGTAATAACCTCTAACGGGAAAGGATATAGTGCCAATAATTTTTTAGAAATTAGCAGTTTTTTGTCGGGGGAAACCCACGCTTTATCACACACCTCATTTAACTCATTTGACTCAGGGAAAACTATTGGTAGTTTTTTCACACCCCACATAATACCCTTCTTTGTGGTACTTGTAGTGTCAGAAATGTTCAATGCTTCCTTCATTGCCGTGATCATGTAACGTGTGGCCCTACTGGACATTACGTTTGTCTCCTCACCGTCGACACTAGACTCAGTATCTGTGTCTGGGTCTGTGTCGACCCACTGAGGTAACGGGCGTTTTAGGGCCCCTGACGGTGTCTGAGACGCCTGGACAGGCACTAATTGATTTGCCGGCTGTCTCATGTCATCAACCGTTCTTTGCAAAGTGCTGACATTATCACTTAATTCTTTAAATACGATCATCCAGTCAGGTGTCGACTCCCTAGGAGGTGACATCACTAACCCAGGCAATTGCTCCGCCTCCACATCATTTTCCTCCTCATACATGTCGACACACACGTACCGACACACAGCACACACACCGGGAATGCTCTGATAGAGGACAGGACCCCACAAGCCCTTTGGAGAGACAGAGGGAGAGTCTGCCAGCACACACCAAGCGCTATATATATATACAGGGATAACCTTATATAAGTGTTATTCCCTTATAGCTGCTGTTTATATAGTTTTTAGCTGCCAATAGTGCCCCCCCCCCCTTCTCTTTTTTACCCTGATTCAGTAGCAAGTCTGCAGGGGAGAGTCAGGGAGCCGTCCTTCCAGCGGAGCTGTGAGGGAAAATGTGTGCTGAGGAGATAGGCTCCGCCCCTTCACGACGTCCTTATCTCCCGCTTTTTCTGTAAAAAATGGCAGGGGTTAAAATACATCCATATAGCCCAAGAGCTATATGTGATGTATTCTTTTAGCCAACCTAAGGTATTATCTGTTATATTGCGTCTCAGGGCGCTCCCCCCAGCGCCCTGCACCCTCAGTGACCGGAGTGTGAAGTGTGCTGAGAGCAATGGCGCACAGCTGCAGTGCTGTGCGCTACCTTAGTCTGAAGACAGGATCGTCTTCTGCCGCCGATTTCACCGGACCTCTTCGCTCTTCTGGCTCTGTAAGGGGGCCGGCGGCGCGGCTCCGGGACCCATCCAGGCTGAACCTGTGATCGTCCCTCTGGAGCTAATGTCCAGTAGCCTAAGAAACCCGATCCACTCTGCACGCAAGTGAGTCCGTTTCTTCTCCCCTTAGTCCCACGATGCAGTGAGCCTGTTGCCAGCAGGACTCACTGAAAATAAAAAACCTAAAATATACTTTTATTCTAAGCAGCTCAGGAGAGCCACCTAGCCTGCACCCTTCTCGTTCGGGCACAAAAATCTAACTGAGGCTTGGAGGAGGGTCATAGGGGAGGAGCCAGTGCACACCACCTGATCCTAAAGCTTTTATTCTTGTGCCCTGTCTCCTGCGGAGCCGCTATTCCCCATGGTCCTTACGGAGTCCCAGCATCCACTAGGACGTCAGAGAAATACCAAACTTCTTAGCAAATTTACTTGGCGCAGCCGCGGCGCGAACATTGCGCATGCGCAGTTTGCGGAAAATCGCTGCGATGTGAAGAAAAAGAACGAGCGAACAACTCGGAATGAGGGCCAAAGCCTCCAACTCCGACACACGTCTAGCAGAAGCTAAGGCCAACAACGTGACAGCCTTCCTCGTGAGAAGCTTAACCTCGACATCCGGTAGAGGTTCGAACCAATCCAATTGGAGGAACTGTAACACCATGTTAAGATCCCAGGGCGCCGTAGGTGGCACAAAGGGAGGTTGAATGTGCAGAACTCCCTTCAAAAAGGTGTGAACCTCAGGGAGAGCAGCCAATTGTTTCTGGAAGAAAATGGACAGGGCTGAAAATCTGGACCTTCACAGATCCCAACCTCAGGCCCATACCCACACCTGCTTGCAGGAAGAGGAGGAAACGTCCCAGTTGAAACTCCACTGTAGGAAACTTCTTGGACTCACACCAAGAGACATATTTCTTCCAAATACGATGGTAATGCTTAGACGTTACTCCTTTCCTAGCCTGTATCAGGGTAGGAATAACTTTGTTCGGAATGCCCCTCCGAGCTAAGATCTGGCGTTCAACCTCCATGCCGTCAAACTTAGCCGCGATAAGTCTTGATAAGCGAACGGCCCCTGCTGCAGCAGGTCCTCCCGAAGAGGAAGAGACCTCGGCTCTTCCAGCAGTAGATACAGAAGGTCTGCATACCAAGCCCTTCTTGGCCAGTCTGGAGCAATAAGGATTGCCTGAACTCTTGTTCTCCTTATGAGTTTTAGAACTCTTGGAATGAGTGGAAGTGGAGGAATCACGTACACCGACTGGAACACCCAAGGAGTCACTAGGGCGTCCACCGCCGCGGCTTGCGGGTCCCTTGACCTGGAGCAATACCTCCAAAGCTTCTTGTTGAGACGAGAGGCCATCATGTCTATTTGAGGTACACCCCAAAGATCTGTTACCTCCGTGTACACATTCGGATGGAGTCCCCACTCTCCTGGATGGAGATCGTGTCTACTGAGGAAGTCTGCTTCCCAGTTGTCTACTCCCAGAATGAAGATTGCTAACAGCGCCAACACGTACTTTTCTGCCCAGAGGATGATTCTTGTTATCTCTGACATTGCAACTCTGCTCTTCATTCCGCCCTGTCGGTTTATGTACTCCACCGTATTTACATTGTCTGACTGCACTTGAATGGCTCAATCTCGCAGAAGATGGGCCAATTGGAGAAGACCGTTGTAGACGGCTCTTAGTTCCACAATGTTTATTGGAAGGCTGGATTCCAGGCTTGACCACCTTCCTTGTAAGGTTTCCCCCTGAGTGACTGCGCCCCAGCCCCGGAGACTTCCATCCGTGGTTAAAAGGATCCAGTCCTGAATCCCGAACCTGCGGCCCTCCAGAAGGTGAGGTAGTTGCAGCCACCAGAGGAGTGAAATCCTGGCTTTCGGCGACAGACGTATTCTCTGGTGCGTGTATAGATGAAATGCTGACCACTTGTCCAGGAGATCCAGTTGGAAGGACCGAGCATGAAACCTTCCGTACCGTAGAGCCTCGTAAGAGGCCACCATCTTCCCCAGAAGGCGAATGCACTGATGAACCGACACCCAGGCTGGCTTCATGACGTCCCGGACCATTGTTTGAATCACCAACGCTTTCTCCTCTGGCAGAAACACACTCTGAACTTCTGTGTCGAGGATCATTCCCAGAAAAGACAATCTCCTTGTCGGCTCCAAATGTGATTTTGGAAGGTTCAGGATCCAATCGTGTTCCCTGAGCAGATGAGTCGTGAGAACAATGGACTGCAACAACGTCTCCCTGGATGATGCCTTTATCAGCAGATTGTCCAGATATGGGATTATGTTCACCCCCTTTTTTGCGGAGGAGAACCATCATCTCTACCATCACCCTCGGTGCTGTGGAGAGGCCGAATGGCAATGCCTGAAATTGATAGTGACTGTCTAACAGTGCAAATCTGAGATAAGCCTGGTGCGGCAGCCAAATTGGAATGTGGAGGTACACATCCTTGATATCCAGGGATACCAGAAACTCTCCCTCCTCCAGACCTGATATCATTGCTCTGAGAGACTCCATTTTGAATTTGAACACCCTCAGATAAGGGCTCAACGATTTCAAGTTCAAAATTGGTCTGACTGAACCATCCGGTTTCGGTACCACAAAAAGGTTTGAATAATAACCCTTGTTTTGCATATTAGATGGAACTGGGACAATGACCTGTGACATTTCCAATTTTAGGATGGCTTCCTGTAGGATAGCTGGCAGCAAAGCTGGCAAGCCTGATTTGAAGAATCGGTGAGGCGGGAGTTCTTGAAACTCCAGTTTGTACCCCTGGGACACAATATCCTGTACCCAGGGATTCAGGCTGGACGACACCCAGACGTGTCTGAAACGTCTGAGTCTCGCACCCACCAGCCCGTCCTCCAGGCTTTGTGGTCCACCGTCATGCTGAGGATTTTGAGGAACCAAAAGCAGGTCTCTGGTCCTGGGAGCCTGCGGGTGCAGGCTTTTTGGACTTTGCACGACCACCTCTAAAGAAAGTGGTAGGAGGCTTGGACTTTTTTGCCTTATCGGTCCGAAAGGACTACGGCACAGCTGAAGAAAATGGTTTCTTCGTAGAAGGTGTAGCAAAGGGAAGGAAAGGTGACTTACCCGCGGTTGCCGTGGAAATCCACGCATTCAACGCTTCTCCAAATAGAGCCTGACCAGTGTAGGGTAGGTTCTCCACACTTTTCCTGGATTCCACGTCTGCCGACCATTGGCGTAGCCAGAGACCCCTGCGAGCTGTGAGACATGGAAGATACCCTTGCAGTCAGCGTACCCAGGTCCTTCATGGATTCCACCATGAACCCCGCAGAATCCTGTATGTTACGTAAAAACAATTCAATGTCACTTCTATCCATTGTATCCAAATCCTCTAGTAATGTGCCTGACCACTTTACTATGGCTTTAGAAATCCATGCACAGGCAATAGTGGGCCTTAACGCCACTCCTGAAGCGGTGTAAATGGATTTGAGCGTAGTGTCAATCTTACGATCAGCCGGCTCTTTTAACGCGGTAGATCGAGGGACAGGTAAAACCACCTTTTTAGACAGTATGGAGACAGATGCGTCAACAGTGGGTTGGTTTTCCCACTTTTTCCTATCCTCCTCAGGGAAGGGAAAAGCAATCAGAACCCTTTTAGGGATCTGGGATTTTTCCTCCGGGTTTTCCCAGGATTATTCAAATATAGCGTTTAATTGTTTAGACGCAGGGAAGGTTAGCGAGGCTTTCTTATTGTCAGTGAAGTAAGCCTCCTCAACCTGCTCAGGTGTTGTGTCAGTAATATTTAACACATCTCTAATGGCCTCAATCATGAGCTGCACCCCCTTAGCAAGGGATACCGCCCCCTCAGCACATCCCCATCACCGTCTGCAGTATCAGAATCGGTATCCGTGTCATCTTGCATAATTTGGGCAAGTGCACGTTTCTGTGAGAACATACTAGGGGATTTTGCAGGAATAGGAACAGAGCCTGACCATACTGCCATAGACTTCTTCAACACCCGAGTTTCAGTCTCGGTATTAGCTACCCTAGTATCTGAGAGATCATCCCCTTAAGAGAGGACAACCACTCAGGCTCAACAATAGGGATCTGAGACAAAGCAGTACAATCCTGTGTACATGGAATGGATCCCTCCTGAGAGGAAACATCTTCTGCAGCATATGACACAGAGTCACTAGACATGGCTATGGGAGATATTAAACACACACACACACACAGGGAAATGTCAGACACAGTTTCCCCCCAAGTATGCCACAGAGAGACACAGTGATTGGAGCCAACCCACACACAGCGCTTTCTGAGGTAGAACTAATAAAACTACCAGCGCTGTCTGTGTACCTTAATAGACTACACAGACTTTACACAGCCCCCCCCTTCTACAACCCCCTGGTACCGCACAGGATAGCTGGAGTTGCTTGGAGGGACAGCTCTCCCTGTCAGCGTCTGTTGTACAGGAACTGCAGGCAGGAAAATGGCGTTGAACGCTGCTGGGTCCGTTCTGAGGGGAAGCTCCGCCCCCCAAACACGGCGCGGTTTCCTGCTCTTCATTATATTATACTGGCCTGAGGATTTCTGCTGGCAGCGATCCGGAGACCCTGACAGGCTTGCGTGTAGGGTATAAGCGCTGGCTCAGGGCGCCCCTCACAGTGCCGCACTATGTACCGCTGAGCCCCGGAGCGCAGTTAGTACTGCGCTCCCTACCCTGTTTCCGCCATCTTCATACCAGCTCCCCACTTGCCGGGGGGCCGGTGACTCACTCGCCACCGAAGTCTTCTGGCTCTGTAAGGGGGTGGCGGCATGCTGCGGGAGTGACCGGTCGCCTGGGGCGGCTAACGATCAGCACCCTCAGGAGCTCAGTGTCCTGTCTGCGGAGATAGTGGCTCAGACCCCGCAGGGCGGACACTACTCCCCCCCCTTAGTCCCACGAAGCAGGGAGGCTGTTGCCAGCAGCCTCCCTGTGCCTAAATAACTCTTAGAAAAAAATAAAACTAAAGAAGAGCTAGGAGCTCCCCTAGCTGTGACCGGCTTACATCCATTCTGTGGCTTATACGCTTCTATTCTGGGAATACAGCCATCTGCTCAGCGCGGCAGGTATGCACTCAGAGCTAATTATACATATACACACACACACGTATACATATATGTTTATGCCACAGGTATATTATGGCCATGACGCTGGCTAGAAGTACACTTTCATGCACAGATTTCTCCTTAGCTATATAGTTCTATGAATCTCTCCTGTGTAATTGTGTTGCTGATTATATAAAGTGCAGGTGCCATTGTTGTTACTAGTATCTATATCTATCAGATAAGGATGGGACAAATTGTAAACTAGTGTGAGCAGGGCCCTCCACCCTTTGTCTTCCCTACATAATAATGCTAAATAATTCTAATACTTTTATTTTTGCCAGTTTTATCCCCTTCTATGGTGAAACGAAACCCTTTTGGTGCGTTATACATAAAATATAATATAATAATAATATATTAGACAGAAGGTGTCCTCATTATACACAATACATAAAATATTCTGTAGAACGGTGTTAGTAATGCCAAATGGGAGAATATTTTTCCTACAGTCGTTGTATATGCCAAACCTTCCATATAAATGGTAAATTTACGTATGTAGGGGGTCATTCCGAGTTGTTCGCTAGCTGATTTCGGTCGCAGCGCAGCGATTAGGTAAAAAAGCGACACTTCTGCACATGCGTATGGGACGCAATGCGCACGCGCGACGTACTTTCACAAAAGCCGATGCAGTTTCACACAAGGTCTAGCGACGCTTTTCAGTCGCACTGCTGGCCGCAGAGTGATTGACAGGAAGTGGGTGTTTCTGGGAGGTAACTGACCGTTTTCGGGGAGTGTGTGTATAAAAACGCAGGCGTGTCAGATACAAACGCAGGCGTGCCTGGGGAAACGCAGGCGTGGCTGGCCGAACGCAGGGCGTGTTTGTGACGTCAAAACAGGAACTAAACAGTCTGAAGTGATCGCAAGCTAGGAGTAAGTCTCGAGCTACTCGGAAACTGCACAATCTTTTTTTGTAGCAGCGCTGCGATCCTTTCGTTCGCACTTCTGCTAAGCTAAAATACACTCCCAGAGGGCGGCGGCGTAGCGTTTGCACGGCTGCTAAAAGCAGCTAGCGAGCGAAAAACTCGGAATGAGGGCCTTAGTTCTCCTCTCCGGCCACCGTTCTCATTCCTGACTCTCAGACTTCTCTCCTGCTGCACCTGTTTCTCTGGAACTCTCTTCCTGCAGCCACCAGAAACACAGACAGCAATTCAGTTCAGGACGATGTGCACGGATTGTATTCAGAACAGTACTCTGCGACCAATACCTTCACTCGTTTTTCCTTGCACGCCGTACAAGTATACAGGGAAATCAGCAAATATGCCCTGTAGTAATAAGCGGTCGAGCGCAGTCAGACATTACAATGATGTTTTGCCTGGAGATGATTTGCGCCCCATAGAGTCTCTGAGCCTTCGTCTTTACACGCGTCTGTCCTGACCCCATGACAACTGCCTCCACGCACCTGATACGTCAAAGCTTATCCCACCGCAATCTGATTTACGTTGCACAACTTACATCCTCCTTCACTTGTCCTACTCTTGTCCTGTAGATTGCAAGCTCTTTGGAGCAAGGATCTCATTTCTAATGAGTCTCATGATTGCATTTAAAGCAACATAGGGGGTCATTCCGAGTTGATAGCATGTAGCAACTTTTTGCTGCTCGTGCGATTAACTAGACGCCGCCTATGGGGGAGTGTATTTTAGCATAGCAAGGCTGCGATCGCTTGTGCAGCCCTGCTCAGCTAAAAATTTTTCCTGCAAAACAAAACTAGCCCTGCAGTTACTTACCTTGTGCGATGGATCCAGCGATGAAGGTCCCGGAATTGACGTCCGACATCCGCCCTCCAAACGCCTGGACACGCCTGCGTTCGGATCTCCACACCCGGAAAACGGTGAGTTGATGCCCCGGGACGCCTTGCTTTCTTCGTACGTGGCATCACTGCCCGGCGACAAACGATGCGCCTGCGCAATGTGGACGCCGCACATGTGCAGTTCCGACCCGTGCGCACCGCTGCGATGAACTGCAGCGTGCTAACGGGTCGGAATGACCCCCATAATTGTTATAATGTCTAACTACTTACTTGACATTCAGCGCTGCGGTAGCTATTTGCAAGTTATAATTAATACTAAATCGCACATATCTCAGCAGGCATTCAATTCAGAATTCGGGGACACAATGTGACCCAATCATGTTATGTGTACCTGGCTGGGAGAGGAGCGGCAAAGTCATTACAGTAAGACAGCGGGAGACATTTATAAATGGTCACAACTGTGGAAAATACTGTAAATTTACTTTGCAGGGGGATGGAACACACTGTCCAGCACTCCACCCTATTCTGAGGTGGATAGATCTGGGTAATGTCGGGATCTCATGGGAGCAAACCAAGTATTTGGTCATTATAGGGAGATGATGTAATTATTGAGCCGGACAACCAATTTTGCATCTGGAAAAACAAATCACGTAACTTTTCCTGGTTACTTTCATGACATCAACCAGGAGCCACCGCTGGGCAGGAAGCCCTGGCTGGATAGAGAGACAAGATACAGTACACTGATAAACCCAGTTTAGCCGGAGGAGAAAGCGGTTAGTGCGCGGGGTGAGTATAATAAGGACGCCCTGGCAGGACAGTTAGCAGGAGAAATTGCTGCAACCCATGTGTATATAAGTGAGAGACATGAGGAAATGGAGGACTGCTCGTGGGGACGGGCCGCAGACGCACGAAAGGAGAGGACCTGCCACTGAGCTAATACAGACGAGGCCGAGACTCATCCCAAGAAACGCTCTCACCGTAACAGCAATCAGACGCTGGAATTCGCCTCCGCAGAAACTTCCAAATCAGTTGATTAATTTAAGAAAGGAAATTGAAAAGATTTCTGGAGGAGAGCGGCGGACGCCTGTCAGCCAGACTATGTTCTTGTTTCATTAGGAAATAAAGACTTAAGGATAAGAGATATAACATATCCCCCTTACTCCACGGTGTGGGGAGACGTTGGGTAAGGGGGTTCCAGAGCCACGAGCCATCGCGCTCCATAAAAGACATGTTCGAACGTATTCATGTTCATATATTATTAAGGAAATAGCAACAATTGCCAATTGGGACTGAAGGGAAGTTTAGACTACAAGGACGTCTGCTTACTGGACACATAACTACACGAAATATCATGTCCCGGAGTAATGCCGGGGTCTGCAATTTCCTGCAGTAACTCATAATACTTCCGCCTGAAACTGTCTGTTGAAAGAAAGACTATTGCTGCTTTATAACGGATGCTGGCGACATGAAATTAATACTCTAGCCCTTACATCGGCTGCGGCACAGGCATGCGATAATGGAGAAATGGTGAGGCGTTATTTGGTAACACAGAACACAATTTGTTCCAAAACTTGTTCTGTTCCGATTCCAAAATTAGTTGTAAAAATTAATGAAAATAAACTAAAAAAGAAAATAACCAGTTTGCAACATAATGACATACGGCTTCAGAGTGCATTTAGTACTTACTCCCATACATCACTGCATAATTATCTCTGTTGAGTTTCTATATAGACTAGTTTTACAGAACAGCTAACACGGGGCCAAATTCGAGGTGGACTGCAAAACAACGTTTTCCTCTAATGGGCAAAACCATGTGCAGTGCAGGTGGGGCAGATGTAAGATATGCAGAGAGGTACGAGTTCCCTGGCTCTTTCAGGAAAGTATTTTCCACCAATCCCAGAAAGTTCTATCCTGATCATCTATCTATAATCCATGGCTGTCCGCCCCCTCCCTCCCCCATTGTTTACACCCATTTATGCACTAAAATATTTGACGCTGTAACTATGATTACTTTCTGGCAAATGCAGCAATTAGCATGTGTCTATTTAAAACAGATTTAATGATTATTATTTATTATTATCCTTTATTTATATGGCGCCACAAGGGTTCCGCAGCGCCCAATATGCACATAATCAAAACAGGAAAACAGTGACAAGTACAGGGTAACTAAACATAATTACACCAGTAAACCACATAGAGATAAGTTTCAAGGTGGCCAAAAAACTGCAGGATTTTGGTAGTTGAGGATTATTAAAGTAAGAAAAGGATAAGCACATGAGAGAAGAGGGCCCTACTCGTGAGAGCTTATATTCTAAGGGGAGGGGTAGACAGACAGGGGCAACACAGATGGGGTACATAGAGAACAGAGGGTTAGGATGAGATTTGGCTGGGATTGGTGAAGAAGTGGGTCTTAAGAGACCGTTTGAAGTTTTGTAGAGAGGTGGAGAGTCTGAGGGGGAGAGGTATTCCAGAGAAATGGAGCAGCACATGAGAAATCTTGTAGGCAGGAGTGGGAGGAAGTAATCCGTAGGCAGGAGAGTCATCGTGCATTAGCAGAGCGAAGAGGACGGGTGGGAGAGTAAAGGAGATAAGGTCAGAGATGTAGATGGGAGAGGAGTGAGTGAGGGCTTTGTGAGTGTGAGAAGTTTGAATTTGATTCTGAAAGGGAAGGGGAGCCAGTGAAGGGCCTGTAGGAGAGGAGAGGTGGACGTAGTGCGTTTGGTGAGGAAGATGAGCCGGGCAGCAGCATTGAGGATAGATTGGAGTGGAGAGAGGTATTTGTCAGGAATGCCAGTCAGGAGGAGATTACAGTAGTCCAGTCTGGAAATAATCAGTGAGTGAATAATGATCTTAGTGGCATCCTGGGTGAGAAAAGGTCTGATTCTGGAAATGTTTTTGAGATGGAAACGGCAGGTTTGTGAGAGGTGCAGAATGTGTGGTGTGAAGGAGAGGGAGGAGTCAAGGATTACTCCAAGACAGCGCACTTGGGGGCTAGAGGAGATAGTCGTGCCATCAATAAATAATGAGCTTGTGGGAAGCGAGGTTGTGCTGGAGGGTGGGAAGATGATCAGCTCAGTCTTAGACATGTTGAGTGTAAGAAAGCGCTGGGACATCCAGGAAGAGATAGAGTGACAGTTGGAGGTACGAGTGAGGAGAGTGGGGGAGAGATCAGGGGAGGAGAGGTAGAGCTGAGTGTCATCAGCATAGAGGTTATATTGGAAGTTAAAAGAACTAATGAGTTCACCTAAAGAAGACGTATAGAGTGAGAAAAGGGGAGGACCAAGAACAGAGCCTTGGGGGACACCAACAGTTAGTGGAAGTGAGGTAGCGTCATGAGAGGAGACAGAGAATGAACGGTCAGAGAGGTAGGAGGATAGCCAGGAGAGGGCAGTGAAGGATTTGCAGGAGGAGAGGGTGGTCCACAGTGTCAAAAGCAGCAGAGATGTCAAGAAGAACAAGCAGAGAATAGTGGTCCTTAGATTTGGCTGCATGGAGGTCATTGCAGACTTTTGTGAGGGCAGTTTCAGTGGAGAGGATGGAAACCAGACTGTTATGGGTCGAGCAGGGAGGGAGAGGAAAGAAAGGCAGCGAGGCGATTTACAGAAACATATGATATAACTCCGCGTTATACTCGTTATCTGCCTCGCACTCTCAGAAGTGACTGTTACAGACGGAGTTTACATTCACAATTGACGGGTCAGTCATGTAAAACATGACAGATACATTACACAGATACAGAGCGCACCCGTCTAATGTGATGGAGACCTCAAGAAAACTCCTAACATTCCTGTATGCAATATGATTATAGTAAAACACTCATGAATTATAAAGTGATAAGTATTAAAATAATATACAATAAAAATATATGCAGTACAATAATGATAATATTCAAATAATATTAAAACATTCATTTTCAACATACCAGTAAAAACAATACACAGTCCACAACTCCCTCCTACAAAATCCTTGTGAATTAAATCCACATAAATGAATCAATATGACCACTGCAAGAAAACCTTCTGAGCCAATGAGGAAGGAATACATAAAAAATACCAGCGGTCACATGATCCACAGCGGCATCCCGACACTAAAGATCCCGACATCAGAGGGGCTAAGTATTTTTACCCTCCCCTGTTCCCTACCCTACCCCTTGGGGGTGTCGGCTACGGCTAGCCCTTGGGGGGTGGCCGCTATGGCTAACCAACCCCCGTAGTACATTTCCCCCCCTAGTGCTTTACCCTAACCTTGCCCTTCCCCGGGCCCTACCCCTAGGAATCAGTGACATCACTGTGCGTGCAGCCTATCCAGTCACTAGGAGCCAGTGACGTCACTGAGAGCGCAGCCTATCCAGTCACTAGGAGTCAGTGACATCACTGAGAGAGTGCAGCCTATCTAGTCACTAGGAGCCAGTGACATCACTGAGAGTGCAGCCTATCCAGTCACTAGGAACCAGTGACATCACTGACAGCGCAGCCTATCCAGTCAATAGGAACCAGTGACATCACTGAGAGCGCAGCCTATCCAGTCACTAGGAGTCAGTGACATCACTGAGAGAGTGCAGTCTATCCAGTCACTAGGAGTCAGTAACATCACTGAGAGCTCAGCCTATCTAGTCACTAGGAGCCAGTGACATCACTGGGAGCGCAGCCTATTCAGTCACTAGGAGAAAGCGACATCACCGAGAGCGCAGCCTATCCAGTCACTAGGAGTCAGTGACATCACCGAGAGCACAGCTTATCCAGTCACTAGGAGTCAGTGACATCACTGAAAGAGTGCAGCCTATCCAGTCAGTAGGAGTCAGTGACATCACTGAGAGTGCAGCCTATCCAGTCACTAGGAGCCAGTGACATTACTGAGAGCGCAGCCGATCCAACCACTAGGAGCCAGTGACATCACTAATAGTGCAGCCTATCCAGTCACTAGGAGTCAGTGACATCACTGAGAGCGCGGCCTATCCAGTCACTATGAGCCAGTGACATCACTGAGAGTGCAGCCTATCCAGTCACTAGGAACCAGTGACATCACTAAGAGTGCAGCCTATCCAGTCACTAGGAGTCAGTGACATCACTGAGAGCGCAGCCTATCCAGTCACTAGGAGCCAGTGACATCACCAAGGATTATGGACATTAGCTGCTTGCACTGTATGTAGGTGATGAGTCCACATTACGGCTATACTGAAGTTACACACATGGAAACAATACACTGAGCTGGTTATACACTGAGGCTAAGGCTGTGTAATGTGTTCTCCCAGATACCTGGGTGAATAATACCGCTGCCTGTCCTATTCATCTCCTGCGAGAGGACGGCAATACTTTGATTAATGCTCACTCTAAATGCTCACATTTCCATCACAGATGACTTTGATGAATCAGCCATAGATAAAATAAAAAGGCATTTGGAATATTATCTCTCATGAATTTCATGATTGAGTTTCATGAATCAACCAGCAAAAATGGGGAAAATATCGGGATATCTGCAAAATGCCGCTTTGAACAGATGAATTATGGGCAATATGTGCTAGACTATCACAGATAACATCCCAGAGGACTCATCTCTATTCCTTACAGGGATTTAAAGGGACAGACCGCTTCCCCTCATACAGACTATGAAGCCTGAAGGTTCCCATAGTGTAATATAAGACAATGTGGCTGATGTACAGTAAGTATGGTATTAGTGTGAGGACATCACGAGTCAGGGGAGAGAGGGACTGACAGCGTATCTGCATTCAGCGCAGTTTATAGGACCGCAGCCGGTCATTATCTACTGACAGCTACCAAGACCCATCTACATAGTGATCTGCAGAGCATTGCTCTGTCCCATCTACCCCCTGACAGGTACATAGTGATATATTCTGCAGATTATTACATTACTGACCTCTCTAGTGATCTGCAGAACATTGCTCTGTCCCATCTACCCCCTGACAGGTACATAGTGATATATTCTGCAGATTATTACATTACTGACCTCTCTAGTGATCTGCAGAACATTGCTCTGTCCCACCTACCCCCTGACAGGTACATAGTGATATATCCTGCAGATTATTACATTACTGACCTCTCTAGTGATCTGCAGAACATTGCTCTGTCCCATCTACCCCGGGACAGGTACATAGTGATATATCCTGCAGATTATTACATTACTGACCTCTCTAGTGATCTGCAGAACATTGCTCTGTCCAATCTACCCCCTGACAGGTACATAGTGATATATCCTGCAGATTATTACATTACTGACCTCTCTAGTGACCTGCAGAACATTGCTCTTTCCCATCTACCCCCTGACAGGTACATAGTGATACATTCTGCAGATTATTACATTACTGACCTCTCTAGTGATCTGCAGAACATTGCTCTGTCCCATCCACCCCCTGACAGGTACATAGTGATACATTCTGCAGATTATTACATTACTGACCTCTCTAGTGATCTGCAGAACATTGCTCTGTCCCATCTACCCCCTGACAGCTACATAGTGATACATTCTGCAGATTATTACATTACTGACCTCTCTAGTGACCTGCAGAACATTGCTCTTTCCCATCTACCCCCTGACAGGTACATAGTGATACATACTGCAGATTATTACATTACTGACCTCTCTAGTGACCTGCAGAACATTGCTCTGTCCAATCTACCCCCTGACAGGTACATAGTGATACATTCTGCAGATTATTACATTACTGACCTCTCTAGTGATCTGCAGAACATTGCTCTGTCCCATCTACCCCCTGACAGGTACATAGTGATATATTCTGCAGATTATTACATCACTGACCTCTCTAGTGATCTGCAGAACATTGCTCTGTCCCATCTACCCCGGGACAGGTACATAGTGATATATCCTGCAGATTATTACATTACTGACCTCTCTAGTGACCTGAAGAACATTGCTCTTTCCCATCTACCCCTTGACAGGTACATAGTGATACATTCTGCAGAGTATTACATTACGGACGTCTCTAGTGACCTGCAGAACATTGCTCTTTCCCATCTACCCCCTGACAGGTACATAGTGATACATTCTGCAGATTATTACATTACTGACCTCTCTAGTGATCTGCAGAACATTGCTCTTTCCCATCTACCCCTGACAGGTACATAGTGATATATTCTGCAGATTATTACATCACTGACCTCTCTAGTGATCTGCAGAACATTGCTCTGTCCCATCTACCCCGGGACAGGTACATAGTGATATATCCTGCAGATTATTACATTACTGACCTCTCTAGTGACCTGCAGAACATTGCTCTTTCCCATCTACCCCTTGACAGGTACATAGTGATACATTCTGCAGAGTATTACATTACTGACCTCTCTAGTGACCTGCAGAACATTGCTCTTTCCCATCTACCACCTGACAGGTACATAGTGATACATTCTGCAGATTATTACATTACTGACCTCTCTAGTGATCTGCAGAACATTGCTCTTTCCCATCTACCCCTGACAGGTACATAGTGATATATTCTGCAGATTATTACATCACTGACCTCTCTAGTGATCTGCAGAACATTGCTCTTTCCCATTTACCCCCTGACAGGTACAAATTGATATATTCTGCAGATTATTACATTACTGACCTCTCTAGTGATCTGCAGAACATTGCTCTGTCCCATCCACCCCCTGCCAGGTACATAGTGATACATTCTGCAGATTATTACATTACTGACCTCTCTAGTGATTTGCAGAACATTGCTCTGTCCCATCTACCCCCTGACAGCTACATAGTGATACATTCTGCAGATTATTACCTAATGACCCCTTTGGAGATCTGCAGGAACGTGTTATCCCAAAAGAAATATTTTGGGTAAAAACAGATATTCTGTGATTCTGATTTCTTTTAAATACTTTTTTCCAAAATGTGACCCATTCCCAGACGCCCCCACAGTCGGCTGCAGAGGTTTAGTGGGGAAGACGCGATTCTCATCACCGTAACGAGAGCGCCAGCCTCCAGAGACGGGGAAGACACAGTACCAGTCATTGACACTTCTTGATCCAACATTAACAAGAAGCTGACATTTTCTTTGTATAAAGTACTCGGTTAACCTTGAGAAGATCACGGAGCATCCTCTGTACGTCTAATACAGTTCTCGCTGATAAAAATAATCTTCCAGCCTGAGAGAGAGGAATGTCTTGATTTAGAAATCAGTAATCAGCAACAGCAATCAGAGGTTGCGCACGTACATTACACCATGGGGGTCATTCCGAGTTGATCGCTAGCTGTATTTGATCGCAGCGTTCAGGCTAAAAAACGACAGTTCTGCACATGCGTATGCGGGGCAATGCGCGACGTACGGTCACGACGACTGATGTAGTTTTGCACAGGGTCTAGCGATGCATTTCAGCCGCACTGGGTGCCGCAGAGTGATTGACATGAAGTGGGCGTTTCTGGGTGGCAACTGACCGTTTTCAGGGAGTGTTAGGAAAAACACAGGCGTGCCAGGGAAAACGCAGGCGTGGCTGGCCGAACGCTGGGCGGGTGTGTGACGTCAAATCCGGAACTGAATAGTCTGAAGTGATCGCAAGCGCTAAGTAGGTCTGGAGCTACTCTAAAACTGCACAAAATTATTTTGCAGCCGCTTTGTGATAAAAACGTTTGCACTTCTGCTAAGCTAAAATACACTCCCAGTGGGAGGCAGCATAGAGTTTGCACGGCTGCTAAAAACTGCTAGCGAGCTAACAACTCAAAATGACCCCCCATGTGACACGTCATATATATATTTTATGGGGGTTCTGCTCAATAACGTAGGGGCCTGAAAAGCTGATCCCCCCCCAAATCTGGTTTGTAGTGTTACATTTATCAACCAGACAGAAAGGCGAATACGTTATATCAACATCTCACTACCCGACCTTCTAGGGGGCGCACTGACAGTCCAATGTAGACACGCCTCACCGCCTGGGCCTCACTACACAGAGCATCATATACTCCATGGCTGCACGTATCACTAATTACTCGCAACACTATATTAGTTAATTATGAGAAAACAACATGTTCTGATAGAATAGAGCGCTGTGTAATTACTCGGCGTGACTCTGTACAGCGCGGAAGTCACTGCGCCCTGTAACCCCTTAATGCAGTAAAGTGCTGCACAGCTGCCTCTGCGATACATTATCTGGTTAAACTGCAGCGATTGCCTGTTTAATATTTCCGAAACAAGAGGCGACAATAACAGGCAAAGATAGACAGAAAATCAGACAGATCGCCGCAATCAGGGTTCTAACGATGAATAGGGTCCGTACAACCCGCGCGTCTAAATATATCCAATGGTTAACGAATTAATAAAATATAGACCCCGCGGTGGCCTTTCACTGTCGCTCTGTATGAATTGTTTTTTGGCACCCAGCTACCAGGGCCATTCAGGGCAATGGAGTTACTCTTGTTATGGTGGGACAGAGGCTTTATATGGGGACTATCCTTCTAATCTCTATTTATAGAAAAAACATCAGTATAAATTGTGTTGGGGTAACTCAGGCCCGAGACCCCCCAGGGCCCTTGGCGGGATTGTAATGTGACATCAGAGTCTCAGTCTGTAGCATTCTATGTGTGACGTCTACACATTGGGCCCGATTCAGGTTTGTAAGTAAAGCAAAAAAGCACGCAACTGGGCAAAACCATGTGCACTGCAGGTGGGGCAGATGTAACATGTGCAGAGAGAGTTAGATTTGGGTGGGGTGTCTTCAAACTGAAATCTAAATTGCAGTGTAAAAATAAAAGTATTTACCCTGCACAGAAACTATATACCCCACCCAAATCTAACTCTCTCTGCACGTTACATCGGCCCCACCTGCAGTGCAGCATGTTTTTGCCCAGGTGCTTGTTTTTTCGCTTTACTTACCTGAATCAGGCCCACTGTTACTATATGGAATAATGAATGTACACTATAGGAATATTACAAGTCACCGAGGGTTTCTGTCACCAGGATTACCGCCTCAAGCTTTCACAACAGTCACAGGAAGCGGGATCCGGTTCGGATCCTAGCGTTTGGGATCTCGTCAGTGGTAATGCGCAGTGGAGGAGCACGCACAAAGCGACTGCAAGCCAATAAAATAGAGATCTGACATTACATCACTATACCAGAGCTGCCCCCTCCCCCCAATATACCACCTCTGCATACTGTATAGAAGTACAGAAATGCGATACAATCGATGTCTCCCGTCACCACGCTGCCGGTGGCATATCTGCAGTAATTACCGTGGTGGGCTTACAGTACAGACGTGAGACTACAGTGCGGGGGGAGGAACTCACTGCATCACCTCCTATCCCCGGCCTGCAGACAAGTCCATGAATTATGTAAAACACACATTTATATCATCGTGCATCAGCTCAATAGACCGAGAAATGTTTATTCTGGGGGGACAGGAAAAACAGAATCCATTGATGAATTCATTTTAGAGATAAATTAATTGAATTATTTGCTGTTATTTGCACAAATTAGAGATAACAGAAGACAAAACACAGAGAGCCGCAACCGTACGACCGGGAGACGCGGGAAGCCGGGCAGATGAGAGCGCTGAGGTGGTTGGCGGGATATGGCTGTCCTGACCCTATTCAGGTTACCCTCCCTGTGGTGGCTTACTTGTAACGGGGGCACTTTTAACAGAATAAGCGGAGAAGGCACATGACACGGTGCGCACTACAAGTCCCAGCCAGGCTAGAGCAGAAAATGAAGGGCAGGTTACTAAACACAGTTTAAGCAACCCCCAGAACATGGTATTAGCCTTTCTGTTCAGATTCGGTTATGGTGTATATTAGCACTACTGACCCCAGAGCAACGCGCTGCTGCCACAGCACAAACACGCTGATAACAGAATGACGAAGGCACGTGCACCCGGTTTCCTGTATCCATAGTTATTAGCAAACCCTTGTCACAAACTGGTACCAATAGGTGGATGGGACCGGCGTTCAATAAGTAACTGAGGGGTCTGGTAACTATAGACCAGTACATTTAACAGCATGGTAGCATGATGGCTAGTTTGCTGCTGCACAACACTGAGGTCTGGAGTATGATTCCCACCAAGACACTATGGGTGGAATTCAAATGTTTGAAAAGTCGGTTGGGTGTCTTTTTTTTTTTTTTTCCTGTCCATGAGATAGGAAAAAACAGACACCCAACTGACTTTTCAAACAGTTGAATCTCCCCCTATACGTGTAGAGTTTGTATGTTCTCGTCGTGTTTGTGTGGTTTTCCTTTGAATGCGCCGGAGTTCTTCCACACTACAAAAATAAGATTTTACTTACCGGTAAATCTATTTCTCGTAGTCTGTAGTGGATGCTGGGGACTCCGTAAGGACCATGGGGAATAGACGGGCTCCGCAGGAGACAGGGCACTTTAAGAAAGAATTTGGATACTGGTGTGCTCTGGCTCCTCCCTCTATGTCCCTCCTCCAGACCTCAGTTAGAGAAACTGTGCCCGGAAGAGCAGACATTATAAGGAAAGGATTTTGGAATCCAGGGTAAGACTCATACCAGTCACACCAATCACACCGTATAACTTGTGATAAACTTACCCAGTTAACAGTATGAACAACAGAGCATCAGTACAACCCTGATGCAACCATAACATAACCCTTATTTAAGCAATAACTATATACAAGTATTGCAGAAGAAGTCCACACTTGGGACGGGCGCCCAGCATCCACTACGGACTACGAGAAATAGATTTACCGGTAAGTAAAATCTTATTTTCTCTAACGTCCTAGTGGATGCTGGGGACTCCGTAAGGACCATGGGGATTATACCAAAGCTCCCAAACGGGCGGGAGAGTGCGGATGACTCTGCAGCACCGATTGAGCAAACACAAGGTCCTCCTCAGCCAGGGTATCAAACTTGTAGAACTTAGCAAAAGTGTTCGAACCTGACCAAGTAGCTGCTCGGCAAAGCTGTAATGCCGAGACCCCTCGGGCAGCCGCCCAAGAAGAGCCCACCTTCCTTGTGGAGTGGGCTTTTACTGATTTTGGCAGCGGCAATCCAGCCGCAGAATGAGCCTGCTGAATCGTATTACAGATCAGTGGCGTGCGGTGAGGTCAGTGGCTGGTGAGGCACTGCAGCCATAATGTCCGCCGAGTCCCACCAATAACCCCTACCGCCGTCGAGCCAATGTAAGCTACCGCCCTTTTGCCGATGCCCATTAAAATGGCTAAAACACAGTTGGAGAAAGAACCTCTGACGTCACCAGCGCCGAACAGGGAACCCGAAATGTACCCTTGCGGGCTCGCTTAATTCGCCGTGCTTTGGGCACTGTGGCTCGCTCTGCTCGCCACCAGGTTACTAAAGGGAGTAGTTGATGGCGTGCATAGTGAAAGAGCTATCCCGCCGGCCTAGCTCCTCCCCCTGACATCAGAGGTCCTTTAGCTCACTTGGTTCTAGCATCTACCATGCCCACTACTGCCACTGTCCCTGCATGTGCGAAAAGCACACAAGCTCTCGGAAAACTGGGCGTAGTCTTGCATTGAGAATGTGACCAAACAACAAGTTCTCAATGGGAATGCTGTATCCATATGACGGAGAAGGTGATGCCTTGGAAAGGCAGAGGGTGACGAGAGATGGTGATGGGGAGACAGTGATGCAGGGGGTGACGGAGAGAGGCAGTGGTTGACGGGGAGAGGGTGACAGGTAAAGGGGTGATGGAGAGAGGCAGTGGGTGACAGGAAGAGGGTGATGCCAGGGAGCTGGTGACAGGGAAAGGGTGACAGCAGTCGGTGCCAACTGCAAATGACAGGAAGAGGGTGACGCCAGGGATAGGGTGATGCCAGGGAGAGGGTGACAGCAGTGGGTGACAACGGAATTTGCTGCGCTATATAAGAAACTGTTAATAAATAAATACTATGGAGAGCATATTACTATCCCACTCTGTTCGCAGTATAGCATGGAATATAAGCAGTACAGCCCGGTCCCCGGTGAGCTTAAACCATGTCAAATTAAAGTATCCGCCACTCTCCCACGCAAATCCTGGCCAGCCCCTGTTGCAGCCGGTAACAGGGAGAGGAAACAACAAACCTGCTCCCTGTGGTGGGGCTGCTCTTCCTCCACTACTCCCTAGCTCCACTTGTACAGGTCCGTGTCTGGGAGCAGGGCCGGTGCATAGTGACACTGCGCCCTAGGATAAATTTTAGCCTACCACCCAACCTCCCTCAAAAACCCACACAAGTGACTTTTGGGAAAAGCTGGTGAGTAGACTCTAGGACAGCACCAGAGTCTACTCATACCCCTTTCAGACCGCCACCTATGAACACGGGTTATTGGCACATGAACGCACATAACCCGTGTTCAGGTGCGGTCTGACAGGTGCAAGGGTTAAAATACTTGGTCGAGCGACTCTGTATTTTAAACTTGGTTGCGAGCAGGGTTGAACTCATGTTCAACCCGGCTCACTGTGTGTTATGAACGGGAGCCAGGTCGATGCGATCAGTTTCTCGTTCACTGTGTGTGTATATGGGCTGCGTTTGGAGATCATGTGATCTCCAAGCACCGCCCCCGCAGCGTCACCACTGGCGTCACCAACCCAATATGCCGGGTTGCAGACAGCAGTGGCGAGGGGCCTGCAGCTGGTTGCACACTGTGAGCTCCCGTATCAGGCTCCAGTGTGCGACCCGCCTTAGGTGGTCTGAAAGGGGTATTACTTGTACCGCTGGCTAGAGAAGGGGGCCCGGATGAAGACGGCACAATGACCCCTCCTTGCTGAAAACACCTGGCTGTGTGTGTGCTCAGATTAAAATAAAACCAAATCCCACAAAACATCACTACCCCCCCCCCCCACACACACACTACATTACACCATTCCCAAATAACTTCAATATACAGATACTATAATACAAAATAGTACACAACCCCATGATGGTGATACAACCCCCACCCCCACCCAATATTATTTACCAAACCACTCCCCTAAATACTAATACAAAACCCCTATATAATATTAATATATTATATACCCCAACCCCCATATATAAAAAAAAACACCCATAACCCCCTTCCCCCCCAAACACCTCACAGATCCTCACCTTTGATTGTGGGAGGTTCAGCTGCAGTCTCTAATATATATTCACTCCCTGGTTTGTCCCACGGAGCTGGCTGGGGAGAAATCATATCTTCCCAAGTAGAGTCGGAAAGGGGCGGGGCCTCTGCCGCGAGGGGGCGGGGCCTCTGGAGGGGAATAAGAATGGTGTATTGCTACAGCCTGCAGTAGAGATTGGTTGCTGCTGCAGGGGGAGGGAGTGGCCATGCAAAGAGGGTAGGGGGGAGCAGACATCGTGCACTGCTGCTGCTGCCTGTGCTGCAGCAGACATGTCAGACTGTGACATGTCTGCATGATCAGACAGCAGCTGAAAGGGGTGTGTGCGTGTGGGGGAGGAGGGCAGCGGCCGCAGCTTACAGTGTCCGCTGCTCAGACAATAGGGCAGGAGGCCAATTACATCTGCCTGTGACGGGGGCGTGCTTTCATATGAGCTGAAAGCACGCCCCAGTCTAAAGCGGCACTTCTGCAAGGTGCCGCTTCTGGTAGATTTTTTTACGGGCTTTCCCTGCCCAGCGCTTGGCCCCGCCCCCCTCTTCCTGCTCTCTTACACTGACAGCTGGAGGCACTGACATCGGTGCCTCTGAAAGACATGTAAAACAGGTTTTTTACACAGAAAAAAAATGATTAAAATAATATCAACACTAAAGCAGATACTTATGACACAGAATATGTGTCATAAGTATCTCTTTGTATTATTTCAATCATTAATGACAGGGGAGGCACTGCCTCCCCTGCCTCCCCTGACTGCACGTCCCTGTTACAGATCCAGCGAGCAATAGTTTGCTTTGAAGCAGGAGCACCCAGCTTGTTGGGTGCATACAGGATAAACAGCGACTCAGTTTTCCTGACTCTAGCCGTTCTGGCTACATAAACCTTCAAAGCCCTGACAACATCTAGTAACTCGGAATTCTCCAAGTCACGAGTAGCCACAGGCACCACCATAGGTTGGTTCATATGAAAAGCACAGGCAGGGGTGCATACCTCCCAGCTTTCTTCAGGCAGGAGGGAAACACGCACAGTAAAAAGGGGGCATGGCCAATTGGAAAGGGGGCGTGGCTTCACGGGTCGCGAGCCACGCCCCTGTTTTCATCAGTGAGGGGGCATGCCCAGCGCTCTGTGAGCTACTGGCATGCCCCCAGCAGCGGATTATGAGTCCGGGGGGCCCAGGGTACTTGAGACAGGAACCCTATCTCATTGCTGTGCCTGCTGTGGGTATGGGGCGTGGCCTAATTGCGGCCTTCGTGGCCACGCCCCCTTATGCAAATTCCGGGATTTTTTTTTTTTTTTATGGGATTTTGGCCCCTCAGCTATGGGTAAATCCAGATGGGGTGGTTGCTCCCCCATACACACCCGCACAGGCAGAAGAAATCTATTTCCGACATATGCGGTGATAATGGTTTGCGTTCACGTCTTTCCTAGCTGTAAATAGCGTAGGGATAACTTCCTCCGGAATTCCCTTTTCCTTCAGGATCCGGCGTTCAACCGCCATGCCGTCAACGCAGCCGCGGTACGTCTTGGAACAGACAGGCCCCCTGCTGCAGCAGGTCCTGTCTGAACGGCAGAGGCCATGGGTCCTCTGAGATCATTTCTTGGAGTTCTGGTTACCAACTTCTTCTTGGCCAACCCGGAACAATGAGTATAGTTCTTACTCCTCTCCTTCTTATTATTCTCATTACCCTGGGTAAGAGAGCCAGAGAAGGGAACACATACACCGACTGGTACACCCACGGTGTTACCAGAGCGTCCACAGCTATCGCCTGAGGGTCCTTGACCTGGCGCAATATCTTTGTAACTTTTAGTTGAGGCGGGACGCCATCATGTCCACCTGTGGCCTTTTCCAATCATTTGGAAGACTTCTGGATGAAGTCCCCACTCTCCCGGGTGGAGGTCGTGTCTTCTGAGAAAGTCTGCTTCTCAGTTGTCCACTCCGGGAATGAACACTGCTGACAGTGCTAACACATGATTTTCCGCCCATCGGAGAATCCTTGTGGCTTCTGCCATCGCCATCCTGCTTCTTGTGCCGCCCTGTCGGTTTACATGAGCGACCGCCGTGATGTTGTCTGACTGGATCAGCACCGGCCGGTGTTGAAGCAGGGGTCTAGCCTGACTTAGGGCATTGTAAATGGCCCTCAGTTCCAGAATATTTATGTGTAGGGAAGTCTCCTGACTTTTCCATAGCCTTGGAAGTTCCTTCCCTGTGTGACTGCCCCCCAGCCTCGAAGGCTGGCATCCATGGTCACCAGGACCCAGTCCTGTATGCCGAATCTGCAGCCCCCTAGAAGATGAGCACTCTGCAGCCACCACAACAGCGACACCCTGACCCTTGGAGACAGGGTTAACCGCCGATGCATCTGAAGATGCGACCCGGACCACTTGTCCAACAGATCCCACTGGAAAAACCTTGCATGGGACCTGGCGAATGGAATTTCTTCGTAAGAAGCTACCATCTTTCCCAGGGCTCGCGTGCATTGATGCACCGACTCCTGTATACGTATTAGGAGGTCTCTGTCTAGAGACAACAACTCCTTGGACTTCTCCTCCGGGAGAAACCCTTTTTATCCTGTTCTGTGTCCAGAACCATAGCCAGGAACAGTAGATGCGTCGTAGGAACCAGCTGCGACTTTGCAATATTCAAAATCCAGCCGTGCTGTTGTAGCACTTCCCGAGATAGTGCTACTCCGACGAACAACTGCTCCCTGGACCTCGCCTTTATAAGGAGATCGTCCAAGTACGGGATAATTATTTCGGCCATTACCTTGGTAAATACCTCGGTGCCGGGGACAGAGCAACGGCAACGTCTGGAATTGGTAATGACAATCCTGTACCACAATATTGAGGTACTCCTGGTGAAGAGGGTAAATAGGGACATGCAGGTAATCATCCTTGATGTCCAGTGATACCATGAAATTCTCCAGGCTTGCAGTAATCGCCCTGAGCGATTCCATTTTGAACTTGAACCTTCGTATATAAGTGTTCAAGACTTTCAATTTTAGAATGGGTCTCACCGAACCGTCTGGTTTCGGTACCACAACATTTTGGAATAGTAACCCCGGCCTTGTTGAAGGAGGGGTACCTTGATTTCACCTGCTGGAAGTACAGCTTGTGAATTGCCGCCAGTACTACCTTTCTCCGAGGGCAGCAGGCAAGGCTGATGTGAGGTAACGGCGAGGGGGAGTCGCCTCGAACTCCAGCCTGTATCCCTGTGATACTATTTGCAGAACCTAGGGATCCACCTGTGGGCAAGCCCACTGGTCCCTGAAGTTCCCGAGACGCGCCCCTACCGCACCTGTCTCCACCTTTGGAGCCCCAGCGTCATGCTGTGGACTCAGAGGAAGTGGGGGAAGATTTTTGATCCTGGGAACTGGCTGCTGGTGCAGTTTTTACCTTCTTCCCTTGTCTCTGTGCAGAAAGGAAGCGCCTTTGACCCGCTTGCTTTTCTGAAGCCGAAAGGACTGTACCTGAAAATACGGTGCTTTCTTAGGCTGTGAGGAAACCTGAGGTAAAAAAATTTCTTCCCAGCTGTTGCTGTGGATACGAGGTCCCAGAGACCATCCCCAAACAATTCCTCACCCTTATAAGGCAGAATCTCCATGTGCCTTTTACAGGCAGCATCACCTGTCCACTGCCGGGTTTCTAATACCCTCCTGGCAGAATGGACATTGCATTAATTCTGGATGCCAGCCGGCAAATATCCCTCTGTGCATCCCTCATATATAAGACGACGTCTTTAATATGCTCTATGTTAGCAAAATATTATCCCTGTCTTAGAGTATTAATATTATCTGACAGGGTATCAGACCACGCTGCAGCAGCACTATTTATGCTGAGGCAATTGCAGGTCTCAGTATATAACCTGAGTGTGTATATACAGACTTCAGGATAACCTCCTGCTTTTTATCAGCAGGTTCCTTCAAGGTGGCCGTATCCTAAAACGGCAGTGCCACCTTTTTTGACAAACGTGTGAGCGCCTTATCCACCCTAAGGGATATCTCCCCACGTGACCTATCCTCTGGCGGGAAAGGGTACGCCATCAGTAACGTTTTAGAAATTACCAGTTTCTTATCGGGGGAACCCACGCTTCTTTACACACTTCATTCATTCATCTGATGGGGGAACAAAACACTGGCTGCTTTTTCTCCCCAAAAATAAAACCCCTTTTATGTGGTACTTGGGTTCATGTCAGAAAATGCGTAACACATTTTTCATTGCCGAGATCATGTAACGGATGTTCCTAGTGGATTGTGTACATGTCTCAACCTCGTCGACACTGGAGTCAGACTCCGTGTCGACATCTCTCTGCCATCTGAGATAACGGGCGTTTTTTGAGCCCCTGATGGCCTTTGAGACGCCTGGGCAGGCGCGGGCTGAGAAGCCGGCTGTCCCACAGCTGTTACGTCATCCAGCCTTTTACGTAAGGAGTTGACACTGTCGGTTAATACCTTCCACCTATCCATCCACTCTGGTGTCGGCCCCACAGGGGGCGACATCCCATTTATCGGCCTCTGCTCCGCCTCCACGTAACCTTCCTCATCCAACATGTCGACACAGCCGTACCGACACACCGCACACACACAGGGAATGCTCTGACTGAGGACAGGACCCCACAAAGTCCTTTGGGGAGACAGAGAGAGAGTATGCCAGCACACACCAGAGCGCTATATAATGCAGGGATTAACATTATAACTGAGTGATTTTTCCCCCAATAGCTGCTTGTATACATATATTGCGCCTAAATTTAGTGCCCCCCCTCTCTTTTTAACCCTTTGAGCCTGAAAACTACAGGGGAGAGCCTGGGGAGCTGTCTTCCAGCTGCACTGTGAAGAAAAAAATGGCGCCAGTGTACTGAGGGAGAAGCCCCGCCCCTTTTTCGGCTGACTTTCTCCCGCTTTTTCTGGAATACTGGCAGGGGTAATTTTACATCTATATAGCCTCTAGGACTATATATGATGTAGATTTGCCAGCCAAGGTGTCATATATTGCCCTCAGGGCGCTCCCCCCAGCGCCCTGCACCCATCAGTGACCGGAGTGTGAGGTGTACATGAGGAGCAATGGCGCACAGCTGCAGTGCTGTGCGCTACCTTGGTGAAGACCGAAGTCTTCTGCCGACGATTTTCCGGACTCTTCATGCTTCTGGCTCTGTAAGGGGGACGGCGGCGCGGCTCCGGGAACGAACACCAAGGTCGGGTCCTGCGGTCGATCCCTCTGGAGCTAATGGTGTCCAGTAGCCTAAGAAGCCCAAACTACCACCTGTTAGGTAGGTTCGCATCTTCTCCCCTTAGTCCCTCGCTGCAGTGAGTCTGTTGCCAGCAGATCTCACTGTAAAATAAAAAACCTAAATATACTTTCTTTCTAGGAGCTCAGGAGAGCCCCTAGTGTGCATCCAGCTCAGTCGGGCACAAGAATCTAACTGAGGTCTGGAGGAGGGTCTTAGTGGGAGAAGCCAGTGCACACCAGGTAGTCCTAAAGCTTTCTTTAGTTGTGCCCAGTCTCCTGCGGAGCCGCTAATCCCCATGGTCCTTACGGAGTCCCAGCATCCACTTAGGACGTCAGAGAAATAATCATTAAGATGATCTGCTATTACATGGTCTCCCTCAACAAGACTCCCAGTCTCTGTCTTTAGTTTTATTATTCCACCTTTTGTTTTTCTCCTTTTGCTTATATTCCTTAAAAAAAGTTTTGCCTCCTTTACCCTCTGACTGGGCCATTTTCTCCTCAGCTTGTGCCTTTGCACATCTGATTAACTTCTTTGTCTCCTTCTGTCTAACAAGACTTATCTCTGTGTCTTCATTATTTTGTGTATGCTTATATTTCCTAAAAGCCATCTTTTCTGCTTTCACAATACTTGCTACTTCTTTCACAAACCACTCTGGCTTTCTTTTCCTTGTGTTTTTCCTAACATTTTTGATACAAACGTCTGTTGCTTTTAATATTGCACATTTTAATGTTTCCCACCTCTCTTGCACTGCTTCCAAGCTCCTCCACTCTACCAAAAGAAACACTAAGGGTGCATACACACGGTGAGATTCGGACTTATCCGATTCTCACCGTGCGACAGGGGGCCGGGTCGGCACTTAGCCAGTATCGCAAGCACATAATGAGTGTGCTTGCGATGCTGGCTATGTGCGATGTCAATCCTGACTATCTCTTCTATAGAGATAGCCAGGATTGACTTGCCTGCACAGCCTATTTTTTCTGCCGATGCCGACCGCGCGGGGCCGCGCATCGGCATCGGATCGGGATCGCAAGGTGACTGTCACCTTGCGATCTGCACTATCTTTTCTTCCGATTCTGACTATATAGTCAGAATCGGAAGAAAATATCTTACCGTGTGTACACACCTTTACACATTTTCCCATCCTTACAAAATCAGCCTTCCTAAAATCCAACACCTTTGTTTTTGTATGGGATGAGTCAGTCTCTGTCTTTATGCAGAACCATACTGCTTGATGATCACTGGATCCCAGGTTTTCACCCACTTTTACTTCAGATATTCTGTCTCCATTTGTAAGTATTAAGTCTAATATTGCGTCTTTCCGAGTGGGCTCCCTCACCAATTGGTGGAGGGATGCTCCCTGCAAGGAATTCAAAATGCCCCTACTTCTATCTAGTGGAACTAGCAACAGACACCTCCCAGTTTACATCGGGAAGATTAAAGTCTCCCATGATTATTATCTCTCCTTTCAATGCAATTTTAATGATGTCCTGCAATAGGTTCTTGTCCAGTTCCTCTTCCTGACCTGGTGTCCTGTATATCAGGCCAATACAAATAATCGACTTCTCCCCTGTTTCTATGGTCACCCAAAGAGAATCATTTTTTTCTTAAATACTTTGTATCAAGGCAGTATGTATGCTTTATATATATATATATATATATATATATATATATATATATATATATATACATACACACACACACATTGCTACCCCTCCTCTGATTCTTCCCATTTTGTCCTTCCTAAATAAAGTATATTCCGGTATAGCTATGTCCCAGTCACGATTTTTATTCCACCATGACTCTGTAATTGCCACAATATCTAGATCGTCCCTTGTCATTATTGCAATTAGTTCTGGGATTTTATTTCCTACATTCCTAGTATTTCCACACATAGGTTTTAGAGTTTTATTTGTGCTTTTCCTGTTCCTAGCTATGTTCATCTCTCTGCCTATGTTTATGTGGTTTTGATCTGAATTATCTTCTGTTTCTGGAGGTATGCTTCCTATTTCCTTTGCCTGCAGAAACAATACCTCTGGGTTGGGGGAGCAGACTGCTTTATTCCTATTTGGATCACTGCCTGCCTCTGCTGGTCAGAGGAGCATGTGATGGGCTCATCCAATCAGAGCTCAGAACATGCTGCTCTCACCCCTATGTAAAGTCTCATGGGATTTATTTCCCAGCATTGCGTACCTCCCCACATCACTATCTGGGGAAGCGGAACTCCAAGGTGCGGCAAAGCCACACCACGGCTGAAAGGGGCCAAAAGGTGCGCATGCGCACAGCATCTGTTCACCGCTGGTCTGCTAGGCAGAGTAGTGAGTGACAGGAGCCTCCCAACTGCCCCCCCCCCCCCCTGCGGGACACTGTTATAGTAGCTGCCTGGCCCCATTAATCTGTTGGCCACCAGGTCAATCAAAAAAGCCTAGATGCAGCTGCACTGCAGCCTACGCCCTCCCTTAACAAACAGCACAGTTGCCATAGGCCCCGCCCTCCCATGACAGAGGGAACGGCTACAAAGCAGTGGAGACAACCCGGGATTTTCCCCAAAACCCCGGCGTCCCGGTCCACTTACAGAAATACTGTATAAAATAAGAATTTACTTACCGATAATTCTATTTCTCATAGTCCGCAGTGGATGCTGGGGACTCCGTAAGGACCATGGGGAATAGCGGCTCCGCAGGAGACAGGGCACAAAAGTAAAGCTTTAGAACTACCTGGTGTGCACTGGCTCCTCCCCCTATGACCCTCCTCCAAGCCTCAGTTAGGATACTGTGCCCGGACGAGCGTACACAATAAGGAAGGATTTTGAATCCCGGGTAAGACTCATACCAGCCACACCAATCACACCATATAACTTGTGATCTAAACCCAGTTAATAGCATGATAATAGAGGAGCCTCTAGAAAAGATGGCTCACTACAGCAATAACCCGATTTTTTGGTAACAATAACTATGTACCAGTATTGCGGACAATCCGCACTTGGGATGGGCGCCCAGCATCCACTACGGACTATGAGAAATAGAATTATCGGTAAGTAAATTCTTATTTTCTCTGACGTCCTAGTGGATGCTGGGGACTCCGTAAGGACCATGGGGATTATACCAAAGCTCCCAAACGGGCGGGAGAGTGCGGATGACTCTGCAGCACCAAATGAGAGAACTCCAGGTCCTCCTCAGCCAGGGTATCAATTTTGTAGAATTTTACAAACGTATTTGCTCCTGACCAAGTAGCTGCTCGGCAAAGTTGTAAAGCCGAGACCCCTCGGGCAGCCGCCCAAGATGAGCCCACCTTCCTTGTGGAATGGGCTTTTACAGATTTTTGGCTGTGGCAGGCCCGCCACAGAATGTGCAAGCTGAATTGTACTACAAATCCAACGAGCAATAGTCTGCTTTAGAAGCAGGAGCACCCAGCTTGTTGGGTGCATACAGAATAAACAACGAGTCAGATTTTCTGATTCCATCCGTCTTGGAAACCTATATTTCCAGGGCTCTGACAACGTCTAGCAACTTGGAGTCCTCCAAGTCCCTAGTAGCCGCAGGCACCACAATAGGTTGATTCAGGTGAAACGCTGAAAACCACCTTAGGGAGAAACTGAGGACAAGTCCTCAATTCCGCCCTGTCCGAATGGAAAATCAGATGAGGGCTTTTACAGGATAAAGCCGCCAATTCTGACACGCACCTGGCCCAGGCCAGGGCCAACAGCATGACCACTTTCCATGTGAGATATTTTAACTCCACATATTTAAGTGGTTCAAACCAATGTGACTTTTGGAACCCAAAAACTACATTTAGATCCCAAGGTGCCACTGGAGGCACAAAAGGAGGCTGTATATACAGTACCCCTTTCACAAACGTCTGAACTTCAGGGACTGAAGCTAGTTCTTTTTGGAAGAAAATTGACAGGGCCGAAATTTGAACCTTAATGGACCCCCATTTCAGGCCCATAGACACTCCTGTTTGCAGGAAATGTAGGAATCGACCTAGCTGAAAATTCCTCCGTCGGGGCCTTACTGGCCTCGCACCCCGCAACATATTTTTCGCCAAATGCGGTGATAATGTTTTGCGGTTATATATTTCCTGGCTTTGATCAGGATAGGAATGACTTCATCCGGAATGCCTTTCTCCTTCAGGATCCGGCGTTCAACCGCCATGCCGTCAACCGCAGCAAGTCTTGGAACAGACAGGGTCCTTGCTGGAGCAGGTCCCTTCTTAGAGGTAGAGGCCACGGATCCTCCGTGAGCATCTCTTGAAGTTCCGGATACCAAGTCCTTCTTGGCCAATCCGGAGCCACGAATATAGTGCTTACTCCTCTCCATCTTATAATTCTCAGTACCTTGGTATGAGAGGCAGAGGAGGGAACACATACACTGACTGGTACACCCACTGTGTTACCAGAGCGTCTACAGCTATTGCCTGAGGGTCCCTTGACCTGGCGCAATACTTGTCGAGTTTTATAAACATGTGGAAGACTTCTGGGTGAAGTCCCCACTCTCCCGGGTGGAGGTCGTGTCTGCTGAGGAAGTCTGCTTCCCAGTTGTCCACTCCCAGAATGAATACTGCTGACAGTGCTATCACATGATTTTCCGCCCAGCAAAGAATCCTTGCAGCTTCTGCCATTGCCCTCCTGCTTCTTGTGTCACCCAGTCTGTTTACGTGGGTGACTGCCGTGATGTTGTCCGAATGGATCAACTCCGGGTGACCTTGAAGCAGAGGTCTTGCTGAGCTTAGAGCATTGTAAATGGCCCTTAGCTTCAGGATATTTATGTGAAGTGATGTCTCCAGGCTTGACCATAAGCTCTGGAAATTCCTTCCCTGTGTGACTGCTCGCAGGCTGGCATCCGTGGTCACCAGGACCCAGTCCTGAATGTGCGGGCCTCTAGAAGATGAGCACTCTGCAACCACCACAGGAGAGACATCCTTGTGCTTGGTGACAGGGTTATCCGCTGATGCATCTGAAGATGCGACCCGGACCATTTGTCCCGCAGGTCCCACTGGAAAATTCTTGCGTGGAATCTGCCGAATGGGATTGCTTCGTAGGAAGCCACCATTTTTCCCAGAACCATTTTATTGATGTACTGAGACTTGGCTCGGTTATAGGAGGTTCCCGACTAGCTTGGATAACTCCCTGACTTTCTCCTCCGGGAGAAACACCTTTTTCTGGACTGTGTCCAGGATCATCCCTAGGAACAGAAGACGAGTCGTCGGAATCAGCTGCGATTCTGGAATATTGAGAATCCAATCGTGCTGCCGCAACACTACCTGAGATAATGCTACACCGACCTCCAACTGTTCCCTGGATCTTACCCTTATCAGGGAATCGTCCAAGTAAGGGATAACTAAAATTCCCTTCCTTCGAAGGAGTATCATCATTTCGGCCATTACCTTGGTAAAGACCCGGGGTGCCGTGGACCATCCATACGGCAGCGTCTGAACTGATAGTGACAGTTCTGTACCATAAACCTGAGGTACCCTTGGTGAGAAGGGTAAATTGGGACATGAAGGTAAGCATCCTTGATGTCCCGAGACATCATGTAGTCCCCTTCTTCCAGGTTCGCAATCACTGCTCTGAGTGACTCAATCTTGAATTTGAACCTCTGTATGTAAGTGTTCAAGATTTTAGATTTAGAATCGGTCTCACCGAGCCGTCCGGCTTCGGTACCCCAACAGTGTGGAATAATACCCCGTTCCCTGTTGCAGGAGGGGTACCTTGATTATCACCTGCTGGGAATACAGCTTGTGAATGGCTTCCAAAACTGCCTCCCTGTCAGAAGGAGACATCGGTAAAGCCGACTTTAGGAAACGGCGAGGGGGAGACGTCTCGAATTCCAATTTGTACCCCTGAGATATCACCTGAAGGATCCAGGGGTCTACTTGCGAGTGAGCCCACGCGCGCTGAAATTCATTGAGACGGGCCCCCACCGTGCCTGATTCTGCTTGTAAAGCCCCAGCGTCATACTGAGGGCTTGGCAGAGGCGGGAGAGGGCTTCTGTTCCTGGGAACTGGCTGATTTCTGCAGCCTTTTTTCCTCTCCCTCTGTCACGGGGCAGAAATGAGGAACCTTTTGCCCGCTTGCCCACGAAAAGACTGCGCCTGATAATACGGCGTCTTCTTATGTTGAGAGGCGACCTGGGGTACAAACGTGGAATTCCCAGCTGTTGCCGTGGCCACCAGGTCTGAAAGACCGACCCCAAATAACTCCTCCCCTTAATAAGGCAATACTTCCAAATGCCGTTTGGAATCCGCATCACCTGACCACTGTCGTGTCCATAACCCTCTACTGGTAGAAATGGACAACGCACTTAGACTTGATGCCAGTCGGCAAATATTCCGCTGTGCATTACGCATATATAGAAATGCATCTTTTAAATGCTCTATAGGCAATAATATACTGTCCCTATCTAGGGTATCAATATTTTCAGTCAGGGAATCCGACCACGCCAACCCAGCACTGCACATCCAGGCTGAGGCGATTGCTGGTCGCAGTATAACACCAGTATGTGTGTAAATACATTTTAGGATACCCTCCTGCTTTCTATCAGCAGGATCCTTAAGGGCGGCCATCTCAGGAGAGGGTAGAGCCCTTGTTCTTACAAGCGTGTGAGCGCTTTATCCACCCTAGGGGGTGTTTCCCAACGCACCCTAACCTCTGGCGGGAAAGGATATAATGCCAATAACATTTTAGAAATTATCAGTTGTTATCGGGGGAAACCCACGCTTCATCACACACCTCATTTAATTTCTCAGATTCAGGAAAACTACAGGTAGTTTTTCCTCACCGAACATAATACCCCTTTTTGGTGGTACTCGTATTATCAGAAATGTGTAAAACATTTTTCATTGCCTCAATCATGTAACGTGTGGCCCTACTGGAAGTCACATTCGTCTCTTCACCGTCGACACTGGAGTCAGTATCCGTGTCGACGTCTATATCTGCCATCTGAGGTAACGGGCGCTTTAGAGCCCCTGACGGCCTATGAGACGTCTGGACAGGCACAAGCTGAGTAGCCGGCTGTCTCATGTCAACCACTGTCTTTTATACAGAGCTGACACTCCTTCCAACAGTTCATCCACTCAGGTGTCGACCCCCTAGGGGGTGACATCACTATTACAGGCAATCTGCTCCGTCTCCACATCATTTTTCTCCTCATACATGTCGACACAAACGTACCGACATACAGCACACACACAGGGAATGCTCTGATAGAGGACAGGACCCCACTAGCCCTTTGGGGAGACAGAGGGAGAGTTTGCCAGCACACACTAGAGCGCTATATATATATACAGGGATAACCTTATATAAGTGTTTTTCCCCTTATAGCTGCTGTATCTTTTAATACTGCGCGTAATTAGTGCCCCCCTCTCTTTTTTAACCCTTTCTGTAGTGTAGTGACTGCAGGGGAGAGCCAGGGAGCTTCCCTCCAACGGAGCTGTGAGGGAAAATGGCGCCAGTGTGCTGAGGAGATAAGGCCGCCGATAAGGGGGTGGAGCCTATCTCCCGTTTTTCTATGTATTCTGGCAGGGGTTAAATTCATCCATATAGCCCAGGAGCTATATGTGATGCATTTTTTGCCATCCAAGGTGTTTTTATTGCGTCTCAGGGCGCCCCCCCCCCCAGCGCCCTGCACCCTCAGTGACCGGAGTGTGAAGTGTGCTGAGAGCAATGGCGCACAGCTGCAGTGCTGTGCGCTACCTTGTTGAAGACAGGACGTCTTCTGCCGCCGATTTTCCGGACCTCTTCTGTCTTCTGGCTCTGTAAGGGGGCCGGCGGCGCGGCTCTGGGACCCATCCATGGCTGGGCCTGTGATCGTCCCTCTTGAGCTAATGTCCAGTAGCCTAAGAAGCCCAATCCACTCTGCACGCAGGTGAGTTCGCTTCTTCTCCCCTTAGTCCCTCGATGCAGTGAGCCTGTTGCCAGCAGGTCTCACTGAAAATAAAAAAACTAAAACTAAACTTTTCACTAAGCAGCTCAGGAGAGCCACCTAGTGTGCACCCTTCTCGTTCGGGCACAAAAATCTAACTGAGGCTTGGAGGAGGGTCATAGGGGGAGGAGCCAGTGCACACCAGGTAGTTCTAAAGCTTTACTTTTGTGCCCAGTCTCCTGCGGAGCCGCTATTCCCCATGGTCCTTACGGAGTCCCCAGCATCCACTAGGACGTCAGAGAAATAAGATATTAAACTTTGCATGAAATAAAAAGACCATGGAGATAATTACTAAAGTAGTGGAAGCCATTTTGGATTATCAGTTGCATAATTATTCATCCTACCCATGCAGGGTCCAAGTGAGGCAGCCATTGTAGATGCACCACATACAGTAGGACTATGCTGGGCAGGATAGCCAATGCCTATGAGGTAAGCTCCTTGCAAGTTTCATCAGAACCATCCATTTTTCATTCTACAAAGAGAACCAGGCGAGGCAGCCATGTTGGGCGCTCTACATTGGTTACAGTGTGCTAATAAGTTCTACATGGAAATAAACATACAAGGATAAAATGAACAGTGGACCAACAGGACACCCACTGCATACATAATTCCATGGGTTAATCTCCTCATAAATTTACACACATTGATTTGTTTCTTGTTGACCATTCCTTCAACACCATAGACAAAAGAGAATACCACCGATGCGCAAATCAGGTTACTAGTAGTTGTGGCCGGAGAGCCCCAGCCACGAGGCAAATGGCCGCCCTGGCACTGAAGGGGTTAATCCCTAGTGCCCGGCGCCATTTGCCAAGACAAAGGGGCGCTTGGCGCCAAATTTGAAATGTATTGTGGGCGCTAGGCGCCGTGATGTATAAAGTGTGTAAAAAATGTATTTTTAACTGTGCCGTGGTCCCGGACCCCTCCGGAGACCACGGCAGGGAGGACAGCCCCCGGCGCGCTCAGCAGAGTGTGCACGCCGGGGGAGAGGAGGCAGCCGCTGACCGCCGGAGTCCGGGAGCTCCGCTCCCGGCAGCGGTCAGTGTAGCCCCGGGCGCACTGGAGTGTGCGCGCCGGGGAGAAGGGTGAGCGCTGCGGCTGGGAGCTCGGCTCCCGCTGCAGTGCTCTATGTGAGAGCCGCCGCTGGGGGCCGGGAGCTCTGCTCCCGGCGCCTCAGCCCAGCACGGGTGGCCAGCCGCAGCAGCCGGGACGGACGTCCCGGGCTGCTAGCCGGCGAGGGGGGTGCGCTGCAGCCCGGCTCCCCGCCGGACGCTGCAGCGAGGCTACCAGACAGGCGCCGCTCATGGGGGACCGGGCTAGCCGGCTCCCTAGCGGCGTGGGTGATAGTAGGCTGCCCAGCAGGATGGTGAGCGCTGGGGTCCGGGAGCTACGCTCCCGGCGCCTCAGCGCTGAAACAAGCCAGGGTCACGGCGGCCGGGACAAGTGTCCCGGGCCGCCGGACTTCGGTACAGGGGGGTGCGCCGCTGCGTGCGGCGGGGCCACAAAAGTAGTGCCACACTGGGGGGACAGGGAGAGCCAGCTCCCTGGAACCCCAGAGGCAGGAAGGCAGGCTGGAGGATGGGGGAAGCCAGCCCCATACCTCCAGCACTGAGAGGGAGAGCCCTAGCAGCCAGGCTGCAGGGCTAGGGAAGGCACTGTAGTGCCTGAGTATGTAGAGTCTGTGCAGGGCACAGGCTCAGTGTATAGTTACAGGGAAATGTACAGTGTGATTTAAAATGTAATGTATTTAAAGAGAAATTGCACTTACTTGATTGTGTGTCCCAGGAGGGGGGAATCCATGGCTGTGCAGGCTGATGGATTCTCCCAGACCTTTTCCCCAAAAACGGAATGTTTTCGCATCCAGCCTCATAGTTCCAAGGGGTACAGGAAGAGAGAGGAGCAGCTTAGCTGTGAAGCAAGCTGAGTGGTTTCTTGGAGCTCCATGGAGATCAGCCGTAGTGGACCAGAGACCTGGACCGGGGAGCCAGGCTGCCCAGCTCTGGAGCCCAAATCCAGGCTGCAGGCAGTGAGAGGGGTCCCGGGCAGGTTTCTGGAAGTCAGTTTAGGAGGGAAAACCTCCCCCCAGCCAGACTGAACGGCACCGTGGGAGTACCCTGCTCTCCCAGATGGGAGAGACAAAGGAGACCGACCACTCCCCACTGTCCATAGGGAACAATGTAAAGGTGTGCATGAGACCAGAGCATGCACAGCTCATGGGTAAACATTGATTGGTTGTACACCACAGGGCGGGCTTACCCCCTGTGGTAAGGGGTCTTGGAGAGGGATAAAAGAAGGGCAGTTGGCCCATAGGATTGTGGATTGTAACATCTTCTTCTGCTGAAAAGATCTTGATTGTATGCTGTTGCCCCTAGCAATAGGGAGGAGCCTTTTTAAAGGTTATTTGAGCAATAAACACCTTTGCCTCAAGAAGGCTGCTTCATCTTGTGACCAACAGGGTTAGGCCAAACCTAGCCCCGTTCTCCGGCTGTCCAGGGAAGCACCTGACGTCTCCAAGCTCCGCCTTCCGCCAGCTACCGGTAGAGGCCTAGCAAGTGGCTAGTGGGGATTCGTCGACACCACACAGGTGTGGTAAAGCAGTGCGTCGGCACATACAGAGCAGAACCGTGGTTCCAAACGCCACGGCAGGTTAGGAGTTTGGTGGTGGCAGCGAGAACCCGCCCACAGCGCAGTGGGTGGAGTCAGTAACAGGCGGTTACTGACGGTAAGCGGGAATCCCCTATGTGGTCAGGCCTCGTGCGGCTTGACTTTCCATTCTGTGTGCAGTCAACGGGACGCGGCAAGCGGCGAGTGCTTCCGTACGGTACCGTCCTGTCACAGAAATTGGTGGCATAGTGGTGGGATAATCCCAGGCGGCTTTTCATCACCCGATTGGAGAAGCCGAGTTACTCAGGAGAGGAGTAACTGCAGCGCAGGAGGACGCACAAGATGGCGGAATTCAGCGGAATGTCCAAGGAGGATCTGGAGATCGTATGCCAGGGGAAGGGTGTGGAAATCCCTTCCAACGCGTCCAGGAGCGTCATGCAGGCGGCGCTCAGGAGCTGGGAGGAGTCTCATCGGGCGGAGGTGGAAAGCACTGACGGCGTCAGCATCGCAGAGGACGGCCCAACAGTGGACCTTCGTAAGGAACCGGTGAGAACCACAAGCCCCGCCCTCTCTCACAGCAGCAATGTTTCCCAGCAATCCCTAGCAGGGCCAGGATCCCAACGTCCCAGGGGGGGCGGCCCGGATACCCTAGCAGATCGGCTAGCGGAATTGGGGGAAAGGGCAACGGAGCAAGAGCGCTTGATCATCATCCAGATGTGGCGTGATGAGCGGGCACCACAGGCCGTGGTACCCCGGGAGCCGTTGTCAGCTGTTGTTCACAGATCAGGACGTATTCAGTTTGCAGACAGTGATGGGGACATTGATGGACATTTGCAAGTTTTTGAAAGGACTTGTAAACTACACGATCTACCCAAGTCAGAGTGGGTGAGACACCTTGTGCCCACTCTGCATGGAGAGGCCTTGGAGGCCTATCGAGGAGTGGCGACGGAGGACTGTGGGAACTACGACGAAGTCGCGAAGGCCCTCCTCCAGCGATTCTTCATCACTCCAGAGTCTTACAGGAAGAAGTTCAGAGACTTGCCCAAGAATCCTAGCAGCACCCATGAGCAGTTCGCCACCCAGCTGCGGCAGTACGTGGTGAAGTGGGTGAAGGATTCAGAAGCCACTACATGGGACGCACTGATCGACCTGATCTGCAGGGAGCAGTTCTACCGCCGGTGCGCCCAAGAAGTGAAGGAGTGGGTGCTAGATCGGGAGCCACCCAGCTTAAAGATGGCTGCCCAATTAGCCGACAAGTATGTGGCAATTCGGCCACAGGGGCAGAAGCGCCCCGCCAGCAGCCAGCTCCAACAGACTGTACCACCAAGGGGACCACCCTCTTCAGCTCATCAACCCCAAAGACAAGCATCTTCCAACCCGGGTGCTCTTGGCCAGCAACCGCACCGCAGCGTCCCTGCAACTGATCAGAGATCATCGGTGCCACGACTGGAGAAGAAGTGCTACGGCTGTGGGAAAATCGGACATCTGAGGATGAACTGTCCTGCATCCCAAGCACCCCAGACTCGTGCTCCAAATCCGAGTGCTGGAGCCCGGATCGCTTGTTTGACGAGAGGAGATGAGCCTACAGAGACTGTTCCCCCTCCAGTCAGTCCGATGGAGTGTGGCGAGAGACAGGTGCACTCTGCGGAGAGAGTCACCTGCATGGCCAAACAGCCCCTACACAACATGTGGAGGCACCTGCAGCCAGTCCACGTGGGACCCCTGCAGGGAGAAGGCCTAAAAGACTCTGGGGCCTCAATCACTGTGGTGAGCCCCCACCTTATAGATCCTGCTGCAGTATTGCAGGGTCGCACTGCCACGATCACCCTGGCAGAAGGAACAGAAAAAGCGGTTCCCATGGCAAGAGTCTACCTGGACTGGGGAGCTGGACCCGAGTTGCGAGAAGTTGCCGTCATGGATGGTCTCCCAACTGATGTGGTCCTAGGAAATGATCTGGGTGGTGGGATCGTCACTATGTTTGTTGGCGCCATTCCCCGGAGTCAAGTTCCAAAACCACCATTGACATCAGCTACTCCAGCACCGCCCAGCCCAGAGGAAAAGACTACAGCTGCTAGACAACTGCCAGCACAGCCAACCACAGCATCAACCAGCCCAGAGGAAAAGATTACAGCGGCTAGATCAGCACATCTACCCCGCATGCCTTTTGCCTCTGGTATGCCCACGTCCACTAGCAACGCAGAGGATGTCGGTTCCAGCTCGTTTGATCCTGTGGGGGTGCCCAATGATGCTCCTGACCCAAGTGGTTTGCCAACTCCGGCGGTGAGTATGAGAAACCACATTGACTTTTCCATGACTGACCCCTACCAGACTGACCCTAGTAGTCCCCCCCTAGATCCCCCTGTAGAGTGTCCCAATTTAGGAGAGATTGAGGGCCACAGGCAGGAGTTTAGGGAGGCTCAACTCTCTGACCCATCCCCGAAAGGCATGAGGCGCCACTCTGGCAGCGGCCTTGACAGGGTTGGGGCGGGGAGGTTGACCTGGCGGGAAGGGTTAAGGTACAGGGTAGCCAGGAAAGTGGGAGGGGATAGACCAGATAGGGAATGTGTCCAACTGGTCCCCTCAGGGTACGTTCCTGTGCAACCGGTGTCTGTTGCCAGCGAAACCCCTTTGGACAGTAACCCGGAGACAGACCGTACCCTGAAGTGCCTGACACAGAGCTTACCCTGGTCTGGAATGTCGGATGACGCCCAGACCAACTGTAAGGCTGGTGCCATGCGTTGGCAGCCGGGGCACTCCCGCGGTTGTGTTGTCTCTGGGCCTCTGCCCATAGGAGAACCCTTGCAGCAAGTTGCTGTGGACATAGCAGGTCCCCTGCCTGTGCGCAGTAGATCGGGGAAGACACGCAGCCTCACTGTAGTGGTTGCCACACAGGATCCAGAGGCTGGTGGTCTGGCCGCCATCACTGCGGCACAGGTAGCGGACGAGGAGGAAAGAGTAGGCCTAGGTGACAGGGTAGGTTTCCCGAGTCATAGGTCGACAGAAGAGGATTGGAGGGCAGGTCTGACAGTTAGGGCAGACAGTTGCCAGATAGGTATGACGGAGGTGCAGTGCCTGGGGCACCATGTGGGAGGAGACAGGGGTAGGCCCAACCCAGAGGGGGTGGAGGCAACCAGAGGCTGTCCCCGACCTACATCACCCAGACTGGTACTGACCTTAGAACCTGTAAGGCCCTACGGACATGTTGTCATTGACTTTAGTCCTGTAGTGAACCCCTTGACAGAGATGGCTAGGAAGGGCATTCCCAAGTCAGTGGACTTTGCACCCGCTTGCGAGTTGGCATTCCAGTCATTGAAGGAGGCTCGGGTACCCGCTCCAGTGCTGATGGCGCACATTCTTGACCAGGACTGTGTGTTACGAACTATTGCGCCACTGCACGGACTGGGAGCAGTACCGAGCCAGAAAGAGCCATATGGGCAGGAGCACCCTGTGGCCTGTTTGAGCAGAAAACTGCTATTGTGGGAGGTGGGGTATGCCACAGTTGGGACACCGTGGGTGGCACTTGTTTGTAACCGGCCCCCCACCGTGGTGACTTACCACCTACCTGTTAGGTGGCTGCAACCTACCTTGGGGGAATTGGACAGACTTTTGTGGTGGAGCCTTGAACTTGGACTTCAGGTGGACTATTTGAACATTGTGCACCCACGAAGAGAGGCCCACTACACTATGGATGAACTGTCTAGGCCAGAGCCTACACCCCCCAGGTAGCGTCCCCTTCACCCCAACGGACTGCGGGACCAGGACCCAAATCGTTGGGACATGGGTCCCTGGTTGACCCGCTTGAATGGGGGGGGGAGGAGTGTGGCCGGAGAGCCCCAGCCACGAGGCAAATGGCCGCCCTGGCACTGAAGGGGTTAATCCCTAGTGCCCGGCGCCATTTGCCAAGACAAAGGGGCGCTTGGCGCCAAATTTGAAATGTATTGTGGGCGCTAGGCGCCGTGATGTATAAAGTGTGTAAAAAATGTATTTTTAACTGTGCCGTGGTCCCGGACCCCTCCGGAGACCACGGCAGGGAGGACAGCCCCCGGCGCGCTCAGCAGAGTGTGCACGCCGGGGGAGAGGAGGCAGCCGCTGACCGCCGGAGTCCGGGAGCTCCGCTCCCGGCAGCGGTCAGTGTAGCCCCGGGCGCACTGGAGTGTGCGCGCCGGGGAGAAGGGTGAGCGCTGCGGCTGGGAGCTCGGCTCCCGCTGCAGTGCTCTATGTGAGAGCCGCCGCTGGGGGCCGGGAGCTCTGCTCCCGGCGCCTCAGCCCAGCACGGGTGGCCAGCCGCAGCAGCCGGGACGGACGTCCCGGGCTGCTAGCCGGCGAGGGGGGTGCGCTGCAGCCCGGCTCCCCGCCGGACGCTGCAGCGAGGCTACCAGACAGGCGCCGCTCATGGGGGACCGGGCTAGCCGGCTCCCTAGCGGCGTGGGTGATAGTAGGCTGCCCAGCAGGATGGTGAGCGCTGGGGTCCGGGAGCTACGCTCCCGGCGCCTCAGCGCTGAAACACGCCAGGGTCACGGCGGCCGGGACAAGTGTCCCGGGCCGCCGGACTTCGGTACAGGGGGGTGCGCCGCTGCGTGCGGCGGGGCCACAAAAGTAGTGCCACACTGGGGGGACAGGGAGAGCCAGCTCCCTGGAACCCCAGAGGCAGGAAGGCAGGCTGGAGGATGGGGGAAGCCAGCCCCATACCTCCAGCACTGAGAGGGAGAGCCCTAGCAGCCAGGCTGCAGGGCTAGGGAAGGCACTGTAGTGCCTGAGTATGTAGAGTCTGTGCAGGGCACAGGCTCAGTGTATAGTTACAGGGAAATGTACAGTGTGATTTAAAATGTAATGTATTTAAAGAGAAATTGCACTTACTTGATTGTGTGTCCCAGGAGGGGGGAATCCATGGCTGTGCAGGCTGATGGATTCTCCCAGACCTTTTCCCCAAAAACGGAATGTTTTCCCATCCAGCCTCATAGTTCCAAGGGGTACAGGAAGAGAGAGGAGCAGCTTAGCTGTGAAGCAAGCTGAGTGGTTTCTTGGAGCTCCATGGAGATCAGCCGTAGTGGACCAGAGACCTGGACCGGGGAGCCAGGCTGCCCAGCTCTGGAGCCCAAATCCAGGCTGCAGGCAGTGAGAGGGGTCCCGGGCAGGTTTCTGGAAGTCAGTTTAGGAGGGAAAACCTCCCCCCAGCCAGACTGAACGGCACTGTGGGAGTACCCTGCTCTCCCAGATGGGAGAGACAAAGGAGACCGACCACTCCCCACTGTCCATAGGGAACAATGTAAAGGTGTGCATGAGACCAGAGCATGCACAGCTCATGGGTAAACATTGATTGGTTGTACACCACAGGGCGGGCTTACCCCCTGTGGTAAGGGGTCTTGGAGAGGGATAAAAGAAGGGCAGTTGGCCCATAGGATTGTGGATTGTAACATCTTCTTCTGCTGAAAAGATCTTGATTGTATGCTGTTGCCCCTAGCAATAGGGAGGAGCCTTTTTAAAGGTTATTTGAGCAATAAACACCTTTGCCTCAAGAAGGCTGCTTCATCTTGTGACCAACAGGGTTAGGCCAAACCTAGCCCCGTTCTCCGGCTGTCCAGGGAAGCACCTGACGTCTCCAAGCTCCGCCTTCCGCCAGCTACCGGTAGAGGCCTAGCAAGTGGCTAGCGGGGATTCGTCGACACCACACAGGTGTGGTAAAGCAGTGCGTCGGCACATACAGAGCAGAACCGTGGTTCCAAACGCCACGGCAGGTTAGGAGTTTGGTGGTGGCAGCGAGAACCCGCCCACAGCGCAGTGGGTGGAGTCAGTAACAGGCGGTTACTGACGGTAAGCGGGAATCCCCTATGTGGTCAGGCCTCGTGCGGCTTGACTTTCCATTCTGTGTGCAGTCAACGGGACGCGGCAAGCGGCGAGTGCTTCCGTACGGTACCGTCCTGTCACAGTAGTGTTAGCGGATAGAGTGTCACCCACACTCCAAAACATACGTTTGTGCAGAAAAGGAATCACCAAACTTCAAGCGCACACAATACTTATGGTTATGGTCACTGTCCTCAAAAAATTCTTCACTGGTTTAACTTCTTTTTGGATATTTCTTCAATACCTCAGAAGGAACAGATAAACATGCCACAATAGTGTAAATCTGTTAACCAGAATTATCTTGATATATAATAAGGAGGACTCGTACGCTAATTTATTGTCTACCAGTTTATTAGCAGACAATAACAGCAAATGGAAGCGGAAATATACATTCTTGAAGGATCCAATCCTCAAATGCTTTCACTTTTCAGAACGTTTCACTCCAGTTCACATGCAAATCAAAGAGAGAATTCCATAGTGTAACACAGTAAGATACATTTCTTAAAACACTTAAAATCACAAAATGGACTCATACCAATTATGTAGGTCTACTACGAGTAGACAACACAGCATAAAAACATGAATCCAAACAACAGTGCAGATGTAAGATTACTACCAAATGGAAATGTCTACTCCAAAAAGGTAGACAAACACACGTGAGCAAGGGAGAACATCAGGTATCCCTGGAAACCGTCCTTCTCGCCCTGGAGGTACAGTAGTAGTCCACACTCTGCACACTTTTCTTACCAACGCGTTTCTATATAATATGTATCTTTTTCAAGGCAGATAGATATTGTATAAAAAAAATATACATATTGTATCAAAACGCGTTGAATAAATTACGTAGCGCATGCGCACTGCGTACCATGCGCATGCGCATTTTCGCCTTAATCGCTCCGTTGCGAAAATCGGCAACGAGCGAACAACTCTGAATGACCCCCATTGTACAATTTACCTTTGTTTATTTGATTCCCAACTCTCAGTCTTGTATAATAGCATCACAGCTGACGAAATGGCCTGTGAAGCCAAATCCCGTAAATTGTCCGCAGCTCCTGGCCCCCACGGTTTACGGACACTTTTTATAACCGATTCCTGCCCTGCTTCTAGGCCTTTATAATTCCATTCTTACTTGCCAAAAGTTCAATGAGACCCCCCCCAGGGCAGAGATAAGATATTACGTTTCTTTGTGACCTTGCTCTGCTGTGTTCTCTGACCTTCCAGACTGGTTCGCTTTGTTCTCTGAATGTTTCCATCAGTATCTCCAACTTCGACACCTTTGTACCTCCCTCTAAGGATCTCGATGCTGCCTACTCCCATAGATACATTTCTTAGGTCTGATTACAAAGGCCACATATCTACTCTCTATGGTCTTTTGATTGCCTGGGAGAGGGACACTGGAGTGACTCTGGGCTATTATTTGCTGCTAAATCCTTAAAAACGCTTATACTATTGGTACTTAGGGGGTCATTCCATCCTGATCGCACGCTAGCAATTTTTTGCAGCGCTGCGATCAGGTCAAAACTCTGCAAAACTGCGCAGTGCGTATGCACCACAATGCGCAGGCACGTCGTACGGATACAAACCGGATCGGTGCTGGGCGATGGATTTAACGAAGAATCTATTCACACAGCCAATCGCAAGAAAATTGACAGGAAGGGGTTTATTGGTGTCAACTGACTGTTTTCAGGGAGTGGTTGGAAAAACGCAGGCGTGTCCAAGCGTTTGCAGGGCTGGTGTCTGACGTCAATTCCGGGACCGGACAGGCTGAAGTGATCGCAGCGGCTGAGTAGGTTCAGACCTACTCAGAAACTGCACAAACTGTTTTTGTACCGCTCGGCTGCACAAGCGTTCGCACACTTGCAAAGCGAAAATACACTCCCCCATAGGCGAGCTGAGGCAGAGCTGCAAAAAATAGCTAGCAAGCGATCAACTCGGAATGACCCCCTTAGTACCTACCTGCCTTTCAGCTATATCACCTCAAACTTCTGACAGATTTGGGAAGGGTCGTGGGGAACAGAGCACCTTCTCACACACAGTTAGATCCATATACATTTGGACACTGACACAACTTTTGTTATTTTAGCTGTTTACAAAACATATTCAAGTTACGATTATATCATTTGTATGGTTTTATAGATCGGACTATTAGTTTTAGGGTATTCACATTCAAATTAAAGGAAGGGCTTAGGAATTATGATGGTTTATTATGTAGCCCCCTCTTTCTCAGGGGACCAAATATAATTTAACATTTGGCAGAAAAACGGTTTCATGAACATGTCTGGCTATTCCGTTGTTATTTTTTTTTTATCCATTACGCAGACAAAAGGTCTGGAGTTGATTCCAAGTGTGGCATTTGCATTTGGAAGCTGTTGCGGTGAACCCCTTAACATGAAGTCAACGGAGCTCTCAATGAAAGTGAAACAGGCCATCCAAAAAATGAATCCAAGAGATAGCAGGTACCTTAGGAACGTCCAAAGCAACAGTTTGGTACATTCGGAGAAAAAAAGAACGCGCTGGTGGGTTCAGCAACATAAAAAGGCCTGGACGTCCACAGAAGACAGCAGTGGTGGCCACGGAAGACAACAGTGGTGGATGATCACAGGATCCTTTCCATTGTAAAGAAGAACCTCTTCACAACATCTAGCCAAGTGAAGAACACTCTCCATGAGGTGGGGATATTATTATCCAAGTCACAACAGAGGAGGAAACCCAGCATGTGGTGATGTCCATGGGTTCTAGGAAGTCTCCACAAAGTAGTAAATGAACCCTTTATCTACGATTATGTTCATTTGTCCAATTACATTTGTGGGAATTGTGTATAAAATTGGTTGCAATTCCTGAACATCTGATACAGTATTTCGGTTCAACCCCTTGATTTATAGCTGAGAGTCTGCACTTAAATTGCATCTCCATTGTTTCATTTTCATTTCCATTGTGGTGGCGTATAGAGCCAAATAAGGAAAATTGTGTCAGCATCCAAATATATATGGACCTCACTGTATATGGTGACATTGCCCACGTGCTTCTGGGACATGGTCCATCATGTAATTCTCTCCCTTACAGGCATTTTGCGTCCACATTGTCTCTCATTCTCCCTCTTACCGCGACCTATCTCAAAGGTGAATAACGCCACTCAGACACACATTAGGCACGTTCTCCAAGCAGGCAACTGTGCCAGTGCTGGTAACTGGAAAAAAGTAGACCCCCGCCCCATCTCTATGACTACCATCTAGAATACATCACTAGTTTATATGGATTGTGGTCTCCCTTTACCTCTTATTATGAGACTCGCACTTGATATCCCATGATTACCCCCAGACTTTACTTTTGGCCAACAGTCCTCTATCCCTTTTTACGTCTCTAGCCGTACTGACTCCACGCCCTCCCTCCTCACCCCCTACCATTTCCTGCATCCCCTTCTTCTCCTTACACCTCACCAGCCCCTTCCGGCATCCCCTATTTCTTTAATAACCCTCACTATTAACCAACTATAGCACACATATATTAGCAGCTCTGATTCCATGTTATATCCCTTTTTCACTAGCTCCTTAAAACACGGGTAAATGTGCGGGGGCGCGCATTTATCGGTGTTTTTCCCTAGTGGAAAAGGGTCCCCCGGCAAATTCCCGGATCAAGTGATCCGGGAATCCTACCCGGGTAGCTAGCCGGGTTGAACACGTGTTCAACCCGGTAAGCTGTCTAGTGTGAACGGGAGCAGTGTCGAGGTGACACGGTCCCCGTTCACAGCGTATAGGGAGGGCAGCGCTGGGAGATCATGTGATCTCCCAGCGCCGCCCCTGCCGCGTCACTAACAGCGTCACCAACCCGGCAATATGCGCGGCCAGACCAAATGGGGGGCAGGCCGTGGCGGCTGTGTGACGTCATACGCAGCCGCTGCGGGCCGGGGAGCGACGAGTAGCTCCTGGCCAGCGCGCTGTCTAAAAGGCGGCTGTAGCACACGGCTGCGACCCGTGCTACAGTGGAAAAGGGGTTTTACTGAGGGGTCTATTCATGAAGCAGTGAAAAGAGTGGAGAAGTTGCCCATGGCAACCAATCAGCTGCTCCGTACAACTGTATAGTATGCACATTATAAATGTTACTGTAATGCTGATTGGTTGCCATGGGCAACTACTCCACTGGCCCACTTCTCCACACTTTTCACTGCTTCGTGAATAGACTCCTTAGCTTGTCTCCGGGTTATTGTGGTCATTTTTCGATGCCTTTACCTTATTTGCCCGCATGCTATTTCTTCTTAACAACCTTAAGAAAATCGTATTTAACAATTCCATCTAGGGTTCACTACATAGGTTACAGTGAGTAGGATCCGGTTTTGCTTTGGGTCAGACAAAGTTCTGGTTACACCACCCTGACAAATTGTATTCCATAGCTCTAATTCAGTATATCAGTTTCACAAAAATGTTTCTGCTTAAGTTTTTCAAGAGAAGTCTCCAGCAGTGGCGTCACTAGTGGGGTGCAGGCAGCACCCAGGTGTCACCCGCTGCCTTCTGAGGAGCGGTGGCAATGTAGGGATGCCGCAGTACCACATATGGCCAGCAGATGGCAAAGATTAAGCTATTCATGAGTCCAATAGCTCCCATACTGTTTGCTTGGGCACCGTGGGCTTGTGGTCCGGTCAAAAATCATATAATTTGAGCGGCAGCTTTGTAGGCAGCCATTTATTCCCGCTGCACAGCTTACTGCGCCTCCTGCGTTTTCTCTCCATGCCCCGCCTCCACAGAGTTTTCATCACACCAAGTCCTGGCAGAAGCCAAATCTCCTCTTCTCTCAATCCCACCAAATTTGGCCCATCCTATGTATGTCTGTGTCTATGGTCCTCCCTGTGTGTCCATCACCATCTTTGTATTACTCTCTGTCTGCCCCATGTGTGACTCTCCCCGTGTGTGTTTGTCTCCCATCTCTCCCTTCTTTGCGGTTTTCTTTCCTCCTCTTCTATTCAGCGTGATAGGCTGATGGCAACATGGGCAAATAGAAGTGCAACAACGTCCACTGCCACATAACTGTGCCCAAGGGTGGCAGCTAAACACAATCTGTGTATGTTAATAATTTTTGTTGCATATCTCAATGGGAAACTCTTGGTCTAGGGGTGTCATGGAAATATTGCAGCGTGATCCGAGAAAGTTTGGGAACCACTGCGTCTTGTAGCTGAGCCCCAATTTGTAATATGTGGTTTGTCGAAGTTAAAGGTTCAGATTTACATCTATTTCATAGCCAGAATATTCTCACACCCACGGCTACATGAAGCTAACGTAGCACTTGGTAGCTTCTTCCTTACTATATAGACACCAAAATAAAGTACATTATTTGTACAGTTTTATTATAGACGTGATATACAAGGTCTTTTCCTTTGCTAGAAAACAAAGGAAGTGACGCGTTATCTGCAGTATGCGCATATGAGCCTTGCACCTGTGCTGCAGTCCAGGTAATGCTTCCATAATGTTCTGTACAACGTGAGAGGCGCAGGAAATAATTTATAGAAATTGTGGAAGGAAACATGTGACCTTATAGCGACGATTTGACGAGGCCTTTAGTCATATTGGGCCTGATCGAGACCTGATCACAGCAGCAAATTTATTAGCTAATGGCAAAACCATGGGGGTCGATCATTTAGCACAGCTACGATCATTCACACTGACATGCGGGGGGACGCCCAGGACAGGGCCAGTCCGCCCCGCATTTCAGTGCCCCACCCCCCGAAAAGTGCAAAGGCATCGCACAGCGGCGATGCCTTTGCACTTCAAGAGTAGCTCCCGACCAGCGCAGCTTTAGCGCGCTGGCCAGGAGCTACTCGTCGCTCCCCGGCCCACAGCGGCTGCGTATGACGTCACACAGCCGCTGCGACCTGCCCCCCATTTGGTCCGGCAGGAACATGCCCCCTAAATGGCGACTTAGCACCGCCGTCCAGCCCCCTCTCGCTCAGCGACCGCCTCAGAGGCGATCACTAGGCAACGACGGCTGGCACACTGCGGCACATGCGCAGTTCCGACCCGATCGCTGCGCTGCGAGAAACTGTAGCGAGCGATCGGGTCGGAATGATCCCCCATGTGCACTGCCAGGGGGGGCAGATGTAACATGTGCAGAGAGAGTTAGATTTGGGTGGGGTGTGTTCAAACTGAAATCTAAACTGCAGCGTAAAAATAAAGCAGCCAGTATTTACCCTGCACAGAAACAATATAACCCACCCAAATCTAACTCTCTCTGCACATGTTACATCTGCCCCACCTGCAGTGCATATGGTTTTGCCCATTAGCTAACAAATTTGCTGCTGCCATCAGGTCTGAATTAGGCCCATAATGTGAAGCGATTCTTCTGAAACAAATGAAATTCCTATATTACAGCAATGTGTGGCTTACATCTATTCAGATGTACTAGCCCGCCATACCCTAGGAGAGTCCCCAATTGTGTCAGGAGAATGAGGCATCGTATATTGTAAGATGCACAACACAACGATCTATTTCTCCATGACAAGACGCCTCAGCTCCTGTTTGCAGAGCATTATCCTCCACGCGCGCGTATATTCCCCTCTCTGTGTAATTCCTGCCTTTGTCCCGCAGAACATCCCTGTGATCCTGCCCTATACACAGCGGATTCTCTATTGTTCATTTCCCAGACGATTTCCACCATCAGCGGATTAATTGACAAATGGGGTCTCACTCATTGGAGACAGCATTTTTCCATTAAAATGTCATTTTCTGGTCCAGAACCTGCAAATCTTCCTGATTTGGATATTAAAAAGCTTCCACTGTCAGGAAGATCATCGAGAGATGAAAATACTGCTAAATTAGCACTTAACATAAATTACTCAGTCATTTGTCTGCTGTCAGCGGAGGACAACCTCTCTATAAATCCTGACCCTACGCACTGAATGGAAGTCACGCCGAGACCACGGGTCTGAGGAATGGGAAGAGCGAGAGGGATGGGGGGACGGGGGGACGGAGGTCCCCCATTCTCCCTCGTACTGAGGGGGGGTCTGCCCAACAAGCACAAGTACAGCCACAGTCTATGGGGGGTCATTCCGAGTTGATCGCTAGCTGAAAATGTTCGCTGCGATGATGTAAAAAAAGTCACTTCTGCGCATGCATATGCGGCACAATGCGCACGCGCGACGTACTTTCACAACGGCCGATGTAGGTTCACACAAGGTCTAGCAAAGCTTTTCAGTCGCACTGCTGGCCGCAGAGTGATTGACATGAAGTGGACGTTTCTGGGTGTCAACTGGCCGTTTTCAGGGAGTGTTCGAAAAAACGCAGGCGTGCCAGGAAAAACGCAGGCGTGGCTGGGCGAACGCAGGGCGTGCTCGTGACGTCAAAACAGGAACTGAACAGTCTGAAGTGATCGCAAGCGCTGAGTAGGTCTGAAGCTACTCTGAAACTGCACAAAATTATTTTGTAGCCGCTCTGCGATCCTTTCGTTCGCACTTCTGCTAAGCTAAAATACACTCCCAGTGGGAGGCCGCATAGCGTTTGCACGGCTGCTAAAAACTGCTAGCGAGCGAACAACTCGGAGTGTCCCCCTATGCCTTGAATACTACTATTGTATACTGAACTCTAATTGGTTTTCTATTTAGGGAAGATGGCCACCTCGTCCTCTCTCTATAAGTCTTTTTTCCCCGTCGTCCTCCATTCTTCCGGCTCTTGTCACTCGTGTGATCTCCAGATATGATTTTCAATTTCCTGAATCCTTACGCCGGTTGTCTAGATACCGCAGACATCATAAGGTCCCTTCCTGAGTTTGACCCCATTGCTACGAACCGACGTCTAGTGGCATTTTCAAGTTCATTTTTAACTTTTAAAGCTCTGGCATTTCTATTACTCTGAGAAATGTTCCTGCCTGGTTTCTTATTAATATCCTTCAGGCATTCAGAAGTCGCTTTCGCCGACGAGGAGTAAAAAGGAAAACTACCTGAGCGCCGGCTCTGCAATGCACTCTAAGTAATCTCATTTAATCACACGCAATTACTTTGCCGACTCGGGTTGACTGGCGACGCCACCGGCTGCCGTTTAACCCTCCTGAAGCCGCTGGTTGCTGAACGTCGGGTTAAAAAGAGAACGTTCTGCAGTCAAATCAATGATCTATTGTTTTTATAGAAACACAGACTATTTGGCTGGAGAATCGTCAGCTTGGCCAAAGAAGCGGCCTCTCCTCCGGTGATTAATAAGGCAAAGCGCCGGACTCGTCTTCTGAAAGGACAAGCGTTGGCTCGGGGGCGTGCATTTATAAGTTCTGTAGATGTTTGGAACTGGTAGTGATGTTCGACCTGGCCGCTGGATATGAAACATTGTCCTCGATTAGTCTAAAACGCATCTTTCTCCCTGTAGACCAGACACTCCTTTCGTAATGAATTGATCTGGCTTACGTCTCCCTCCTATTAGTGGCCATTTATCTTGGCCGCGCTGGTGGAACCTCTTGTATGTTTACCGTAGACGGGGACCTTGACTTAGTCCCAAAGTGATGAAATATTCAAGGCTGTAATATCTCCGGAGTGCCGAGGGTGTTATATGCTGCATTAAAACCATATTATTACAAACCTGCACTGAGTTACGGCTTCCCGAGCTGACGGAAAGGAACTAACAGTACATTTGCTTGCAGAAGACATTTAACATTAGGGAATCCTCTCGGAAACTGGCGCAGGCAAACGTGAAACTGCAAACATCCTACTGTGCGCAGACACAAAGCAGAGAGCTAATTACAGCATCTCCCTCTAATTGAACAGCCCTAATGACCCTTAAACTCTCAGCGTTTCTATATAGTGGAATAAAAACGTCTGCAATTGGTTTCTGCTGCTGGTTTTTAAGGTCAATGAATGCAGGTAATTAACAAAAGCACTCACACCAGAGCGTCTGGAAGGTTTGGGGGTCCAAGCTCACAGGGGGAGGCTCGGAGGTTACCACGTACAAGGCCTGCTCAGTAAATTGGGTTTTGACTCGTAAAACCAGCAAAGCGTGAGATAACGAAGCATTGTTTATTATAAAGCTTGGTTTTATTCGTGCAGTTTAATTGAATTTGCCCCCAGTTTGTGGGTATGTTGTGCCTAAGAAACGGTGATGGTTTCACAGTGGGTCTGGATCATCGGGCCACACACATTCTCTTATTCATTCTGACAATGGCCTCATTCAGGTTTGTAAGTAAAGCAAAACAGCAAGCAACTGGCCAAAACCACGCTGTACAGCAGGGGGGGCAGATGTAACATGTGCAGAGAGAGATTTGGGTGGGGTGTGCTCAAACTGAAATCTAAATTGCAGTGTAAAAATAAAGCTGCCTAATGTGTGGGCTACATGCAAAAGCAGCCAGTATTCACCCTGCACAGAAACAATAGTATTATTTTTTATTATTATTAAGTTTCTTATATATATAGCGCAGCATATTCCGTTGCACTTTACAATTGGAACAATATGTGCCCCCCCCCCCCCCCCCCTTCCCTTGCATGGAAACGAGGTTTGTCCTAGATACAAAGTTACTTGCTGGTTTTGCTTTCAAGGTCGGGGAGACTCTAATGGAGCGGGGGAGCGCGTTCCACTGAAGGGGTGCAGCACGGGCATTGCAAGTTTTCCCTCACACCCCGTAGTGTGTGGTATCAGTGCCGGGGCAACTGAATGATATGCACGCAGCCAGGCACTGTGGCGCTGCCTGGCCGCACATGGCGCACATATGAATATCTGCCATACAGATACAGAGCATTGCAGAGAATTACAGTAGAACACTAGCGCATGCTTGGGACTGGGCTGGCCAATCACAGCAGAGCTGGCACAAGTAAACGCCAATGACTATCACGGCGCCCAGCGCTAGCTACTTCTGTTTGCAAATGAAGCGGATTGGAGCTCTCGCCATGGAATGGGCCCGTTTTATGTGATCCTGCGAGCAGATGCGGCAAGGTTATTTTATCCCGCTTTCATACTAGTGCCTTTATTTATCAATAAGTGATACATTTCACTGTGAGTGATAAATTGCACCAGCAAATCAGCTCCCCGCTGTCATTTTTCAAACACAGCCTGTAACACGGCAGTTAGGAGCTGCTATAAATAGCAGGAACCCTATAGAAGGAGAATGGATTATTAGAGCGGGGAGGCTCGTGAGTTTGGTCATGTGACCAGGTTCCGGGCTTCCGCAGAACCGGGCGGTGCTCCTGCAAATCCCACATGTAATGATAATCAGACTCATCCGGCAGAAGATAAATGACCCTATTGTGTTCTTTGTATATACGTCTACAGAGCAGTCATTACAGCAATACGGGGGAATCAGCCGGAGCTCCCACAACTCTGCTCTACAGACGTGTTCTTCAGGCGACACGGAAATGTTTCCCCATCATTACTACACCTCTTTTATATAGAACCAACCTATACCGCAGCGTTGTACAGTACTAGGAGACTCATTAATAGCCATACAGAGCCCACACATGGGAAGGCACTGTTCTAAAGACCTTGCAATTAGAATGAAAGCAGTGGAAGTAATTGTCTAGGCTTTGAGCAATGGATCAGACATGTAAGGGGATACAAATAGGAAGGCGCCCGGCAATAAGCGCCGCCATACTGTTGGCTCCGGGACGCAATTCCTAACAGAACAAGGACAAATGTTCCAGACTACAGGAGCAGCCTTCTAGCTGGGATTGGGAGACGGAGTCTGTGGCAGCGCAGAGAGCGCAGGAACGGAGGTGACGGCGAGTAGCCCCCACCTGTCGGTACAGCACAGACCCCTAATGTCACTGGTGGGGGAGTGACACTATAGCAAACACAAAGTCAATGTCGCTAATTCAGATAGGGGGCGGGATGTATTACGCATTGCATCCGCGTTGTGGAACACCCCGCCTTTTATCCGGTACATACCTGCGTAAATAACGCTGGTATGACCTAGAAAAGTAATGAGCTGCCCTTTACGATGGTAGATGCTAGATCCAAGTGGCCTAAGGGACCTTTTACGTCAGGGGGAGGAGGCACGACACAAGGGGGATTCATGGATCTGCAATGTTGGGAGGTATGAGACAGGTCATACAATCATCATAGATCAAGACAAAGCAGCGTATTCCGTGACGCCAGCTGACGCTGAACAACAAACAGGCCGGAGGGCAGGGCAATACAGACCTCACAAAAAACTGTAACAGTGTACCAGTGCCCCCCTAGTGGAGTCGTTCGTTTCATGGGACGATTCCGCCTTCACGCGCTGCGCAGTGATGTCACCGTTCCCTAGGAAACTTATTCCAAAACCACGTTTACTGGGGTTGGCCGTTGACGGCTGATGGTCAGAATGCGGCCACACATGCATGCAGAGATAAAGTAGACAGAGATAAAGGGGGACATTTACTAAGCAGTGATAAGAGCGGAGAAGTGAGCCAGTGGAGAAGTTGCCCATGGCAACCAATCAGCACTGAAGTAACATCTATAACTTGCACACTATAAAATGATACAGAGCTGCGGATTGGTTGATGGGGACACTTCTCTCTTATCACTGCTTAGTAAATGTCCCTCAAAGTACCAGCCAATCAGCTCCTAACTGCCATGTTACAGGCTGTGGTTGAAAAATGACAGTTGGGAGCTGATTGGTGGGTACTTTATGACTCCCCAAGGCTTGATAAATCTGGGCCTATATTACAAGGAGAGAGAAGTGGCCCAAGCAGCGGATGTTATAGATTTCTGGCTGCACGGTCACCGTGCTGGTGGAGGCAAACGACAATGTGGAATATTGGTCCTCCCAACGCTGACCGGTCACCTCAGGACACGCAGACAGGGAAAATGGAGGCCTTCCCTCATTACCCAGCGGACGTGCCTGGCCGTAGCCTCGGAAGTGACTGTATTAGTGAAAGCTGCACCAATGGGCCCTGCGGGTAAAGCAAAGCCTCTCGTTACAGACGATCACGTCAGGATTTGATAAATGTCTTTCCCTGGAATTCATTTTCTGGAGGGAGCGTGAGAGCGTTTCCCCTCAGGCCACACCTATCACCTGTGACTGCATCACCAGCGCGCAGTGATTGAGCGCCGCTCCCTCATGCCTCTGTAACTCAATATGTGCTTTGCATAAATAAATATGCAGAAGGGATTTATATCCGCGCGCACCATCTATTTCCCTTTTGTAGGCACAGATGAGAGCGATATTAGTCATTTATCACGCCGCCACCTCTGTGCCCCAGAATATCAGGGTAGCGGTATTTATATGTGGTGTATATAGCATGGCTTCGGGACGCAGATTTGGAGATCTGCTTACAGGAATTTAATGGGTCCATGAGACTCTTGCTCAGGTTTAACTTGCGGCTCGCTGGCTGGGACATGTAGTTCTCCCACCTTCTGCTATACATTCAGTTAATCTCACACAAACTTCAAATCTCTTATCTAAATTCTGGATCTGGTTACATGAACATCACACAGTCGCTAGCACTACGACAGCGGGGAAGTAATCTCCTGTGAGCAGGGCCTCTCGTCTTCTGTGACCTCTACGTAACTGTGTAATGTGCGGATTATAATCCTGTTATATGTATAACTGTACCGTTGTGACCTGTCCTGTCTGATCACCCACGCTCACAACACGCCTTTGGGGTCAGCCGGTGCTGCTTATTTGTTACACAAGGGGTATCATTGGGCATTTTTCTTTACAGGTGACCAAATTGTATAGCCTGCAAAAAACATACAGGTGAACATCTGGAAAAGTCGCGAAAAAAGTCCGGTTTTCACGCCCGATGTTATTCTCTGATAATTGGATACCCCAGTGTACACGTCCTGCAAAGCTCTGTGCTGTACGCAACGGCGGCTGTGATGGTGGGGCTGCAGCTCAGTCCAAAACTGAAATAGGGGAGTCACACCACCTGCCGCCCCCTCCGGCCGGGACTCATTGTCAGCCATCGGGAACCAGCTGCCGGTTGCAGCGGCAAACAGGATACCAGCGATGGATCCTCAGCCCGTCCCCCAGTTTCCGATGCTAACACACTTCTATTGGCTAGCTATCTGCCTGCGACCCCCAGACTCATAGAGAGGGTGGGCAGATAATTAGTTAGCTGATATAAGTTTGCTGGCACTGGAGGCTGGGGGCAGGCCGATATCCATTGCTGGCGTCCCGCGGCTGGTACCCGGGGGCTGACAGTGAACTCTGGCCAGCAATATTTTGCGGCGTTTGTGGGGGCAGTTGAAGCGGCTCCCCTATCACCACACTGTGATGCGCCGAGTGTGGGTGACCGCCATGCGCAGCGGCTATTTCCGCTGACTACAATGGCAATGAAAAGATTGTCATAGCTGTGGGGGCCAATGGGGGTCATTCCGAGTTGATCGCTCGCTAGCTACTTTTAGCAGCCGTGCAAACACATAGTCGCCGCTCACCGGGGAGAGTATTTTCGCTTTGCAAGTGTGCGCACGCCTGTGCAGCCGAGCGGTACAAAAACATTTTCTGCAAAGCAAGACCAGCCCTGTAGTTACTTATCCTGTGCGATGATTCCAGCGACAAAGGTCCCGGAATTGACGTCAGATTGCCGCCCTGCAAACGCCTGGACACGCCTGTGTTTTCCCAAACACTCCCAGAAAATAGTCACCCAAATCTAACTCTCTCTGCACGTTACATCTGCCCCACCTGCAATGCACATGGTTTTGCCCAACTGCTAACAAATTTACTGCTACCATCGGGTCTGAATTACCCCCATGGTTCCTAGCAACGCTTTGCTAACGTGTGATGTAGGTTTGCAGACGCTATGATTGCTCCCGGGATGAAGGATATTCCCGGGATGAAGGATATCTGTAGTGAAGAGATGAGACCCTGGGTCCTGCAAGTTCCCTCAGAGGAACATTAATAATAGATGGCCACCTCTCTGGTGCTGAAAGGGTGAGAGACGGAACGTCACCTGCCCTTTCTGCCTGCTCTTTCCACTGCCATTGACTTGACATTAAACACATGCAGGGTTCCATGCTACTACACGGCACAGCCCTCACCCCCGGCTCCTGTTACTATAACAACTGGAAATGGAGACTCCAGGAGGCGATCGACTCCTCTGGCCTGACTATCAGCCACAATTTGGACCCTATTTTGGGTCCGCGCTGACGTTTATTATCCAACAAAAACATTTCAGGAGCGAGAAAGTATTGGGAGCCATTCTTCACGTGGACCTGGGCCCGTAACACAACCTAATATGGAAGGTTCATATTTCATTCTTAATAACGGAGTCACCCACAGAAAAGGTTCTGCTTGCCCCAGGTATCGTACTGCCACCGGCAACATTACATATGCAATGCATAGCCTCAGTCAGCCAGAGCTACTGTATGTGTAATATCACCAGCTAACAGGCATGATACCGCAGAGCGTTCTATTATTCCCAACAATATATAATAGTGGTCACTACGGCCAACTACCATCATGACCTTCCTCCCATACACCCTTCCAGTTTATCTAAATATTGCGTAACCGTAGACACAGTGATGCCAGTCGCCACAACACTGCCGACGCTACTGGCATTCATTATTAAAGCGGATACCGTCACCATATGCAATGCAGCACCTGTCCTACCACGCACGGTAGTATACACGCCAGGCTTACCCCACACACGTCACAGACAATGGCTGGACGCACCTCTTGCCTCCATGTTTTTAACCATTTAATTTGTAACAGCTGCATTTTCTATTAGGCAATAATAATCACAACACCCAGGTATATGTCCATATGATGGAGAGAGCAGCAATCAGCCATGAATCCGCAAACAGCCAATCACAAGTGACGCTCTAGTGCTGGGGCCGTATTCCTGATCATCCGCCATTTACATAAGCCCAACAAATCATACAGCTATCCTAGGCACATGTGCGTCTTTACCCCATCTTGCGTGCCTGAACAATTGCGCGAATGCGGTCTTAAAGTTCTCGCCTTACATTACACCGTCCCACCTACCGCAAGAGTCAGAATCACGCCATCGCAGGCGCATATGCGTGTGAACGTTTCTGGGCGAACGTTAAGCTGCGCAAACTGGCGCAGTGCTAACTAAGCATGGGGCGCGCGTTGACCGATCTCATTCTCCGCGCACTGAGGGTCACTCAGAAGTGGCTGGCGTTGCTATCACGTCCTTGGAAGCATCAGTGACAGCGCTGTATGGTGACGCAGTACGTGACGTCAATTACACGCCTCTTGCTGCACTAGTGATCCGAGAAGCTACCTTCTCGGATCACTACTGACGTAGAATCGGATCAAAGCACCTATGGTGCAACGCAAGCCGCCCGTCGCAGAGGCTAGCAAATCGCCGTTCTACGACGAAGATCCCTGGCCTCTTCCCACTCCCTCAATGGCGGCGACACGCGTCCGTTTTTTCTCCAAACGAAGCTTGCCGCCTCCTCCCCCGCGACAAAGCATCAGAGTGTCAATCAATGGCAGCCTGATGCCAGCCTGCGTCCTATTGACGCAGGACCCGTTTGCACATATGTAAAGTGCAGAGAATCTTTGCGCCCACGGTCTCAGGCGCCCGTCCTCCCCGCTGTGTTCCATTCTCCTGCTTTCTGCAGACATAGAAGAGCAGAGAGACTCTGTAGTATTTGTTTTGCAGGAAAACGCAAAGTCACCTCACCGGCGGGGAACAGAAATGTATCTTTATTATGGGAAAACCGTATTTGTCACATTTATGAGTTGTTGCTCCAATTATTCACTTATGAGAGGCAGGTAATGGACTGTGTCCCTTTATTCCATTAAGACCTTTCCAGTAACAAAGACAGAAATATGGCTGCATCTGGCACAAGGTCACTTCTGATTCTGGATTGCTAGAATAAACTTTCAGAGAAAGTTTCGCTCTTTGGGGCCTATTTACCATTGCATACTTGCGACTTATTCCCCCCCCCCCCCCCCCCCCCCCACTGAAAACACCCAGTTTTGTGAGATACCCACAAATATTAAAGATCCCCATAATCCGAAATCTGCTGTGGTCCGTCCATTTCCGACAGCTGCCGCAGCCTGACCCCGGCGGGATAAGTCCAGATAGGGTCATCCTACTACTGGGAGGGTGTAATGACCGTCCCCGTCTCCCGATATACTGTAGAAGGGAGATCGTTTCCCTTCTTTACACTGGGATGGCCCCTTTGAGTGAGTATTAGTACATTTTAGTGCATTTGGGGGAATGTTCATTTCTTCTTGCCAAGAAATATCGTCAATAAGAAATTCTAATTACTCGTCTAAAACCCAATAATTAGTAAGTCCCTTTGTTTCATGATACACATGAGGAATTGCGTTCAGCTGTACTGGATTTCATGCAAAAAAGAAAAAAAAATATGTAAGCAATTTATTTCCAGGCAGACGCCGTTATATACTGCGCCCACATGGAGAGGAATGGTGGCGTAACAGAGTACCACCACCGTACTCCAGATTGATTGTCTTCTGGGCGATCTACCTGACAAGACGGATCTGACTAAACCACCCGATAGGTTGTAGCGACGGCCGGTGTAAATATTGATATCACCACCCCAGCTCAGGTAACCACGCACCATGTTCTGTGTCCTAGAGGAAACCACGCACAACACCCTGTCACATAATTACCTCATATACAGTGAGTAGTCATTGGCTGCCAGTTCTGTATCGTACACCGTCATATCTTGTGTATATGACTTTTATCCTATATAAAGGCCAGCGTTACCCCTGTGATACTCTACAGTAACCCTGCTTGTGATATCAGTGATGTAGCCGGGCGGCCTCTTCTGTTATAAGCTGGGGTACAGGACATGTAATCAGTAGGTACCAAGGTCTGAGCCCAGTGCGAGACGTGGCCGTGGGTACATGTGGTGAGGTGATTGCGGACAAGGGAACATGGATGATTAAGGCCTGAGACCACGCAGTGATATCTGGTTGAGACTCCCTAATGTGTGACCTTGTCGAGAGCTATACTTGGGGGAAGGTGTGGACCCTCTAACCAGTCAGATCACCTGGATATCACCTTACACCCAGAGCTACCACTAGACAAGGGCCAGCGTGTCAGGGGTTAATAGCACACTATGGGGGACATTTACTAAGCAGTGATAAGAGCGGAGAAGTGAGCCAGTGGAAAAGTTGCCCATGGCAACCAATCAGAACTGAAGCAACAGCTATAATTTGCATACTATAAAATGATACAGAGCTGCTGATTGGTTGATGGGGCAACTTCTCCGCTCTTATCACTGCTTAGTAAATGTCCCCCTATGTAACTAGGGGCCTAATTCAGATCTGATGGCAGCAGCAAATTTTTTAGCTAATGGGCAAAACCATGTGCACTGCAGAGGGGGCAGATGTAACATGTGCAGAGAGAGTTAGATTTGGGTGGGTTATATTGTTTCTGTGCAGGGTAAATACTGGCTGCTTTATTTTTACACTGCAATTTAGATTTCAGTTTGAACACACCCCACCCAAACCTAACGCTCTCTGCACATGTTACATCTGCTCCACCTGCACTGCACATGGTTTTGCAACAAATTTGCTGCTGTGATTAGGTCTGAATTAGGCCCTGGGTCTTGTTGCATAACCCCACAAGACAATAGATCCGGAGAGTCAGAGGTGGTCGGTCAATGTGCCGCATGCAGGATAATGCGCCTGACTTTTGGAAAGACAAATACTGCAGAGAGACGGCGCGACGGGAGACGTCAGCTGCAGGAGTAGTAATGCGACTCCGCGCCTGTACGTTAGTCAGCGGAACAAATAGCCAGCGCTCAGGAGATGGATAAACTGATTCATCAATTTCATGTATGACAAATGAAGGAGAAGAGGCGACGGAGAGAATTCTGATCGCATCACATAGCGGCGCGGTACCCTCTGCAAATAGCAGACGCAAGGAGTGAGCGCCTGGAAATGTGTAAGTAACATGAATCTGTGCTGCCAGGGCCTCCGGCAGGCGGAAAACAGCTGTTTGGATAAAGACCTTCTCACAACGGGGCCGGGGAAAGAAGACATTCCACTTGGATTAAACCCTTGCTGCGTCCTCTCTGCAGGAAACACATGACAGGGATATTGGCGTAACCCCCTTATGCGCCCATATGACCTGCAATGCAGAGGTAGGGTCGCAGACCGAGGCCTGTTTTAGGAACAGTCTCACATGCTTTGCTTCCCCCTGACTGAAAGGCAGGCAGCGCCGGGGGAGGGAATCACACATATTCCAATCCTTTCCAAAAACAACATGATTGCAGCGGCTGGAACATCTGTCGGCATGGGAAATCTGACACATTCGTAAAACCATTTTCTAATTAAATGCCAAGACAAATGAGTGTTCGGAAGCCGCTGCCTCGCCGCCATGGCGGTGCGGCATGAAATATTCCTGATATAAAAAAAGAAACAATACATTCATTTCATTCACATTAAAAGGTGAGAAGCCTTAATAGTTCCCTGTGAGAACACAATGCAGGCGAGATATGGGGGTACAGGTAATATGATATCGCAGCGCGCCTCTGGTCGCTAAGGGGTTGGTGGCAGATATCCACTAAATGTGGCCTATATCATTCCGTGTCTCCCGAGACTGTGCAAAGTCCGCCCGACACGAGGGTCCTACAAGGACATATGTGATATAAGAAGAAATGGGGGGGGGGGGGGTTAGGGTTAATCACCACTGGGAGGGAGGTCAGGTGTAGACACTATGGTGTATATTCAATAACTGTCGTAAGCTGCCGTCTTGTCGGAAAGTTTCAGGTCGGAAGGGATTCCGACCTACTCATCAGTGCCCCGTTTATCCCGACAAGGGTTAGTCACCACTGGGAGAGAGGTTAGGTTTAGACACTAGGTTTAGGGTCAGGCTATGGGGGGGCTTGGGTTAGTGTTAGTCATCACTGGGAGGGAGGTTAGGTTTAGACACGAAGGGTTAGGCTGTGGGGAAGGGGGGGGGGTTAGTCACCGCTGGGAGGGAGGTTAGGTTTAGACACGAAGGGTTAGGCTACGAGGGGGGGGGGGGGGGTGTTAGTGTTAGTCATCACTGGGGGGGGGAGGTTAGGTTTAGACACGAAGGGTTAGGGTTAGGCTATGGGGGAAGGGGGGGTTAGTGTTAGTCATCACTGGGAGGGAGGTTAGGCTTAGACACTAAGGGTTAGGCTGCGGGGAAGGGGTTAGTCACCACTGGGAGGGAGGTTAGGTTTAGACACGAAGGGTTAGGGTTAGGCTACGGGGGAAGGGAGGGGGGGTTAGTGTTAGTCATCACTGGGAGGTAGGTTAGGTTTAGACTCTAAGGGTTAGGCTGCGGGGAAGGGGGGGGTAGTCACCACTGGGAGGGAGGTTAGGTTTAGACACGAAGGATTAGGGTTAGGCTACTGGGGGGGGGGGCTGCGGGGGGTAGTGTTAGTCATAACTGGGAGGGAGGTTAGTTTTAGACACGAAGGGTTAGGGTTAGGCTGCGGGGGGGTTAGAGTTAGACACCACCGGGTGGGTGCAGTTAGATTTAGGCACTAAGGGTTTGGGTTAGGCTGCGTGGAGGTCGGGTTAGTCACCACTGGGAGGGAGGTTAGGTTTAGACACGAAGGGTTAGGCTACGAGGGGGGGAGGGTGTTAGTGATCACTGGGAGGGAGGTTAGGTTTAGACACGAAGGGTTAGGCTACGAGGGGGGGGGTGTTAGTGTTAGTCATCACTGGGAGGGAGGTTAGTTTTAGACACTAAGGGTTAGGCTGCATGGAAGGGGTTAGTCACCACTGGGAGGGAGGTTAGTTTTAGACACTAAGGGTTAGGCTGCGGGGAAGGGGTTAGTCACCACTGGGAGGGAGGTTAGGTTTAGACACGAAGGGTTAGGGTTAGGCTGCATGGGGGGTTAGGGTTAGACACCACCGGGTGGGTGCAGTTAGATTTAGGCACTAAGGGTTTGGGTTAGGCTGCGTGGAGGTCGGAGTAGTCACCACTGGGAGGGAGGTTAGGTTTAGACACTAAGTGGGAGGCTTAGGGTGCGGTGTAGGGGGGGTTGGGTTAGGCACTGGGGAGGGAGCATTAGGATTAAGCTGTGGGTAACTGAGGTTAGGGTTAGGCTCCACCGGGGGACGGTTAGGGTTAGGCTGCAGGGAAGGGGGGGGGGGGGGGGGGGGGAAGCTAGGTTTAGGTAACACCAGGGAGAGGTTGGGGCTAGGCACCATGGGGAAAGGTTAGGCTGCGGGAAGGGTGGGTTAGGGAATAGAGGGGACAATACTTACCTCTCCCCTGTCGGGAGAAGTAAGTATGTTGGAATTCCGGTGTCAGTCTCCTGACCCTTTTGGGATTCCGGCATCAACATTCTGCCTTGTGTCAGGATTCCAGCGTCGGTATTTTGACCATTGAGATCCCGACAGCAGACATCTTAACCGCATCCCCCGCACTTAGTATATATCTCCAGGCCAGAGAGAACCTGGAAGGTCTGTAGGTGAGTTATCTACAGGGAAGTAATCTGCATTTTTTACCCCAAGGTCAACAAAAATTACGTAATATTATTTATAGATGGCTCAATAACGCTGCTACGAATAATGTGGGATTGTAGCATATTCACCAGCTGGGGAGGACAAATATGGCTGCCAGAAACCGCAGCAGTGGCGTCCTATCTATATGGTGATAACCATATTCATGTAATACGCAACAACCTACGATACGGCAGTAACTGGTTCATATCCAGATCACAGTGACCGACACAGGGGACAGGGGTGTGAATATAAGTCTGATGTCATCACATGTAACCCTATGACTGGTAAAATGCAACAGTTTGCAAATTGCGTGTAATAATCTGATTACGGTATATATATATATATATATATATATATATATACACACACACACACACACTAGATTTTATAAATATCCAAATGGCCCTCGGTAGAAAAAAGGTTCCCCACCCCTGTTTTAATGGTAGATAGACGACAATTATAATGCACGGGAAAGTCTCATAACACTGTATATAGCAGACGAATCGTGATGACTGTAATAATCTCTAATTAGGATAAACACCGACGCCTGCAGCAGGTGATCCTCTAGTTCCTTTGCGATCATGTCTGAACTGCGCATGCACCGCAATGTGCAGGCGCGACGGGCAGTGACGGGATAGTGTGAAAAATCCCACTGCAGCGGCGAATGCAAGGAGATTGACAGGAAGAGGGCGTTTGTGGGTGGCAATTGACCGTTTTTGAGGAGTGTCCGGAGAAACGCAGGAGGGACCCGGCGTTTGGAGGGAGGGTGTCTGACATCAGCTCCCGGCCCCGGTCATCGCACTGGAAGAGTAAGTCCTGGTCTGTGCAGAGACTGCACAAACTGCTCTGCTACACATCCGATCGCACCCCTGCACAGCGATTTCCCCCTCCCCCTGTAGGCGGCGACTACCTGATCGCAGGGATGCAAAAAAACACACCCCAGCCATCAGGTCTGAATTACCCCCCCATAGGTTTAATGCTTACATATCCATCAAAGTATCTCCTCAACATTCTGATCCTAGGTCAGATTGTCTTCAAAAGGCAGTACCAGCATTACGGTAAATACACTATATGCATATATGTATAAGCATCAGCCAGCTGTACAGTGGCCCTCATTCCGAGTTGATCGCTCGCTAGCAGTTTTTAGCAGCCGTGCAAACGCTACTGGGAGTGTATTTTAGCTTAGCAGAAGTGCGAACGGTTGTATCGCAGAGCGGTGGCAATTTCTTTTTTGTGTAGTTTCAGAGTAGCTTAAAACCTACTCAGCGCTTGCGAAAACTTCATACTGTCCAGTTCCTGTTTTGACGTCATACACCCGCCCAGCATTCACCCAGCTACGCTTGCGTTTTTCCAAACACTCCCTGAAAACGGTCAGTTGCCACCCAGAAACGCTCACTTCATGTCAATCACTCTGCGGCAACCAGTGCGACTGAAATGCATCGCTAGACCCTGTGCAAATCTGCATCATTTGTTGTGCCCGTACGTCATGCGTGCGCATTGCGCCACATACGCATGCGCAGAACTGCCGTTTTTTAGCCTGATCGCTGCGCTGCGAACAAATGCAGCTAGCGATCAACTCGGAATGATCCCAAGTGAGCACAATTACTAGACACAACGGCATTTACACTGGTTGTGTCTCAGGCATAGTGGGAGAGGCACAAAGTGTAATAGACAGAGGACACTTCCAAGGACTCATCTGCCCCTCACACGCAGGGCACCCACACAGGGCACCGAGTGTCTGAGGCCCCACTTCTCTGTAACCCGCAGCCACTCTGACATCCAGGATTCTACCCCTGTTGTTCAAAAATAAATCCCTCAACATCCCAAATACTAAATCTATGCAATACTGGTGCATCCACAGAGCACAGGACCACCCGAAAAGTCCATTTTTAGTGAACCCCTTCCCTTAACGAGAACTGTGTGGGTCCCACGCATGGTGCTATCAATCCCTACAGTCACCCATTCAACCCATGTTCTAAGTAAGATACATTACAAGGGGCCGCAATGCATAAAGATAGCAGGAACACTAGTTATTGGAGAAATACTCCTATAGTTATATAGTAATATACAGCCAGCAACAACCAAGGAGGATCAGACACCCAGTCCCCCCCAGTATTTGTATCCATCTGAGAAACGAAGCGCTGACCGAAGCGCAATAGGTAATACGTCTGTAGTTAGTTTCCCAAATGAATCGCGATTTCCTTCCCTGCCGAGCTGTGCGGCCACGTTTCCCGGCAACTTTCTATAAACTGCATTTGTGCTGATCAGTGAAAAGTGTAAACCTAGACACATAATACTAAGGAAACAAAGGGGGTCATTCCCGTTTTTCGCAGTGCAGCGATCAGGTCACTACTGCGCATGCACCGCAATGCGCAGGCGTGTCGTACGGGCACACAGCGGATCGTTGCTGGGCGATGGATTTAACAAAGAATCCATTCGCACAGCCGATCGCAAGGAGATTGACAGGAAATAGGGCGTTTGTGGGTGGCAACTGACCGTTTTCTGGGAGTGGCTGGAGAAACGCAGGCGTGTCCACGCATTTGCAGGGCGGGTTCCTGACGTCAATTCCGGTACCGGACAGGCTGAAGTGATCGCAGCGGCTGAGTAAGTCCTGGGCTACTCAGAGACTGCACGAACTATTTTTGCAGAGCTCGGCTACACATGCGATCGCACACTTGCAAAGCGAAAATACACTCCCCAGTGGGCGGCGACTATGCGTTTGCACGGCTGCAAAACGTAGCTAGCTAGCGATCAACTCGGGATGACCCCCAGAGTTATTTACTTATTTATTTTGTTTAAACACATTTACAAAAGACAACTTTTAGGTTTTCGTTATCCTGTTAGTCCCCTGCCGCTGATTACTCCCCTGCAGTGCGGATGGCGGTCAGTTTTCCGTTTATAGTAAGTTATGTGGATTGTATCTGTGCCGCCATTTCCCTGTGCAAACATACTGCCAGTACTCATAGTCTGCACAGGACATTTTCACTCTTCAACGAATACGTCCCTCAGACACATAAATTACCAGGCGCCTTACACCTATGTGCGCGCAAGTTCTTATTGAGGGGTCACTTAACTCATGAGTTTTATTCAACTTTCCTTACTATGGGCCGGATTCAGACCTGATCTCTGTTGTGCGAATTCGCACAGCCGCCGATTATTGAATGGCTGCACATACACCGCAACGAGCATGCATGATCCCAAACAGCGTCAGAATGGTGCAAATATTTTCTGAGAGTGTCAGGAAAAACGCAGGCGTGCCCAAGCGTTTTCAGGGCGGGGTGTGTGACGTCGGCTCCGGCCCCGGTCAGCCTGTGTGTATCGCACTGTAGGAGTAAGTCCTGGGCTGCGCACACACTGGAAAAATCATTTGATGGTGAGTTTGTTGCGAACGGATTTGCAGATGTCCGCTGTCGGGCAAAGTTTCGGTGCGCCGTACGCACGCATTCACACACTTGCACGGGGCGGGTTTTCGCTCTCCCTCGGAGGCGACTATCTGATCGCAGACTTCAGCAGATCTGCAGAGGAGCAATCTGGTCTGAATTAGGCCCTATATACCACCAAATTGATAGAAGAAATTAAAAAGATATACAGAGGGAGCCTCGCTCATCTAGCCTTCTCTGCTGTACCCAGGTGCACCAAGGTGTATTAGCATAAACCTTTCATCTATTGTTCTCAGCAGCAATACAATACACAGAGAACAATACAGCATTAAAAATAAGCTATAACAACTTATATTTTGGGTTAGGATGCTTCTTTTATTGATTAGAGATTGGAATCAGAAGAGCAATTGGTATCATAATACGGACTCAGCGTCCCCAGGTTGCAACGTCATCTGGAATCCAAAGGAAAAAAAGTTTAGAAACTCTGATGGGCACAGCGGTGCTGAAAGTGAAACGCGTCTCTTCTCATGGACTCGTTCACCTTTCACCGCAGCTAAACCAATAACGGCTAAAGCAGCAACAAAACTGAATTCCACGGAATAAATACAATTACGAGACTGAACCTGCGGCAAGGTCCTAGGGCAGTCTGCATTCCAGCCAACTAGTATCAAATCAATAAAGAATGATATTTCTAAGTGTAGAAACTCAGCGAACAACACATTGCACTTTGTCAGCGGCTACAAATGAAAAAAAAAAAAAAATCAACCGTTTGGAGTTTCAGAAACCACGTTAAGTTCTTCTGAAATCTTCTGGGCTCCTTGGCTGCCCTGTAATTGGGCTAGCGAGCCTCTGGCAACCAGAAAAACAACCATCCAAGATAAATCCACAAGACGGAGGTAGAGCAATTAGAGGACGCTCATGGCGGGTCTGGGATGGGGGATCATTTGCCTAATGAGCAGAAGATGACTCTGCATCACCCCTGAGATTATAATATTAATAAACAGGATAACGTTGACCTCGTTCTATCTGCTTATACTACAAAAAAACGGTCTCGCGGCGCTCGTTGCAATAAGTGAAGACTTCGCTTTACAAGCTTATTAAATCAGTAACTTCCCCGCGGAGGTTAAGTATCTATCGTACTATGCGATATTAGTGCGAGTAGATGACAGCTGCCCCGGTTTAAATAAGGAAGACTACTTTAAGTGGATGCATCAGCCGCACACAGTCCAGAGTTATTTCATTAGCGGCTGGCGCTATCGGTGACATTGAGCGATGGGGCAGTAAGCGTCTATCCAGGTCACACAGGATGCGTCGCAGCCTAAATATCCACGCTACAGAAAGAAGCGGAAAGGAAGTAATAGCCGGGAACGACGGTAGAAATCTCTTTTATTGCAGCTTGGTAGAAATACGCCGCAATTACCGAGGCCGCTATGCAGAGAAGAAAACCACTATGAATTCATACTCATGCGAGTCTTACGGGACGGGAAACAGGCTCCAATTATCCACCGTCTATACCCCACTGTCTACTCCAGTGTCCCCTAGTGGATGAAGGAGAAAGTATGATCTCAACAGCATTCCCACTTGTCCCCATCCCTCTGGGTGAGTTTAGAGCGTTGCCTGCTTGTCAGTGTCATAAAATCAGGCGTGAAATGTACGCGGCGCTGCGTTCAGGCGCAGACAGGACTATACAGTACTGTATACCTGCGAGGCCAGCAATGTCAGGCCATGTCTTATTTGTGAGCGCTCATTGTAGCGTGTTTGCTCCACACCGGTCAGCGATTGATTTAGAGATAATTGAGATGTCTCTCTCCGGTTCCTGGCTGCCACCGGCAGGATGTAATACTGAATGTATAGATTCACGTGTAACTTTGCGGCGACTTCATTAGGGCTCATTACCGCTGGAGTGTGAATGTTTAGACGACCTCCCTGACCCGTTCTCTATCTAAGGCCTTTATGAATCTGGATCCACACTCCACCCCCTTCCCGCTGCAAAAATACATTACAGGTAATTACATTTGATGTCCATAGGAAAATCATTTTTTTTTTTCCCTTTCCAAAATACAGATGTCAAATATATTAGCAGATGGTGTGGGAGCTGCAAACGCTTTACAGCCGACCTAAGACCTGTCAAAGTTTTAATTATGTTCCTCGCGCTTTGCCTGAAACCACTTCTTGGCTAACAAGAGACAATCTCGTTAGCAACAACTGATCGTGACAGAAGATCCGTTCCTCCCGCAGCCTATTTCACCTGAGGCGTTCTGTCCCCAGAGTGGTGACATCACACCACAGCTCCGCAGAGGAAGAACCTGCGCAGCATCAGTAAGACGGGACTCCAGAACTGTACGGAAACTGGCGTGCTATAAATTCATCTTAATAACTAATAACCCAGAGAGAGTGATGTAAACTGAGAGAACACGAAGACCCACGGATCTCACACATTACTAGAAACGTAGCAGAATGTACTGTGACACACATTACTAGAAACGTGGCAGAACGCACTGTGACACACATTACTAGAAACGTAGCCGAACGCACAGTGACACACATTACTAGAAACGTAGCAGAACGCACTGTGACACACATTACTAGAAACGTAGCCGAACGCACTGTGACACATTACTAGAAACGTAGCAGAACGCACTGTGACACACATTACTAGAAACGTAGCCGAACGCGCAGTGACACACATTACTAGAAACGTAGCAGAACGCACAGTGACACACATTACTAGAAACGTAGCAGAACGCACAGTGACACACATTACTAGAAACGTAGCAGAACGCACTGTGACACACATTACTAGAAACGTAGCAGAACGCACTGGGACACACATTACTAGAAACGTAGCAGAACGCACAGTGACACACATTACTAGAAACGTAGCAGAACGCACTGTGACACACATTACTAGAAACGTAGCAGAACGCACTGTGACACACATTACTAGAAACGTAGCAGAACGCACTGTGACACACATTACTAAAAACATGGCAGAATGTACTGTGACACACATTACTATAAACGTGGCAGAACGCACAGTGACACACATTACTAGAAACGTAGCAGAATGCACTGTGACACACATACTAGAAACGTAGCATAACGCAAAGTGACACACATTACTAGAAACATGGCAGAGTGCACAGTGACACACATTACTAAAAACAAGGCAGAACGCACAGTGACACACATTACTAAAAACAAGGCAGAACGCACAGTGACACACATTACTAGAAACATGGCAGAGAGCAATTGTCTCACACATTACTAGAAATGTGGTAGAGCGCACAGTGACAAACATTACTAGAAACGTGGAAGAACGCACAGTGACACACATACTAGAAACATAGCAGAACGCACAGTGACACACATTACTAGAAACGTGGCAGAACGCACTGTGACACACATTACTAGAAACGTAGCAGAACGCACAGTGACACACATTACTAGAAACATGGCAGAGTGCTCAGTGACACACATTACTAGAAGCATGGCAGAGCGCACAGTGACACATATTACTAGAAACATGGCAGAGCGCACAGTAACACACATTACTAGAAACATGGCAGAGTGCTCAGTGACACACATTAGTAGAAACATGGCAGAGCGCACAGTGACATACATTACTAGAAACGTAGCAGAACGCACTGTGACACACATTATTAGAAACATGGCAGAGCGCACAGTGACACACATTACTAGAAACGTAGCAGAACGCACAGTGACACACATTACTAGAAACATGGCAGAGTGCACAGTGACACACATTACTAGAAATGTTGCAGAGCACACAGTGACACACATTACTAGAAACATGGCAGAACACACAGTGATACACATTACTAGAAACATAGCAGAGCGCACAGTGACACACATTACTAGAAACATGGCAGAACACACAGTGACACACATTACTAGAAATGTGGCAGAATGCATTGTGACACACATTACTAGAAACGTGGCAGAGTGCACAGTGACGCACATTACTAGAAACATGGCAGAGCGCACAGTGACACACATTACTAGAAACATGGCAGAGCGCACAGTGACACACATTACTAGAAACATGGCAGAGCGCATAGTGACACACATTACTAGAAACATGGCAGAGCGCATAGTGACACACATTACTAGTAAAACATGGCAGAGCGCACAGTGACACACATTACTAGAAACATGGCAGAGCGCACAGTGACACACATTACTAGAAACATGGCAGAATGCACAGTGACATACATTACTAGAAATGTGGCAGAGCGCACATTACTAGAAACATGGCAGAGCGCACAGTGACACACATTACTAGAAACATGGCAGAGCGCACAGTGACACACATTACTAGAAACATGGCAGAGTGCACAGTGACACACATTACTAGAAACATGGCAGAGCGCACAGTGACACACATTACTAGAAACATAGCAGAGCGCACAGTGACATACATTACTAGAAACATGGCAGAATGCACAGTGACATACATTACTGGAAATGTGGCAGAGCGCACAGTGACATACATTACTGGAAATGTGGCAGAGCGCACAGTGACACACATTACTAGAAACATGGCAGAGTGCACAGTGACACACATTACTAAAAACAAGGCAGAACGCACAGTGACACACATTACTAGAAATGTGGCAGAATGCATTGTGACACACATTACTAGAAACATGGCAGAGTGCACAGTGACACACATTACTAGAAACATGGCAGAGCGCACAGTGACACACATTACTAGAAACATGGCAGATTGCACAGTGACACACATTACTAGAAACATGGCAGAGCGCACAGTGACACACATTACTAGAAACATAGCAGAGCGCACAGTGACATACATTACTAGAAACATGGCAGAATGCACAGTGACATACATTACTGGAAATGTGGCAGAGCGCACAGTGACACACATTACTAGAAACATAGCAGGGCGCACAGTGACACACATTACTAGAAACATAGCAGAGCGCACAGTGACACACATTACTAGAAACATGGCAGAACACACAGTGACACACATTACTAGAAATGTGGCAGAATGCATTGTGACACACATTACTAGAAATGTGGCAGAGTGCACAGTGACGCACATTACTAGAAACATGGCAGAGCGCACAGTGACACACATTACTAGAAACATGGCAGAGCGCACAGTGACACACATTACTAGAAACATGGCAGAGCGCACAGTGACACACATTACTAGAAATGTGGCAGAGCGCACAGTAACACACATTACTAGAAACATGGCAGAGCGCACAGTGACACACATTACTAGAAACATGGCAGAGCGCACAGTGACACACATTACTAGAAACATCGCAGAGTGCACAGTGACACACATTACTAGAAACATGGCAGAGCGCACAGTGACACACATTACTAGAAACATAGCAGAGCGCACAGTGACATACATTACTAGAAACATGGCAGAATGCACAGTGACATACATTACTGGAAATGTGGCAGAGCGCACAGTGACACACATTACTAGAAACATGGCAGAACGCACAGTGACACACATTACTAGAAACATGGCAGAGCGCACAGTGACACACATTACTAGAAACATGGCAGAGTGCACAACTCAGCGAAAGGAGATTTATTCTTGATTTAGACATTTAGAAAGACCAATACACCCTATTTCTAAGCAAGATTCCGCCTCTTGTGTTTCAGCTATGATGACTAATACAGTAGTGTAGAAGCTAGAATGCTTTTGGCGTCACCAGTAGTAATTATTAATTAGATCATATCTCCGGCACGGCTGCATTCTTATTTATGAAAAATATGTATATTACAAAATGTTAATAGAACGCAGCAGCACCATCCAGGATAATACGTTAATAATAATAATACGGATGTGTATAAGATGTAATGTCTGGAGTTGCCCAGAAAATCCCACACGTCCACTTTGGACGCAGCTGCGGTATAATAGGTTACCATCACGTCATATAATTACAGCGCATCACCCCATATACTATACATACAGTAATGTCCCACATCCTGCAGCTTTAATCAGACAATTATAGATGCTCTGCAGTTGGCCCAAGTGGAAGAACATTAATTAACAAGTGCAAGCTCTTCAGGTCAAGTGTACGTACAGTCAGCTGTGTCCCTGGTAATAATTGCACGGCTATGCTACATTCTCTAAGAGAAAGATGATGAGTTTTCAAGTGGGGTTTAAAACTCGCAAAGTGAATGTGACTGACAGGATTGAGAGGACAAGAACGGCAAAGCGGGTTTAGGAATATCTTCAGTATTCTAATGGGTAACAAACTGGAAAATAACCACTTACACAGAAAATGTACATTCACCGCACGCAGGAAGGCCACAGCGCCGAGATACAGCTTCCGCCAATATACTAATTCCAGAGTGTACGCCATGCAGTGGGGGTAATGCTGGGCTCCTCTTGGGATGGGGGGGGGGGGGGGCTCCTCCTGGGGGATGAGGTGGGGGGCTGCATATATTGCAGGCCAACTGGTGTATGGGGGTAATTCAATGTTTACCAAATATAAATGTAATTCAGTGCCGTAACTAGACATTTTAGCGCTGTGTGCAAGAAACAGCATCAGCGCTCCCCCCCATATACAAAACAGGGCCAGTGGACGCCGGAGGCACGTGCACAAAAATATAGGGGACATGGCTTCATGGGGAAGGGGTGTGGCCACAAAATAATACCAATTCATATTACGCTGTACAGAAGTCTCCATTATTCAAATGACGTTGCACAGTAGCTGGGCGGATGTGGACCCCACAGTGCGGCGTAGCAGCCATGCAGGTGTTGCCGGTGGTCCTGCGCCCTGGTAATTCATATCCCATTTAAATCTTACATATGTACTAGCAAAATATACCAATTAATAAACAGGGGTACAGAAACGAAACACAAAAAAGGAAAGAGTGAGATGGAGTTATCAACGTGTCTGCAGAGCCTTATCAGGTGCGTCTACCATGCAGAGACATATCTGATGCAGAGCCTAGAATGCAGAGCCATATCAGGTGCCAAGTGTAATATGCAGAGCCATATCAGATGCCAAGTGTAATATGCAGAGCCATATCAGGTGCCAAGTGTAATATGCAGAGCTATATCAGGTGCCAAGTGTAATATGCAGAGCCATATCAGGGGCCAAGTGTAATATGCAGAGCCATATCAGGTGCCAAGTGCAATATGCAGAGCCATATCAGGTGCCAAGTGCAATATGCAGAGCCATATCAGGTGCCAAGTGTAATATGCAGAGCCATATCAGGTGCCAAGTGTAATATGCAGAGCCATATCAGGTGCCAAGTGCAATATGCAGAGCCATATCAGGTGCCAAGTGTAATATGCAGAGCCATATCAGGTGCCAAGTGTAATATGCAGAGCTATATCAGGTGCCAAGTGTAATATGCAGAGCCATATCAGGTGCCAAGTGTAATATGCAGAGCCATATCAGGTGCCAAGTGCAATATGCAGAGCCATATCAGGTGCCAAGTGTAATATGCAGAGCCATATCAGGTGCCAAGTGTAATATGCAGAGCCATACCAGGTGCCGCGTTTGATATGCAGAGCCATATAGGATGCAAAGATAATTATGCAGCACCATAGCTAAACATGGTGTTAGTCAGTTTTGCCTACAGGGAATCTATAGTGACTACATCATCCATGCAGGTGTGCGGCCTTATACAGCAGGTAGCCATAGCTACAGGTGTGTCCTCAGAGTGATCGCGCAGACCGAATACCAGGACTTCTCACAGGGTCACTATGGGTGTCAGGGGAAGGGGCTATAAGTGGTCCTGTGAGACAGAGCGACATGTGCGGGGGAGAGGAGACTGTGAGACAGAGGCATGTGCGGGGGAGAGGAGACCGTGAGACAGAGCGTCATGTGCGGGGGAGAGGAGACCGTGAGACAGAGGGTCATGTGCGGGGGAGAGGAAACCGTGAGACAGAGGCATGTGCGGGGGAGAGGAGACCGTGAGACAGAGCATCATGTGCGGGGGAGAGGAGACCGTGAGACAGAGCGTCATGTGCGGGGGAGAGGAGACCGTGAGACAGAGCGTCATGTGCGGGGGAGAGGAGACCGTGAGACAGAGGGGCATGTGCGGGGGAGAGGAGACTGTGAGACAGAGGGGCATGTGCGGGGGAGAGGAGACTGTGAGACAGAGGGGCATGTGAGGGGGAGAGGAGAATGAGACAGAGCGTCATGTGCGGGGGAGAGGAGACCGTGAGACAGAGGGGCATGTGCGGGGGAGAGGAGACCGTGAGACAGAGGGGCATGTGCGGGGGGAGAGGAGACCGTGAGACAGAGGGGCATGTGCGGGGGGAGAGGAGACCGTGAGACAGAGGGGCATGTGCGGGGGAGAGGAGACCGTGAGACAGAGGGGCATGTGCGGGGGAGAGGAGACTGTGAGACAGAGGGGCATGTGCGGGGGAGAGGAGACTGTGAGACAGAGGCATGTGCGGAGGAGAGGAGAATGAGACAGAGGCATGTGCGGGGGAGAGGAGACTGTGAGACAGAGGAGCATGTGAGGGGGAGAAGAGAATGAGACAGAGGCATGTGCGGGGGAGAGGAGACTGTGAGACAGAGGGGCATGTGAGGGGGAGAAGAGAATGAGACAGAGGCATGTGCGGGGGAGAGGAGACTGTGAGACAGAGGGGCATGTGAGGGGGAGAGGAGAATGAGACAGAGCGTCATGTGCGGGGGAGAGGAGACCGTGAGACAGAGGGGCATGTGCGGGGGAGAAGAGAATGAGACAGAGGCATGTGCGGGGGAGAGGAGACAGAGGGGCATGTGAGGGGGAGAGGAGAATGAGACAGAGGCATGTGAGGGGGAGAGGAGAATGAGACAGAGGGGCATGTGAGGGGGAGAGGAGAATGAGACAGAGGCATGTGAGGGGGAGAGGAGAATGAGACAGAGGCATGTGAGAGGGAGAGGAGAATGAGACAGAGGCATGTGAGGGGGAGAGGAGAATGAGACAGAGGCATGTGAGGGGGAGAGGAGAATGAGACAGAGGCATGTGAGGGGGAGAGGAGAATGAGACAGAGGCATGTGAGAGGGAGAGGAGAATGAGACAGAGGCATGTGAGGGGGAGAGGAGAATGAGACAGAGGCATGTGAGGGGGAGAGGAGAATGAGACAGAGGCATGTGAGGGGAGAGGAGAATGAGACAGAGGCATGTGCAGGGGGAGTGGAGAATGAGACAGAGGCATGTGAGGGGGAGAGGAGAATGAGACAGAGGCATGTGAGGGGGAGAGGAGACTGTGACACAGAGGGGCATGTGAGGGGGAGAGGAGAATGAGACAGAGGCATGTGAGGGGGAGAGGAGAATGAGACAGAGGCATGTGCAGGGGGAGTGGAGAATGAGACAGAGGCATGTGAGGGGGAGAGGAGAATGAGACAGAGGCATGTGAGGGGAGAGGAGAATGAGACAGAGGCATGTGCAGGGGGAGTGGAGAATGAGACAGAGGCATGTGAGGGGGAGAGGAGAATGAGACAGAGGCATGTGAGGGGGAGAGGAGACTGTGACACAGAGGGGCATGTGAGGGGGAGAGGAGAATGAGACAGAGGCATGTGAGGGGGAGAGGAGAATGAGACAGAGGCATGTGAGGGGGAGAGGAGAATGAGACAGAGGCATGTGAGGAGGAGAGGAGACTGAGACAGAGGGGCATGTGAGGAGGAGAGGAGACTGAGACAGAGGGGCATGTGAGGGGGAGAGGAGAATGAGACCGAGGCATGTGAGGGGGAGAGGAGAATGAGACAGAGGCATGTGAGGAGGAGAGGAGACTGAGACAGAGGGGCATGTGAGGGGGAGAGGAGAATGAGAGAGGCATGTGCGGGGGAGAGGAGAATGAGACAGAGGCATGTGCGGGGGAGAGGAGAATGAGACAGAGGCATGTGAAGGGGAGAGGAGAATGAGACAGAGGCATGTGAAGGGGAGAGGAGAATGAGACAGAGGCATGTGCGGGGGAGAGGAGACTGTGAGACAGAGGCATGTGCGGGGGAGAGGAGACTGTTAGACAGAGGCATGTGAGGGGGAGAGGAGAATGAGACAGAGGCATGTGAGGGGGAGAGGAGAATGAGACAGAGGCATGTGAGGGGGAGAGGAGAATGAGACAGAGGCATGTGAGAGGGAGAGGAGAATGAGACAGAGGCATGTGAGAGGGAGAGGAGAATGAGACAGAGGCATGTGAGGGGGAGAGGAGAATGAGACAGAGGCATGTGAGGGGGAGAGGAGAATGAGACAGAGGCATGTGAGGGGAGAGGAGAATGAGACAGAGGCATGTGCAGGGGGAGTGGAGAATGAGACAGAGGCATGTGAGGGGGAGAGGAGAATGAGACAGAGGCATGTGAGGGGGAGAGGAGACTGTGACACAGAGGGGCATGTGAGGGGGAGAGGAGAATGAGACAGAGGCATGTGAGGGGGAGAGGAGAATGAGACAGAGGCATGTGAGGGGGAGAGGAGAATGAGACAGAGGCATGTGAGGAGGAGAGGAGACTGAGACAGAGGGGCATGTGAGGAGGAGAGGAGACTGAGACAGAGGGGCATGTGAGGGGGAGAGGAGAATGAGACAGAGGCATGTGAGGGGGAGAGGAGAATGAGACAGAGGCATGTGAGGGGGAGAGGAGAATGAGACAGAGGCATGTGAGGGGGAGAGGAGAATGAGACAGAGGCATGTGAGGAGGAGAGGAGACTGAGACAGAGGGGCAAGTGAGGGGGAGAGGAGAATGAGACAGAGGCATGTGCGGGGGAGAGGAGAATGAGACAGAGGCATGTGCGGGGGAGAGGAGAATGAGACAGAGGCATGTGAAGGGGAGAGGAGAATGAGACAGAGGCATGTGCGGGGGAGAGGAGACTGTGAGACAGAGGCATGTGCGGGGGAGAGGAGACTGTTAGATAGAGGCATGTGAGGGGGAGAGGAGAATGAGACAGAGGCATGTGAGGGGGAGAGGAGAATGAGACAGAGGCATGTGAGGGGGAGAGGAGAATGAGACAGAGGCATGTGAGGGGGAGAGGAGAATGAGACAGAGGCATGTGAGGGGAGAGGAGAATGAGACAGGGGCATGTGCAGGGGGAGAGGAGAATGAGACAGAGGCATGTGCAGGGGGTGAGGAGAATGAGACAGAGGCATGTGAGGGGGAGAGGAGAATGAGACAGAGGCATGTGAGGGGGAGAGGAGAATGAGACAGAGGCATGTGCGGGGGAGAGGAGACTGTTAGACAGAGCGGTATATGCAGGCTGGAGCTGTCCAATACATCAGGTGCTGAAGTGACAGTCTGCCTGGTGGAGAGGCATATTCAGTGTGCAAAGCCTCCATTATAAAGCGGCAGCCTGTTTGCGGGCCCCAGGGACCCGCTGGGCCCTAAGCACCCGCTTGTGCTGCTTTGTGGGAATCTGGTGAGAATGACGGGACACAGGAGAGAAAAATGCCTCCTCAGCCGCGTGTAATTCTGTCACCGATTCCCCAAAAACATCACCAAACGAATATGTTAGTCTAAGAAACCAGACAGGGCCGTGAGGACAGAAATCAGGGGAACAGCTAAGATGCCCCGGCCTACACGGTGGTGACACCGCACAATACCCAAACATACTGCGCAGACCACTGCGTGTACAGAGAACGCCAGAGCATTACACGCGGTCATTCCACGTGACTCACGTTACGTCTCATGATCATATGCGATTAAGATATAGATTTTTAATACTCACACAATATACTACAATCTTCTAGCAGTATAAATATACTGAAATGTTAGCGGTTATGTGAAATTTAATTTTCATGTATTGCGTCCTATATTCCGTGGGATGACCCAATAGCAGATCGCGGCTTTGACCAGCAAATCGTTGCATTGCTCCAGGAACTGCGCCAGAGCTTCCCCCTGTTCTCTGCGGCCGGGGTGAGAATATTATACTGTACATCAGTGGTAGAGGATGGCAGAGACGCAGCGCAGTCATCACTGATGCACGCGACATACGTAGAGGTGCGAACACCGTTCCTTCTGCCCTAATGGGGCAAGGAGGTAGTTTCTACTGGCCAATGTCTTGCCATGGCACACACATGGGGGGTTATTCAGAGTTCTTAGCCAACAAAAAAAGTTAGCAATTGAAGAAAACCATGTGCACTGCAGGTGGGGCAGATGTAACACGTGCAGAGAGAGTTAGATTTGGGTGGGTTATATTGTTTCTGTGCAGGGTAAATACTGGCTGCTTTATTTTTACACTGCAATTTAGATTTCAGTTTGAACACACCACACCCAAATCTAACTCTCTCTGCACATGTTACATCTGCCCCACCTGCAGTGCACATGGTTTTGCCCAATTGCTAACTTTTTTGGTTTGCTAACCACTCTGAATAACCCCCACGGCACACATAGGGTGATTTTACGGGAGGTGAACGGGACGGCAGGTCTCGGAAGTACTGAGATACCAACATGACCACGGGCACATCTGTCCTCGTCCCCCAAATTACAGAGGAGCAGTGATCCTGATTCCGGTTCGGCTGTTGTTATTTCCACAGAAAACTGTGCAGGACCAGTGCTACTCATGCGCAGTACGGGTCCTGCGTCCTCACACGCAGTGACGCTGCAGACATCGTCAGTTGATAGATAGTCTGCAGCCGCTTGGTCGCAACTATGGGTTCCATTTCACAAAATAGAGACGCGTCGTCCCCGTTGTGTCGGAGTGCAAAGGCCTGGGGGCCCCCGTCTTCCAGCAGAGATTTTCTGTCTCAGCGACGGCCAATTTGCATTATCTCAGGGTTACTCAGCCGGCCGATGGCGTCGCAGGCGATTCGATGCCGTGTCTACGGAACGCAGCACTGGATCACACAAGCGTGCACTTACACCGGACGCCTCCTTCTGCGTATGTCAGCATCGCTGGGGTTCCCAAGGAAGTCGCAGCGATGCTGTATCCGCAGAACCTGAATCAGGGCCTCTGCGGAGACACAACCAGGGAAGCCAATACTCTGCCGCGGCCGAGGCTCAGCGTATAAAGTAACGGGGAAAGCGATGAGAGATGAGAGAGCCTGTACTTGGCTGGCCACGTTGCTGCTTTCCCTGTTCTCCGTATGCACGCTCACCCACACACCAAATATTGACAGTGTTTTTTCCTCCCACTGTCTAAACGTAGTGAGGAGAGACAACAATCCAGGGGGTGTGCGGGCAATCCTACGATTCCTTCCAGCGACGCTCACTCGCTCCCAGATCAGCCACAGACATCTCAGCGGAGACAGATATGCCTGCAACCGCATTTCATGTGGGATGAGGAATTACATCCAGCCAGCGCCCGGCCTCGCTCTTCTCCGAGCTGACAAAGCCCGACGCCGGGGCACAACCGGGAGAACTGCGGGCGCTTGGCGGGAGATCAGTGGGTATAATCACTGCGATGCTGCGCATTTGCTAAATGAAATGTAAGATCGCACATTGTTCTAGATTGCTGCAAGTGTCAGTCATACAAGGAGGATTACAGACGGGAATGATAAATGTACGACTAAGGCTAAAAATGACAATACAGATAAAAGAGGCTGCTTGTCGCCCCCAAATGCCCACCCTCCCAAATTATTGCTGTGCGATGAAAACTAGTGACGGAGATACTTACTGTACTTAGGACTCTGCTGTGGCCTATTGTAGATTGGGAATCCAAGACAGGTGTTCTCTGAGGAGTCATGGGCACTGTAGGATATATGGCAGCATGTAGCTGTTAACAAACAAACTGCTACACGGAGCAACGTGTGAAGTATTTGAAGTGCTTTCTGATGACAAAGCGTCCTAAAGCGCGCCTGAGAAATGTGACACGAATCACTGATCTCTATGACAACCACTCCTGCAGCTTGGGCCTAGCAGCGAGAAAACCCCAAACCTGGTAGAAGTTAGGGTTTTCCCATCATCATTTCCCCCCACGGCTGGCTGGCTGTGGGTGGCTGGCTGGCGCTCTTGTCTCGGGAGCTGATAGTGCCGGGTACATTTCGCAGGCGGGTAATACTCAGAGCTGTGCGCAGGAGGAACCCTGGGATTGGACTGGTCGGTGACTAATCTCTCTGCACAGATGCTGCAGGTGCATTGCTGAAGAGAAAGTCCCTTGCAGCAGAACTATCGCCATTATATCATCCTCTAACAAACTGCATGCCAATGTTTAATTAACCCAATATTTTCTTGAGGGAACACAACGCAGAGATATTCGGCATATAAGAGGCACGAGGCCCATCCAGCCTCTAGCCGGCCCATTTTAATCCCTAGACATAATATTTGTTCCTTAGATTTTATTACAGACCGCAACCGCGGGTGGGGGAGGGGCGGTTGCGGGGGTGCAGCAGATGGAAGAGGGGTGTTTGTGGGGTTGCCGCGGGTAGGGGAGGGATGGGTGCGGGGGTGCCGCGGGTGGGGTGGGTGCAGGGGTGCAACGGGTGGGGTAGGGGGCCCGGAGCCTCCGTGGATGGGGGAGGGGCGGTTGCAGTGGTGCAGAGGGTTGGGGGGAGGGGGCAGGTGCTGTGGTGTCGCGGGTAGGGGTCCGGAGCCACCGCGGTTGGGGGAGGGGCGGCTGTGGTGGTGCCACGGATGATGGAGGGGGGCTGTGGTGCTGGGAGTGGGGACGGGGCAGGTGATGCTTCTCCTGGAAGCAGCTAAGCTGCTGACCTTTGTTGGTGCTCCCTGCTGCAGGCGGTGAAGGCTCCTATGCCCGTGCCAGGCACCGCAGCTTTCCCCCCCAACGGCGACTCCCTTTGCGGCCGAGTGGAGTCCAGGGAACACACAGCAGGCAAAGGGCAGAGCCTCCCATTGGATGTAACCTGTGTGGGAGGGTGTTTCTCAACCAATCAGCTGTGGGCTGGCGCTAACCCAATGAGAGCTCCTAGCCACACCCAGCGTTAGGAAATAAGTCACAGAGTCACAGATCTGGGAAAATATATAGAAGATGCAGGACAGACATATCTCCCCCACAGTAATATTCTGTACCACCTCTGCTGGGGGGATAGTCTACCCATCTACTACACTTTTACCTTAATTTTTCACGTGTTTCACATTTAAGCAGCCCCACCTCCAATGCGCAATCTGGCGTGTATAAAGCATCAGAGTGCCCTCTCCCGTCTCAGAGGTCCTTCCCGCTTCCCGGTGAGTGCGGAGATATAAATCAGATGGCACTTTAGTTGCGCATCTCTGTACAATGTAATTTATCTATGTCCTCCTGGAGACGCGGCCTGCGCTACTGACACAGTATTCTCTGTTATTCTGTTATAGTTCTATCAATCCCAAGCCTTGAACTCGCAGCTACTGTACTAACAGTGATACAACTTTTATACACCGTGATTTATCAGGTTGTCACTTGTGGATTTTGGCTTAAGGAGAAATATACGCACTACGCCAATATATACACAACGCCTGAGCTGAAATAACCTATTTATTTATTCCATATTCTTTGGCCACTGTACAATCTTCCAGTCACCTTTGTGGAGTTATCGAGTCATTCTACCTTACACCTGAAAAGTCACCTGGACTATGGGTCTAATTCAAGGTTGATTGCAAAACAACATTTTCCTCTAATGGTCAAAACCAAGGCCCTCATTCCGAGTTGTTCGCTCTGTAAAAATCTTTGCATCGCAGCAATTTTCCGCTTAATGCGCATGCGCAATGTCCGCACTGCGACTGCGCCAAGTAAATTTGCTATGCACTTAGTAATTTTACTCACGGCTTTTTCATCGTTCTGGCGATCGTAATGTGATTGACAGGAAATGGGTGTTACTGGGCGGAAACAGGCCGCTTTATGGGCGTGTGGGAAAAAACGCTACCGTTTCCGGGAAAAACGCAGGAGTGGCCGGAGAAACGGGGGAGTGTCTGGGCGAACGCTGGGTGTGTTTGTGACGTCAAACCAGGAACGACAAGCACTGAAATGATCGCAGATGCCGAGTAAGTCTGAAGCTACTCAGAAACTGCTACGAGGTGTGTAATCGCAATATTGCGAATACATCGTTCGCAATTTTAAGAAGCTAAGATTCACTCCCAGTAGGCGGCGGCTTAGCATGAGCAACTCTGCTAAAATCGCCTTGCGAGCGAACAACTCGGAATGACCTCCCATGTGCACTGCAGGTGGGCAGATGTAACATGTGCAGAGAGAGTTAGATTTGGGTGCGTTATATTGTTTCTGTGCAGGGTAAATACTGGCTGCTTTATTTTTACACTGCAATTTAGATTTCAGTTTGAACACACCCCACCCAAATCTAACTCTCTCTGCACATGTTACATCTGCTCTGCACATTGTTTTGCCTATTAGAGGAAAATGTTGTTTTGCAATCAACCTTGAATCAGGCCTGATATACCCTATGATAAGGATTTACATTCCATATAGTCAGTGTTCCCAGGGACCTAGATATGTCCCCAACACGGCATTGGTACGTTCCGCTATTACAGGGACAGTGCAGCGCAAATATGGAAGCTGCTACAGGTCCCATATTCCTGTTATACCGTAACCTGTGGTAGCTGACCGAGAGCTATGACAGCCGCAGCGGGTGATGCATGTCCCTGAGGCCTATAGGCTGCCAACAGAATATCCACCTTCAGGTGACTTTATTACATTGTACGCGCCAGCCTGCAACTGTTACTAGATAAACTCTCAGTCTGGCTTGTGTATCTCTGCCAGGTGCTGTATGTATGTATGTATGTATGTATGTATGTATGTATGTATATATATATCTATATCAGTGTACATATAAGGACAGAGGGGAAAAAAACTGCGCCACAAATGAAAATAACAATACTCAGCAAACCAAAAGAGATTTAACGACTGTATGTTGACACTCCCAAACCATAGGGCGTCTGCTGGTCCCCAAAGAAATAGAGGGATGGTAAATCCCTGAATTATGTGAATCTATGGAAGGAAGGAATGGGGGGTAGCGACCAATGGTGTCTAAAATAATCGTTACAAAATAGATACTTAAATATTAAAAAGTTTATTACAAGGGACCCCTTGATGAAGTCTGCGTGACGAAACGCGTTGGTCATTGCTGCTGACCTCTGACTCAGATAAGAACTTTCTTTTAATTATCTTGCGCTGAATTTTTTGTTAAATAGTGTGTATATAATTTTTATCCCATTTTTTAAAAAGTCTTGTAAACTTGTAATAAACTTTTTAATATTTAAGTATCTATTTTGTAACGATTATTTTAGACACCATTGGTCGCTACCCCCCATTCCTTCCTTCCATAGTGTACATATAAATATATACAATATATACTGTATATATATGATTGACAGGAGGACGCCATTTGTGGGTAGTAACTGACCGTTTACAGGGAGTGTCCGGAAAAACGCAGGCGTGTCCAAACGTTTTCAGGGAGGGTGTGTGACGTCAGCTCCGGCCCCGATCAGCCTGTTCTCATCGCACTGGAGGAGTAAGTCCTGGGCTGCGCAGAGACTGCGCAAAGTGATTTTTAGCAGCTCGGCGTACACATAGGATCGCACACTTGCACGGCGAATATACACTCCCCCTGTAGGCGGCAACTATCTGATCGCAGGACAGCTAAAAACGCAGCCCAGCGATCAGATCTGAACGACCTCCCTTGTCGGATACAGGAAAAGACTGACTGCGGAGACTTCGGCGGGGACAGAGGGTAACACAACTGCTGGCGCAGAATGGTTTATTGCTGAATAGCAGGAAAAACAATGGAAATGAAAACAAAAATAAAAAATTGGGTCAATGTTTGTTCCACAAAAATCGGGATAAAATCAACACTATTGCTGAATAGAACCCAAAATTATTTACTTAGCGACAGTTGCACGAGGGCACAAGTGAATAAATAAAAGTCATCTGAAGGGAAAAGCCAAAGCGGCCATTACCTAAATCTGGGTCCAGGACAAACGAAGGAGACTGATCCACCAATCAGCTGCTGAATATTGTGTGTGTGTATATATTATACATATATATATATATATATATATATATATATACACATACACACACACACACACACATACACACACACACACACATGCAACTGTGGCCTTGGAGCGATTGCTGTATGCAGATCACAAGAGACGGTGTTATATACACTCTCCTGCGTCTGTCACGGCGTCATTGATCCATCACACGGTGATGACGGAGGATCTGTCTCTGGAATAACAGAGAGATCCTATCTCCGTCCCTGTGCAGGGAATGCCATGATTAGGTTTGCAGACCCGCTGCTGGACGCCAGCCCTGGGGGATCTAACAATGAAGGAAAGCCGCCACCTCCCATTCCAGCTGGGACAGTAGGGAGCGTGTGAGCGGAAAGTGCTGTGACGGAGTGGATCAGGGATCTCCCGGCCTCATTAATGGCTGCAGGATAGTGGATCACTATTCAATCATTTCATGTGACCTCATTGCTAAACTGCCTCTCCGCCATCTTCATTCCCCCCTTTTCCACCCTCCACCAACTTCACATCCAGAAACATCCTGTCACTTCAGGAGACTGTGGAAAGTGCTTCACTCGGCTGTACAAACAGCACGACGGCGGCCAGCGCTGATGCGGGAGTGCGCGTCAGCGCTCACCATTCATCGCCCAGCCATACACCCTGGCCGAGTTTGAGCTCAAAATGCCAAAATCAAGCTCAAAATCGCCCAGTGTATATGGGCCTTTACCCAGATGGCCGATGGCTGTGACCACTGCGACCGATAATCGTGAAGTTGATCTGGTGCTCAGCGCTCGGAAGCAGCACACTGATCTGCGATGCCGGAATCAGACGCCTCCTGCTGCGTCTGCATATTAGCTGTACGGCATTGTGCAGCCGCTTCCTGGCGCTCTGTAACACCGTACAACTATAAGTCAGGACCTACATCTGCATTTATCCTGTCTATGTTGTATGTCCCTGTTATACATAAACCTTTATTCCTCTACTGTCCGGCACTGGAGAACATTAGCTGATGATGATGACGAGGATGATGATGATATAGGTTCCGTGATGTATTGGCAAAAACGGATCAGTGGGCCCAATATACTTACGGGAAGTTCATAGATTAAAAGCAGAATTTGCCTTCAATAAATCACCCCCCTATTAATGAATTGCCTGTTCTGCAAATAGCGGATGACGGTCACTAGAACTAGCGAACCACTTGTGATTGGCTGTTTGCGGACACTCCCCCAGGGCTGGACAGGAGCGTGAAGGGCCCAAACAAGGAAGCAGTGGTAGGGGCCCAAGCTTAAGGGGTGTGGCCAGCCGGCACAGAGGGACATACAAAGAACTGGGCCCCTTTAAAAGGAGGGGGGCAGGGGTGTGAGCGACCCCCAGTCATCGGCAGGAGGGCAAATCTTTGCTGTAGTTTACATAGAAACAATCCAAGCACCCAAGTTCATCCATGATCCTGCTCCATCGCGTAACGGACCTCTAGAGGAGGGATTGGGGCCCCTAGCAGTGGGCCAGTCCGTCCCGGCACCCCCCTGACTAGGAATGGTCACTTCTTCACCATTCGCGCATAGATTATGATTTGTGAGCATATTTACGACAAATTAAAGTAAAATAATTCCAATAAACGAGGCTGGGAGCTGCTGCAGAGGTCTCCGCTGTGCTACACAGGCTCTACTAATGCCCCATACTGTAGTACAGGGGGTAGGCAACCTGCGTCACTCCAGCTGCTGTGGAACTATACATCCCAGCATGCATCATCACAGTTTTACTGTTACGGCTGCTAAAACTGTAGCAGGGCACTCTGGGATATGTAGTTCAACAGCAGCTGGAGGGTCACAGGTTTCCCACTCATTCTGTAACAAATGATTTAGTTGCAAATAAATCCAATGGTGGGGTGTAAATATATATATGTGTGATATGTGCCTGGCATAAGCCAGGTGTGTCGGATACAGATGATGATCCGAAGGTAGGGGACCTACAGATTGCGCCTGTAACACCCCACCCGCTCCCCAGCAGACCGGCAGAGACTGGGAGGGGGAGGACGTTACAGGAATAACATTAGGACTCTGACACAAATTTATGTCCAATATATTTTGCCGTTTGAATCTTTTCCCATAAAACGTACCAAGAAGCGTCTCCAGCCAGATTGACTGTCTGCAGAGCAGAAACGACAAGAGGTTATGTGGGCACGGATCAAACGTCGCAGCATCTGGCACCGGAATCAGATCTATGAATGTCGCAACTTACAGCTAATTGCCGGCATTACAAAAGATATTCCAAGGACGCGTTGCTGCTGATCCGGATCATCCACGCAGGTGCCGTGCTATACCGTCTACCAACCTCACGGTGCTGCCACCACCATGGTGCCCAGTATACCACGGGTGACCCTTCTGCAGGTCTCTTTCCATAGCAGTTAGTAAAGTGGATGTAAAGCGGGTGAGATAAATGCCCAGTTGCAAAGTAATGCCCACCTGCAGAGCAATGCCCACTTGCAAAGTAATGCCCACCTGCAGAGCGATGCCCACATACAGTTGGTCAGTATTAAAATAGACATGGGGATAATTGTAGGGGGATCCTGGGGTGCTGTCCGGGACATAAGGACAGAGGTGTAGCAAGGTGTCATGGTGCCTGGAGCAAGGTATATTTCGGCATCCCCCCTCCCCTGTACTGAATTGGGGGCGTGGCCACCAGGGCCGGTTGTAGACCTTGTGGCATCCAGGGTGAAAGTTTCCTTTGGCACCCCCCCCCCCCCCCCCAGGTCAAACATAGTGGCGCGCAGCAAAAAATAGGAGTGTGGCTTCATGGGGAAGGGGCGTGGCCACAGTTATGCCCCCTGTAGTTGTGCCCCCTGTAGATTTGCCCAAAGTTCTGCCCCCTGTAGATTTGCCCGCAGTAGATATGCCCCCTGTAGCTGTGGCTGGAGTAATTGTGCACCCTGGTTTGTGCCCCCCGTAGATTTGCCCCAGTAGGTGTACCCCCTGTAGATTTGCCCCAGTAGGTGTTCCCCCTGTAGATTTTCCCCCAGTAGGTGTACCCCCTGCAGATTTGCCCCAGTAGGTGTACCCCCTGTAGATTTGCCCCCAGTAGGTGTACCCCCTGTAGATTTGCCCCCAGTAGGTGTACCCCCTGTAGATTTGCCCCCAGTAGGTGTACCCCCTGTAGATTTGCCCAGAGTAGTTGTGCCCCCTGTAGATTTGCCCAGAGTAATTATGCCCCTGTAGCTGTGCCCCCTGGTAGCGCCGCAAACATAAAAGAAAAAAAAAAACTCACCTGTCCGCTCCTGCTTTCCGACTGCTGCTGGCCGCGTCTCTGTCCGTCCGTGCGTGTGACGTCACACGCAAGTCACGGACTGGCGGGGAGCGGAGGGAAGGAGAGCGGAGGGGAGGGAGAGCCTTGATGCAGCTGCTGCTGTGAGTTGCTTGCGTCCTGGGCTCCCCTGGAACCGCCCTCCCTACGCCCCTGCATAAGGAGAGGTAATAGGTGCAGCAGCACACCCAGCGAGTCTGCGGCCTGCCAGGTAAGTGCTACAGTGGCTATATACCGCTTGTCGCAGCGACACAAGAATTGCTTAGACAGACTCCAGGAATACCGCACAATGGTTTGGCCCAAATGTATTAAGCCTTAACAAGAGGAGACGGATGGAGAGAGATAAAAGTACCAGACAATCGGCTCCTAACTGTCATTTTTCAAACACAGCCTGTAACATGGCAGCAAGGAAGCTGATTGGCTGGTACTTCATCTCTCTTTATCCGTCTCCGCTTTCATCTCTTGTTAAGGCGTAATACATTTGGGCCTTTATCCGCACAGCTCACCCATTGGGGGTAATTCAGACCTGATCACTAGGCTGCGTTTTTTTGCAGCGCTGCGATCAGGTCAGAACTGCGCATGCGTATGTACCGTAATGCGCAGGCGCGTCGCACAGGTACAAAGCGGGTCGTTGCTCAGCGATGGGTTTGTGCGAAGAATCCATTCGTACGAACGATCGCAAGGTGATTGACAGGAAGAAGGCGTTTGTGGGTGGCAACTGACCGTTTTCTGCGAGTGGTTGGGAAAAGCGCAGGCGTGTCCAGGCGTTTGCAGGGCGGGTGTCTGACGACAAATCCGGTCCCGGACAGGCTGAAGTGATCGCAGGCTGAGTAAGTCCTGGGCTGCGCAGAGATCGCACAAGATCTGTTTGTACCGCTCGGCTGCACATGCGATCGCACACTTACACAGCTAAAATACACTCCCCTATGGGCGGCGACTATGCGAACGCAGGACTGCGAAAAAATAAGAATTTACTTACCGATAATTCTATTTCTCATAGTCCGTAGTGGATGCTGGGGACTCCGAAAGGACCATGGGGATTAGCGGCTCCGCAGGAGACAGGGCACAAAAGTAAAAGCTTTAGGATCAGGTGGTGTGCACTGGCTCCTCCCCCTATGACCCTCCTCCAAGCCTCAGTTAGGATACTGTGCCCGGACGAGCGTACACAATAAGGAAGGATCTTGAATCCCGGGTAAGACTCATACCAGCCACACCAATCACACCGTACAACTCGTGATCTGAACCCAGTTAACAGTATGATAACAAAGAAGTAGCCTCTTAAAAAAGACGGCTCACAACAATAACAACCCGATTTTTTTGTAACAATAACTATGTACAAGTAATGCAGACAATCCGCACTTGGGACGGGCGCCCAGCATCCACTACGGACTATGAGAAATAGAATTATCGGTAAGTAAATTCTTATTTTCTCTAACGTCCTAGTGGATGCTGGGACTCCGTAAGGACCATGGGGATTATACCAAAGCTCCCAAACGGGCGGGAGAGTGCGGATGACTCTGCAGCACCGAATGAGAGAACTCCAGGTCCTCCTCAGCCAGGGTATCAAATTTGTAGAATTTAGCAAACGTGTTTGCCCCTGACCAAGTAGCTGCTCGGCAAAGTTGTAAAGCCGAGACCCCCTCGGGCAGCCGCCCAAGATGAGCCCACCTTCCTTGTGGAATGGGCTTTTACAGATTTAGGCTGTGGCAGGCCTGCCACAGAATGTGCAAGCTGAATTGTACTACAAATCCAACGAGCAATCGTCTGCTTAGAAGCAGGAGCACCCAGCTTGTTGGGTGCATACAGGATAAACAGCAAGTCAGATTTTCTGACTCCAGCCGTCCTGGAAACATATATTTTCAGGGCCCTGACTACGTCCAGCAACTTGTAATCCTCCAAGTCCCTAGTAGCCGCAGGCACCACAATAGGCTGGTTTAAGTGAAATGCTGAAACCACTTTAGGGAGAAATTGAGGACGAGTCCTCAATTCTGCCCCGTCCGTATGAAAAATTAGGTAAAGGCTTTTATAGGATAAAGCCGCCAATTCTGAGACACGCCTGGCTGAGGCCAGGGCTAACAGCATTACCACTTTCCATGTGAGATATTTTAAGTCCACAGTGGTGAGTGGTTCAAACCAATGTGATTTTAGGAACCCCAAAACTACATTGAGATCCCAAGGTGCCACTGGAGGCACAAAAGGAGGCTGTATATGCAGTACCCCCTTGACAAACGTCTAAACTTCAGGAACTGAAGCTAGTTCTTTTTGGAAGAATATTGACAGGGCCGAAATTTGAACCTTAATGGACCCTAATTTTAGGCCCATAGACAGTCCTGTTTGCAGGAAATGCAGGAAACGACCCAGTTGAAATTCCTCTGTAGGGGCCTTCCTGGCCTCACACCACGCAACATATTTACGCCAAATACGGTGATAATGTTGCACAGTTACATCTTTCCTGGCTTTGATCAGGGTAGGGATGACTTCATCCGGAATGCCTTTTTCCTTCAGGATCCGGCGTTCAACCGCCATGCCGTCAAACGCAGCCGCGGTAAGTCTTGGAACAGACATGGTCCCTGCTGGAGCAGGTCCTTTCTTAGAGGTAGAGGCCACGGGTCTTCCGTGAGCATCTCTTGAAGTTCCGGGTACCAAGTCCTTCTTGGCCAATCCGGAGCCCCGAGTATAGTCCTTACTCCTCTCCTTCTTATGATTCTCAGTACTTTTGGTATGAGAGGAAGAGGAGGGAACACATACACTGACTGGTACACCCACGGTGTTACCAGAGCGTCCACAGCTATTGCCTGAGGGTCCCTTGACCTGGCGCAATATCTGTCCAGTTTTTTGTTGAGGCGGGACGCCATCATGTCCACCTTTGGTTTTTCCCAACGGTTCACAATCATGTGGAAGACTTCTGGGTGAAGTCCCCACTCCCCCGGGTGGAGATTGTGTCTGCTGAGGAAGTCTGCTTCCCAGTTGTCCACTCCCGGAATGAACACTGCTGACAGTGCTATCACATGATTTTCCGCCCAGCGAAGAATCCTTGCAACTTCCGTCATTGCCCTCCTGCTTCTTGTGCCGCCCTGTCTGTTTACGTGGGCGACTGCCGTGATGTTGTCCGACTGGATCAGCACCGGCTGACCCTGAAGCAGAGGCCTTGCCTGACTTAGGGCATTGTAAATGGCCCTTAGTTCCAGGATATTTATGTGAAGTGACGTTTCCATGCTTGACCACAAGCCCTGGAAATTTCTTCCCTGTGTGACTGCTCCCCAGCCTCTCAGGCTGGCATCCGTGGTCACCAGGACCCAGTCCTGAATGCCGAATCTGCGGCCCTCTAGAAGATGAGCACTCTGCAACCACCACAGGAGAGACACCCTTGTCCTTGGAGACAGGGTTATCCGCTGATGCATTTGAAGATGCGATCCGGACCATTTGTCCAGCAGATCCCACTGAAAAGTTCTTGCGTGGAATCTGCCGAATGGAATCGCTTCGTAAGAAGCCACCATTTTTCCCAGGACCCTTGTGCATTGATGCACTGACACTTGGCCTGGTTTTAGGAGGTTCCTGACTAGGTCGGATAACTCCCTGGCTTTCTCCTCCGGGAGAAACACCTTTTTCTGTACTGTGTCCAGAATCATCCCTAGGAACAGCAGACGTGTCGTCGGAATCAGCTGCGATTTTGGAATATTTAGAATCCATCCGTGCTGTCGTAGTAGTACTACTTGAGATAGTGCTACTCCGACCTCTAACTGTTCTCTGGACCTTGCCCTTATCAGGAGATCGTCCAAGTAAGGGATAATTAAGACGCCTTTTCTTCGAAGAAGAATCATCATTTCGGCCATTACCTTGGTAAAGACCCGGGGTGCCGTGGACAATCCAAACGGCAGCGTCTGAAACTGATAGTGACAGTTCTGTACCACAAACCTGAGGTACCCTTGGTGAGAAGGGTAAATTGGGACATGGAGGTAAGCATCCTTGATGTCCAGAGACACCATATAGTCCCCTTCTTCCAGGTTCGCTATCACTGCTCTGAGTGATTCCATCTTGAATTTGAACCTTTGTATGTAAGTGTTCAAGGATTTCAGATTTAAAATAGGTCTCACCGAGCCGTCCGGCTTCGGTACCACAAACAGCGTGGAATAATACCCCTTTCCCTGTTGTAGGAGGGGTACCTTGATTATCACCTGCTGGGAATACAGCTTGTGAATGGCTTCCAATACCGCCTCCCTGTCGGGGGGAGACGTTGGTAAAGCAGACTTCAGGAACCGGCGAGGGGGAGACGTCTCGAATTCCAATTTGTACCCCTGAGATACTACCTGCAGGATCCAGGGGTCCACTTGCGAGTGAGCCCACTGCGCGCTGAAATTCTTGAGACGGGCCCCCACCGTGCCTGAGTCCGCTTGTAAGGCCCCAGCGTCATGCTGAGGACTTGGCAGAAGCGGGGGAGGGCTTCTGTTCCTGTGAAGAGGCTGTCTGTTGCAGTCTTTTTCCCCTTCCTCTGCCCCCGGGCAGATACGAGTGGCCTTTTGCCCGCTTGCCCTTATGGGGACGAAAGGACTGAGCCTGAAAAGACGGTGTCTTTTTCTGCTGAGAGGTGACCTGGGGTAAAAAGGTGGATTTCCCAGCCGTTGCCGTGGCCACCAGGTCCGATAGACCGACCCCAAATAACTCCTCCCCTTTATACGGCAATACTTCCATATGCCGTTTGGAATCCGCATCACCTGACCACTGTCGCGTCCATAACCCTCTTCTGGCAGAAATGGACAGCGCACTTACTCTTGTTGCCAGAGTGCAAATATCCCTCTGTGCATCTCTCATATATAGAAATGCATCCTTTAAATGCTCTATAGTCAATAATATATTGTCCCTGTCCAGGGTATCAATATTTTCAGTCAGGGAATCCGACCAAGCCACCCCAGCACTGCACATCCAGGCTGAGGCGATTGCTGGTCGCAGTATAATACCAGTATGTGTGTATATACTTTTTAGGATATTTTCCAGCTTCCTATCAGCTGGTTCCTTGAGGGCGGCCGTATCAGGAGACGGTAACGCCACTTGTTTTGATAAGCGTGTGAGCGCCTTATCTACCCTAGGGGGTGTTTCCCAACGCGCCCTAACCTCTGGCGGGAAAGGGTATATTTGCCAATAATTTTTTAGAAATTAGCAGTTTTTTATCGGGGGAAACCCACGCTTCATCACACACCTCATTTAATTCATCTGATTCAGGAAAAACTACGGGTAGTTTTTTCACACCCCACATAATACCCTTTTTTGTGGTACTTGTAGTATCAGAAATGTTCAAAACCTCCTTCATTGCCGTGATCATGTAACGTGTGGCCCTACTGGAAAATACGTTTGTTTCCTCACCGTCGACACTGGAGTCAGTGTCCGTGTCTGGGTCTGTGTCGACCACCTGAGGTAACGGGCGCTTTAGAGCCCCTGACGGTGTTTGAGACGCCTGTACAGGTATTAACTGATTTGCCGGCTGTCTCATGTCGTCAACAGTCTTTTGTAAAGTGCTGACACTATCACGTAATTCCTTCCATAAGACCATCCAGTCAGGTGTCGACTCCCTAGGGGGTGACATTACTAATACAGGCAATTGCTCCGCCTCCATACCATTTTCCTCCTCATACATGTCGACACAACGTACCGACACACAGCACACACACAGGGAATGCTCCGATAGAGGACAGGACCCCACTAGCCCTTTGGGGAGACAGAGGGAGAGTTTGCCAGCACACACCAGAGCGCTATATATATATATATATATATATATATATATATATATATATATATATATATATATATATATATATATATATATATATACATACACAGGGATAACCTTATATAAGTGTTTTTCCCTTATATAGCTGCTGTATAGATTTATCTGCCAAATTAGTGCCCCCCCTCTCTTTGTTTTACCCTGTTTCTGTAGTGCAGGACTGCAGGGGAGAGTCAGGGAGCTTCCCTCCAACGGAGCTGTGAGGAAAAATGGCGCCAGTGTGCTGAGGAGATCGGCCGCCGAGAAGGGGGCGGAGCCTTTCTCCCGCTTTTTTATGGAAAAACAGGCAGGGGTTAAATGCATCCATATAGCCCAGGAGCTATATGTGATGCATTTTTTTGCCATCCAAGGTGTTTATATTGCGTCTCAGGGCGCCCCCACCCAGCGCCCTGCACCCTCAGTGACCGGAGTGTGAAGTGTGCTGAGAGCAATGGCGCACAGCTGCGGTGCTGTGCGCTACCTTATTGAAGACAGGACGTCTTCTGCCGCCGATTTTCCGGACCTCTTCACTCTTCTGGCTCTGTAAGGGGGACGGCGGCGCGGCTCTGGGACATATCCATGGCTGGGCCTGTGATCGTCCCTCTGGAGCTAATGTCCAGTAGCCTAAGAAGCCCAATCCACTCTGCACGCAGGTGAGTTCGCTTCTTCTCCCCTTAGTCCCTCGATGCAGTGAGCCTGTTGCCAGCAGGACTCACTGAAAATAAAAAACCTAAACTTAAACTTTTCACTAAGCAGCTCAGGAGAGCCACCTAGTGTGCACCCTTCTCGTTCGGGCACAAAAATCTAACTGAGGCTTGGAGGAGGGTCATAGGGGGAGGAGCCAGTGCACACCAGGTATTCTTAAAGCTTTTACTTTTGTGCCCAGTCTCCTGCGGAGCCGCTATTCCCCATGGTCCTTTCGGAGTCCCCAGCATCCACTAGGACGTCAGAGAAACCCTAGTGAGCAATCAGGTCTGAATTAGGCCCATTGTCAGCCGGCTGCATCGCCCACATCGTCACACTGAGGAAGGTGCCCGCTGCCGGGAGAACATATGTTCTGTGTACACTGAGGTTTCATGAGGTGAATTATGGCAGCGCAGCCTGCAGCAAGAGAACGGCTTCCTCGTCCTTCTTGTTCATTCCCTCCAAGCTCTCCTGTACTGACAGATACACATACACTACGTAGGGTGGGGGAAGGTTAGGAATTAGGCTTAGGGGGAATCGCTGCTCCAGCAGATAGCAGAGAACTACAGGTGCCAGCATTTGGCCATTTGTATGTAGTCGGACAGTATTCAGATACTAAGATCACACAAATTGCACCAAGTATTTCCCATTCATGGAATGATCCCCGCATGTACAATCCGGTCATTTATTCCAGCACTCCTCCTGTCTGTTTTGCAGCAGTGAGTCACATGTATGCCCGTTGCACCGCGCACTATTCGTTCCCCAGTGGTGAATGCCCCCCTGCGGTGACTCAATCACACATATAGCGCTGGGGTGTGGGGGCCATCGATCACCGCAATATCCAGCAGCCCCCCCGAAGCCTGCCCCCCCATCATTACCAGCAATGGAACATGGAACAATTGCTCGCTGATACCTGATTGTGCGCCAAAGAATGAATCTCGTCTTATAAAGAACTTAATGGAGTTTGAGGATTAGACAAACAATTACCATGGCTCTGTGTAACGCCGAGCAGCACAATGTGTCATTTATGCAGCAATTACAAATACTGACACAATGTGGAACACATTATGTGGAATAACGCTGGAGTGAAGTGGAGAATTACACATGTATTAATGTGCACCTGTCACTAGGAAGGAACATTATCTGATTGAACAGAACAGGACACAATTTCTTTATCACTCCGGAAACCAGTTTCAGAGACACTTCTCACTGGTCTATGTGTCCGTTCCTCGGCTGCCCATTGCCAATCTATGCAAATGAGGCGGCAGATTCACGTGGTACCTGCTACTAGACCATCCAGGTAGTGCTCCTAGGAAGGGGAGGGGCTTACATGAAGTGGGTGGAGCTACACTCAGATGTGAGCGTGTGTGTGTGTGGGATTAATACTGTCTGGAGTCTGAGCGTGCAAATGTAGGGAGTTGTGTACTATGGGTCACTACGAACTATACCATACAGTATATGGGGGTTATTCAGTACGGATCGCAGATTCTGCTAAAAAGCACATCTTGAAACCCCCAGTCTGCGTTGAAATCTTTGCTTGGGAGAGACCTTGCTGATGCAGTATAACTACCTTGTGTCTTGCCATGCTGTATGACCTGCGACATGAAACAGTCTTCCACAACATCACCTTTGTAGCAGAGTTTGGCTGTTCCTCACCCAGTTTTAAGCCTCCTACACAGCTGTTTCTGTTTCAGTTAATGACTGTGTTTCAACTTACTAATGAAAATTATGATTATTATGACTTGTTTGGTATGATCACACACCTGAATATAATCCTACAAAATCCCTGACTTTGGCCGAGTTGTTCTCTCGCTAGCTACGTTTAGCAGCATTGCACACGCTAGGCCGCCGCCCTCTGGGAGTGTATCTTAGCTTAGCAGAATTGCCACTAAATAATTCTTTGCAGTTTCTGAGTAGCTCCAGACCTACTCCTAGATTGCGATCACCTCAGTCCGTTTAGTTCCTGGTTCGACGTCACAAACACGCCCTGCGTTCGGCCAGCCACTCCACCGTTTCTCCAGACACTCCAGCGTTTTTCCATGACACGCCTGCGTTTTTTAGCACACTCCCGGAAACGCTCAGTTACCACCCAGAAACGCCTCTTTCCTGTCAATCATTCACCAATCAGCAGAGCTGAATCCACAGCAAATCTACTAAGTTTTTAGTTAAATAACTAAGCGCATGTGCCCTGCGTGCCTTGCGCATGCGCATTTAGCAACAAATCGCAGCATAGCGAAGATCGGCAACGAGCGAACAACTCGGAATGAGCCCCCTTGTGCAAGTGTACCTAGAAGAATTGATGCTGATTGAAGGTAGGGTGGTCACACCAAATATTGATTTGATTTATATTTCTCTTCTGTTCTCTCACTTTGCATTTTGTTAATTGATAAAAATAAACTATTAACACTTCTATTTTTGAAAGCATTCTTACTTTGCAGCATTTTCTCCGCACCTGCCTCAGAGGGTAATTCCAAGTTGATCGCAGCAGGAAATTTTTTAGCAGTTGGGCAAAACCATGTGCACTGCAGGTGGGGCAGATATAACATGTGCAGAGAGAGTTAGATTTGGGTGGGTTATTTTGTTTCTGTGCAGGGTAAATACTGGCTGCTTTATTTTTACACTGCAATTTAGATTGCAGATTGAACACACCCCACCCAAATCTAACTCTCTCTGCACATGTTATATCTGCCTCCCCTGCAGTGCACATGGTTTTGCCCAATTGCTAAAAAGTTTTCTGCTGCGATCAACTTGGAATTACCCCCTAAAACTTTTGCACAGTATAGTATATAGATACGAGGGGTTCCTGGTGAGAAGAAGCACGGTGTGTGAGCGCTAGAGGATGCCTTTAGGACCCAGAGATACACATCATGGTTACATAGCGTGTAAGCTGTGTGACTGACAGTAAGGCGGATAGCTAGCCCCAGCCGGCTGTGCGAGACGTGCAGTGGGCCTAATAGCTCCGGACAGTGGCTCTGCCAGATACTTAGAAACAGCTGGCGCTACCCGCAATCCCAACGGTGCAAGCCGCAGCGTCTCAGCAATGCATGCCATTCTGATAGGCTCGGAATAGGATTTCTGATTCATCTGTCAGACGTTAGCCTTTCAGAGTGATGGAGGAGATATTAAACTTATATAACCTATGCTTTAAGTGGTGATGAGAGACAGCGCTTGGCAGCGCGAGAAGTAGATTTTCAGATTCAGAAGCATCGCACGTGCCCCAGGAACTGGCCAAGACAAGATAAATAATTGCTTGTGACAGAAGCTATGGCCGACTCGTATTATTACCTCTGTGCATCTGACTGCTTCCTGCATATTTATTAAACTGTAACTGCAGGATCTCCTAAAAATCTAAGTATATCCAGCATATACAGTTGGAGCCCTGCTCATCTATCCCTTAAATAGGATTATTTGAGTCGTGCTCTCAGACTTAATCCCCTGCTGTACTGTTCTCTCTGTATTGTATTGCAGCTGAGTACAATAGATGAAAGGCTTATGCTAATAAACCACTAGCTGCACTGACCCTAGCCCTGAAGACTGGCTGCTGTATTGCAGCGAAACGCGCCGGGTCACGATTTGAAACAGCAGCAGTGAAACCTCCCATCAGGATTCCTCTGGCCACCTTATGTCCTGCTGCAACACTGGACACATTGGAGACAGGAAGCTAGGAAACTTAGGGGTATATTCAATTAAGCTCGAAACTGCCGTCCTGTCGAAAAGACGGCAGTTTTCGACTTTTTCAGGTCGGAAGGGGTTCCGACCTATTCAGTCCCCAGCATTTTTATTCGACAAGTCGGGGAATTCGACTTGTCGAATAGTACGTGAATCGGCGGTATAGCTGCCGCTTCACGTGCTTCTGAGGGAAACGGGGCCAAATTCGACAGATTTTGGCTCCGTTTTCTGACCATCTCAGTCCGACTTAAAAAAAGTTGACCTGAGAGGAGGAGAGGGGGGAGAGCCGCGGATAGACGGGGGAGAGCCACGGACAGACGGGGAAAAGCTGCACTACAGCAGAGCGCTGCAGGAGGATGTGTCATAACCGCCACTCACAGCAGCGTCCACCCGGCTCCAGCAAGTGAGGTCCCGCTTGCTGGAGCCGGGTGGACACTGCCGTGAGGTCTGGCAGCTGCGCCACATCCTCCTGCAGCGCTGCTGTCCCCCGTCTGCCCGCGGCTGTCCCCCCTCTTCGGTCCCTCATCTCAATTCGACTTTTTTAAAGTCGAATTGAGATGAGCTTTGAATAGCCCTTGTCGGATCCATTCCGACAAATACATGTTGGAATAGATCCGACCCTAATTGAATTTACCCCTTAAAGTCACTGTACCAAAGCTACACAATATATCTTCAGAATATTCATTGCATTTCCGGCTGCTGTTAGATCTGCAAGTCAGTGCGTTGCAATTCCCTGTACAAATGTCATTTTCTGTTAGATGTCTGCTGCATGTAAGCACTCCGGTGCTTAATGGAATATCCTACACTGCATTAATCAGATAGAGAAGAATGCACAATGCTCTCCGACAAAATACAAAACAAAACATCAATTTGCTTATATAAAAGGCAGCAAAGCAAACGTTACCTGATAACAAGTAACAAGGTCACCGTGTTCTTTCATTCAACAAAAAGTGATTTGAGTGACATATGGTGCCGCCCTCTAGGGGTCAGAGACAGAACTGCAGATGAATGGTAACATGAGAAACACAATGGGGTACAAGAAAAAAAAAAAAAAAACAGAACAAAGTAAAGATAAAAAGCGCAGTAAATAAAACTCAATATTAACCACTTACCTGATGATTTTCCCCACACAACTGCTCAGAAATTGGTTATTCTTTATTTAATAAGGTTTAAAAAGTATTTTTAATAATATATTAAAATATTTTATTTAAATATAATATATATCTAGAGGGTGTTTTGCACCCCCCCCCCCCCTTTCTCACCCCCCAATGACAGACCGCCTAGTCCCAGTCTTCTTAAATCCTAATAATACCTCAAAAGCTCCCGTTGAAAGACCCTTTTTTTGTACCCCCGTCCTCCAACCCTGTGGCTAATGTATTCTGTTATTTATTATTTTAACCTCCCCGAGTATAATTTAATTTTACCCCTCCCCCGCAAGTGATTGATTTCCCCAGTGTGTACCAGACCCCCTCCCCCACTTCCAAAGTACAGTGACGCATGTGTCAGTAGGGGATGAGATCAACCAAATAGTTCTGGGGGAGGAACTAAGTTCCCCTAACCACACTGTGATCCCTATAGTATGTTCTCCGGAATGCCGGCCGCACAACATTCTCGAGCACGATTCCGGCGGTCAGAGACTGCCACATCACTGCCGGGGGATTCGGGGAACCAGAGGAGATCCGTTCTCCGCTTGTGCATAACGGATCTTCTAATCTACAAGCCAGGGCACACATCGGAGTAGTGCGTTGCATGTGATGCGACCTGGCCAGGTAACGTACTCCTGGCACCAGTCACATCATGTGACCTAGCCGTTAAGCAATATTTATAAGATTAAATTCTTACATTTAGCAAGGGTGATAAATGCAATAACATTATTATTTACACACACATATAAAATAGATTATGATAATCTCAGCTAAGATAAACACAGGGTTTTGGTAACGTTAAGGCTTTGAGAAATGTCACAAATAGATGGCTGGATGAAACCTTAGCCAAGTGTTTATAAGAACCCTTCAAGTTATCCTGTGATATACACACTGCCCAAGGTGCATAAACTTTGGTCAACCCACTAGGGTGGCCGATTATATCTACTAGGAAAAGCTTTGTTATTCATCGGCGTGAGCATCAAAATACCACCAGTTGCGTTTCTCTTGGAACTCTTAAGATTTGTACTTGAGTAAAACTATTTTAAATACAAACATGACTTCTTAATGCAAACCTCTGGTACTGCGATGGGTTCGAATGTTGCACCAATGTATGTGAATGTATATATACACATTTTTAAAAACAGAGATTTTTTCCGAAGAATGGTAACAATAATTTTTACTAAAAAACTTCATTGATGATACTTCTGTAATATGATTGGGGTCTCAGAAGAGTTTTTGTTCCATGATGACGGAAGTTTAATTCTTTACCCAGGCCCGTCAGATTTACATATAATTTTAATTCTGACAGAGACGACTTTTTAGACCTCCCGGTATATAGATCAGGTACACACGTAGAAACAACACTGTACAGAAAAGTAGCTAATCGAAACACACTTTTGCTTGCAACGAGCTTCCATCTGGAACCTATGAAGTCTAGTTTCCCTAATAATAGAATAATTCTACATCTGCACTGGCAGAAATACAATTAGAATAAGTGTTAAGGGCCCTACACATTGGCCGATCCGCCGCCGAGCTGCCAGACGGCGGATACGGCCGACCCGGCAGCGGAGGGGCAGTGACGGGGGGAGTGAAGTTTCTTCACTCCCAAAGTCACCCGGCTGCATTGAAGTGCAGGCAAATATGGACGAGATCGTCCATATTGGCCTGCATGTACAGCCGACGGGGGACCAGCAATGAACGAGCGCGGGGCCGCGCATCGTTCATCGCTGGAGCCTCCACACTCAAAGATATGAACGGTATCTCGTTCATTTATGAACGAGATCGTTCATATCTTTGGCTGATGTCGGCCAGTGTGTAGGGCCTATTAGACAAGGTTTTACAACGCGGTTACTCCCACAAGACAATACCAACATGTCTTACTAAAGCCAGGACCCAATAACCAGTAGTAGAATACTATACAAGATTACAGACTCTACAATGCATGAGCGCATCATTTTGTCCAGCACGTACGCCACAAGTGTCAACAAGGCAATTAATATAAAATGGCATATTGTGAAGACTGACAGAACACTGTTCAGACACAGAAACCACTTATGGCCTAATGCATGGCGGCGAATACGAAACCACTCCTTCATAGATGTGTTTTTTGGGTGTGGATCATTGGATCGACCCTAACTAGATCAACAGTGGCTAGGTTGACACCTGAAATAGGTTGACACTGGTTTTTCTGGTGTCGTTTTCTTCATAAAGTGACCGGGAACCCCAATAAGTGCACCGTGTCCCCTCGCGTGGTGAGCCATGCTTCGGGGCAAGTTACTATTCCCAATCGTAGTCCACGTGGATCGTAAAGTAAGAAAAAAATCTAACAGAGTCTCCTTTTGGTGCCACTTGTAATGTTGTTTGCCAATCCCTCCTGCTGGGTATATAGTGGCCTGCTCAGCCTGGTGCGTTCCATGGTGGAATACATCATGTGATCTGGCGCACTGACGTCACAATGAGTGTGTGTTGACGTCATGCCGCACATGCGTGGCTGTATGATAGCTGGTTCAGCACCGCTGTTGTGCTGCTTGGCCTGGGCTGTAACTAGGGGTGTGCGAGTGGTGCTGCCGCACAAAGCACACGGGGCTCCTGCCCCACAGTCCCTGCACCTGGCTACCTAGAACGGCAATCTGCAGCCAGGCTCTTTGCTGCAGCACCGGCCGGAGTGTCCTGCGTGTGCAGCATGTCATCAGCACAGATGCTGCAGTTACCGGCCCGCATGTGACATCACCGTGCCTGTTGCCGGCGGACCCACCTCCCGTGTGATGCTACTGGCCAGGGGCGAGGTCGGTGGAATGACCGACACGGGGCAAAATAAAGTCCTGTTACGGCACTGCTCTTCTCCACACCCCTGGTCCTCTGTGATTGGTGTTTTTGTATGGACCTTCTGCACCCCCAGACCTGGTTACTATGGGCGATGTAAGAAAGTTCCTATGTGAACTCCTGGGCGTGCACTACAGAATGGTGTCCTCACCTAATGGGCTGCACCCGTTACCTATTGATGGGCTCACTTCCATTCTGTCTTTCCACTGGAGTGGTTCTGCGGTGTCGCTAACCTTGAAGAAGGCCCATCCTGCGACATTTTTTCTTAACACTGGTGCAATGGAAACAATAAACCAGGACAAGTCTGATACAGCTGGAAATGACGAGTGCCCTCTGCCCTTCTCTTGTATAAGTAAGCACACAGCACTGGAGGCTGCACCAGGTGGGAATATCACTGCAGGCCTCCAGCAACCAGATAGACAGACAGATCTCATTTCCATCCTATTACGACTCAAAACGCTTATTGCATGAGGATGCCACCGTGGAATTCCTTAGTTGCCGTTCAACGTACTCAGTCCATGACCCATAGAAGCTTACGCTCTAAATCCCCTACTTCACATACAGGTGTTCATATATGATAGTAACCATGTAACCTGTGTTTGGAGCGTGAAGAAATCGGAGAACACGGATACAACCCATGCGAACACGGGAAGAACAGGTTGTAATTGAACCCATACTCCCAGCAGAGTAAGACAGCAACGCTAACCACTGTATCATCCAATATAGGAATGCATTGCTAACCACTGTGCCACCATGCCACTCAGCACTACATACAATACATGATACTAAACAATAGGACAGTCACACGTTATAGTCTTATCACCGAGATGTTTCGCATCGCACTAAACCGCTCACAGCTATAAATAGGACGCACAATTCTGGTTTTCTCTAAAATAAGATTTTTCTATTATTACACGTTCCCGACGAGCCCTAAAATCTGTTCTAACGGATGATGGTGAGCCCCCCTCCCCTCTTTCCAGCAATGAAGAGGTTAGCAGAGTCTCACAGGCACCTGGTAGGCATTACCCCCCATGCCATGTCAGACCTCTCTCTCCTGCCCCCCCCATCTTCCATGTGTCAGCTCTGCAGCCTCAGTACAGCGTGCCAGGCGGCATCACAGCGAAGGTGTAAAAATAATCCCAGCATCTGCTCCTCACCGTACTCCGGGGGCTGCTGATCTGACGAGCTGGCACCAGCACCCGTGTGGGAGGCATAACCTTCATATTCCAATAACGATGAGATTTCTCCTTCCTGGCGTCCTTCAATAAAAGCCATGTACACCGAGTGCAGGATATGTGTAACGCAGGAACGGGGTCACACGTGTCATACACATCATCTAGTCCTTTTACGGGATGCGGATCTCTCATATATCAGACTTTTATAGGCCAGTGCATTATGGAGCCACAAATAGGTCAAGACGAGAATCAATCATAAGATCTATGGCATTAATTCATATACTTCTGTTACAGATAAACCCACCGATGACCAAAGAAGATAACACCCCACCCCCACCCCTTGTGACCTGTAGACGTACATCTAAGAGTAAACTGGGGGTGCGTGATTCACAGAGAGCAGACTAAGGGGGGAGCGGGGACACAGAGGACAGACTGTGTGGGGGTGCTATACAGAGAGTAGATTAGGGGGGTGATAGAGAGTAGATTAAGGGGGGTGATACAGAGAGTAGATTAGGAGAACGTGATACAGAGAGAGTAAATTAGGGGGTGTGATACAGAGAGCAGATTAGGGGGTGTGATACAGAGAGTAGATTAGGGGGGTGATACAGAGAGTAGATTAGGGGGGTGATACAGAGAGTAAATTAGGGGGTGTGATACAGAGAGCAGATTAGGGGGGGTGATACAGAGAGTATATTAGGGGGTGTGATACAGAGAGTAGATTAGGGGGGGGTGATACAGAGAGTAGATTAGGGGGTGTGATACAGAGAGTATATTAGGGGGTGTGATACAGAGAGTAGATTAGGGGGGTGATACAGAGAATAGATTAGGGGGGTGATACAGAGAATAGATTAGGGGGTGTGATACAGAGAGTAGATTAGGGGGGTGATACATAGAATAGATTAGGGGGTGTGATACAGAGAGTAGATTAGGGGGGTGATACAGAGAATAGATTAGGGGGGGTGATACAGAGAGTAGATTAGGGGGTGTGATACAGATAGTAGATTAGGGTGGGTGATACAGAGAGTAGATTAGGGGGGGTGATACAGAGAATAGATTAGGGGGGGTGATACAGAGAGTTGATAAGGGGGTGTGATACAGAGAGTTGATAAGGGGGTGTGATACAGACAGTAGATTAGGGGGGGGTGATACAGGGAGTAGATTAGGGGGGGTGATACAGAGAATAGATTAGGGGGGGTGATACAGAGAGTTGATAAGGGGGTGTGATACAGATAGTAGATTAGGGGGGGGTGATACAGAGAGTAGATTAGGGGGGGTGATACAGAGAATAGATTAGGGGGGTGATACAGAGAGCAGATTATGGGGTGTGATACAGGGAGTAGATTAGGGGTGTGTGATACAGAGAGAAGATTAGGGGGGGTGATACAGAAAGTAGATTAGGGGGGGGTGATACAGGGAGTAGATTAGGGGTGTGTGATACAGAGAGAAGATTAGGGGGGGTGATACAGAGAGAAGATTAGGGGGGGTGATACAGAGAGAAGATTAGGGGGGGTGTGATACAGGGAGTAGATTAGGGCTGTGATACAGAGAGTAGATTAGAGGGGGTGATAGAGAGAGTAGATTAGGGGGGGGGGGGGTGATACAGAGAGTAGATTGGGGGGGTAATACAGAGAGAGTAGATTAGGGGGTTGATACAGAGAGTAGATTAGGAGCACGTGATACAGAGAGAGTAAATTAGGGGGTGTGATACAGAGAGAAGATTGGGGGGGTGATACAGAGAATAGATTAGGGGGGGTGATACGAGAGTAGATTAGGGGGTGTGATACAGAGAGTAGATTTGGGGGTGTGATACAGAGAGTTGATAAGGGGGTGTGATACAGACAGTAGATTAGGGGGTGTGATACAGAGAGTAGATTAGGGGTGTGTGATACAAAGAGTAGATTTGGGGGTGTGATACAGAGAGTTGATAAGGGGGTGTGATACAGACAGATTAGGGGGGGGTGATACAGAGAGCAGATTAGGGGAGTGTGAAACAGGGAGTAGATTAGGGGGTGTGATACAGAGAGCAGATTGGGGGGGGGGTGATACAGGGAGTAGATTAGGGTGTGTGATACAGAGAGAAGATTAGATGGGGTGATACAGATAGTAGATTGGGGGGGGGGTGATACAGGGAGTAGATTAGGGGGTGTGATACAGAGAGTAGATTAGGGGGTGTGTGATACAGAGAGTAGATTAGGGGGTGTGATACAGACAGTAGATTAGGGGGGGTGATACACAGAGAGCAGATTAGGGAGGTGTGATACAGAGAGTTAGATTAGGGGGGGTGATACAGAGAGTAGATTAGGGGGGGTGATACAGAGAGTAGATTAGGGGGGGGGGGTGATACAGAGAATAGATTAGGGGGTGTGATACAGAGAGTATATTAGGGGGGTGATACAGAGAGAAGATTAGGGGGGGGTGATACAGAGAGTAGATTAGGAGGGGTGATACAGAGAGTAGATTGGGGGGGGGTGATACAGAGAGTAGATTGGGGGGGGGTGATACAGAGAGTAGTTTAGGGGGGGGTGATACAGAGAGTAGATTAGGGGGTGTGATACAGAGAGTAGATTAGTAGGGGGTGATACAGAGAGCAGATTAGCGGGTGTGATACAGAGAGTAGATTGGGGGGGGGGGTGATACAGAGAGTATATTAGGGGGGGTGATACAGAGAGTAGATTAGGGTGTGTGATACAGAGAGTATATTAGGGTGGTGTGATACAGAGAGTATATTAGGGTAGGGATAAAGAGAGTAGATTAGGGGGATGTGATACAGAGAGTAGATTAGGGGGGGGGGTGATACAGAGAGTATATTAGGGGATGTGATACAGACAGTAGATTAGGGGATGTGATACAGAGAGTAGATTAGGGGTGTGTGATACAGAGAGTAGATTAGGGATGTGATACAGAGAGTAGATTAGGGGGATGTGATAAAGAGAGTAGATTAGGGGGTGGTGATACAGAGAGTAGATTAGGGGGATGTGATACAGAGAGTAGATTAGGGGTGTGTGATACAGAGAGAAGATTGGAGGGAGGGGGGTGATACAGAGAGCAAATTAGGGTGTGTGATACAGAGAGTAGATTAGGGGGTGTGATACAGAGAGTAGATTGGGGTGTGTGAAACAGAGAGTAAATTGGGGGGGGGGGGGTGATACAGAGTAGATTAGGGGGTGTGATACAGAGAGTATATTAGGGTGGTGTGATACAGAGAGTAGATTAGGGGGGGTGATACAGAGAGTAGATTAGGGGGGGGTGATACAGAGAGCAGATTAGGGGGGGGGTGATACAGAGAGTAGATTAGGGGGGTAATACAGAGAGTAGATTAGGGGGTGTGATACAGAGAGCAAATTAGGGTGTGTGATACAGAGTAGATAAAGGGGGTGTGATACAGAGAGTAGCTTGGGGTGTGTGATACAGAGAGTAGATTAGGGGGTGTGATACAGAGAGTAGCTTGGGGTGTGTGATACAGAGAGTAGATTTTGGGGGGGGTGATACATAGAGAAGATTAGGGGTGTGTGATACAGAGAGTAAATTTTTTTTTGGGGGGGTGATACATAGAGAAGATTAGGGGTGTGTGATACAGAGAGTAAATTGGGGGGGGGGGGGTGATACAGAGTAGATTAGGGGGGTGTGATACAGAGAGTAGATTGGGGTGTGTGATACAGAGAGTAGATTTTTTTTTGGGGGGAGGTGATACATAGAGAAGATTAGGGGTGTGTGATACAGAGAGTAAATGGGGGGGGGGGGGTGATACAGAGTAGATTAGGGGGGGGTGATACAGAGAGTAGATTAGGGGGGGTGTGATACAGAGAGTAGATTGGGGGGGGTGATACAGAGAGTAGACTGGGGGGAGTGATACAGAGAGTAGATTAGGGTGTGTGATAAAGAGTAGATTAAGGGTGTGTGATACAGAGAGTAGATTAGGGGGAGTGATACAGAGAGTAGATTAGGGGGGGGGGATGATACAGAGAGTAGATTAGGGGGTGTGATACAGAGAGTAGATTAGGGGGGGGGGGGTGATACAGAGAGGAGATTAGGGTGTGTGATACAGAGAGTAGATTAGGGGGGTGTGATACACAGTAGATTAGGGGGGTGTGATACACAGAGTAGATTAGGGGGGGTGATACAGAGAGTATATTGGGTGTGTGATACACAGAGTAGATTAGGGGTGTGTGATACACAGAGTAGATTAGGGGTGTTTGATACAGAGAGTAGATTAGGGGGGTGTGATACACAGAGTAGATTAGGGGGGTGTGATACAGAGAGTAGATTAGGGGGGGTGATACAGAGAGTATATTGGGGGGGTGATACAGAGTAGATTAGGGGGATGTGATACAGAGAGCAGATTAGGGGTGTGTGATACAGAAAGTAGATTAGCAGCGTGTGATACAGAGAGTAGATTAGGGGGGGTGATACACAGAGTAGATTAGGGCGCTGATACAGACAGTAGATTAGGGGGGGTGATACAGAGAGAGTAGATTAGAGGGGTGTGATACAGAGAGTAGATTAGGGGGTGTGATACAGAGAGTAGATTAGGGGGTGTGATACAGAGAGTAGATTAGGGGGTGAGATACAGAGAGTAGATTAGGGGGTGTGATATAGAGTAGATTAGGGGGGGTGATACAGAGAGTAGATTAGGGGGGGTGATACAGAGAGTAGATTAGGGGGGGTGATACAGAGAGTAGATTAGGGGGGGTGATACAGAGAGTAGATTAGGGGGTGTGATACAGAGAGCAGATTAGCGGGTGTGATACAGAGAGCAGATTAGCGGGTGTGATACAGAGAGCAGATTAGGGGGGGGTGATACAGAGAGTATATTAGGGGGGGTGATACAGAGAGTATATTAGGGGGATGTGATACAGAGAGTAGATTAGGGGGTGTGATACAGAGAGTAGATTAGGGGGGGGGGGGGTGATACAGAGAGTAGATTAGGGGGTGTGATACAGAGAGTAGATTAGGGGGTGTGATACAGAGAGTAGATTTGGGGGTGTGATACAGAGAGTAGATTTGGGGGGGTGATACAGACAGTAGATTAGGGGGTGTGATACAGAGAGTAGATTAGGGGGGGTGATACAGAGAGTAGATTAGGGGGTGTGATACAGAGAGTAGATTAGGGGGTGTGATACAGAGAGTAGATTAGGGGATGTGATACAGAGAGTAGATTAGGGTGTGTGATACAGACAGTAGATTAGGGGATGTGATACAGACAGTAGATTAGGGTAGTGATAAAGAGAGTAGATTAGGGGGATGTGATACAGAGAGAAGATTAGGGGGGGTGATATAGAGAGTAGATTAGGGGTGTGTGATACAGAGAGAAGATTGGAGGGAGGGGGGTGATACAGAGAGCAAATTAGGGTGTGTGATACAGAGAGTAGATTAGGGGGTGTGATACAGAGAGTAGATTGGGGTGTGTTATACAGAGAGTAGATTAGGGGGAGTGATACGGAGAGTAAATTAGGGGGGGGTGATACACAGTAGATTAGGGGGGTGTGATACAGAGAATAGATTAGGGGGGGTGATACAGAGAGTAGATTAGGGTGTGTGATACAGAGAGTAGATTAGGGGGTGTGATACAGAGAATAGATTAGGGGGAGTGATACAGAGAGTAAATTAGGGGTGTGTGATACACAGAGTAGATTAGGGGGGGTGATACAGAGAGTAGATTAGGGGGGTGTGATACAGAGAGTAGATTAGGGGGGTGATACAGAGTAGATTAGGGGGATGTGATACAGAGAGCAGATTAGGGGGGGTGATACAGAGAGCAGATTAGGGGGGGTGATACAGAGAGCAGATTTGGGGGTGTGATACAGAGAGTAGATTAGGGGATGTGATACAGAGAGTAGATTAGGGGATGTGATACAGAGAGTAGATTAGGGGATGTGATACAGAGAGTAGATTAGGGTGTGTGACACAGTAAATTAGGGTGTGTGATACAGAGTAAATGGGGGGGGGATACAGAGAGTAGATTAGGGGTGTGTGATACAGAGAGTAGATTAGGGGTGTGTGATATAGAGAGTAGATTAGGGGGTGTGATACAGAGAGTAGATTAGGGGGATGTGATACAAAGAGTAGATTAGGGGGTGTGATACAAAGAGTAGATTAGGGGGGAGGGTGAGAGAGACTGGGGTGTGTGATACAGAGAGTAGATTAGGGGTGTGTGATACAGAGAGCAGATTGGGGGGGTGATACAGAGAGTAGATTAGGGGTGTGTGATACAGACAGTAGATTAGGGGATGTGATACAGAGAGTAGATTAGGGTGAGTGATACAGAGAGTAGATTAGGGTGTGTGACACAGTAAATTAGGGTGTGTGATACAGAGAGTAAATTGGGGGGGGGGGGTGATACAGAGAGTAGATTAGGGGTGTGTGATACAGAGAGTAGATTAGGGGGGTGTGATACAGAGAGTAGATTAGGGGTGTGTGATACAGAGAGTAGATTAGGGGGATGTGATACAAAGAGTAGATTAGGGGGTGTGATACAAAGAGTAGATTAGGGGGGGTGAGAGAGACTGGGGTGTGTGATACAGAGAGTAGATTGGGGGGGGTGATACAGAGAGTAGATTAGGGGGTTGTGATACAGAGAGTAGATTAGGGTGAGTGATACAGAGAGTAGATTAGGGGGGTGTGATACCGACAGTAGATTAGGGGGGTGTGTGATACCGACAGTAGATTAGGGTGAGTGATACAGAGAGTAGATTAGGGTGAGTGATACAGAGAGTAAATTAGGGGGATGTGATACAGAGAGTAAATTAGGGTGTGTGATAAAGGGAGCAGATTAGGGGGCGTGATACAGACAGTAGATTAGGGTGTGTGATAGAGAGAGTAGATTAGGGGGCGTGATACAGACAGTAGATTAGGGGGTGTGATACAGACAGTAGATTAGGGGGTGTGATACAGACAGTACATTAGGGGGTGTGATACAGACAGTACATTAGGGGGTGTGATACAGACAGTAGATTAGGGGGTGTGATACAGACAGTAGATTAGGGGGATGTGATACAGAGAGTAGATTAGGGGGATGTGATACAGAGAGTAGATTAGGGGGATGTGATACAGAGAGTAGATTAGGGGGATGTGATACAGAGAGCAGATTAGGGGTGTGTGATACAGACAGTATATTAGGGGTGTGTGATACAGACAGTATATTAGGGGGTGTGATACAGAGAGTAGATTAGGGGGTGTGATACAGAGAGTAGATTAGGGGGTGTGATACAGAGAGTAGATTAGGGTGTGTGATACAGAGCAGATTAGGGTGTGTGATACAGATAGTAGATTAGGGTGTGTGTGTGATACAGACAGTAGATTAGGGGGGGGGGGTGATACAGACAGTAGATTAGGGGGGGGTGATACAGAGAGTAGATTAGGGGGGGTGATACAGAGAGTAGATTAGGGGGTGTGATACAGAGAGTAGATTAGGGTGTGTGATACAGAGTAGATTAGGGTGTGTGATACAGATAGTAGATTAGGGTGTGTGTGTGTGATACAGACAGTAGATTAGGGGGGGGGGTGATACAGACAGTAGATTAGGGGGGGGTGATACAGAGAGTAGATTAGGGGGGGTGATACAGAGAGTAGATTAGGGGGGGTGATACAGAGAGTGGATTGGGGTGTGTGATACAGAGAGTAGATTAAGGGGGTGTGATACAGACAGTAGATTAGGGGGTGTGATACAGAAAGTAGATTAGGGGGTGTGATACAGACAGTAGATTAGGGGGTGTGATACAGACAGTAGATTAGGGGGTGGTGATACAGAAAGTAGATTAGGGGGTGGTGATACAGAGAGTAGATTAGGGGGATGTGATACAGAGAGTAGATTAGGGGGATGTGACACAGAGAGTAGATTAGGGGGATGTGATAAAGAGAGTAGATTAGGGGGTGGTGATACAGAGAGTAGATTAGGGGGATGTGATACAGAGAGTAGATTAGGGGGATGTGATACAGAGAGTAGATTAGGGGGGGTGATACAGAGAGTAGATTAGGGGGGTGATACAGAGAGTAGATTAGGGGGATGTGATACAGAGAGTAGATTAGGGGGATGTGATACAGAGAGCAGATTAGGGGTGTGTGATACAGAGAGTAGATTAGGGGTGTGTGATACAGAGTAGATTAGGGGGTGTGATACAGACAGTAGATTAGGGGGATGTGATACAGAGAGCAGATTAGGGGTGTGTGATACAGAGAGCAGATTAGGGGTGTGTGATACAGAGAGTAGATTAGGGGGGGTGATACAGACAGTAGATTAGGGGGTGTGATACAGAGAGTAGATTAAGGTGGTGATACAGACAGTAGATTAGGGGGGTGTGATACAGACAGTAGATTAGGGGGATGTGATACAGAGAGCAGATTAGGGGGGGGTGATACAGACAGTAGATTAGGGGGATGTGATACAGAGAGCAGATTAGGGGTGTGTGATACAGAGAGTAGATTAGGGGTGTGTGTGATACAGAGAGTAGATTAGGGGTGTGTGATACAGAGAGTAGATTGGGGTGCATGATACAGACAGTAGATTAGGGGGATGTGATACAGAGAGTAGATTAGGGGTGCGTGACACAGAGAGTAGATTAGGGGGATGTGATACATAGAGTAGATTTTGGGGGGGGGGGTGATACAGAGAGTACATTGGGGGGGTGATACAGAGTAAATTAAGGTGGTGTGACACAGAGTAAATTAGGAGGTGCGATACAGATAGTAGATTGGGGCGGTGATACAGACAGTACATTGGGGGGTGATACAGAGAGTAAATTAGGGTGTGTGACACAGAGAGTAGATTAGGGGGGGTGATACAGAGAGCAGATTAGCGGCGTGTGATACAGAGAGTATATTAGGGGGGGGTGATACAGAGATTATATTAGGGGGATGTGATACAGAGAGCAGATTAGGGGATGTGATACAGACAGTAGATTAGGGGAGGTGATATACAGAGAGTATATTAGGGGGGATATTGCACAGAGAGCAGACTGGTGTGGGGGAGGTGATATACAGAGAGTGGATTAGGGGAGTGTGATATACAGAGAGTATATTAGAGGGGGGGGGGGGTGATACAGAGAGTATATTACGGGGGGGGGGGGGGGTGATACACAGAGAGCAGACTGGTGTGGGGAGGCGATATACAGAGAGTGGATTAGGGGAGTGTGATATACAGAGAGTATATTATGGGGGGGGGGGGGTGATACACAGAGAGCAGACTGGGGGGGGGGTGATACACAGAGAGCAGACTGGGGGGGGGAAAGGGGGTGATATACAGAGAGTGCAGACTGGGGGGGGGTGATTACAGAGTGGATTAGGGGAGTGTGATATACAGAGAGTAGATTAGAGGGGGGGGGTGATACAGAGAGTATATTACAGGGGGGGTGATACACAGAGAGCAGACTGGTGTGGGGGAGGCGATATACAGAGAGTGGATTAGGGGAGTGTGATATACAGAGAGTAGATTAGAGAGGGGGGGGGGTGATACAGAGAGTATATTATGGGGGGGGGGGTGATACACAGAGAGCAGACTGGGGTGGGGGGGGAAGGGGGTGATATACAGAGAGAGCAGACTGGGGTGGGGGAGGTGATATACAGAGAGTGGATTAGGGGAGTGTGATATACAGAGAGTAGATTAGAGGGTGGGTGATACAAAGATTATATTACGGGAGGGGGGGGGGTGATACACAGAGCAGACTGGGAGGTGGGGGGGAGGTGATATACAGAGAGTGGTTTAGGGGAGTGTGATATACAGAGAGTAGATTAGAGGGGGGGGGGTGATACAGAGAGTATATTACGGGGGGTGATACACAGAGAGCAGACTGGGGTGGAGGGGGGATGGGGGTGATATACAGAGAGAGCAGACTGGGGGGTGGGGGGGGGGGGGAGGTGATATACAGAAAGTGGATCAGGGGAGTGTGATATACAGAGAGTAGATTAGGGGGGATATTGCACAGAGAGCAGACTGGTGTGGGGGAGGTGATATACAGAGAGTGGATTAGGGGAGTGTGATATACAGAGAGTATATTAGAGGGGGGGTGTGATACAGAGAGTATATTACGGGGGGGGGGGGGTGATACACAGAGAGCAGACTGGTGTGGGGAGGCGATATACAGAGAGTGGATTAGGGGAGTGTGATATACAGAGAGTAGATTAGAGGGGGGGGGGGGGGTGATACAGAGAGTATATTATGGGGGGGGGGTGATACACAGAGAGCAGACTGGGGGGGGGGAGGGGGTGATATACAGAGAGCAGACTGGGGGGGGGGGGGGAGGTGATTACAGAGTGGATTAGGGGAGTGTGATATACAGAGAGTAGATTAGAGGGGGGGGGGGGTGATACAAAGATTATATTACGGGAGGGGGGGGTGATACACAGAGAGCAGACTGGGGGGTGGGGGGGAGGTGATATACAGAGAGTGGATTAGGGGAGTGTGCTATACAGAGAGTAGATTGGGGGGGGGGGGTGATACAGAGAGTATATTACGGGGGGGTGATACACAGAGAGCAGACTGGGGTGGAGGGGGGAAGGGGGTGATATACAGAGAGAGCAGACTGGGGGGTTGGGGGGGGGGGAGGTGATATACAGAAAGTGGATTAGGGGAGTGTGATATACAGAGAGTAGATTATGGGGGGGGTGATACAGAGAGTATATTACGGGGGGGGGGGTGATACACAGAGAGCAGACTGGGGTGGAGGGGGGAAGGGGGTGATATACAGAGAGAGCAGACTGGGGGGTGGGGGGGGGGGGTGATATACAGAGAGTGGATTAGGGGAGTGTGATATACAGATCTCAGAGTAGGTTGAAGATTTCCTAAATCTTCAAGAATTAGTGGAGGTGTTGCCTACAGCAACCAATCAGGTTCTAGCTGTCAATTTGTCTATTGCATTCTAGAAAATGATACATCTAATTGGTTGCTCTGGGCAACACCTCCATTCGCCTGCTTTAGAAACTTTAGTAAATCTACCTCTAGGGGTGTGATAAACCAAAACTGACCTGGAGGGGTGTAATATAAACAGACGGAACCAGTAGTGTACTAGGATGAGACTGTGCGCATTTAGTTCCCATTCTCCCCCTATACCCCCCACGGCTTCTGCGTCCACACTTCTCCTGTCACGCCGTGATTACAGCGATCACACGTGTAACACACGCACCGGGTAATATCAGAGGTGCGAGCGGCAGCCAGACATCCTGTAATATACTTCTCATGTTATTAATAAACCTTATTTACTAAGCATCCACCCACGGAGTATTCCCACGGGGGCGAGGAAAGGGGGCACAGAGGTAAATCATTACCTACAGTCACAGGATCGATACACGAGATTATACGTAATACTATTCATCCTGATTTATTCAGCATGCGCTCTGCTCATTACAGAACGGCAGGAAGATCTCAGCTGACGGGTGCCAAGGGGCAGGAGAGTGGCTGGCAGTGCCAGGCCTGGCACAGGTTACAGCGGCACCCCCTCCCCATAATTATATGGCTCACATGGGCAGAGGGAGTGTCTGGTGAGGAGTCAGTATCAGTGTCGGGCTGGGACATGATGGGCCCACCGGGGGAATACAAGGATAGGGGCCCATACTTAGGGGTGTGGCCATCCTACAAAGGGGGTGTGGCCAGCCTCCACAGAGGCTTGAAATACACAATAGTTTAGTGCAGTGTAATGCAACATATCTACCATGTATAATACAAGTGCACAGTCTGGAACCTGATCCCTAGAGGAGGAGGGCCCCCCAGGCAGTGGGGCCTACCGGTGGTTTCCCTGGTACCCTTGTGGGCCAGTCCGACCCTGGTCAGTATACAGATTTATAGAGAATGCCGATACAGGACGTCAGCCCAGTAGACGTATATGAGGTCACATTACTATAAGAGGCTATGTATGAACATACAGATCACGAACAAGAAACCAGAAAATATGAAGCGTAAGGAACAGGCGTGCTTAGTACATAAAGATCTCGCTGGAACACATCTTTCGTGGGATCTCGCACTTCATTAAATCAGTTTTTTTGCACTGCAGTACCTTCTTCTCACCTGCAGGTGTCACTACTGCAGGCCTGGCCAACCTGTGGCTCTCTAGCTGTTGTAAAACTACAAGTCCCATCATGCCTTTCCACAGTGTTGCTATTAGGGAATGCTAAAACTGTGGCAGGGCATGCTGGGATGTGTAGTTTCACAACATCTGGAGAGCCACAGGTTGGCCAGGCCTGCACTACTGCAATTACAGCCTATGGAAAGTGTATGGCGATGGACAGATCGATGAGCCTGTACAAAATTTAACGTGAGGGCAGAGAATAAGAGTCGCTGAACAGACTTCGGGCTAGATTTATCAAAGCTGGGAGAGAGATAAAGGGAGATTTATCGACGCTTGGAGAGAGATAAAGTGGAGAGCGATAACTACCAGCCAATCAGCTCCTAATTGTCATATTACAGGCCATTTTTCAGAAAATGACAGGCGCGGATTGATTGGTACATAATCTCTCTCCAAGCTTTGATAAATCTCCCCCTTGGGGACAAATGGTAAGGAGAACAGGAGTCATGGTAACTGCTGAGTACAAGAGGACGAAGGGCCCTGCCCGTGAGAGCTTGCACACAGAGCCAACATAATAAGAATTGCTGTATACACAGCACAGCCGTCATTACATCCTTGTTACATCACAGGGAGACAATTTACAGAAGCGTGCTTATAAAGTGTTACACAATCCCCTGAACGGACAGACAGGGAGCGCCCCCCTTTCTCTGGAGAACCAGCCATCACAGCATGCGATACTCACACATGACGTTGAGGAATACGTTGTCAGACGCCAGCACCACCTTCTCCCGTGTAGCCCTGTCGTATATCCCAACGTGGCACTCGTAGGGGCCGTTGTCTGAAATCCGCACCTCCGGAAGCCTGCCGGAAAAGGGGAATGAGAGCAGTTAATTACGTCAGCCAGGCAGAACGATTCTACGCACACATAACAACCACAGTCAGAACCTTATAAACATAAAAGATGCTGCTTTATTGGGGCGGCAGTGCCCGCTGTAACGGGATGGGAGAAATGGAGGCTTTATGAGGCGTGAAAATGGTCGCATTATCTCCCAGCACCAAAAGTTTCACTGAAGTGTAATAGATTGGAGGTGAGCGCGTCAAGATGGCGAAACTTACTAGGAAAATCTCAGATGACTGCAGTTGTTGGGGAATAAGGTAATCCGCGTTCCCCCAGCCTACCGGTACAGAATAACCCTGACATAGAGCCGCACATAAACATATAATTACGTCTGATATCAGCACGGTATGACAATGCAGGAAATATTCCCTTCATTTCCATCCAGCATGTTATTTTCTCCTGAGGCATGCAACACTTCCCCCTTACAGGGGGTGTAATTGGGGGGTTGTTTAAGCAGTGCAGCAAATTAACGCTTTGTCCACAAAAAGATATAAATTCTGCTGATTTAATGTTACCTAAACCCCTAAAACGGGCCTGGCCAACCTGCGGCTCTCCAGCTGTGGTGAAACTACACATCCCAGCATGCCCTGCCACAGTTTTAGCGTTTCCCAATAGCAAGGCTGTAGTATGGCATGCTGGAACTTGTGGTTTCACAACAGCCGGAGAGCCACAGGTTGGCCAGTTTCTGTGACAGTAATACAGAACCATGGGGGGTCACTCCGAGTTGATCGCTAGCTGCATTTGTTCGCAGCGATCAGGCTAAAAAAACTGCAGTGCGGCACAATGCGCACGCGCGACGTATGGGCACAACGGACGATGTTGTTTTGCACAGGGTCTAGCGATGCATTTCAGTCGTACTGCTTGCCGCAGAGTGATTGACAGTAAGTGGTCGTTTTTGGGTGGAAACTGACCGCAGGTGTGGCTGGGCGGGTTTGTGACGTCAAATCCGAAACTGAATAGTCTGAAGTGATCACAAGCGCTGAGTAGGTTTTGAGCTACTCTGAAACCGCACAAAATTATTTTGTAGCCGCTCTGTGATCCTTTCGTTCGCACTTCTGCTAAGCTAAAATACACTCCCAGTGGGCGGCGGCATAGCGTTTGCACGGCTGCTAAAAACTGCTAGCGAGCGATCAACTCGGAATGACCCCCCATATCTAGGTCTGATGAAGTCATTGTAGCTATAGGAAACCATATAAACCTGAATGGTCTGCTTACAGCAGCTTTAAGGAAAGGAGGGTGACGGGCACAGATCAAACACAATTCAATATGCGCAATATATAGCAATCCCACTTACGGCAAACGGTGGCTGTGGGTAGACACAGGCTGACCACCGACGTGCGAGGAGACCAGAACACTTCACCCCACACTTACAGATGCACAGAACTCGCTGGAGGTCACTGCACTAAAACATCTTCTGCTACATTATTTATACATTTACTTAATAATTCAACATACCCTATACAGAACCACAAGGCAGGAGTCAGAGGTCATGATGTATTGTATACACAGTAACAGTCTCCGGTCTGGATGTGAGGGAATGACCGTCTCTCCTGATACACAGTAAGTCTCCGGTCTGGATGTGAGGGAATGACCGTCTCTCCTGATACACAGTAACAGTCTCCGGTCTGGATGTGAGGGAATGACCGTCTCTCCTGGTACACAGTCACCGGTCTGGATGTGAGGGAATGACCGTCTCTCCTGATATACAGTAACAGTCAGCAGTCTGGATGTGAGGGAATGACCGTCTCTCCTGATACACAGTAACAGTCACCGGTCTGTATGTGAGGGAATGACCGTCTCTCCTGATACACAGTAACAGTCAGCGGTCTGGATGTGAGGGAATGACCGTCTCTCCTGATACACAGTAACAGTCAGCGGTCTGGATGTGAGGGAATGACCGTCTCTCCTGTTACACAGTAACAGTCTCCGGTCTGGATGTGAGGGAATGACCGTCTCTCCTGATACACAGTAACAGTCTCCGGTCTGGATGTGAGGGAATGACCGTCTCTCCTGTTACACAGTAACAGTCACCGGTCTGGATGTGAGGGAATGACCGTCTCTCCTGATACACAGTAACAGTCACCGGTCTGGATGTGAGGGAATGACCGTCTCTCCTGATACAGTAACAGTCAGCGGTCTGGATAAGAGGGAATGACCGTCTCTCCTGATACACAGTAACAGTCACCGGTCTGGATGTGAGGGAATGACCGTCTCTCCTGATACACAGTAACAGTCACATGTCTGGATGTGAGGGAATGACTGTCTCTCCTGATATACAGTAACAGTCACCGGTCTGGATGTGAGGGAATGACCGTCTCTCCTGATATACAGTAACAGTCAGCCGTCTGGATGTGAGGGAATGACCGTCTCTCCTGATACACAGTAACAGTCACCGGTCTGGATGTGAGGGAATGACCGTCTCTCCTGATACACTGTAGCAGTCACCGGTCTGGATGTGAGGGAATGACCGTCTCTCCTGATACACTGTAGCAGTCACCGGTCTGGATGTGAGGGAATGACCGTCTCTCCTGATACACAGTAACAGTCACCGGTCTGGATGTGAGGGAATGACCGTCTCTCCTGATATACAGTAACAGTCTCCGGTCTGGATGTGAGGGAATGACCGTCTCTCCTGATACAGTAACAGTCACCGGTCTGGATGTGAGGGAATGACCGTCTCTCCTGATACACAGTAACAGTCTCCGGTCTGGATGTGAGGGAATGACCGTCTCTCCTGATACACAGTAACAGGTCTGGATGTGAGGGAATGACCGTCTCTCCTGATATACAGTAACAGTCACCGGTCTGGATGTGAGGGAATGACCGTCTCTCCTGATACACAGTAACAGTCAGCGGTCTGGATGTGAGGGAATGACCGTCTCTCCTGATATACAGTAACAGTCACCGGTCTGGATGTGAGGGAATGACCGTCTCTCCTGATACACAGTAACAGGTCTGGATGTGAGGGAATGACCGTCTCTCCTGATACACAGTAACAGTCAGCGGTCTGGATGTGAGGGAATGATCGTCTCTCCTGATACACAGTAACAGTCAGCGGTCTGGATGTGAGGGAATGATCGTCTCTCCTGATACACAGTAACAGTCACCGGTCTGGATGTGAGGGAATGACCGTCTCTCCTGATACACAGTAACAGGTCTGGATGTGAGGGAATGACCGTCTCTCCTGATACACAGTAACAGTCAGCGGTCTGGATGTGAGGGAATGACCGTCTCTCCTGATACACAGTAACAGGTCTGGATGTGAGGGAATGACCGTCTCTCCTGATACACAGTAACAGTCACCGGTCTGGATGTGAGGGAATGATCGTCTCTCCTGATACACAGTAACAGTCACCGGTCTGGATGTGAGGGAATGACCGTCTCTCCTGATACACAGTAACAGTTACCGGTCTGGATGTGAGGGAATGACCGTCTCTCCTGATATACAGTAACAGTCAGCGGTCTGGATGTGAGGGAATGACCGTCTCTCCTGATACACAGTCACCGGTCTGGATGTGAGGGAATGACCGTCTCTCCTGATACACAGTCACCGGTCTGGATGTGAGGGAATGACCGTCACTCCTGATACACAGTCACCGGTCTGGATGTGAGGGAATGACCGTCTCTCCTGATACACAGTAACAGTCAGCGGTCTGGATGTGAGGGAATGACCGTCTCTCCTGATACACAGTAACAGTCAGCGGTCTGGATGTGAGGGAATGACCGTCTCTCCTGATATACAGTAACAGTCACCGGTCTGGATGTGAGGGAATGACCGTCTCTCCTGATACACAGTAACCGGTCTGGATGTGAGGGAATGACCGTCTCTCCTGATACACAGTAACAGTCAGCGGTCTGGATGTGAGGGAATGATCGTCTCTCCTGATACACAGTAACAGTCAGCGGTCTGGATGTGAGGGAATGACCGTCTCTCCTGATATACAGTAACAGTCACCGGTCTGGATGTGAGGGAATGACCGTCTCTCCTGATACACAGTAACAGTCAGCGGTCTGGATGTGAGGGAATGATCGTCTCTCCTGATACACAGTAACAGTCACCGGTCTGGATGTGAGGGAATGACCGTCTCTCCTGATACATAGTAACAGGTCTGGATGTGAGGGAATGACCGTCTCTCCTGATACACAGTAACAGTCAGCGGTCTGGATGTGAGGGAATGATCGTCTCTCCTGATACACAGTAACAGTCAGCGGTCTGGATGTGAGGGAATGACCGTCTCTCCTGATACACAGTAACAGTCAGCGGTCTGGATGTGAGGGAATGATCGTCTCTCCTGATACACAGTAACAGTCACCGGTCTGGATGTGAGGGAATGACCGTCTCTCCTGATACACAGTCACCGGTCTGGATGTGAGGGAATGACCGTCTCTCCTGATACACAGTCACCGGTCTGGATGTGAGGGAATGACCGTCACTCCTGATACACAGTCACCGGTCTGGATGTGAGGGAATGACCGTCTCTCCTGATACACAGTAACAGTCAGCGGTCTGGATGTGAGGGAATGATTGTCTCTCCTGATACACAGTAACAGTCAGCGGCCTGGATGTGAGGGAATGACCGTCTCTCCTGATACACAGTAACAGTCACAGGTCTGGATGTGAGGGAATGACCGTCTCTCCTGATACACAGTAACAGTCAGCGGTCTGGATGTGAGGGAATGACCGTCTCTCCTGATACACAGTAACAGTCAGCGGTCTGGATGTGAGGGAATGACCGTCTCTCCTGATACACAGTAACAGTCAGCGGTCTGGATGTGAGGGAATGATTGTCTCTCCTGATACACAGTAACAGTCAGCGGCCTGGATGTGAGGGAATGACCGTCTCTCCTGATACACAGTAACAGTCACAGGTCTGGATGTGAGGGAATGACCGTCTCTCCTGATACACAGTAACAGTCAGCGGTCTGGATGTGAGGGAATGACCGTCTCTCCTGATACACAGTAACAGTCACCGGTCTGGATGTGAGGGAATGACCGTCTCTCCTGATATACAGTAACAGTCTCCGGTCTGGATGTGAGGGAATGACCGTCTCTCCTGATACACAGTAACAGTCTCCGGTCTGGATGTGAGGGAATGACCGTCTCTCCTGATACACAGTAACAGTCACCGGTCTGTATGTGAGGGAATGACCGTCTCTCCTGATACACAGTAACAGTCACCGGTCTGGATGTGAGAGAATGACCGTCTCTCCTGATACACAGTAACAGTCACAGGTCTGGATGTGAGAGAATGACCGTCTCTCCTGTTACACAGTAACAGTCTCCGGTCTGGATGTGAGGGAATGACCGTCTCTCCTGATACACAGTAACAGTCACCGGTCTGGATGTGAGGGAATGACCGTCTCTCCTGATACACAGTAACAGTCAGCGGTCTGGATGTGAGGGAATGACCGTCTCTCCTGATACACAGTAACAGTCAGCGGTCTGGATGTGAGGGAATTACCGTCTCTCCTGATACACAGTAACAGTCTCCGGTCTGGATGTGAGGGAATGACCGTCTCTCCTGATACACAGTAACAGTCAGCGGTCTGGATGTGAGGGAATGACCGTCTCTCCTGATACACAGTCACCGGTCTGGATGTGAGGGAATGACCGTCTCTCCTGATACACAGTAACAGTCACCGGTCTGGATGTGAGGGAATGACCGTCTCTCCTGTTACACAGTAACAGTCTCCGGTCTGGATGTGAGGGAATGACCGTCTCTCCTGATACACAGTAACAGTCACATGTCTGGATGTGAGGGAATGACTGTCTCTCCTGATATACAGTAACAGTCACCGGTCTGGATGTGAGGGAATGACCGTCTCTCCTGATACACTGTAGCAGTCACCGGTCTGGATGTGAGGGAATGACCGTCTCTCCTGATACACAGTAACAGTCACCGGTCTGGATGTGAGGGAATGACCGTCTCTCCTGATACACTGTAGCAGTCACCGGTCTGGATGTGAGGGAATGATCGTCTCTCCTGATACACTGTAGCAGTCACCGGTCTGGATGTGAGGGAATGACCGTCTCTCCTGATACAGTAACAGTCACCGGTCTGGATGTGAGGGAATGACCGTCTCTCCTGATACACAGTAACAGTCTCCGGTCTGGATGTGAGGGAATGACCGTCTCTCCTGATACACAGTAACAGGTCTGGATGTGAGGGAATGACCGTCTCTCCTGATACACAGTAACAGTCAGCGGTCTGGATGTGAGGGAATGACCGTCTCTCCTGATACACAGTAACAGTCACCGGTCTGGATGTGAGGGAATGACCGTCTCTCCTGATACACAGTAACAGTCTCCGGTCTGGATGTGAGGGAATGATCGTCTCTCCTGATACACAGTAACAGTCACCGGTCTGGATGTGAGGGAATGACCGTCTCTCCTGATACACAGTAACAGGTCTGGATGTGAGGGAATGACCGTCTCTCCTGATACACAGTAACAGTCAGCGGTCTGGATGTGAGGGAATGATCGTCTCTCCTGATACACAGTAACAGTCACCGGTCTGGATGTGAGGGAATGACCGTCTCTCCTGATACACAGTAACAGTTAACGGTCTGGATGTGAGGGAATGACCGTCTCTCCTGATATACAGTAACAGTCAGCGGTCTGGATGTGAGGGAATGACCGTCTCTCCTGATACACAGTCACCGGTCTGGATGTGAGGGAATGACCGTCTCTCCTGATACACAGTCACCGGTCTGGATGTGAGGGAATGACCGTCACTCCTGATACACAGTCACCGGTCTGGATGTGAGGGAATGACCGTCTCTCCTGATACACAGTAACAGTCAGCGGTCTGGATGTGAGGGAATGACCGTCTCTCCTGATATACAGTAACAGTCACTGGTCTGGATGTGAGGGAATGACCGTCTCTCCTGATACACAGTCACCGGTCTGGATGTGAGGGAATGACCGTCTCTCCTGATACACAGTAACAGTCAGCGGTCTGGATGTGAGGGAATGATCGTCTCTCCTGATACACAGTAACAGTCTCCGGTCTGGATGTGAGGGAATGACCGCCTCTCCTGATACACAGTAATAGTCTCCGGTCTGGATGTGAGGGAATGACCGTCTCTCCTGATACACAGTCACCGGTCTGGATGTGAGGGAATGACCGTCTCTCCTGATACACAGTCACCGGTCTGGATGTGAGGGAATGACCGTCTCTCCTGATACACAGTAACAGTCACCGGTCTGGATGTGAGGGAATGACCGTCTCTCCTGATACACAGTAACAGTCAGCGGTCTGGATGTGAGGGAATGACCGTCTCTCCTGATACACAGTCACCGGTCTGGATGTGAGGGAATGACCGTCTCCTCTGATACACAGTCACCGGTCTGGATGTGAGGGAATGACCGTCTCTCCTGATACACAGTAACAGTCAGCGGTCTGGATGTGAGGGAATGACCGTCTCTCCTGATACACAGTAACAGTCAGCGGTCTGGATGTGAGGGAATGACCGTCTCTCCTGATATACAGTAACAGTCACTGGTCTGGATGTGAGGGAATGACCGTCTCTCCTGATACACAGTCACCGGTCTGGATGTGAGGGAATGACCGTCTCTCCTGATACACAGTAACAGTCAGCGGTCTGGATGTGAGGGAATGATCGTCTCTCCTGATACACAGTAACAGTCTCCGGTCTGGATGTGAGGGAATGACCGCCTCTCCTGATACACAGTAATAGTCTCCGGTCTGGATGTGAGGGAATGACCGTCTCTCCTGATACACAGTCACCGGTCTGGATGTGAGGGAATGACCGTCTCTCCTGATACACAGTAACAGTCACCGGTCTGGATGTGAGGGAATGACCGTCTCTCCTGATACACAGTAACAGTCAGCGGTCTGGATGTGAGGGAATGACCGTCTCTCCTGATACACTGTAGCAGTCACCGGTCTGGATGTGAGGGAATGATCGTCTCTCCTGATACACTGTAGCAGTCACCGGTCTGGATGTGAGGGAATGACCGTCTCTCCTGATACAGTAACAGTCACCGGTCTGGATGTGAGGGAATGACCGTCTCTCCTGATACACAGTAACAGTCAGCGGTCTGGATGTGAGGGAATGACCGTCTCTCCTGATACACAGTAACAGTCAGCGGTCTGGATGTGAGGGAATGACCGTCTCTCCTGATATACAGTAACAGTCACTGGTCTGGATGTGAGGGAATGACCGTCTCTCCTGATACACAGTCACCGGTCTGGATGTGAGGGAATGACCGTCTCTCCTGATACACAGTAACAGTCAGCGGTCTGGATGTGAGGGAATGATCGTCTCTCCTGATACACAGTAACAGTCTCCGGTCTGGATGTGAGGGAATGACCGCCTCTCCTGATACACAGTAATAGTCTCCGGTCTGGATGTGAGGGAATGACCGTCTCTCCTGATACACAGTCACCGGTCTGGATGTGAGGGAATGACCGTCTCCTCTGATACACAGTCACCGGTCTGGATGTGAGGGAATGACCGTCTCTCCTGATACACAGTAACAGTCAGCGGCCTGGATGTGAGGGAATGACCGTCTCTCCTGATACACAGTAACAGGTCTGGATGTGAGGGAATGACCGTCTCTCCTGATACACAGTAACAGTCAGCGGTCTGGATGTGAGGGAATGACCGTCTCTCCTGATACACAGTAACAGTCTCCGGTCTGGATGTGAGGGAATGATCGTCTCTCCTGATACATAGTAACAGTCACAGGTCTGGATGTGAGGGAATGACCGTCTCTCCTGATACACAGTAACAGTCACCGGTCTGGATGTGAGGGAATGACCGTCTCTCCTGATACACAGTAACAGTCTCCGGTCTGGATGTGAGGGAATGACCGTCTCTCCTGATACACAGTAACAGTCACCGGTCTGGATGTGAGGGAATGATCGTCTCTCCTGATACACAGTAACAGTCAGCGGTCTGGATGTGAGGGAATGACCGTCTCTCCTGATACACAGTAACAGTCTCCGGTCTGGATGTGAGGGAATGACCGTCTCTCCTGATACATAGTAAAAGTCACCGGTCTGGATGTGAGGGAATGACCGTCTCTCCTGATACATAGTAACAGTCACCGGTCTGGATGTGAGGGAATGACCGTCTCTCCTGATACACAGTAACAGTCTCCGGTCTGGATGTGAGGGAATGATCGTCTCTCCTGATACACAGTCACCGGTCTGGATGTGAGGGAATGACCGTCTCTCCTGATACACAGTAACAGTCACCGGTCTGGATGTGAGGGAATGATCGTCTCTCCTGATACACAGTAACAGTCAGCGGTCTGGATGTGAGGGAATGATCGTCTCTCCTGATACACAGTAACAGTCACCGGTCTGGATGTGAGGGAATGACCGTCTCTCCTGATACACAGTAACAGTTACCGGTCTGGATGTGAGGGAATGACCGTCTCTCCTGATATACAGTAACAGTCAGCGGTCTGGATGTGAGGGAATGACCGTCTCTCCTGATACACAGTCACCGGTCTGGATGTGAGGGAATGACCGTCTCTCCTGATACACAGTCACCGGTCTGGATGTGAGGGAATGACCGTCACTCCTGATACACAGTCACCGGTCTGGATGTGAGGGAATGACCGTCTCTCCTGATACACAGTAACAGTCAGCGGTCTGGATGTGAGGGAATGACCGTCTCTCCTGATACACAGTAACAGTCAGCGGTCTGGATGTGAGGGAATGACCGTCTCTCCTGATATACAGTAACAGTCACCGGTCTGGATGTGAGGGAATGACCGTCTCTCCTGATACACAGTCACCGGTCTGGATGTGAGGGAATGACCGTCTCTCCTGATACACAGTAACAGTCAGCGGTCTGGATGTGAGGGAATGATCGTCTCTCCTGATACACAGTAACAGTCTCATGTCTGGATGTGAGGGAATGACCGCCTCTCCTGATACACAGTAATAGTCTCCGGTCTGGATGTGAGGGAATGACCGTCTCTCCTGATACACAGTCACCGGTCTGGATGTGAGGGAATGACCGTCTCCTCTGATACACAGTCACCGGTCTGGATGTGAGGGAATGACCGTCTCTCCTGATACACAGTAACAGTCACCGGTCTGGATGTGAGGGAATGATCGTCTCTCCTGATACACAGTAACAGTCACCGGTCTGGATGTGAGGGAATGGCCGTCTCTCCCGATACACAGTCACCGGTCTGGATGTGAGGGAATGACCGTCTCTCCTGATACACAGTAACAGTCAGCGGTCTGGATGTGAGGGAATGACCGTCTCTCCTGATACACAGTAACAGTCAGCGGTCTGGATGTGAGGGAATGACCGTCTCTCCTGATATACAGTAACAGTCACTGGTCTGGATGTGAGGGAATGACCGTCTCTCCTGATACACAGTCACCGGTCTGGATGTGAGGGAATGACCGTCTCTCCTGATACACAGTAACAGTCAGCGGTCTGGATGTGAGGGAATGATCGTCTCTCCTGATACACAGTAACAGTCACCGGTCTGTATGTGAGGGAATGACCGTCTCTCCTGATACACAGTAACAGTCACCGGTCTGGATGTGAGAGAATGACCGTCTCTCCTGATACACAGTAACAGTCACAGGTCTGGATGTGAGAGAATGACCGTCTCTCCTGTTACACAGTAACAGTCTCCGGTCTGGATGTGAGGGAATGACCGTCTCTCCTGATACACAGTAACAGTCACCGGTCTGGATGTGAGGGAATGACCGTCTCTCCTGATACACAGTAACAGTCAGCGGTCTGGATGTGAGGGAATGACCGTCTCTCCTGATACACAGTCACCGGTCTGGATGTGAGGGAATGACCGTCTCCTCTGATACACAGTCACCGGTCTGGATGTGAGGGAATGACCGTCTCTCCTGATACACAGTAACAGTCAGCGGTCTGGATGTGAGGGAATGACCGTCTCTCCTGATACACAGTAACAGTCAGCGGTCTGGATGTGAGGGAATGACCGTCTCTCCTGATATACAGTAACAGTCACTGGTCTGGATGTGAGGGAATGACCGTCTCTCCTGATACACAGTCACCGGTCTGGATGTGAGGGAATGACCGTCTCTCCTGATACACAGTAACAGTCAGCGGTCTGGATGTGAGGGAATGATCGTCTCTCCTGATACACAGTAACAGTCACCGGTCTGTATGTGAGGGAATGACCGTCTCTCCTGATACACAGTAACAGTCACCGGTCTGCATGTGAGAGAATGACCGTCTCTCCTGATACACAGTAACAGTCACAGGTCTGGATGTGAGAGAATGACCGTCTCTCCTGTTACACAGTAACAGTCTCCGGTCTGGATGTGAGGGAATGACCGTCTCTCCTGATACACAGTAACAGTCACCGGTCTGGATGTGAGGGAATGACCGTCTCTCCTGATACACAGTAACAGTCAGCGGTCTGGATGTGAGGGAATGACCGTCTCTCCTGATACACAGTAACAGTCAGCGGTCTGGATGTGAGGGAATTACCGTCTCTCCTGATACACAGTAACAGTCTCCGGTCTGGATGTGAGGGAATGACCGTCTCTCCTGATACACAGTAACAGTCAGCGGTCTGGATGTGAGGGAATGACCGTCTCTCCTGATACACAGTCACCGGTCTGGATGTGAGGGAATGACCGTCTCTCCTGATACACAGTAACAGTCACCGGTCTGGATGTGAGGGAATGACCGTCTCTCCTGTTACACAGTAACAGTCTCCGGTCTGGATGTGAGGGAATGACCGTCTCTCCTGATACACAGTAACAGTCAGCGGTCTGGATAAGAGGGAATGACCGTCTCTCCTGATACACAGTAACAGTCACATGTCTGGATGTGAGGGAATGACTGTCTCTCCTGATATACAGTAACAGTCACCGGTCTGGATGTGAGGGAATGACCGTCTCTCCTGATACACTGTAGCAGTCACCGGTCTGGATGTGAGGGAATGACCGTCTCTCCTGATACACAGTAACAGTCACCGGTCTGGATGTGAGGGAATGACCGTCTCTCCTGATACACTGTAGCAGTCACCGGTCTGGATGTGAGGGAATGACCGTCTCTCCTGATACACTGTAGCAGTCACCGGTCTGGATGTGAGGGAATGACAGTCTCTCCTGATACACAGTAACAGTCACCGGTCTGGATGTGAGGGAATGACCGTCTCTCCTGATACACTGTAGCAGTCACCGGTCTGGATGTGAGGGAATGACCGTCTCTCCTGATACGCAGTAACAGTCACCGGTCTGGATGTGAGGGAATGACCGTCTCTCCTGATACACAGTAACAGTCACCGGTCTGGATGTGAGGGAATGACCGTCTCTCCTGATACACAGTAACAGTCACCGGTCTGGATGTGAGGGAATGACCGTCTCTCCTGATATACAGTAACAGTCTCCGGTCTGGATGTGAGGGAATGACCGTCTCTCCTGATACAGTAACAGTCACCGGTCTGGATGTGAGGGAATGACCGTCTCTCCTGATACACAGTAACAGTCTCCGGTCTGGATGTGAGGGAATGACCGTCTCTCCTGATACACAGTAACAGGTCTGGATGTGAGGGAATGACCGTCTCTCCTGATATACAGTAACAGTCACCGGTCTGGATGTGAGGGAATGACCGTCTCTCCTGATACACAGTAACAGTCACCGGTCTGGATGTGAGGGAATGACCGTCTCTCCTGATACACAGTAACAGGTCTGGATGTGAGGGAATGACCGTCTCTCCTGATACACAGTAACAGTCAGCGGTCTGGATGTGAGGGAATGATCGTCTCTCCTGATACACAGTAACAGTCACCGGTCTGGATGTGAGGGAATGACCGTCTCTCCTGATACACAGTAACAGGTCTGGATGTGAGGGAATGACCGTCTCTCCTGATACACAGTAACAGTCAGCGGTCTGGATGTGAGGGAATGATCGTCTCTCCTGATACACAGTAACAGTCACCGGTCTGGATGTGAGGGAATGACCGTCTCTCCTGATACACAGTAACAGTTACCGGTCTGGATGTGAGGGAATGACCGTCTCTCCTGATATACAGTAACAGTCAGCGGTCTGGATGTGAGGGAATGACCGTCTCTCCTGATACACAGTCACCGGTCTGGATGTGAGGGAATGACCGTCTCTCCTGATACACAGTCACCGGTCTGGATGTGAGGGAATGACCGTCACTCCTGATACACAGTCACCGGTCTGGATGTGAGGGAATGATCGTCTCTCCTGATACACAGTAACAGTCTCCGGTCTGGATGTGAGGGAATGACCGCCTCTCCTGATACACAGTAATAGTCTCCGGTCTGGATGTGAGGGAATGACCGTCTCTCCTGATACACAGTCACCGGTCTGGATGTGAGGGAATGGCCGTCTCCCCCGATACACAGTCACCGGTCTGGATGTGAGGGAATGACCGTCTCTCCTGATACACAGTAACAGTCACCGGTCTGGATGTGAGGGAATGACCGTCTCTCCTGATACACAGTAACAGTCAGCGGTCTGGATGTGAGGGAATGACCGTCTCTCCTGATACACAGTCACCGGTCTGGATGTGAGGGAATGACCGTCTCCTCTGATACACAGTCAGCGGTCTGGATGTGAGGGAATGACCGTCTCTCCTGATGCACAGTAACAGTCAGCGGTCTGGATGTGAGGGAATGACCGTCTCTCCTGATACATAGTAACAGTCACCGGTCTGGATGTGAGGGAATGACCGTCTCTCCTGATACATAGTAACAGTCACCGGTCTGGATGTGAGGGAATGACCGTCTCTCCTGATACACAGTCACCGGTCTGGATGTGAGGGAATGACCGTCTCTCCTGATACACAGTCACCGGTCTGGATGTGAGGGAATGACCATCTCTCCTGATACACAGTCACCGGTCTGGATGTGAGGGAATGACCGTCTCTCCTGATACACAGTCACCGGTCTGGATGTGAGGGAATGACCGTCTCTCCTGATACACAGTCACCGGTCTGGATGTGAGGGAATGACCGTATCTCCTGATACACAGTAACAGTCAGCGGTCTGGATGTGAGGGAATGACCGTCTCTCCTGTTACACTGTAACAGTCACCGGTCTGGATGTGAGGGAATGATCGTCTCTCCTGATACACAATAACAGTCACCGGTCTGGATGTGAGGGAATGACCGTCTCTCCTGATATACAGTAACAGTCAGCCGTCTGGATGTGAGGGAATGACCGTCTCTCCTGATACATAGTAACAGTCACAGGTCTGGATGTGAGGGAATGACCGTCTCTCCTGATACACAGTAACAGTCACCGGTCTGGATGTGGGGGAATGACCGTCTCTCCTGATATACAGACACCGGTCTGGATGTGAGGGAATGACAGTCTCTCCTGATACAGTAGCAGTCACCGGTCTGGATGTGAGGGAATGACCGTCTCTCCTAATACATAGTAACAGTCACCGGTCTGGATGTGAGGGAATGACCGTCTCTCCTGATACACAGTAACAGTCACCGGTCTGGATGTGAGGGAATGACCGTCTCTCCTGATACACAGTAACAGTCACCGGTCTGGATGTGAGGGAATGACCGTCTCTCCTGATACACAGTAACAGTCACCGGTCTGGATGTGAGGGAATGACCGTCTCTCCTGATACACAGTAACAGTCACCGGTCTGGATGTGGGGGAATGACCGTCTCTCCTGATACAGTAACAGTCACCGGTCTGGATGTGAGGGAATGACCGTCTCTCCTGATACACAGTAACAGTCACCGGTCTGGATGTGAGGGAATGACCGTCTCTCATGATACAGTAGCAGTCACCGGTCTGGATGTGAGGGAATGACCGTCTCTCCTGATACAGTAACAGTCAGCGGTCTGGATGTGAGGGAATGACCGTCTCTCCTGATATACAGTAACAGTCACCGGTCTGGATGTGGGGGAATGACCGTCTCTCCTGATATACAGTAACAGTCAGCCGTCTGGATGTGAGGGAATGATCGTCTCTCCTGATACACAGTAACAGTCACCGGTCTGGATGTGGGGGAATGACCGTCTCTCCTGATATACAGTAACAGTCAGCCGTCTGGATGTGAGGGAATGACCGTCTCTCCTGATACACAGTAACAGTCACCGGTCTGGATGTGGGGGAATGACCGTCTCTCCTGATACAGTAGCAGTCACCGGTCTGGATGTGAGGGAATGACCGTCTCTCCTGATATACAGTAACAGTCAGCCGTCTGGATGTGAGGGAATGACCGTCTCTCCTGATACACAGTAACAGTCACCGGTCTGGATGTGAGGGAATGACCGTCTCTCCTGATACACAGTAACAGTCACCGGTCTGGATGTGAGGGAATGACCGTCTCTCCTGATACAGTAGCAGTCACCGGTCTGGATGTGAGGGAATGACCGTCTCTCCTGATACAGTAACAGTCACCGGTCTGGATGTGAGGGAATGACCGTCTCTCCTGATATACAGTAACAGTCAGCGGTCTGGATGTGAGGGAATGACTGTCTCTCCTGATATACAGTAACAGTCACCGGTCTGGATGTGAGGGAATGACCGCCTCTCCTGATACACAGTAATAGTCTCCGGTCTGGATGTGAGGGAATGACCGTCTCTCCTGATACACAGTCACCGGTCTGGATGTGAGGGAATGACCGTCTCCTCTGATACACAGTCACCGGTCTGGATGTGAGGGAATGACCGTCTCTCCTGATACACAGTAACAGTCAGCGGTCTGGATGTGAGGGAATGACTGTCTCTCCTGATATACAGTAACAGTCACCGGTCTGGATGTGAGGGAATGACCGTCTCTCCTGATACACAGTAACAGTCACCGGTCTGGATGTGGGGGAATGACAGTCTCTCCTGATATACAGTAACAGTCAGCCGTCTGGATGTGAGGGAATGACCGTCTCTCCTGATACACAGTAACAGTCACCGGTCTGGATGTGAGGGAATGACCGTCTCTCCTGATATACAGTAACAGTCACCGGTCTGGATGTGAGGGAATGACCGTCTCTCCTGATATACAGTAACAGTCACCGGTCTGGATGTGGGGGAATGACCGTCTCTCCTGATACAGTAGCAGTCACCGGTCTGGATGTGAGGGAATGACCGTCTCTCCTGATATACAGTAACAGTCACCGGTCTGGATGTGAGGGAATGACAGTCTCTCCTGATACAGTAGCAGTCACCGGTCTGGATGTGAGGGAATGACTGTCTCTCCTGATACACAGTAACAGTCACCGGTCTGGATGTGAGGGAATGACCGTCTCTCCTGATACACAGTAACAGTCACCGGTCTGGATGTGAGGGAATGACCGTCTCTCCTGATATACAGTAACAGTCACCGGTCTGGATGTGAGGGAATGACCGTCTCTCCTGATATACAGTAACAGTCACCGGTCTGGATGTGAGGGAATGACCGTCTCTCCTGATACACAGTAACAGTCACCGGTCTGGATGTGAGGGAATGACCGTCTCTCCTGATACACAGTAACAATCACCGGTCTGGATGTGAGGGAATGACCGTCTCTCCTGGTACAGTAGCAGTCACCGGTCTGGATGTGAGGGAATGACCGTCTCTCCTGATATACAGTAACAGTCACCGGTCTGGATGTGAGGGAATGACCGTCTCTCCTGATACACAGTAACAGTCACCGGTCTGGATGTGAGGGAATGACAGTCTCTCCTGATACACAGTAACAGTCACCGGTCTGGATGTGGGGGAATGACCGTCTCTCCTGATACACCGTAACAGTCACCGGTCTGGATGTGAGGGAATGACCGTCTCTCCTGATACACAGTAACAGTCACCGGTCTGGATGTGGGGGAATGACCGTCTCTCCTGATATACAGTAACAGTCAGCCGTCTCGATGTGAGGGAATGATCGTCTCTCCTGATACACAGTAACAGTCACCGGTCTGGATGTGAGGGAATGACCGTCTCTCCTGATACACAGTAACAGTCACCGGTCTGGATGTGAGGGAATGACCGTCTCTCCTGGTACAGTAACAGTCACCGGTCTGGATGTGAGGGAATGACCGTCTCTCCTGATACACAGTAACAGTCAGCGGTCTGGATGTGAGGGAATGACTGTCTCTCCTGATATACAGTAACAGTCACCGGTCTGGATGTGAGGGAATGACCGTCTCTCCTGATACACAGTAACAGTCACCGGTCTGGATGTGGGGGAATGACCGTCTCTCCTGATACACAGTAACAGTCACCGGTCTGGATGTGAGGGAATGACCGTCTCTCCTGATACACAGTAACAGTCACCGGTCTGGATGTGAGGGAATGACCGTCTCTCCTGATACAGTAGCAGTCACCGGTCTGGATGTGAGGGAATGACCGTCTCTCCTGATATACAGTAACAGTCACCGGTCTGGATGTGAGGGAATGACCGTCTCTCCTGATACACAGTAACAGTCACCGGTCTGGATGTGAGGGAATGACCGTCTCTCCTGATACACAGTAACAGTCACCGGTCTGGATGTGAGGGAATGACCGTCTCTCCTGATACAGTAGCAGTCACCGGTCTGGATGTGAGGGAATGACCGTCTCTCCTGATACACAGTAACAGTCACCGGTCTGGATGTGAGGGAATGACCGTCTCTCCTGATACAGTAGCAGTCACCGGTCTGATTGTGAGGGAATGACCGTCTCTCCTGATATACAGTAACAGTCACCGGTCTGGATGTGAGGGAATGACCGTCTCTCCTGATACAGTAGCAGTCACCGGTCTGGATGTGAGGGAATGACCGTCTCTCCTGATATACAGTAACAGTCACCGGTCTGGATGTGAGGGAATGACCGTCTCTCCTGATACACCGTAACAGTCACCGGTCTGGATGTGAGGGAATGACCGTCTCTCCTGATACACAGTAACAGTCACCGGTCTGGATGTGGGGGAATGACCGTCTCTCCTGATACACAGTAACAGTCACCGGTCTGGATGTGAGGGAATGACCGTCTCTCCTGATACACCGTAACAGTCACCGGTCTGGATGTGAGGGAATGACCGTCTCTCCTGATACACAGTAACAGTCACCGGTCTGGATGTGGGGGAATGACCGTCTCTCCTGATATACAGTAACAGTCACCGGTCTGGATGTGAGGGAAAGACCGTCTCTCCTGATACACAGTAACAGTCACCGGTCTGGATGTGGGGGAATGACCGTCTCTCCTGATATACAGTAACAGTCAGCCGTCTGGATGTGAGGGAATGACCGTCTCTCCTGATACACAGTAACAGTCACCGGTCTGGATGTGAGGGAATGACCGTCTCTCCTGATACACAGTAACAGTCACCGGTCTGGATGTGAGGGAATGACCGTCTCTCCTGATACAGTAGCAGTCACCGGTCTGGATGTGAGGGAATGACCGTCTCTCCTGATACAGTAACAGTCACCGGTCTGGATGTGAGGGAATGACCGTCTCTCCTGATACACAGTAACAGTCAGCGGTCTGGATGTGAGGGAATGACTGTCTCTCCTGATATACAGTAACAGTCACCGGTCTGGATGTGAGGGAATGACCGTCTCTCCTGATACACAGTAACAGTCACCGGTCTGGATGTGGGGGAATGACCGTCTCTCCTGATACAAAGTAACAGTCACCGGTCTGGATGTGAGGGAATGACCGTCTCTCCTGATACACAGTAACAGTCACCGGTCTGGATGTGAGGGAATGACCGTCTCTCCTGATACACCGTAACAGTCACCGGTCTGGATGTGAGGGAATGACCGTCTCTCCTGATACACAGTAACAGTCACCGGTCTGGATGTGGGGGAATGACCGTCTCTCCTGATATACAGTAACAGTCAGCCGTCTGGATGTGAGGGAATGATCGTCTCTCCTGATACACAGTAACAGTCACCGGTCTGGATGTGAGGGAAAGACCGTCTTTCCTCATACACAGTAACAGTCACCGGTCTGGATGTGAGGGAATGACCGTCTCTCCTGATACAGTAACAGTCACCGGTCTGGATGTGAGGGAATGACCGTCTCTCCTGATACACAGTAACAGTCACCGGTCTGGATGTGAGGGAATGACCGTCTCTCCTGATACACAGTAACAGTCACCGGTCTGGATGTGAGGGAATGACCGTCTCTCCTGATACACAGTAACAGTCACCGGTCTGGATGTGAGGGAATGACCGTCTCTCCTGATACACAGTAACAGTCACCGGTCTGGATGTGAGGGAATGACCGTCTCTCCTGATACACAGTAACAGTCACCGGTCTGGATGTGAGGGAATGACCGTCTCTCCTGGTACAGTAGCAGTCACCGGTCTGGATGTGAGGGAATGACCGTCTCTCCTGATACAGTAACAGTCAGCGGTCTGGATGTGAGGGAATGACCGTCTCTCCTGATATACAGTAACAGTCACCGGTCTGGATGTGAGGGAATGACCGTCTCTCCTGATACACAGTAACAGTCACCGGTCTGGATGTGAGGGAAAGACCGTCTTTCCTCATACACAGTAACAGTCACCGGTCTGGATGTGAGGGAATGACCGTCTCTCCTGATACAGTAACAGTCACCGGTCTGGATGTGAGGGAATGACCGTCTCTCCTGATACACAGTAACAGTCACCGGTCTGGATGTGAGGGAATGACCGTCTCTCCTGATACACAGTAACAGTCACCGGTCTGGATGTGAGGGAATGACCGTCTCTCCTGATACACAGTAACAGTCACCGGTCTGGATGTGAGGGAATGACCGTCTCTCCTGATACACAGTAACAGTCACCGGTCTGGATGTGAGGGAATGACCGTCTCTCCTGATACACAGTAACAGTCACCGGTCTGGATGTGAGGGAATGACCGTCTCTCCTGGTACAGTAGCAGTCACCGGTCTGGATGTGAGGGAATGACCGTCTCTCCTGATACAGTAACAGTCAGCGGTCTGGATGTGAGGGAATGACCGTCTCTCCTGATATACAGTAACAGTCACCGGTCTGGATGTGAGGGAATGACCGTCTCTCCTGATACACAGTAACAGTCACCGGTCTGGATGTGGGGGAATGACCGTCTCTCCTGATACACCGTAACAGTCACCGGTCTGGATGTGAGGGAATGACCGTCTCTCCTGATACACAGTAACAGTCACCGGTCTGGATGTGGGGGAATGACCGTCTCTCCTGATATACAGTAACAGTCAGCCGTCTCGATGTGAGGGAATGATCGTCTCTCCTGATACACAGTAACAGTCAGCGGTCTGGATGTGAGGGAATGACCGTCTCTCCTGATATACAGTAACAGTCACCGGTCTGGATGTGAGGGAATGACCGTCTCTCCTGATATACAGTAACAGTCACCGGTCTGGATGTGAGGGAATGACCGTCTCTCCTGATACACAGTAACAGTCTCTCCTGATACACAGTAACAGTCTCTCCTGATACACAGTAACAGTCACCGGTCTGGATGTGGGGGAATGACCGTCTCTCCTGATACACAGTAACAGTCACCGGTCTGGATGTGAGGGAATGACCGTCTCTCCTGATACACAGTAACAGTCACCGGTCTGGATGTGGGGGAATGACCGTCTCTCCTGATACACAGTAACAGTCACCGGTCTGGATGTGGGGGAATGACCGTCTCTCCTGATACACAGTAACAGTCACCGGTCTGGATGTGAGGGAATGACCGTCTCTCCTGATACACAGTAACAGTCAGCCGTCTGGATGTGAGGGAATGATCGTCTCTCCTGATACACAGTAACAGTCACCGGTCTGGATGTGAGGGAATGACCGTCTCTCCTGATACACAGTAACAGTCACCGGTCTGGATGTGAGGGAATGACCGTCTCTCCTGGTACAGTAGCAGTCACCGGTCTGGATGTGAGGGAATGACCGTCTCTCCTGATACAGTAACAGTCAGCGGTCTGGATGTGAGGGAATGACCGTCTCTCCTGATATACAGTAACAGTCACCGGTCTGGATGTGAGGGAATGACCGTCTCTCCTGATACACAGTAACAGTCACCGGTCTGGATGTGAGGGAATGACCGTCTCTCCTGATATACAGTAACAGTCACCGGTCTGGATGTGAGGGAATGACCGTCTCTCCTGATATACAGTAACAGTCACCGGTCTGGATGTGAGGGAATGACCGTCTCTCCTGATACACAGTAACAGTCTCTCCTGATACACAGTAACAGTCTCTCCTGATACACAGTAACAGTTACCGGTCTGGATGTGGGGGAATGACCGTCTCTCCTGATACAGTAACAGTCAGCGGTCTGGATGTGAGGGAATGACCGTCTCTCCTGATACACAGTAACAGTCAGCGGTCTGGATGTGAGGGAATGACCGTCTCTCCTGATACACTGTAGCAGTCACCGGTCTGGATGTGGGGGAATGACCGTCTCTCCTGATATACAGTAACAGTCACCGGTCTGGATTTGAGGGAATGACCGTCTCTCCTGATACACAGTAACAGTCAGCGGTCTGGATGTGAGGGAATGACCGTCTCTCCTGATACACTGTAGCAGTCACCGGTCTGGATGTGAGGGAATGACCGTCTCTCCTGATACACAGTAACAGTCACCGGTCTGGATGTGAGGGAATGACCGTCTCTCCTGATACAAAGTAACAGTCACCGGTCTGGATGTGAGGGAATGACCGTCTCTCCTGATACACAGTAACAGTCACCGGTCTGGATGTGGGGGAATGACCGTCTCTCCTGATACACAGTAACAGTCACCGGTCTGGATGTGAGGGAATGACCGTCTCTCCTGATACACAGTAACAGTCAGCGGTCTGGATGTGAGGGAATGACCGTCTCTCCTGATACACTGTAGCAGTCACCGGTCTGGATGTGAGGGAATGACCGTCTCTCCTGATACACAGTAACAGTCAGCGGTCTGGATGTGAGGGAATGACCGTCTCTCCTGATATACAGTAACAGTCAGCAGTCTGGATGTGAGGGAATGACCGTCTCTCCTGATACACAGTAACAGTCACCGGTCTGGATGTGAGGGAATGACCGTCTCTCCTGATACACAGTAACAGTCAGCGGTCTGGATGTGAGGGAATGACCGTCTCTCCTGATACACAGTAACAGTCAGCGGTCTGGATGTGAGGGAATGACCGTCTCTCCTGATACAGTAGCAGTCACCGGTCTGGATGTGAGGGAATGACCGTCTCTCCTGATACACAGTCACAGGTCTGGATGTGAGGGAATGACCGTCTCTCCTGATACACTGTAGCAGTCACCGGTCTGGATGTGAGGGAATGACCGTCTCTCCTGATACAAAGTAACAGTCACCGGTCTGGATGTGAGGGAATGACCGTCTCTTCTAAAAGCCCACATTTGGGGGTACCGTTTGTAAAAGTGATGACATTACACGGCTGCACTTTATATTTACAGAGTAAATACCCTGGCCGAGGAAGATGGAAGCTGGGTAGAAAGCGGTTTTGCTGCTCAGAGAACCTTGCGGCTTGCTAGACCCTCCTCTGCGGCAGCCAGCTGCTCTATAATAAACCGACGTTCACTCAGCATTTCACCTTCTATACGGCTGTAACGTTTGCAGTCTTGTTAGTGGGGGTCTGGAACAAGGGGCCCGGGGTGACGGTTCCGGCTGTTTCTCCATTTGTCATGTATTGAGATGTAGCGCTGTGATCCATTTACCACCTGGTATCCGCGGCTCACAAACACAGACCCTTCCTAAAGTGGATTAAGTACACAGACTGCGCATTCACTGTGGGAATGGAGAAGTATCGATCAGGGGCCGCCTGGCAGCCAGTAGTCAGGCCTCAGATAACAGCGGCTCAGACGGAGATACTTTCAGCAGCAATAGGGTAAAATCAATAAACTATTAATAACTTCACAGGATCAGGCAGATTGCTGGGTAATGCAGTTTAGCCGCTTGAGTTTACCAACAGTGACAGCTCCTCAGAAGGGTAAGTAATTGTGTTACAGATTCGGCGCTGACATGGCGATCAGAACAGAGTGCCAAGGGTAGATAATGTAAGCATTAAATCCCTCTCCGTGCTAATCCATCCCCGCTGCGGACGCTGGAAACACGGTACGCGAGGCCCCTCACCCCGCACTGTGCACATGTATACTGTACACACAACACTTTCCAGGTTCTGCCGTGGCCGCTCCTCCTCTGCAATGGCTACGACGGTTATGGGGATGGGGCTGTTAGATTGAAAGCTCTTCAAGCAAGGGTGCTGCCGTAGTAACATAAATGACAAGTACTGCCATATGAAAAAACATTATCCATCAGGATGGGATTGGGAACTCAGGGACATTCAACTTCATTGTCAAAAATAATGAGATGACAGACAATGTACTCTTATTCACTATTCCACTGTCTTAGGCTGTATAGTCACGTTATAATGTAGCCAGTGCACCTGTATAGTCAAGTTATAATGTAGCCAGTGCACCTGTATAGTCACATTATAATGTAGCCAGTGCACCTGTATAGTCACATTATAATGTAGCCAGTGCACCTGTATAGTCACATTATAATGTAGCCAGTGCACCTGTATAGTCAAGTTATAATGTAGCCAGTGCACCTGTATAGTCACATGATAATGTAGCCAGTGCACATGTATAGTCACATTATAATGTAGCCAGTGCACCTGTATAGTCACATTATAATGTAGCCAGTGCAGCTGTATAGTCACATTATAATGTAGCCAGTGCACATGTATAGTCACATTATAATGTAGCCAGTGCACCTGTATAGTCACATTATAATGTAGCCAGTGCACCTGTATAGTCACATTATAATGTAGCCAGTGCAGCTGTATAGTCACATTATAATGTAGCCAGTGCAGCTGTATAGTCACATTATAATGTAGCCAGTGCACCTGTATAGACACGTTATAATGTAGCCAGTGCACCTGTATAGTCACGTTATAATGTAGCCAGTGCAGCTGTATAGTCACATTATAATGTAGCCAGTGCACCTGTATAGTCACATTATAATGTAGCCAGTGCACCTGTATAGACACGTTATAATGTAGCCAGTGCACCTGTATAGTCACGTTATAATGTAGCCAGTGCAGCTGTATAGTCACATTATAATGTAGCCAGTGCACCTGTATAGTCACATTATAATGTAGCCAGTGCACCTGTATAGTCACGTTATAATGTAGCCAGTGCAGCTGTATAGTCACATTATAATGTAGCCAGTGCACCTGTATAGTCACGTTACAATGTAACCAGTGCACCTGTATAGTCACGTTATAATGTAGCCAGTACACCTGTATAGTCACGTTATAATGTAGCCAGTGCACCTGTACAGATAGTCACATTATAATGTAGCCAGTGCACCTGTACAGATAGTCACATTATAATGTAGCCAGTGCACCTGTACAGATAGTCACATTATAATGTAGCCAGTGCACCTGTATAGTCACATTATAATGTAGCCAGTGCACCTGTATAGTCACATTATAATGTAGCCAGTGCACCTGTACAGATAGTCACATTATAATGTAGCCAGTGCACCTGTATAGTCACATTATAATGTAGCCAGTGCACCTGTATAGTCACGTTATAATGTAGCCAGTGCACCTGTACAGATAGTCACATTATAATGTAGCCAGTGCACCTGTATAGTCACGTTATAATGTAGCCAGTGCAGCTGTATAGTCACATTATAATGTAGCCAGTGCACCTGTATGGTCACGTTATAATGTAGCCAGTGCACCTGTATGGTCACATTATAATGTAGCCAGTGCACCTGTACAGATAGTCACATTATAATGTAGCCAGTGCACCTGTATAGTCACGTTATAATGTAGCCAGTGCAGCTGTATAGTCACATTATAATGTAGCCAGTGCACATGTATAGTCACATTATAATGGCGATCAGAACAGAGTGCCAAGGGTAGATAATGTAAGCATTAAATCCCTCTCCGCGCTAATCCATCCCCGCTGCGGACGCTGGAAACACGGTGCGCGAGGCCCCTCACCCCGCACTGTGCACATGTATACTGTACACACAACACTTTCCAGGTTCTGCCGTGGCCGCTCCTCCTCTGCAATGGCTATGACGGTTATGGGGATGGGGCTGTTAGATTGAAAGCTCTTCAAGCAAGGGTGCTGCCGTAGTAACATAAATGACAAGTACTGCCATATGAGAAAACATTATCCATCAGGATGGGATTGGGAACTCAGGGACATTCAACTTCATGGTCAAAAATAATGAGATGACAGACAATGTACTCTTATTCACTATTCCACTGTCTTAGGCTGTATAGTCACATTATAATGTAGCCAGTGCACCTGAATAGTCACGTTATAATGTAGCCAGTGCACCTGTATAGTCACATTATAATGTAGCCAGTGCACCTGTATAGTCACGTTATAATGTTGCCAGTGCACCTGTATAGTCACGTTATAATGTAGCCAGTGCACCTGTATAGTCACGTTATAATGTAGCCAGTGCAGCTGTATAGTCACATTATAATGTAGCCAGTGCACCTGTATAGTCACGTTACAATGTAGCCAGTGCACCTATATAGTCACGTTACAATGTAACCAGTGCACCTGTATAGTCACGCTACAATGTAGCCAGTGCACCTGTATAGTCACGTTATAATGTAGCCAGTGCACCTGTATAGTCACGTTATAATGTAGCCAGTACACCTGTATAGTCACGTTATAATGTAGCCAGTGCACCTGTATAGTCACGTTACAATGTAGCCAGTGCACCTGTATAGTCACGTTATAATGTAGCCAGTACACCTGTATAGTCACGTTATAATGTAGCCAGTGCACCTGTACAGAAAATAAGAATTTACTTACCGATAATTCTATTTCTCATAGTCCGTAGTGGATGCTGGGGACTCCGTAAGGACCATGGGGAATAGCGGCTCCGCAGGAGACTGGGCACATCTAAAGAAAGCTTTAGGACTATCTGGTGTGCACTGGCTCCTCCCCCTATGACCCTCCTCCAAGCCTCAGTTAGGATACTGTGCCCGGACGAGCGTACACAATAAGGAAGGATTTTGAATCCCGGGTAAGACTCATACCAGCCACACCGTATAACCTGTGATCTGAACCCAGTTAACAGCATGATAACAGAGGAGCCTCTGAAAGATGGCTCACAACAATAATAACCCGATTTTTGTAACAATAACTATGTACAAGTATTGCAGACAATCCGCACTTGGGATGGGCGCCCAGCATCCACTACGGACTATGAGAAATAGAATTATCGGTAAGTAAATTCTTATTTTCTCTAACGTCCTAAGTGGATGCTGGGGACTCCGTAAGGACCATGGGGATAATACCAAAGCTCCCAAACGGGCGGGAGAGTGCGGATGACTCTGCAGCACCAAATGAGAGAACTCCAGGTCCTCCTCAGCCAGGATATCAATTTTGTAGAATTTTACAAACGTATTTGCTCCTGACCAAGTAGCTGCTCGGCAAAGTTGTAAAGCCGAGAAGCCTCGGGCAGCCGCCCAAGATGAGCCCACCTTCCTTGTGGAGTGGGCATTTACAGATTTTTGGCTGTGGCAGGCCTGCCACAGAATGTGCAAGCTGAATTGTACTACAAATCCAACGAGCAATAGTCTGCTTAGAAGCAGGAGCACCCAGCTTGTTGGGTGCATACAGGATAAACAGCGAGTCAGATTTCCTGACTCCAGCCGTCCTGGAAACATATTTTCAGGGCACTGACAACGTCTAGCAACTTGGAGGCCTCCAAGTCCCTAGTAGCCGCAGGCACCACCAATAGGTTGGTTCAGGTGAGACGCTGAAACCACCTTGGGGAGAAACTGAGGACGAGTCCTCAATTCCGCCCTGTCCGAATGGAAAATCAGATAAGGGCTTTTTCAGGATAAAGCCGCCAATTCTGACACGCGCCTGGCCCAGGCCAGGGCCAACAGCATGACCACTTTCCATGTGAGATATTTTAACTCCACAGATTTAAGTGGTTCAAACCAATGTGACTTTTGGAACCCAAAACTACATTGAGATCCCAAAGTGCCACTGGAGGCACAAAAGGAGGCTGTATATGCAGTACCCCTTTTACAACGTCTGAACTTCAGGGACTGAAGCTAGTTCTTTTTGGAAGAAAATTGACAGGGCCGAAATTTGAACCTTAATGGACCCCAATTTCAGGCCCATAGACACTCCTGTTTGCAGGAAATGTAGGAATCGACCCAGTTGAATTTCCTCCGTCGGGCCTTACTGGCCTCGCACCACGCAACATATTTACGCCAATTGCGGTGATAATGTTTTTGCGGTTACATCCTTCCTGGCTTTGATCAGGATAGGGATGACTTCATCCGGAATGCCTTTTTTCCTTCAGGATCCGGCGTTCAACCGCCATGCCGTCAAACGCAGCCGCGGATTAGTCTTGGAACAGACAGGGTCCTTGCTGGAGCAGGTCCCTTCTTAGAGGTAGAGGCCACGGATCCTCTGTGAGCATTTCTTGAAGTTCCGGTTACCAAGTCCTTCTTGGCCAATCCGGAACCACGAATATAGTGCTTACTCCTCTCCATCTTATCAATCTCAGTACCTTGGGTATGAGAGGCAGAGGAGGGAACACATACCCTGACTGGTACACCCACGGTGTTACCAGAGCGTCTACAGCTTATTGCCCGAGGGTCCCTGGACCTGGCGCAATACCTGTCGAGTTTTTAATCATGTGGAAGACTTCTGGGTGAAGTCCCCACTCTCCCGGGTGGAGGTCGTGCTGAGGAAGTCTGCTTCCCAGTTGTCCACTCCCGGAATGAATACTGCTGACAGTGCTATCACATGATTTTCCGCCCAGCGAAGAATCCTTGCAGCTTCTGCCATTGCCCTCCTGCTTCTTGTGCCACCCTGTCTGTTTACGTGGGTGACTGCCGTGATGTTGTCCGACTGGATCAACACCGGCTGACCTTGAAGCAGAGGTCTTGCTAAGCTTAGAGCATTGTAAATGTCCCTTAGCTTCAGGATATTTATGTGAAGTGATGTCTCCAGGCTTGACCATAAGCCCTGGATATTCCTTCCCTGTGTGACTGCTACCCAGCCTCGCAGGCTGGCATCCGTGGTCACCAGGACCCAGTCCTGAATGCCTAATCTGCGGCCCTCTAGAAGATGAGCACTCTGCAACCACCACAGGAGGGACACCCTTGTCCTTGGTGACAGGGTTATCCGCTGATGCATCTGAAGATGCGATCCGGACCATTTGTCCAGCAGGTCCCACTGGAAAGTTCTTGCGTGGAATCTGCCGAATGGGATTGCTTCGTAGGAAGCCACCATTTTACCCAGAACCCTTGTGCATTGATGCACTGAGACTTGGCTCGGTTTTAGGAGGTTCCTGACTAGCTCGGATAACTCCCTGGCTTTCTCCTCCGGGAGAAACACCTTTTTCTGGACTGTGTCCAGGATCATCCCTAGGAACAGAAGACACGTCGTCGGAACCAGGTGCGATTTTGGAATATTGAGAATCCAATCGTGCTGCCGCAACACTACCTGAGATAGTGCTACACCGACCTCCAACTGTTCCCTGGATCTTACCCTTATCAGGGAATTGTCCAAGGAAGGGATAACTAAAATTCACTTCCTTCGAAGGAATATTATCATTTCGGCCATTACCTTGGTAAAGACCCGGGGTGCCGTGGACCATCCATACGGCAGCGTCTGAACTGATAGTGACAGTTCTGTACAATAAACCTGAGGTACCCTTGGTGAGAAGGGTAAATTTTGACATGAAGGTAAGCATCCTTGATGTCCCGAGACATCATGTAGTCCCCTTCTTCCAGGTTCGCAATCACTGCTCTGAGTGACTCAATCTTGAATTTGAACCTCTGTACGTAAGTGTTCAAAGATTTTAGATTTAGAATCGGTCTCACCGAGCCGTCCGGCTTCGGTACCACAACAGTGTGGAATAATACCCCGTTCCCTGTTGCAGGAGGGGCATCTTGATTATCACCTGCTGGGAATACAGCTTGTGAATGGCTTCCAAAACTGCCTCCCTGTCAGAAGGAGACATCGGTAAAGCCGACTTTAGGAAACGGCGAGGGGGAGACGTCTCGAATTCTAATTTGTACCCCTGAGATATCACCTGAAGGATCCAGGGGTCTACTTGCGAGTGAGCCCACTGCGCGCTGAAATTCATTGAGATGGGCCCCCCACCGTGCCTGATTCTGCTTGTAAAGCCCCAGCGTATACTGAGGGCTTGGCAGAGGCGGGAGAGGGTTTCTGTTCCTGGGAACTGGCTGATTTCTGCAGCCTTTTTCCTCTCCCTCTGTCACGGGGCAGAAATGAGGAACCTTTTGCCCGCTTGTCCACGAAAAGACTGCGCCTGATAATACGGCGTCTTCTCATGTTGAGAGGCGACCTGGGGTACAAACGTGGAATTCCCAGCTGTTGCCGTGGCCACCAGGTCTGAAAGACCGACCCCAAATAACTCCTCCCTTAATAAAGCAATACTTCCAAATGCCGTTTGGAATACGCATCACCTGACCACTGACGTGTCCATAACCCTCTACTGGTAGAAATGGACAACGCGCTTAGACTTGATGCCAGTCGGCAAATATTCCGCTGTGCATCACGCATATATAAAAATGCATCTTTTAAATGCTCTATAGGCAAAAATATAGTGTCCCTATCTAGGGTATCAATATTTTCAGTCAGGGAATCCGACCACGCCAACCCAGCACTGCACATCCAGGCTGAGGCGATTGCTGGTCGCAGTATAACACCAGTATGTGTGTAAATACCTTTTAGGATACCCTCCTGCTTTCTATCAGCAGGATCCTTAAGGGCGGCCATCTCAGGCGAAGGTAGAGCCCTTACAAGCGTGTGAGCGCTTTATCCCCCCCTAGGGGGTGTTTCCCAACGCACCCTAACCTCTGGCGGGAAAGGATATAATGCCAATAACATTTTAGAAATTATCCGTTGTTATCGGGGGAAACCCACGCATCATCACACACCTCATTTAATTTCTCAGATTCAGGAAAACTACAGGTAGTTTTTCCTCACCGAACATAATACCCCTTTTTTGGTGGTACGCGTATTATCAGAAATGTGTAAAACATTTTTTATTGCCTCAATCATGTAACGTGTGGCCCTACTGGAAGTCACATTCGTCTCTTCACCGTCGACACTGGAGTCAGTATCCGTGTCGGCGTCTATATCTGCCATCTGAGGTAACGGGCGCTTTAGAGCCCCTGACGGCCTATGAGACGTCTGGACAGGCACAAGCTGAGTAGCCGGCTGTCTCATGTCAACCACTGTCTTTTATACAGAGCTGACACTGTCACGTAATTCCTTCCAACAGTTCATCCACTCAGGTGTCGACCCCCTAGGGGGTGACATCACTATTACAGGCAATCTGCTCCGTCTCCACATCATTTTTCTCCTCATACATGTCGACACAAAAGTACCGACATACAGCACACACACAGGGAATGCTCTGATAGAGGACAGGACCCCACTAGCCCTTTGGGGAGACAGAGGGAGAGTTTGCCAGCACACACCAGAGCGCTATATATATACAGGGATAACCTTATATAAGTGTTTTTCCCCTTATAGCTGCTGTATAGTTAATACTGCGCCTAATTAGTGCCCCCCTCTCTTTTTTAACCCTTTCTGTAGTGTAGTGACTGCAGGGGAGAGCCAGGGAGCTTCCCTCCAACGGAGCTGTGAGGGAAAATGGCGCCAGTGTGCTGAGGAGATAGGCTCCGCCCCTTTTTCGCGGACTTTTCTCCTGCTTTTTTATGGATTCTGGCAGGGGTTAAATGCATCCATATAGCCCAGGAGCTATATGTGATGCATTTTTTTGCCATCCAAGGTGTTTTTATTGCGTCTCAGGGCGCCCCCCCCAGCGCCCTGCACCCTCAGTGACCGAAGTGTGAAGTGTGCTGAGAGCAATGGCGCACAGCTGCAGTGCTGTGCGCTACCTTGTTGAAGACAGGACGTCTTCTGCCGCCGATTTTCCGGACCTCTTCTGCCTTCTGGCTCTGTAAGGGGGCCGGCGGCGCGGCTCTGGGACCCATCCAAGCTGGGCCTGTGATCGTCCCTCTGGAGCTAATGTCCAGTAGTCTAAGAAGCCCAATCCACTCTGCACGCAGGTGAGTTCGCTTCTTCTCCCCTTAGTCCCTCGATGCAGTGAGCCTGTTGCCAGCAGGTCTCACTGAAAATAAAAAACCTAATCTAAAACTTTCACTAAGAAGCTCAGGAGAGCCCCTAGTGTGCACCCTTCTCGTTCGGGCACAGAGATCTAACTGAGGCTTGGAGGAGGGTCATAGGGGGAGGAGCCAGTGCACACCAGATAGTCCTAAAGCTTTCTTTAGATGTGCCCAGTCTCCTGCGGAGCCGCTATTCCCCATGGTCCTTACGGAGTCCCCAGCATCCACTTAGGACGTTAGAGAAAGTCACGTTATAATGTAGCCAGTGCACCTGTACAGATAGTCACATTATAATGTAGCCAGTGCACCTGTACAGATAGTCACATTATAATGTAGCCAGTGCACCTGTATAGTCACGTTATAATGTAGCCAGTGCACCTGTACAGATAGTCACATTATAATGTAGCCAGTGCACCTGTATAGTCACATTATAATGTAGCCAGTGCACCTGTACAGTCACATTATAATGTAGCCAGTGCACCTGTACAGTCACGTTATAATGTAGCCAGTGCACCTGTACAGTCACGTTATAATGTAGCCAGTGCACCTGTACAGTCACGTTATAATGTAGCCAGTGCACCTGTACAGTCACGTTATAATGTAGCCAGTGCACCTGTACAGATAGTCACATTATAATGTAGCCAGTGCACCTGTATAGTCACGTTATAATGTAGCCAGTGCACCTGTACAGTCACGTTATAATGTAGCCAGTGCACCTGTACAGTCACATTATAATGTAGCCAGTGCACCTGTACAGTCACATTATAATGTAGCCAGTGCACCTGTACAGTCACATTATAATGTAGCCAGTGCACCTGTACAGTCACGTTATAATGTAGCCAGTGCACCTGTACAGTCACGTTATAATGTAGCCAGTACACCTGTACAGTCACGTTATAATGTAGCCAGTGCACCTGTACAGTCACGTTATAATGTAGCCAGTGCACCTGTACAGTCACGTTATAATGTAGCCAGTGCACCTGTACAGTCACGTTATAATGTAGCCAGTGCACCTGTACAGTCACGTTATAATGTAGCCAGTGCACCTGTACAGTCACTTTATAATGTAGCCAGTGCACCTGTACAGTCACATTATAATGTAGCCAGTGCACCTGTACAGATAGTCACGTTATAATGTAGCCAGTACACCTGTATAGTCACGTTATAATGTAGCCAGTGCACCTGTACAGATAGTCACATTATAATGTAGCCAGTGCACCTGTATAGTCACATTATAATGTAGCCAGTGTACCTGTACAGATAGTCACATTATAATGTAGCCAGTGCACCTGTATAGTCACATTATAATGTAGCCAGTGCACCTGTACAGTCACGTTATAATGTAGCCAGTGCACCTGTATAGTCACATTATAATGTAGCCAGTGCACCTGTACAGATAGTCACATTATAATGTAGCCAGTGCACCTGTATAGTCACATTATAATGTAGCCAGTGCACCTGTACAGTCACGTTATAATGTAGCCAGTGCACCTGTACAGTCACGTTATAATGTAGCCAGTGCACCTGTACAGATAGTCACGTTATAATGTAGCCAGTGCACCTGTACAGATAGTCACGTTATAATGTAGCCAGTGCACCTGTACAGTCACGTTATAATGTAGCCAGTGCACCTGTACAGTCACGTTATAATGTAGCCAGTGCACCTGTACAGTCACGTTATAATGTAGCCAGTGCACCTGTATAGTCACATTATAATGTAGCCAGTGCACCTGTACAGATAGTCACATTATAATGTAGCCAGTGCACCTGTATAGTCACATTATAATGTAGCCAGTGCACCTGTACAGTCACGTTATAATGTAGCCAGTGCACCTGTATAGTCACGTTATAATGTAGCCAGTGCACCTGTACAGTCACGTTATAATGTAGCCAGTGCACCTGTACAGATAGTCACGTTATAATGTAGCCAGTGCACCTGTACAGTCACGTTATAATGTAGCCAGTGCACCTGTACAGTCACGTTATAATGTAGCCAGTGCACCTGTACAGTCACATTATAATGTAGCCAGTGCACCTGTATAGACACGTTATAATGTAGCCAGTGCACCTGTATAGTCACGTTATAATGTAGCCAGTGCACCTGTACAGATAGTCACGTTATAATGTAGCCAGTGCACCTGTACAGTCACATTATAATGTAGCCAGTGCACCTGTATAGTCACATTATAATGTAGCCAGTGCACCTGTACAGTCACGTTATAATTTAGCCAGTGCACCTGTATAGTCACATTATAATGTAGCCAGTGCACCTGTATAGACACGTTATAACGTAGCCAGTGCACCTGTATAGTCACGTTATAATGTAGCCAGTACACCTGTATAGTCACATTATAATGTAGCCAGTGCACCTGTATAGTCACATTATAATGTAGCCAGTGTACCTGTATAGTCACATTATAATGTTGCCAGTGTACCTGTATAGTCACATTACAATGTAGCCAGTGCACCTGTATAAACACGTTATAACGTAGCCAGTGTACCTGTACAGATAGTCACATTATAATGTAGCCAGTGCACCTGTATAGTCACATTATAATGTAGCCAGTGCACCTGTACAGTCACATTATAATGTAGCCAGTGCACCTGTACAGTCACATTATAATGTAGCCAGTGCACCTGTACAGTCACGTTATAATTTAGCCAGTGCACCTGTATAGTCACATTATAATGTAGCCAGTGCACCTGTATAGACACGTTATAACGTAGCCAGTGTACCTGTGCAGATACTCACATTATAATGTAGCCAGTGCACCTGTATAGTCACATTATAATGTAGCCAGTGCACCTGTATAGTCACATTATAATGTAGCCAGTGCACCTGTACAGTCACGTTATAACTTAGCCAGTGCACCTGTATAGTCACATTATAATGTAGCCAGTGCACCTGTATAGACACGTTATAACGTAGCCAGTGTACCTGTACAGATAGTCACGTTATAATGAGGGAGGGGATTGCACAGACTGCAGTTAGTTGAACCTCACCCTGACTGCTGAAACAGATTTAATACACGCTTTATTTTCAGCAGAAGGAAAAAGAAATTGCAGTCAATGTCATTTGCTAATCCTACATGTACAGCTCACTTGTAGCAGGTAGCAGGTATCTCTCACAGAGCCGCTGCAGTCTCTTTCCCCAGGCAGTGAGAGAGTGACTGTCCAGCCTGACAGCCTTTTATCACACTCAGCCAGGTGCATACCTTAATTACCCTAATCTGAGGCTAGAGGCCCCGAAGACCAGGAATGGGCCTACTGGATTGAGCCCAGTTTCACTCTCCATCCATAACCCCAGGAACCCTTAGCCGACTTTTACCAAAGTCCAAAAGCTCTTTACAAAACAACTAAAACATTTTCCTGGGGTTTTTAAAACATGTACAGTAGGTCAGAAGTCTGGGATAAACATATTTGCCCTCAGACACTAGTCCAGTGTTCCTGTCACAAGGTATATTTTATAAATTTTACAGGGCCTAAATGTAGCACAGAATCGTAGATAGATAGATAGATAGATAGATAGATAGATAGATAGATAGATAGATAGATAGATAGATAGATAGATAGATAGAAGGGATATGTATAAAAAGGGGTGACCTTAAACGACGAGGCACATCTGCTGCATTCGGTGCCAGGCTTGGTCCTTGGGTCACAGGAGATATGTAAGTGGCCTATGCAGGCCTGATATTATACTAGCACAGCGCTGTGAGGAGAGTCACACAGTATTCCGGTACATGGGAAATGCGCAGTAACCTCCAGACACGGACGCACGGCAGCTGACTTGTTTGTGATGAAAGCGCCTGATGTTTGGAGTGCGGGCCGCTTTCAGGCACAGTTGGCCTTTCACATGTCTCTTCTGGGCTGCGCTGCCCGCGACGTAGAGTCAGTCGGGATCTCAATGAGCGCTCGCTGAAGCGAAATGATCCATCCTGACAACGGGTCATAAAGTGCTGTGAAGAACGGGCTGGGTAGTTATGGGGGTAACAAAGCATTTTACTTTTTTTTTTCTGAACGATGCCACTTGGCACATAAACCGCAGGCGTCACTTTCTTGGCTCGCCAGAACAGGGCACCTGTTTCCAAAGCCTGGGGAGGTGCCAAATACAGTACGACCGCGCTTACAGACTCCCTGTGACGCCGCTGTCAACGTGGCATAACGCGGCTATCCATCAGGCCACCACACCGTCCCGGCCTCACGTGTCATCCACGGGCAGGCAAATACAGGGCTCCTTTAAAGACGGAGACACGTTGCATCCAACTGGATCTATTAACATCACGCAGAGCGAGTGAAAAAAAGCTGAAATAATAATAAATAGTCGGTTTGTATTAATCAGCTGCGTACTGTGAACATGGGCGGACTGTTTGCTCGGGAATCGGAGGAAATAGAGGCAGGATGTGACAGGAAAATTGATACTTATCAGCTGCATCTGTCACATGTCTTCTTGTCCTGACAGGTCCTATTGATTTCACACATGTCCAAAGACAAATCATTTCTGCGCCTTTTCAATACTCAGAGCGGAGACGTGAAAAGAAGAAAAAAAAAAGTAAAATATAAAATTAACAAATATTTTCCCCCGCCGCCTGTGAGGACATAATATGGTTTCGGCTCATTACCTCTCACAAACATTCAGTCTAAATATTACTGTAACTGCCGCTTATTAATTATTTATATGTGTTATTACTCCAGCAGCGCCACGCACCAACATGGCTACATGGCTAGCAGGTGAGTAATGGGCCGGGAGAGTTGTGTAACGTTGGGAGATGTGACCAGAAGCTTACAATCTAATGGTGTATCCAGATTTCAGGGAGGAATTCCCTATGTGAGTGAAAGCAGAAAGAGAGGCGGTTTTGTAGAGAGACACCTACAGGCACACAGAGGTAGTACGCCCAGCTGTACACAAGGCACCCGCGTATACTGTATTTCTACCGAGCGGCCCTGCTGGAGGTACACCAGCTACGATTAGTCTGGATTCACCTCATTGTGTCATTTAGGGGGTGTATGTACTAAGCCTTGGAGATAGATAAAGTGGATGGAGATAAGGTACCAGACAATCAGCTCCTGTAATTTTTTTCCAACCCAACCTGTAACATGACAGTTAGGGGCTGATTGGCTGGTACTTTATCTCCATCATCTACTTTATCTCTCTCCAAGGCTTTGCACGTAGACCCCTAATTGTTAGTCACTTCCCTACTCTTCACAAAGTTCAACTGAAGTAAGTGTGGAGCAGGGTCCGACTCAGGAGAGAGCAATTACAGGGGATGCCGACAGTGAGAAACGACGGTAAGTACAAGGGGGCTAGGGTTAGGCTGCGGGACGGGAAGGGCCACCTCTCTCTCACACTCTCTCCTGGGCTGCCTGTCTCTCTCTCTCCTGGGCCGCCTCTCTCTTTCTCCTGGGCCGCCTCTCTCTCTCTCTCTCCTGGGCCGCCTCTCTCTCTCCTGGGCCGCCCCCCTCTCTCTCTGACCCTCTCCTGGGCCGCCTCTCTCTCCTAGGCCACCTCTCTCTCTCTCTCCTGGGCCGCCTCTCTCTCTCTCTCTCCTGGGCCGTTTCTCTCTCTCTCTCTCTCCTGGGCCGCCACTCTCTCTCCTGGGCCGCCACTCTCTCTCTCTCTCTCTCTCGTGGGCCGCCACTCTCTCTCTCTCTCTCTCCTGGGCCGCCACTCTCTCTCTCTCTCTCCTGGGCCGCCACTCTCTCTCTCCTGGGCCGCCACTCTCTCTCTCTCTCCTGGGCCGCCTCTCTCTCTCTCCTGGGCCGCCACTCTCTCTCTCTCTCTCCTGGGCCGCTTCTCTCTCTCTCTCCTGGGCCGCCACTCTCTCTCTCTCTCCTGGGCCGCCACTCTCTCTCTCTCCTGGGCCGCCACTCTCTCTCTCTCTCTCTCCTGGGCCGTTTCTCTCTCTCTCTCCTAGGCCGCCACTCTCTCTCTCTCTCTCCTGGGCCGCCACTCTCTCTCTCTCTCCTGGGCTGCCTTTCTCTCTCTCTCCTGGGCCGCCTCTCTTTCTCCTGGGCCGCCTCTCTCTCTCTCTCCTGGGCCGCCTCTCTCTCTCCTGGGCCGCCTCCCTCTCTCTCTGACCCTCTCCTGGGCCGCCTCTCTCTCCTAGGCCACCTCTCTCTCTCTCCTGGGCCGCCTCTCTCTCTCTCTCCTGGGCCGTTTCTCTCTCTCTCTCTCTCCTGGGCCGCCACTCTCTCTCTCTCTCTCTCCTGGGCCGCCACTCTCTCTCTTTCTCCTGGGCCGCCTCTCTCTCTCTCTCTCTCTTTCCTGGGCCGCCTCTCTCTCTCTCCTGGGCCGCCTCTCTCTCTCTCTCCTGGGCCGTTTCTCTCTCTCTCTCTCTCTCCTGGGCCGCCACTCTCTCTCTCTCCTGGGCCGCCACTCTCTCTCTCTCTCGTGGGCCGCCACTCTCTCTCTCTCTCTCCTGGGCCGCCACTCTCTCTCTCTCCTGGGCCGCCACTCTCTCTCCTGGGCCGCCACTCTCTCTCCTGGGCCGCCACTCTCTCTCTCTCTCTCTCTCTCTCCTGGGCCGCCACTCTCTCTCTCTCCTGGGCCGCTTCTCTCTCTCTCTCCTGGGCCGCCACTCTCTCTCTCTCTCTCCTGGGCCGCCACTCTCTCTCTCCTGGGCCGCCACTCTCTCTCTCTCTCTCCTGGGCCGCCACTCTCTCTCTCTCTCTCCTGGGCCGCCACTCTCTCTCTCTCCTGGGCCGCCACTCTCTCTCTCTCCTGGGCTGCCTTTCTCTCTCTCTCCTGGGCCGCCTCTCTCTCTCTCTCCTGGGCCGCCTCTCTCTCTCCTGGGCCGCCCCCCTCTCTCTCTGACCCTCTCCTGGGCCGCCTCTCTCTCCTAGGCCACCTCTCTCTCTCTCCTGGGCCGCCTCTCTCTCTCTCTCCTGGGCCGTTTCTCTCTCTCTCTCCTGGGCCGCCACTCTCTCTCTCTCTCTCTCTCCTGGGCCGCCACTCTCTCTCTCTCTCTTTCTCCTGGGCCGCCTCTCTCTCTCTCTCCTGGGCCGCCTCTCTCTCTCCTGGGCCGCCCCCCTCTCTCTCTCTCTCTCCTGGGCCGCCCCTCTCTCTCTGACCCTCTCCTGGGCCGCCTCTCTCTCTCTCTCCTGGGCCGCCACACTCTCTCTCTCCTGGGCCGCCACACTCTCTCTCTCCTGGGCCGCCACACTCTTTCTCCTGGGCCGCACCCCTCTCTCTCTCTCCTGGGCCGCCCCCCTCTCTCTCTCTCCTGGGCAGCCACTCTCTCTCTCTCTCCTGGGCCGCCACTCTCTCTCTCTCCTGGGCCGCCTCTCTCTCTCCCTTTACTGGGACGCCTCTTTCTCTCTCTCTCCTGGGCCGCCTCTCTCTTTCCCTTTCCTGGGATGCCTCTCTCTCTCTCACACTTGGAAGTAGCAGTGTGGAGAAAGTAGCATGGATACTCCTATACGCTATATTCTGTACATAACATTTCATGAAACGTAGATGAAAGCTTCCCGTGTACGGATTGTTACTGTGCAGCCGGCAGCTTCAGTTAGATAAATGCCTTCCCCACTTGAATGAGGCCATTGCCTGCTCTATTCATCCCCATTATGTTGCAGTACAGAATAAACCTTCTCATGTCGGGGTAAGCAGACATTGTCATGTCCTGGATTGTTACATGTGTAGGTGTAAAGAGAACTCATCTAAATGGAGGATGAGGCACTTCAGCTTCCAGAGAAACACTGCTCCATCACGGTATACAGCGACGGGGGATGCACCCAATCCATATCTTATACTGTCACCAAGTGATGATAGAAAGACGTCCGCCAAAGCAGGGATCCTCTGTACTGCTTCCAACTAGCTCTCAGTGTCTGCATCACATGCCACCCATCTACCCGGGATACAATGACCCTGACCCCCTACTACACATCACACCCTAATACACATCACACCCTGACTCCCTTCTACACATCACACCCTGACCCCTACTACACATCACACCCTGACCCCCTAATACACATCACACCCTCACCCCCTAATACACATCACACCCTGACCCCCTACTGCACATCACACCATGACCCCCTAATACACATCACACCCTGACACCCTAAAACACATCATACCCTGACCCCCTACCCCTACTACACATCACACCCTCACACCCTAATACACATCACACCCTGACCACCTACTACACATCACACCCTCACACCCTAATACACATCACACCCTGACTCCCTTCTACACATCACACCCTGATCCCCTACTACACGTCACACCTTGGCCCCCTACTACATGTCACATCCTGACCCCCTACTACACGTCACACCCTGACCCCCTACTACACATCACACCCTCACACCCTAATACACATCACACCCTGATCCCCTACTACACATCACACCCTCACACCCTAATACACATCACACCCTGACCCCCTACTACACATCACACCCTCACACCCTAATACACATCACACCCTCACACCCTAATACACATCACACACTGACTCCCTTCTACACATCACACCCTGACCCCCCTACTACACGTCACACCTTGGCCCCCTACATGTCACATCCTGACCCCTTACTACACATCACACCCTGACCCCCTACTACACATCACACCTTCACCCCCTACTACACATCACACCCTCACACCCTAATACACATCACACCCTGACTCCCTTCTACACATCACAACCTGACCCCCTACTACACATCACACCCTGACCACCTACTACACATCACACCCTCACACCCTAATACACGTCACACCCTGACCCCCTACTACACGTCACATCCTGACCCCCTACTACACATCACACCCTGACCCCCTACTACACATCACACCCTCACACCCTAATACACATCACACCCTGACCCCCTACTACACGTCACATCCTGACCCCCTACTACACGTCACATCCTGACCCCCTACTACACATCACACCCTCACCCCCTACTACACATCACACCCTCACACCCTAATACACATCACACCCTGACTCCCTTCTACACATCACACCCTGACCCCCTACTACACATCACACCCTGACCACCTACTACACATCACACCCTGACCCCCTACTACACATCACACCCTCACACCCTAATACACGTCACACCCTGGCCCCCTACTACATGTCACACCCTGACCCCCTACTACACATCACACCCTGACCCCCTACTACACATCACACCCTCACACCCTAATACAAGTCACACCCTGATCCCCTACTACACGTCACATCCTGACCCCCTACTACACGTCACATCCTGACCCCCTACTACACATCACACCCTCACCCCCACTACACATCACACCCTCACACCCTAATACACATCACACCCTGACCCCCTACTACATGTCACATCCTGACCCCCTACTACACATCACACCCTGACCCCCTACTACACATCACACCCTGACCCCCTACTACACATCACACCCTGACCCCCTACTACACATCACACCCTCACACCCTAATACACGTCACACCCTGACCCCCTACTACACGTCACACCCTGGCCCCCTACTACATGTCACACGCTGACCCCCTACTACACATCACACCCTGACCCCCTACTACACATCACACCCTGACTCCCTTCTACACATCACACCCTGGCCCCCTACTACAAATCACACCCTCACACCCTAATACACGTCACACCCTGACCCCCTACTACACGTTACATCCTGACCCCCTACTACACGTCACATCCTGACCCCCTACTACACATCACACCCTGTCCCCCTACTACACATCACACCCTCACACCCTAATACACATCACACCCTGACCCCCTACTACACGTCACACCCTGACCCCCTACTACACGTCACACCCTGACCCCCTACTACACATTACACCCTCACCCCCTACTACACATTACACCCTCACCCCCTACTACACATCACACCCTCACACCCTAATACACATCACACCCTGACCCCCTACTACACATCACACCCTGACCCCCTACTACACATCACACCCTGACCACCTACTACACATCACACCATGGCCCCCTACTACACGTCACATCCTGACCCCCTACTACACATAACACCCTACTACATGTCACATCCTGACCCCCTACTACATGTCACACCCTGACCCCCTACTACACATCACACCCTGACCCCCTACTACACATCACACCCTCACACCCTAATACACATAACACCCTGACACCCTACTACACGTCACATCCTGACCCCCTACTTCACGTCACATCCTGACCCCCTACTACACATCACACCCTGGCCCCCTACTACACATCACACCCTCACACCCTAATACACATCACACCCTGACCCCCTACTACACGTCACATCCTGACCCCCTACTACACATCACACCCTCACACCCTACTACACATCACACCCTCACACCCTAATACACATCACACCCTGACACCCTACTACACGTGACATCCTGACCCCCTACTACAAATCACACCCTCACACCCTAATACACATAACACCCTGACACCCTACTACATGTCACATCCTGACCCTCTACTACACATCACACCCTGACCACCTACTACACATCACACCCTGACCCCCTACTACACATCACACCCTGACCACCTACTACACATCACACCCTGGCCCCCTACTACATGTCACATCCTGACCCTCTACTACACATCACACCCTGACCCCCTACTACACATCACACCCTCACACCCTAATACACATCACACCCTGACCCCCTACTACACGTCACACCCTGACCCCCTACTACACGTCACATCCTGACCCCCTACTACACGTCACATCCTGACCCACTACTACGCATCACACCCTCACACCCTAATACACATAATACCCTGACACCCTACACGTCACATCCTGACCCCCTAATACACGTCACATCCTGACCCCCTACTACACATCACATCCTCACACCCTAATACATATAACACCCTGACACCCTACTACATGTCACATCCTGACCCCGTACTACACATCACACCCTGACCCCCTACTACACATCACACCCTCACACCCTAATAAACATAACACCCTGACACCCTACTACACGTCACATCCTGACCCCCTACTACACATCACACCCTGGTCCCCTACTACACATCACACCCTCACACCCTAATACACATCACACCCTGACCCCCAACTACACATCACACCCTCACACCCTAATACACATCACACCCTGACCCTCTACTACACATCACACCCTAACTCCCTTCTACATATCACACCCTGACCCCCTACTACACATCACACCCTCACACCCTAATACACATCACACCATGACCCTCTACTACACATCACACCCTGACTCCCTTCTACACATCACACCCTGACCCCCTACTACACATCACACCCTCACACCCTAATACACATCACATCCCTGACCCCCTACTACACATCACGTCCCTGACCCCCTACAACACATCACACCCTGACCCCTTACTACACATCACACCCTGACCTATTACTACATATTATACCCTGACCCCCTACTACACATCACACCCTGACCCCTTACTACACATCATGTCCCTGACCCCTTATAGCACATCACAACGCTGACCCATCGCACCAAATCATGTCCCTGACCTGTGGCAGCACATCTCGTTCCTGACCCATTGTAGCACATCACACCACTAATCCATTGCAGCACATCACACCCCTAATCCATTGCAGCACATAACAATGCTGACCCCTTACAGAACATCCTGTTCCTGACCCGCTACAGCACATCCAGACTCTGACCCGCTGCAGCACATCATGTCCCTGACCCATTGCAGCACATGGCAGTGGGAGCTGTGGGCACTGTAAGGTATAATGAAGCACAGTGCTGCCAGACTGAAGTCTTCTTCTCTCCTGTCAGGAGGAGACCTGGTGCCAAATCCCCCTGTAACAAGCAGACGGATCACTAATTGCATGACGTTTTTGGCAGGTGCATCCATTTTCATGAAGCCTGACGGAAGAGCTCACATCAGACAGCAGCGTTACTCACAGTTCATTTACCTCAGGGAAACCTGTGGGTGTCAGACTATGCTGCAGCTGGAGACACGCTTCCGTAGTGCCACCATGCCATACCCTCACCCTGGAAGCAACCATTGTCTGGGCGGAGAACTGATGGTTCACAGGACGTACTGATTACATCAGTGAGGCACGAGCCACTTCAGGGCCTACCCAATAAAAACCTAACTGTTGCTATACATTAAACGCAGCGTTTCCCAGAGACCGTGTTACCATCGTCCTCGTGGTAATAACATCTTCGACAGACTACTCCACAGCATCATTCTGTATCATCTGCAAGATGATGCTATTACTTCCAACATCTACATCATTTACACATCAATTAAATATCACTGGTCCCAAGGCTGGACCTGATGCAGCATTTATAACCCTAGTCCCAATAGAGCATAACCCAGTGATTACCATTGTGTAGACCACTAATCTCTCACTTCTACGCAATTGCCGGCGACGCACAATGTCACACGGTTTCCAAAAATATAAATAGAGGACATATATTCCCCTCGTTGTCATACAGTGACAGAGCAGAATTCCTGTATACGGAATCAGTACCTATAGTAGATCATTGCTGGCGTGTACTGAGGTGATTTTCTACAGTATATTCTGTATTGTGGTCACTTAGCAAATGTTGGAATATCAGGCAAACTGCAGATGTTTCTTATCAGTTACTTATATAGCGCACACATATACTGCAGCGCCGTACAGAGACAACTCAAGTTATTCACATCAGTCCTTGCACCAGTGGAGCTTACAAGCCACATTCCCTATCACACTCATGGTTTATGAAAGGCCAATAAACCTACCAGTATGATTTTGGGATGTGTGAGGAAATTCATACAAATAAAAGGGAGAACATATAAACTCCACGCCAACATAGAATAGTCAGAAATTGAAATTCAGGGCTGTGGGGCAGTAATGTTACCCACAACACCCCAATATATATATAAAAGCACAGATCTGACAAACTGGGAAAATATTTTGTAAAGAACAAACACTCTCCACAGACCCCACCAGCACCAGCAAAGAGGAAGCAATGGGTGCAACAGGGAATATCTTCCCTCCAAGCTTGCGCAGAAATGCATGAAGTGTGAAGAACCAGCACGTGAGAGAGAAATGAAATCACAGCAGGAATGATAAATGGGCGCCTGGACTGCCATAATAAAGGGGATTTAACATCGAGGGACTTCCCTGTCTAATCCATCTGTCTGTGCTATGGCGTGGGAAAGCCGTTTAGTGTCCCCATTAAACTAATCTCCTTAATTTCATTCATAAGATGAGATACAGCGGGGACATCAATCTTCCTCCGGGGACAGAGGCGGCTCCCTACAGCCTATGGGAGATGCATGTAATCGTGTGTTTGCCGACGTCTGGTCCCCATAACTCGCGTGGTCCGCGAAAGCACATGCGGTTTCCAGGTGCAACGGAAGACCCACTGCGCATGCGGTTTCCAGGTGCAACGGAAGACCCACTGAGCATGCGGTTTCCAGGAGCAACGGAAGACCCACTGAGCATGCAATTTCCAGGTGCAACGGAAGACCCACTGTGCATGCGGTTTCCAGGTGCAACGGAAGACCCACTGCGCATGCGGTTTCCAGGTGCAACGGAAGACCCACTGCGCATGCGATTTCCAGGTGCAACGGAAGACCCACTGAGCATGCGGTTTCCAGGAGCAACGGAAGACCCACTGAGCATGCGATTTCCAGGTGCAACGGAAGACCCACTGCGCAGGCGATTTCCAGGTGCAACGGAAGACCCACTGAGCATGCGGTTTCCAGGTGCCACTGGAGACCCACTGAGCATGCGCCTTGCGGAAGTGGGGCACAGCAAATGTTTGCATCTGGGCCCAACACCCGCCAGTTCCGCCACTGGTTACTTGTGTTTCCTATTTCAGTTTTAAACCACCGAAATGGGAAAAATTGTTTAATCAGGGCCTGCGGAAACAGAGGAATAACTAATAAAATAAACTGTTAAAGCCGTAAGTCCATCCTGGGAGCGGGCAGTAACTGGACAGATTTTCAGAGATGTTTTATTGAATTATTAACGGTTGTTTATATAGCGCACATATATTCCGCTGCACCAGTGGCGCTTACAATCTATATCCCCGTTCAAATATTATCATGTTCTTAGAGGATGGGGGGAAAGCGGCGGACGGGGTGAAACCTGCTTTGCTCCATCTACAAATATTCATTTTTATTCTACTTGAGTATTTGTTAAAGGAAACACTAACATCCTTGCTATAGGATTTTTCCTAGTTTCTATGATGGTGTTAAGTTCCATTACTTGACTGCTCTTACCCATTACCCCTTTGTCTGCTCCCAGGGGTCTGCAGCCAATTTATAAAGAGATGAGAATTATCTCACTGTATAATAGCTTGGTGGTACAGCGTGGCGGCACAGGGTATGTGTGAAATCACCGAGGTGTCATATGACCTGGCCTTGAAAGGATCATAAACATAACGGTGAGCAGAAAGGTGGCAATTTTTAAAAAACAAACAAACAGAATAAAATAATAATTAGTTCAGGACCTGTGGGAAGGACATTATGTTACACCCCTTGCAGAGCTGCGCAAAAAGGTGAACAGAACGATGGGGGTCATTCCGGCCCGTTCACATGCAGCGGTTCTTCACTGCGGTGCGAACGGGTCGGGACTGCGGCTGCACGGCGCCCGCAATGCGCACGCGCGTCGTAAGCACGCGACGCCACCAGCGCATAAAGTGATTGCAGCGGCGATTGCATGAAGACCGACAGGCGGGAGGCGTTCCGGGGCGGCAACTGACCGTTTTCAAGGCGTGGTGAGGCGAACGCAGGTGGATCCAGGCGTTTGGAGGGCGGATAATCTGACGTTAATCCTGGGACATTCGTCGCTGGATCCGTCGCACAGGGTAAGTATGTCCAGGGCTGGTCTTGTTTTGCAGGAAACTTTTTTTGCATAGCAGGGCTGCACAAGCGATCGCACCCTGCTATGCTAAAATACACTCCCCATAGGCGGCGTCTAGTTGATCGCACGAGCAGCAAAACGTTGCTACGTGATTCAACTTGGAATGAGGGCAAATGGGGGTAATTCAGATTTGATCGCAGCAGCAAATTTGTTAGCAGTTGGGCAAAACCATGTGCAGTGCAGGTGGGGCAGATGTAACATGTGCAGAGAGAGTTAGATTTGGGTGGGTTATTTTGTTTCTGTGCAGGGTAAATACTGGCTGCTTTATTTATACACTGCAATTTAGATTTCAGTTTGAACACACCCCAATCAACTCTAACTCTCTCTGCACATGTTACATCTGCCCCACCTGCACTGCACATGGGGGGTCATTCCGAGTTGTTCGCTCGGTAAAATTCTTCGCATCGCAGCGATTTTCCGCTTAATGCGCATGCGCAATGTCCGCACTGCGACTGCGCCAAGTAAATTTGCTATGCACTTAGGAATTTTACTCACGGCTTTTTCATCGGTCTGGCTATCGTAATGTGATTGACAGGAAATGGGTGTTACTGGGCGGAAACAGGCCGTTTTATGGGCGTGTGGGAAAAAACGCTACCGTTTCCGGAAAAAACGCAGGAGTGGCCGGAGAAACGGGGGAGTGTCTGGGCGAACGCTGGGTGTGTTTGTGACGTCAAACCAGGAACGACAAGCACTGAACTGATCGCATATGCCGAGTAAGTCTGAAGCTACTCAGAAACTGCTACGAGGTGTGTAATCGCAATATTGCGATTACTTCGTTCGCAAATTTAAGAAGCTAAGATTCACTCCCAGTAGGCGGCGGCTTAGCGTGTGTAACTCTGCTAAAATCGCCTTGCGACCGATCAACTCGGAATGAGGGCCATGGTTTTGCCAAACTGCTAACAAATTTGCTGCTGCGATCAGGTCTGAATTAGGCCCAATGTTGGAGCAAGTTGTCCCTTTCATTTGTGGATTCTGTTACCACGATATGATGCCAAGTGTGCCTTAAATAACCCGTCTCCCCACAGGTTGTCCTGAATACATGCCAGAAATGTCTCTTCCCAATGACTTACTGTAAGTGTTTGATAAAGATCAACTGCAGAACCTGTAACTTCCGCAATGAATAGCAGCCTTGTATAAAGCACTCTAATTTCGGAATATTTTTAATACGTTCCCATGCGTGTTTTGCATTCGTGAAGGCAGAGGTGCCACAATTTCTTAGTGCCTCCAGCGCTTCTGATTGTCATTTACAGATATGTCTTCATCAGATTCTGCACCCAGACCCAGTACCCGAGTCTTCAGCTTTCCTCTCCACAATCTGCAGCTCGGCCGGTCTGCTCCCTACGGCTCTCATCTCTCGTTCCCCTCCCATCACTCCCCAGAGTGCAACCATTGTGCCGCTCAAATGCAATCACCCAACTTGCTGTGGAAACGGAGAGCATTTGCCACGGGGCAGAGGCCCGCTGTGCCGGGTTGTGTTATAAATGAGTGGCACGGGGCCGCCTATGTCACACATCAATAACAGAGATGAGCAGCTGAGATTCAGTTTAATCCGACACATACGAGATACGCAAACCCACGACGCACATCGGACAACAGGAGCAAAACAAACGCGCCAATTATATCAGTTTATTTCTACGCGTCAAAGAGGAATCTGGACAAGTGATGTGATTATTGCAGGAGAACTCGGCGACGTGTCAGGGAGAGGAGACTCAGAGGCCGCAAATTACTCTCACTGTCATCAGAGGGATACCGGATGATTGAGGATATTGATTAACTGGCCAGAGGAGGAATGAACACAAGCCGGAGCCTTGGCTGTATATACAGGACTATAGTGTCATAACTGGCCAGAGGAGGAATGAACACAAGCCGGAGCCTCGGCTGTATATACAGGACTATAGTGTCATAACTGGCCAGAGGAGGAATGAACACAAGCCGGAGCCTCGGCTGTATATACAGGACTATAGTGTCATAACTGGCCAGAGGAGGAATGAACACAAGCCGGAGCCTCGGCTGTATATACAGGACTATAGTGTCATAACTGGCCAGAGGAGGAATGAACACAAGCCGGAGCCTCGGCTGTATATACAAGACTATAGGGTCGTAACTGGCCAGAGGAGGAATGAACACAAGCCGGAGCCTCGGCTGTATATACAGGACTATAGTGTAGTAACTGGCCAGAGGAGGACTGAACACAAGCCGGAGCCTCGGCTGTATATACAGGACTATAGTGTCATAACAGGCCAGAGGAGGAATGAACACAAGCCGGAGCCTCGGCTGTATATACAGGACTATAGTGTCATAACTGGCCAGAGGAGGACTGAACACAAGCCGGAGCCTCGGCTGTATATACAGGACTATAGTGTCATAACTGGCCAGAGGAGGAATGAACACAAGCCGGAGCATCGACTGTATATACAAGACTATAGGGTCGTAACTGGCCAGAGGAGGAATGAACACAAGCCGGAGCATCGACTGTATATACAAGACTATAGGGTCGTAACTGGCCAGAGGAGGAATGAACACAAGCCGGAGCATCGGCTGTATATACAGGACTATAGTGTCATAACTGGCCAGAGGAGGAATGAACACAAGCCGGAGCATCGACTGTATATACAGAACTATAGTGTCATAACTGGCCAGAGGAGGAATGAACACAAGCCGGAGCCTCGGCTGTATATACAGGACTATAGTGTCGTAACTGGCCAGAGGAGGAATGAACACAAGCCGGAGCCTCGGCTGTATATACAGGACTATAGTGTCGTAACTGGCCAGAGGAGGAATGAACACAAGCCGTAGCATTGGCTGTATATACAGAACTATAGTGTCATAACTGGCCAGAGGAGGAATGAACACAATCCGGAGCCTCGGCTGTATATACAGAACTATAGGGTCATAACTGGCCAGAGGAGGAGTGAACACAAGCCGGAGCATCGACTGTATATACAAGACTATAGGGTCGTAACTGGCCAGAGGAGGAATGAACACAAGCCGGAGCATCGGCTGTATATACAGGACTATAGTGTTATAACTGGCCAGAGGAGGAATGAACACAAGCCGGAGCATCGACTGTATATACAGGACTATAGTGTCATAACTGGCCAGAGGAGGAATGAACACAAGCCGGAGCCTCGGCTGTATATACAGGACTATAGTGTCGTAACTGGCCAGTGGAGGAATGAACACAAGCCGGAGCATCGACTGTATATACAGGACTATAGTGTCGTAACTGGCCAGAGGAGGAATGAACACAAGCCGGAGCCTCGGCAGGTATATACAGGACTATAGTGTCGTAACTGGCCAGAGGAGGAATGAACACAAGCCGGAGCCTCGGCTGTATATACAGGACTATAGTGTCATAACTGGCCAGAGGAGGAATGAACACAAGCCGGAGCCTCGGCAGGTATATACAGGACTATAGTGTCGTAACTGGCCAGAGGAGGAATGAACACAAGCCGGAGCCTCGGCTGTATATACAGGACTATAGTGTCATAACTGGCGAGAGGAGGAATGAACACAAGCCGGAGCCTCGGCTGTATATACAGGACTATAGTGTCATAACTGGCCAGAGGAGGAATGAACACAAGCCGAATCCTCGGCTGTATATACAGAACTATAGGGTCGTAACTGGCCAGAGGAGGAATGAACACAAGCCGGAGCCTCGGCAGGTATATACAGGACTATAGTGTCGTAACTGGCCAGAGGAGGAATGAACACAAGCCGGAGCCTCGGCTGTATATACAGGACTATAGTGTCATAACTGGCCAGAGGAGGAATGAACACAAGCCGGAGCCTCGGCTGTATATACAGAACTATAGGGTCATAACTGGCCAGAGGAGGAATGAACACAAGCCGGAGCCTCGGCTGATATACAGGACTATAGTGTCATAACTGGCCAGAGGAGGAATGAACACAAGCCGTAGCATCGGCTGTATATACAGGACTATAGTGTCATAACTGGCCAGAGGAGGACTGAACACAAGCCGGAGCCTCGGCTGTATATACAGGACTATAGTGTCGTAACTGGCCAGAGGAGGAATGAACACAAGCCGGAGCCTCGGCTGTATATACAGGACTATAGTGTCATAACTGGCCAGAGGAGGAATGAACACAAGCCGGAGCATCGACTGTATATACAAGACTATAGGGTCGTAACTGGCCAGAGGAGGAATGAACACAAGCCGGAGCATCGACTGTATATACAGGACTATAGTGTCGTAACTGGCCAGAGGAGGAATGAACACAAGCCGGAGCCTCGGCTGTATATACAGGACTATAGTGTCATAACTGGCCAGAGGAGGAATGAACACAAGCCGGAGCCTCGGCTGTATATACAGGACTATAGTGTCATAACTGGCCAGAGGAGGAATGAACACAAGCCGGAGCATCGACTGTATATACAAGACTATAGGGTCGTAACTGGCCAGAGGAGGAATGAACACAAGCCGGAGCATCGACTGTATATACAGGACTATAGTGTCGTAACTGGCTAGAGGAGGAATGAACACAAGCCGGAGCCTCGGCTGTATATACAGGACTATAGTGTCATAACTGGCCAGAGGAGGAATGAACACAAGCCGGAGCCTCGGCTGTATATACAGGACTATAGTGTCATAACTGGCCAGAGGAGGAATGAACACAAGCCGAATCCTCGGCTGTATATACAGAACTATAGGGTCGTAACTGGCCAGAGGAGGAATGAACACAAGCCGGAGCCTCGGCAGGTATATACAGGACTATAGTGTCGTAACTGGCCAGAGGAGGAATGAACACAAGCCGGAGCCTCGGCTGTATATACAGAACTATAGGGTCATAACTGGCCAGAGGAGGAATGAACACAAGCCGGAGCCTCGGCTGTATATACAGGACTATAGTGTCATAACTGGCCAGAGGAGGAATGAACACAAGCCGTAGCATCGGCTGTATATACAGGACTATAGTGTCATAACTGGCCAGAGGAGGACTGAACACAAGCCGGAGCCTCGGCTGTATATACAGGACTATAGGGTCGTAACTGGCCAGAGGAGGAATGAACACAAGCCGGAGCATCGACTGTATATACAAGACTATAGGGCCGTAACTGGCCAGAGGAGGAATGAACACAAGCCGGAGCATCGACTGTATATACAGGACTATAGTGTCGTAACTGGCCAGAGGAGGAATGAACACAAGCCGGAGCATCGACTGTATATACAGGACTATAGTGTCGTAACTGGCCAGTGGAGGAATGAACACAAGCCGGAGCATCGACTGTATATACAGGACTATAGTGTCATAACTGGCGAGAGGAGGAATGAACACAAGCCGGAGCCTCGGCTGTATATACAGGACTATAGTGTCATAACTGGCCAGAGGAGGAATGAACACAAGCCGAATCCTCGGCTGTATATACAGAACTATAGGGTCGTAACTGGCCAGAGGAGGAATGAACACAAGCCGGAGCCTCGGCAGGTATATACAGGACTATAGGGTCGTAACTGGCCAGAGGAGGAATGAACACAAGCCGGAGCCTCGGCTGTATATACAGGACTATAGTGTCGTAACTGGCCAAAGGAGGAATGAACACAAGCCGGAGCATTGACTGTATATACAGAACTATAGGGTCGTAACTGGCCAGAGGAGGAATGAACACAAGCCGGAGCATCGACTGTATATACAGGACTATAGTGTCGTAACTGGCCAGAGGAGGAATGAACACAAGCCGGAGCCTCGGCTGTATATACAGGACTATAGTGTCATAACTGGCCAGAGGAGGAATGAACACAAGCCGGAGCCTCGGCTGTATATACAGGACTATAGTGTCATAACTGGCCAGAGGAGGAATGAACACAAGCCGGAGCCTCGGCTGTATATACAGGACTATAGTGTCATAGCTGGCCAGAGGAGGACTGAACACAAGCCGGAGCATCGACTGTATATACAAGACTATAGGGTCGTAACTGGCCAGAGGAGGAATGAACACAAGCCGGAGCATCGACTGTATATACAAGACTATAGGGTCGTAACTGGCCAGAGAAGGAATGAACACAAGCCGGAGCATCGACTGTATATACAGGACTATAGTGTCATAACTGGCCAGAGGAGGAATGAACACAAGCCGGAGCCTCGGCTGTATATACAGGACTATAGTGTCATAACTGGCCAGAGGAGGAATGAACACAAGCCGGAGCCTCGGCTGTATATACAGGACTATAGTGTCATAACTGGCCAGAGGAGGACTGAACACAAGCCGGAGCATCGACTGTATATACAGGACTATAGTGTCGTAACTGGCCAGAGGAGGAATGAACACAAGCCGGAGCCTCGGCTGTATATACAGGACTATAGTGTCGTAACTGGCCAAAGGAGGAATGAACACAAGCCGGAGCCTCGGCTGTATATACAGGACTATAGTGTCATAACTGGCCAGAGGAGGAATGAACACAAGCCGGAGCCTCGGCTGTATATACAGGACTATAGTGTCGTAACTGGCCAGAGGAGGAATGAACACAAGCCGGAGCCTCGGCTGTATATACAGGACTATAGTGTCTTAACTGGCCAGAGGAGGAATGAACACAAGCCGGAGCCTCGGCTGTATATACAGGACTATAGTGTCGTAACTGGCCAGAGGAGGAATGAACACAAGCCGGAGCCTCGGCTGTATATACAGGACTATAGTGTCGTAACTGGCCAGAGGAGGAATGAACACAAGCCGGAGCCTCGGCTGTATATATAGGACTATAGTGTCGTAACTGGCCAGAGGAGGAATGAACACAAGCCGGAGCCTCGGCTGTATATACAGGACTATAGTGTCATAACTGGCCAGAGGAGGAATGAACACAAGCCGGAGCCTCGGCTGTATATACAGAACTATAGTGTCGTAACTGGCCAGAGGAGGAATGAACACAAGCCGGAGCCTCGGCTGTATATATAGGACTATAGTGTCGTAACTGGCAAGAGGAGGAATGAACACAAGCCGGAGCCTCAGCTGTATATACAGGACTATAGTGTCGTAACTGGCCAGAGGAGGAATGAACACAAGCCGGAGCATCGACTGTATATACAAGACTATAGGGTCGTAACTGGCCAGAGGAGGAATGAACACAAGCCGGAGCATCGACTGTATATACAGGACTATAGTGTCGTAACTGGCCAAAGGAGGAATGAACACAAGCCGGAGCCTCGGCTGTATATACAGGACTATATATGTCGTAACTGGCCAAAGGAGGAATGAACACAAGCCGGAGCCTCGGCTGTATATACAGGACTATAGTGTCATAACTGGCCAGAGGAAGAATGAACACAAGCCGGAGCCTCGGCTGTATATACAGGACTATAGTGTCATAACTGGCCAGAGGAGGAATGAACACAAGCCGGAGCCTCGGCTTTATATATAGGACTATAGTGTCATAACTGGCCAGAGGAGGAATGAACACAAGCCGGAGCCTCGGCTGTATATACAGAACTATAGTGTCATAACTGGCCAGTGGAGGAATGAACACAAGCCGGAGCCTCGGCTGTATATACAGGACTATAGTGTCATAACTGGCCAGAGGAGGAATGAACACAAGCCGGAGCCTCGGCTGTATATACAGAACTATAGGGTCGTAACTGGCCAGAGGAGGAATGAACACAAGCCGGAGCCTCGGCTGTATATACAGAACTATAGTGTCATAACTGGCCAGAGGAGGAATGAACACAAGCCGGAGCCTCGGCTGTATATACAGAACTATAGGGTCGTAACTGGCCAGAGGAGGAGTGAACACAAGCCGGAGCCTCGGCTGTATATACAGAACTATAGTGTCATAACTGGCCAGAGGTGGAATGAACACAAGCCGGAGCATCGGCTGTATATACAGAACTATATGGTCGTAACTGGCCAGCGGAGATATGGGGTTTGCCAAAAACATTCAATAAAAACAAGCAAAGCCCCTCACAAAGGGAAATCTCTGCAGGTCTGCAAAATAAAGCAATGTACAAACTGACGGGTTCAGTATTATTTACCGACGGACACAATACCAAAATGTTGACACGTCGAAATGCCGACATCCATTATACCTTCACGTTCAAAATGCCGACATAGTCTGAATACTGACATTTGAAATGCAGACATTTCAAAATACCGACATGAGTTGTGTCAATGTCAACATAGGTCGACATGGACACCATGTAAATGTGTCGCTGCACTCGACATGCTTCGGGCACGGTGCCTATTATATTCCCCCTCCAGATGTAACATGTGCAGAGAGAGTTAGATTTGGGTGGGGTGTGTTCAATCTGCAATCTAATTTGCAGTGTAAAAAAAAAGCAGCCAGTATTTACCCTGCACAGAAACAAAATAGCCCACCCAAATCTAACTCTCTCTGCACATGTTACATCTGCCCCACCTGCAGTGCACATGGTTTTGCCCAACTGCTAAAAAATGTCCTGCTGCGATCAACTCAGAATTACCCCCATCATTAAGTAATAGAGCAGGAATGACCATCAGAGCATGAAACTATTTATAGTTAACCTGTAGATGATTTATACCACCGAGGATTGCCAACAATGGTATCATCACAGATGGCCATACCTAGCCAGTAATACTGCTGCACTGCCACCGGGAACATCCCAAGGATGCCATGGTAGCACACTCTGCAGCTTGTGGAGGCACAATGCTCTACTTCCTAGGGTCGGCGGCCCCGCCCATTGGCATGATGACCTGTATGTTGTAATACGGGAGGTGCAAATACATTTATTATGATTGCATGCAAGGTAAGTACAGGCTGCTTTTGCATGTAGCCCACACATGCTGGGCAGCTTTATTCCTACACTGCAATTTATATTTCAGCTAGAACACGCCGCTCACAAGCATAAACCTCTCTGCACATATTACACCCCCACCTTGCAGTGTAACATGGTTTTAAAAAAAGGTGCAAAGTTACTCCTCTGAGTCTCCACTTTTCTCAGCACTATGGGGGTCATTCAGACCTGATCGCACGCAAGCAATTTTTTTGCAGTGCTGCGATCAGTCAGTCGCCGCCTACAGTTTCTGCACAGCTCAGGACTTACTCAGCCGCTGCGATGATCCGGCCAGGAGCCGACGTCAGGAATCTTCCTTCCAAACGGCTGGGAGCGCCTGCGTTTTTTCGGACACTCCCTAGAAACGGTCAGTTGACACCCACAAACGGCCTCTTCCTGTCAATCTTCTTGCGATCTCCCGTGCGATCGAATTCTTCGTGAAACCTGTCGCTGTCTGGCGATCCCCGTCGCCGAAGGCGATGCGCCTGTGCATTGCGGGGCATACGCATGCGCAGTTCTGACCTGATCGCAGCGCTGCGAAAAAACGTAGCGTGCAATCAGGTCTGAATGACCCCCTATGACCAAGCCCCTGTGTCTCTCCTGAATCCAAGTCTTCAGGATGACTATTCAGCTTCTGCATTAGACCCTCTGAAGGGAAATGCAGCTTCCATGAAGATGCCATAAATGGATAGCATCAAACTTTTGTCATGCAAATATTAATCCCCGTCCCCCGTCAGCGATCCCCTGTAATACTTGTAAGAGGCAGCCGGCAGAATACGGGTCAGCGCCCTTCGGCTGACTCTAATTGCAATACAAGCGACCTCAATTACTGCCTAGACCGGGGAGCTGGTTGCAGACTTGTTCCGCGTGACCTGAAATGACCCCCTACTGTATTGTATGTCGGTGTACCGGACTGCTATACTCCGGAGAGAGGACGCACGGACGCACGGCCCAGTCTTCCATACCTGCAAGTTACAGAGAAATTCTGATTCAGCTTTGGCGCAAAGCAGATATAAATAATCAGGTGCATTTGTTATTTCCTCTATAAGGTGTAACGGACATCGGGGGTTATTCTGACCTGAACGCTCACTGCAGTTCTTCGCAGTACAGCATTCAGGTCAGAACTGCGCTGGCGCCGCAGTGTGCCGGCGCATGGCTGACAGCCGACGGCTGTCGCTGCCTAGCGATCGCCTCTGCCTGATTTGACAGGCAGAGGCGGTCGCTGGGCGGGAGGGGGCGGCACGGCGCCGTTTGGCCACCGTTTTGTGGGCGCAGTCCGGCCAACGCAGGGGGGGGGCGCAGTAGCTGCGTGACGTCACACGCAGCCGCTGCGAGACGGGCAGTGAGGAGTAGCTACCGGCAAGCACGCTAAAGCTGCGCTGGCCGGGAGCTACTCCTGAAGTGCAAAAGCATCGCCGCTGTGCGATACATTACTAGTGTGAGGGCGAGATGCATGCAGTGTGAAATAATCCAGAAACAGCCATTTCAGGGCATTTCCACATCACTCATGGATCTCCGATATGTACTAATAAGATCCCGCAGCAAAGAAGTCCCCTTTGGCGCATTACTTAAACCTGATGACATCACTAGTTCAACAGGGTAACGCAGAGCCAACCATGCAAGACTATGCTGAATACCAGCGGACGTGCCAGCAGGCAAGTAGACGAAGAAGTACATTAATCACCACATTATAAATGCCATCGGTTATACATCTCACCTTAAATCTGAAAACGTACATTTTCCAATCTCAGCCGTGGCGATAGAATACGCTTGTGGCCGGAGAGACTAACCAGCCACACGTGTAATGGCGGCCGCAGCACTGAAGGGGTTAACCCCTAGTGCCTGGCACCATTAGGAGGACAATGGGCACTTGGCGACACTTTTAAACTGTGCACTGGCGCTAGTCGCCATCTTTAAATGTATTGTGGGTGCTAGGCACCGGGTATTTAAAATATGTTTAATAATGTGTCATATGTTATATTGCTGAGCAGTGTGCAGTTGGAGAATGATGAACTGATGGACAGGGCACTTATGAGGAAAGTACAAGGTATTTTGTTTCTAAAAAGGCCTTGAACATAGTTCTTGAGACACTTTTGCATAGGAAGTCGTATGGTAATTGTCCTAGCTGGTGACTTGCTATGTACAAGTAAGTGTCAATTAGCCGGCCTCTTGGTGGCCAAACATCTTTGAAATACAAACGAAGGTGGAAGGAAGACTGTTTATGTGGCAGCCTTTCCTGTTGTAATCCCAAACACTGGGTTTGCATGGAGAAGCGAATGAGACAGAAACATTTGTATTTTGAAGCTATGTGTTAAATGTCTCAATGGCGAAGTGTAAACTCCCAGGTGGTAGGAATTGGAGTTTAAATTATACAAAACTTTGTGTGTGACAGGAAAGAGGAAATTGCTTAATTAACTTATATCCTTTTAAAATGTAATTTATTTATATTTTGTAAGATATCCTGATTGGATGGAAAGGACTGTGGTTTGTGATTTTACTGTATAAAAAGAGGAGGCCTGTGAGCCTCCAGGGTGTATTATACCATTTTGATTCTACTATAACATCTTGCTGTATTGCTCAGCCTTTTTGAAGGCTGTATTTGGTCAAATAAAGATCTTCTGCCTAAAGACGATGCTTCATCTTGTGACCTGCAGGCCTATGCAAAATATAGCCCCGTTCTCCGGCTGTCCAGGGAGCACCCCAACGTCTCCAAGTTCCGCCAGCTACCGGTAGAGGACTAGTGGGGATTCGTCACAGGTGTGGTAAGGCAGCGTGTCGGCACATACAGAGCAGAACCGTGGTTCCAAACGCCACGGCAGGTTAGGAGTTTGGTGGTGGAAGCATAAACCCGCCCACAGCGCAGTGGGTGGAGTCAGTAACAGACGGTTACTGACGGTAAGCGGGAATCCCCTATGTGGTCAGGTCCCGTGTGACCTTAACTTCCAATCTGTGTACTGGGGACGGGACGCGAAAGCGGTAAGGTCTTTCGTACGGGACCGTCCGGTCACAACGCTGTTCAGTGTTACCCTGACATTCCACTGCAGGTTTGCTACAAAGTAACTCCCCCCTGTCAGTGCAGACAGCTGAGGCTCCTCCCACACCCTAACGACAGGGTCCTAATGAGGTCCCATATGCTAATTCTGCAGCCCTTTCACCAAATCTGACCCCACATCTGTGTATGAAGGAGAGAATCTGGACAGCTCATTCCTGTAGAGCAAGACTGCAAAGCTGCCATTTAACTTTGTCTGCTCAGAGCAGCTTTCCCCTCCAGACACGGCAGGTCGCTGCAGATAAACAGCAGATAGGGGACACGATGATCTTATGTATGAGCAAAACAGTAATTACATGTATATGTCAAATATTATTATTATTCTTTACTCGTAGGGTTCCGCAGCGCATAACAAAGTACATAAACGGATGAGAAAGAAAACAGTGACTTACAGTACAAGACAATGCAGGACAAGTATATGGTACATAGGGGGTAATTCAGATCTGATCACAGCAGCAAATTTGTTAGCTAATGGGAAAAACCATGTGCACTGCAGGTGGGGCAGAATTAACATGTGCAGAGAGAGTTAGATTTGGGTGGGTTATATCATACCTACCAACTTTGAATCCTTCTGAGTCGGGACACTCAATATCATTGAGCCACTCTGGGGAGATCTCAAACGTGCAGTTCATGCAAGACAGACCAAGAATTTTCAGGAACTGGAGGCTTTTTACCAAGAAGAATGGGCAGCTTTACCATCTGAGAAAATAAAGAGCCTCATCCACAACTACCACAAAAGACTTCAAGCTGTCATTGATGTTAAAGGGGGCAATACACGGTATTAAGAACTGGGGTATGTAAACTTTTGTTCAGGGTCATTTGGGTAGTTTCTGTTGTCATTATGATTTAAAAAGAGTAAACACAGTTGTTTGACAATAAATGGCTTCACCCAACCGCTAACCATGAGTGAAAGAAAAGTTTGTGAGTTATCATTCATATTCTCTGACAAATGGGCAGAAAATCACAAATTCTGCTAGGGTATGTAAACTTATGAGCACAACTGTATATATAAATAAATATACACAGTGTATATATATGTAAATGGTTGTTTTCTGAGGTGCGCTCTTACTTTAATGGATATTATCACTATGGATGTGAACTGTGGATACTGGCCCTCATTCCGAGTTGTTCGCTCGGTATTTTTCATCGCATCGCAGTGAGAATTCTCTTAGTGCGCATGCGTAATGTTCGCACTGCGCATGCGTCAAGTAACTTTACTAAGAAGAAAGTAATTTTACTCACGGCTTTTTCGTCGCTCCGGAGAACGCATTGTGATTGACAGGAAATGGGTGTTACTGGGCGGATGTACGGCGTTTTAGGGGCGTGTGGCAGGAAACGCTACCGTTTCCGGAAAAAACGCAGGCGTGTCTGGAGAAACGGTGGGAGTGCTTGGGCGAACGCTGGGTGTGTTTATGACGTCAGCCGGGACCGAAAAGCACTGAATTGATCGCACAGGCAGAGTAAGTCTGGAGTTACTCAGAAACTGCTAACTCGGTTTTGATCGCAATATTGCGAATACATCGGTCGCACATTTAAGATGTTTAGATTCACTCCCAGTAGGCGGCGGCTTAGCGTGTGTAACTCTGCTACATTCGCCTTGCGAGCGAACAACTCGGAATGAGGGCCACTATATGTAACCTTACAGTATATAATTACACCCAAAGTATCTAAAAACTTTTTTTTCTTAAAATACAAGTAAAAAAATTCAAGAGTTCAATTCTATACACATTGGGGGTATATGCAATTGCGGTCGAATTCCCGAAAATGTCGAAAAACGGGACATTTTCGCCAAAAAAAAAAAAAAAAATTCGACAATGCAATTCAGTACTTTTCGCCAAAAAAACGGACTTTCCAAATTCGACTTTTTGAAATTCGACATTTGTCAAATTCGACATTTCTGCAATGGTACAAATGCGTCAATTCGACAAAAGTATATTCAATTGAAGATTGTAAATTCGACAACAGTGCTTTTAGACAGTAAATTCGTCATTTTCAATCCGCCACACTATGCTGGCGGAATCTAATAAAATATTTTAAAAACATGTTTTTTTTGTGTTTTTTTAATTGGTAATAGCATATCTATTTATATTAGAAGGGATTAGGTACTTGGTTTGTCTATTTTGGAGGCACAAGTATTATTTATATATTTTTCAAAATATAATTATTATTTTATTTTATTTTTAAATGAAATGGTAAAAATCTGGAAAAAAAAATGCGTGGGGTCCCCCCTCCTAAGCATAACCAGCATCGGGCTCTTCGAGCCGGTCCTGGTTCTAAAAATCCGGAAGGGAAAACTGACATGGGATCCCCCGTATTTTTAAAACCAGCACCGGGCTCTGCGCCTGGTGCTGGTGCAAAAAATACGGGGGACAAAAAGCGTAGGGGTCCCCCGTATTTTTTACACCAGCATCGGGCTCCACTAGCTGGACAGATAATGCCACAGCCGGGGGACACTTTTATACAGCGCCCTGCGGCCGTGGCATTAAATACGCAACTAGTCACCCCTGGCCGGGGTACCCTGGAGGAGTGGGGACCCCTTCAATCAACGGGTCCCCCCCTCTAGCCACCCAAGGGCCAGGGGTGAAGCCCGAGGCTGTCCCCCCCCATCCAAGGGCTGCGGATGGGGGGCTGATAGCCTTTGGAAAAATGAAAGAATATTGTTTTTTCCAGTAGTACTACAAGTCCCAGCAAGCCTCCCCCGCAAGCTGGTACTTGGAGAACAACAAGTACCAGCATGCGGGAGAAAAACGGGCCCGCTGGTACCTGTAGTTCTACTGGGAAAAAAATACCCAAATAAAAACAGGACACGCACACCGTGAGAGTAAAACTTTATTTCACACATGTCGACACACACATACTTACCTATGTTCACACGCCGACCTCTGTCCATTTGTCCAAGTAGAATCCACGGTGTACCTGAGAATAAAATTATACTCACCTGATCCAGTGTCCTGGTCTTTTATTATAATCCATGTACTTGCCAAAAAAAAAAACCGAACACCTGGACCAGGCGGACTGAAAGGGGTTTACACATGGGACCCCTTTCCCCGAATGCAGAGACCCCCCGTGACTCCTGTCACAGAAAGGTCCCTTCAGCCAATCAGGAAGCGCCACTTCGTGGCACTCTCCTGATTGGCTGTATGCGCGTCTGAGCTGGCAGACAGCGCATCGCACAGCTCCCTCCATTAGTTTCAGTGGTGGGAACTTTGCGGTCAGCGGTGGGGTTACCCGCTGTCAGCCGCTGACCGCGGGTGACCTCACCGCTGACCGCAAAGTTCCCACCACTGAAAGTAATGGAGGGGGCTGTGCAATGAGCGTCTGAGCTTAGACGCGCAGAGCCAATCAGGTAAGTGCCACGAAATGGCGCTTCCTGATTGGCTGAAGGGACCTTTCTGTGACAGGAGTCACGGGGGGTCTCTGCATTCGGGGAAAGGGGTCCCATGTGTAAACCCCTTTCAGTCCGCCTGGTCCGGGTGTTCGTTTTTTTTTTTTGGCAAGTACGTGGATTATAATAAAAGACCAGGACACTGGATCAGGTGAGTATAATTTTTTTCACAGGTACCCCGGATCGTCAGCGACATTGGAGACGTGGCAGTCGGCGGGTCAACATAGGTAAGTATGTGTGTGTCGGCATGTATGAAATAAACTTTTACTTTCACGGTGTGCGTGTCCTGTTTTTATTTGGGTATTTTTTTTCCAGTAGAACTACAGGTACCAGCAGGCCCGTTTTTCTCCCGCATGCTGGTACTTGTGGTTCTCCAAGTACCAGCTTGCGGGGGAGGCTTGCTGGGACTTGTAGTACTACTGGAAAAAACAATATTCTTTCATTTTTCCAAAGGCTATCAGCCCCCCCATCCGCAGCCCTTGGATGGGGGGGGACAGCCTCGGGCTTCACCCCTGGCCATTGGGTGGCTGGAGGGGGGGGGACCCCTTGATTGAAGGGGTCCCCACTCCTACAGGGTACCCCGGCCAGGGGTGACTAGTTGCGTATTTAATGCCACGGCCGCAGGGCGCTGTATAAAAGTGACCCCCGGCTGTGGCATTATCTACCCAGCTAGTGGAGCCCAATGCTGGTGTACAAAATACGGGGGACCCCTACTCTTTTTGTCCCCCGTATTTTTTGCACCAGCACCAGGCGCAGAGCCTGGTGCTGGTTTTAAAAATACGGGGGATCCCCTGTCAGTTTTTCCCCCGGATTTTTAGAACCAGGACCGGCTCGAAGAGCCCAAGGATGGTTTTGCTTAGGAGGGGGGACCCCACGCAATTTTTTTTCGGGTTTTTTACATTTTTTCCCCGTTTTTTTTAACATTTTTTAAAATCTAAACAAAATCCGTCAAATCGGCCGTTTTTCGACAGCGGGACTGTCGAATCCGTTTTTTATTGAATATGTTGAATTCCTGCACCCACCTGCCGAAATTCGACGGTCGAATTGTGTCGAATTAAAAAACGGGCGAAAAATTGCCGCGATTCGCCGGCAATTGCATATACCCCATTGTCTTATACCCAAATTAATTATCAGATGTCGAGGGCTTGTATACCAGTCACTTCCTATTGGTACAATATTTGTATAATAATTGTATAATAATAAGATGTTAATAAAGGCCCTCATTCCGAGTTGTTCGCTCGCAAGCTGCTTTTAGCAGCATTGCACACGCTAAGCCGCCGCCTACTGGGAGTGAATCTTAGCTTATCAAAATTGCGAACGAAAGATTCGCAATATTGCGAAAAGACTTCTCTGTGCAGTTTCTGAGTAGCTCAAGACTTACTCTTCCACTGCAATCAGTTCAGTGCTTGTCGTTCCTGGTTTGACGTCACAAACACACCCAGCGTTCGCCCAGACACTCCTCCGTTTCTCCAGCCACTCCCGCGTTTTTCCCAGAAACGGTAGCGTTTTTTCACACACTCCCATAAAACGCCCAGCTTCCGCCCAGAAACACCCACTTCCTGTCAATCACACTCCGATCTCCAGAACGAAGAAAAAAACCTCGTAATGCCGTGAGTAAAATACCAATCTTCTTAGCAAATTTACTTGGCGCAGTCACAGTGCGAACATTGCGCATGCGCAATTAGCGGAAAATCGTTGCAATGCGAAGAAAATTACCGAGCGAACAACTCGGAATGACCACCAAAGTTGTTTCAACCAACGCGTTTCATCTGCGGCGACTTCTTCAGGGGTGTTATTTGCCAAAGTATTGAATGGTCATATTGCGGTAACAGAGAAACCTCTCATTCTCAGGATGAAAGCACCATCAGTAAGAGTAATCAATTATACTAATAGAAATGTGAAAGACAATCTAATGTGGATTCCATTAACGGGCGGCAATGAATTTAATTTGTTAGAATCCTCAGGACTTCGAACGACACCAATAATCTTCAATAAATTTAAAGGTGTTTTAACAATATTTTTAGCTGTATTTTTAGCGATTCTCCAGAATGTATTGCGACCAGCAGCGGTCAGTCACGTCTGTAAAGTCTGAAATCCAAAAGCAGAGTGATATATATATATATATCACATTCTATTATATAATAGAGGTTCAGTTCTCCATCTCAGGTGAGAAGTGTCTTTTTTTTACACCTGTTTTATAGCCGAGATTCCCGCTGCCAAGTTACAAGCCTGGAAATACACAATACAGAAAGGAGATAATACCGCCAATTACAGTAACATCAAGAGATAATGGCCGCACTGGATAGAGACAGAGACAGGGAGAGGAGACAATGGGGTCGCCACTGATCTCTTCCCCCAAACTCCGTATTACTGTCTCCTGCCTGATGGCCGCAGAAAGACATAAAGGGAAAGCATTTCTGGCCCCTCGCTGTGAGGGACGGATGGAGCCTCAATTCTCCTCCTTCCCTCATCACCGAATAGAATGGAAACAGCGGACAATCACTTTGTGAACCAGCCAATTTCTCCATCTCATTTTCCTCCAGTCGGAAGCGTCCCACAGGCTCCGCTCTCCGTTTCTGTACCTCAATTAGCTGGAAGGGGGGGATTCAGCTGACAAAAACAGTGAGAAATCCCTTTTGGGATTGGCCCCCTCCCAGCCCCAGAAATCATGCATTGATGGAGGTCTCTCAATTCATTTACCAAGTTTGTTCCGGAAAGCTGCCGTTCTGTGTTAAATCCAGCCTGGGTATTACATGTACGCCGAGTCCTCATTTCTCAACCACAGCGACATACAGTCCTCTTTATGGTCCACCGTCAGCGTGCTGTACAAATACATGTACTTATCCACAGTGTGGCCAGGGGGCCGGCACTAGTTGCGGGCTTCAGATCTGGGATAATTGTATGAATGAATGGTTGCTAATTATTACTAGGTGATTCATCGCGCCCTACAGGCGCTCTTCACACCGTCGTAAGGGGCTACGCCCCCTTAACCCTTGCACACCCTTGTGGCGTGCAATATTTTTATTATATGGAGTATTACTTCCAATCATAATTGTGTGAATGGTTAAATATTGCACGGACAAAGGGCGTGCAATGGTTAAGGGGTCGAAGCCCCTTGCAACGGCGTGAACAGCGCACGCAGGGCCTGATGAATCACCTAGTAGGTGCTTTGGTTGGGGGAGTGGCGGTTGCGGGGGATACGCGGATGGGATCCTGGGGTGCCGCGGGAGGGGCGGTTGTGGCGGTGCCGCAGGTGGGGGAGGGGCTGGAGTGGTGGTGCCGCGGGTGGGGGAGGGTGCGTGGGTGCCACGGGTGGGGGTCCAGAGCAACCGCGGGTGGGGGAGGAGCAGTTGTGGGGGTGCCCTGGGTGGTGGGGGGGGGGGCAGATGCGGCGGTTGCGGGGTTGCTGTGGGTGGGGAAGGGGGTCCGGAGCTACCGCGGGTGCTGGAGGGGGTGTGTGGGGGTGCCGCGGATGGGGCCTGGGGGTACTGTGAGTGGGGGAGAGGCGGGTAATGCTTCTCCTGCTTCTCCTCCTGTCAGCAGCTAAGTTACTGTCCTCCCTTTGGCAGTGGTTCTCCCGGAGACTCGCACAGCAGCCAGTCACTATTGTTAGTGCTGGTGTCCCAACGCGCCGCATTACAGGGAAGAAGATGCACTCAATAAACTACAGCTCCCAGCAGCCCTAAGGGCCGGAATACTATGGCGCTAAGGGCTGCTGGGAGCTGTAGTTTATGTAGTGCATCTACTTCCCTGTAATGCGGCGCGTTGGGACACTGGTGATAACAATAGTGACTGCCTGGCAGAACTGAGTGACTCGCTGAATCAATGTAAAAGGTGAGAGTGCTGTGCAGTGTCAGTGACACTGCACACAGGCCCGGCGCTAGCCGCTCAGCAAAGGGATGCAGTGCAGGGAGGCACCAGGAAGGAGAGGCGTTCTCCCTGCTCTGCATCCCTGCGCTGAGCTGCTGCTATCCCTGCTGCTGCTTCCAGCTGCTGTCACACATGCAGCGGCGCCGGCAGCACAAAACCTCCTCTCCCCCTCGGCTAGGGCCGGATTTAGGGGGGGGGGCGAAGGGGGCCCCCCTAACACAGTCATAGCCACACCCACTTTTGAGCTGAAGAGAGCTCTCCAGAGCCTGAGGCAGAACGCTGTCCTGCAGCCTATACCACAGCAGCACAGAGGAGCCAGGAGAGCAAGGGTTATAGAGCATATGCCCCTCACTTGCTGGTGTGTGGGTACTAGGGCTAATAAATACAATTACCCCACAGCACAGTAACATGTACATAGAACAATCACAAAGCTCTATCTCAGTCTCACTCAAAAAGTTCAGTTTTTCAGGAATTGAGAGAGGAGGAGTTAGGATTGCAAATGGGAGGAGTTGGGACTAGAGAGGGGAGGAGTCAAGATTAAACAGTAAACTGCCCCCCCTAAAAGAAAAGTCTAGATCCGTCCCTGCCCTCGGCGCCGGCAGCACAAAGCCTCCTCTCCCCCTCCCCTCCCCTGTGTAACATTCAGTGGCCGCTCTGGAGCCAAAGGGGGCGGAGCTAGATTGGAATAAGGGGCGGAGACAGGCGGGACCATGCTGCAGCAGGAGGATGAGCTGCTACAGCTTTAGCCAGACAGACTTCATTAGGCAAGTGTCTGGAAAGAGAGTGAGTGTATATACAGTGTCTGTGTATACTGTATATACTGTATGTGTGTAAATGTATGTACAGCATGTATGCGTGTGTGTTTGTGTGTATGTATGTATATATATATATATATATATATATATATATGTCTGTTGTGTGTGTATGTGTGACTGCGGCATAATGTGTGTAAGCGTCACTGGTACAGGAGGCGTTATGTTTGTAAGCGGCACTGGTACAGGGGGCATTACGTGTGTAAGCGGCACTGGTAGAGGGGGCGTTACGTGTGTAAGCGGCACTGGTAGAGGGGGCGTTACGTGTGTAAGCGGTACTGGTACAGGGGGCGTTACGTGTGTAAGTGGCACTGGTACAGGGGGCGTTACGTCTGTAAGCGTCACTGGTACAGGGGGTGTTACATGTGTAAGCGTCACTGGTACTGGGGGCGTTAGGTGTGTAAGCGTCACTGGTACTGGGGGCGTTACGTGTGTAAGCGGCACTGGTACGGGGGTGTTACGTGTGTAAGCGTCACTGGTACTGGGGGCGTTACGTGTGTAAGCGTCACTGGTACAGGAGGAGTTACGTGTGTAAGCGGCACTGGTACAGGGGGCGTTACGTGTGTAAGCGTCACTGGTACAGGAGGAGTTACGTGTGTAAGCGGCACTGGTACAGGAGGCGTGACGTGTGTAAGCGGCACTGGTACAGGGGGTGTTACGCGTGTAAGCGGCACTGGTACAGGGGGCGTTACGCGTGTAAGCGGTACTGGTAGAGGGGGCGGTAAGTGTGTAATCGGCACTGGTAGAGGGGGCGTTACGTGTGTAAGCGGCACTGGTAGAGGGGGCGTTACGTGTGTAAGCAGCACTGGTAGAGGGGGCGTTACGTGTGTAAGCGTCACTGCTACAGGGGGCGTTACGTGTGTAAGCGTCACTGCTACAGGGGGCGTTACGTGTGTAAGCGTCACTGCTACAGGGGGCGTTACGTGTGTAAGCGGCACTGCTACAAGGGGCGTTACGTGTGTAAGCGGCACTGTTACAGAGGGCGTTACGTGTGTTAGCGGCAAAGATACAGGGGGCGTTACGTGTGTAAGCGACACTGGTACAGGGGGCGTTACGTCTGTAAGCAGCACTGGTACAGGGGGGTGTTATGTGTGTAAGCGGCACTGGTAGAGGGGGCGTTACGTGTCTAAGCGGCACTCGTACAGAGGGCGTTACGTGTCTAAGCGGCACTCGTACAGAGGGCGTTACGTGTGTAAGCGGCACAGATACAGGGGGCGTTACGTGTGTAAGCAGCACTGGTACAGGGGGGTGTTATGTGTGTAAGCGGCACTGGTAGAGGGGGCGTTACGTGTCTAAGCGGCACTCGTACAGAGGGCGTTACGTGTGTAAGCGGCACAGATACAGGGGGCGTTACGTGTGTAAGCAGCACTGGTACAGGGGGGTGTTATGTGTGTAAGCGGCACTGATACAGGGGGCGTTACGCGTGTAAGCGGCACTGGTAGAGGGGGCGTTACGTGTGTAAGCGGCACTGGTACAGGGGGCGTTACGTGTGTAAGCGGCACTGGTACAGGGGGTGTTATGTGTGTAAGCGGCACTGGTAGAGGGGGCGTTACGTGTGTAAGCGGCACAGATACAGGGGGCATTACGTGTGTAAGCGGCGCTGGTAGAGGGGGCGTTACGTGTGTAAGCGTCACTGGTACAGGGGGCGTTACGTGTGTAAGCGGCGCTGGTAGAGGGGGCGTTACGTGTGTAAGCGTCACTGCTACAAGGGGCGTTACGTGTGTAAGCGTCACTGGTACAGGGGGCGTTACATGTGTAAGTGTCTCTACTAGAGGGAGTATTATGTGCGCTGTGCCTTTGTAAAGTATGCGAGGGTACAAATTTATAGATTGCAGGGGGGCGCCGAACACCCTAGCACCGGCCCTGACTGCACACCCACTGCACAGCACTGTCACCTTTTACACTGATTCAGCGTCCAGACATTACCCTCCGCGATATCACCCTCTCTATCCGTTACATTAGCCATCTCGGGGCTTCCAGGCCGGCAGCCCAGGTGCTGTGTTGCGGAGTCAGGGCCTCTGGGGATCTGGGCGCGGCTGTGGCAGGGAGGCACTTCTGTGACATCACGCGCAGAGGAGGTTCCGGGGCTCAGAGAGTATGTGGCGCAGGGAGGGCTATGAAAGCCTTCTGCTGCGCCGATTTCATACACATCCATGCCGGTGGCCGCAGCAGCTTTTGTTCCACCTGCGCCGCGGCTAGGGAGTGGGGATTGTTGATGGCGGAGGGGGCAGGTGGACTGGCAGCAGGACATAGGACGCTGCAGTAAAAGGATGTTTTTCCCCTATCTACAGCGCAGAGACTTGCTGCAGATGCAGTGGCATACCCTCCGGCTGCACCTTTTTGGCAGGTACAGTCCCTTTTTTTTATGGTCTGTACCGATTTTTGACTCTCCAAGCTTACATCAAGTATAGGAAAAGGGGCTTGGCCAATCCTCTGTACCCGTGGCCACGCCCCCTTTTCAAATTTGTATCAATTTTTATGTGTAAAGTGTTGGAGGGTGTGTTGCTGCAGATGCAGGGGGCCTATTTTGGGGTGTGGGCCTGGAGCTGCAGCTCCATCAGTCCCATTGCTAATCCTGCTCTGTGAAAACACAGCAGGCAAAGGGCAGAGCCTCCCATTGGATGTAAGCTGTGTGGGAGGGCGTTTCTCGCCCAATCGGCTGTGGACTGGGTGTGATAGACCTGCCACTAACCCAATGAGAGCTCCTAGCCACGCCCAGCGTTAGGGCCCAGGCACAGAGTCACAGATGTAGGCTATTATATAGGAGATTAACAGTTTCTTATATAGTGCCGCATATTCCGTTGCACTTTACAATTAGAACAACAGTAATAGAACAAAACTGGGCAAAACCAGACAGACAGCAGGTAGGAGGGCCCTGCTCGCAAGCTTACAATCTATAGGGAAATAGGCATTGATACACAAGGATAGATGCTACCTATAGCATAATGGTCCACCAGATTGCTAGGTTCTTAATGGGTTGTATAATATGATCACCCTGCAATGTTGGGCAAGGGTCAGGAGAGTGTGAGAGTAAAGAAAGACAAGATATGTGATGTTAAGTGCAGGGACTGACAGAGCGGATCTGCAGACGATGAACATCTTAGCCTCGCAGCTGCATTCCGAATGGATTGTAGTGGTGAGAGCCTATGTTTGGGAAGACCGGTCAGGAGACTATTACAATAATCAATGCGGGAGATGATGAGTGCATGGATTAGAGTTTTTGCAGTGTCTTGTGTAAGATGAGGATGTATTTTGGATATGTTTTTTAGATGCATGTAACTAGATTTAGAGACAGATTGAATGTGTGGAACAAAGGACGGTTCAGAGTCAAGGATGACACCTAGGCAGCGAGCTTGTGGGGTAGGTTGGATAGTCACATTGTCAACAGCTATGGAGATATCAGGTTGGTAACTACTCTTGGCTGGCGGGAAAATAATTCTGTTTTGGAAATGTTGAGTTTGAGGTGGCGAGATGACATCTAAGATGAAATGGCAGACAGGCATCCAGTGACAAAAGCCAATACAGATGGTGATAAATCTGGGGAGGATAGGTAGATTTGAGTATCGACCTTCAATTGCAGCAGGAGCACACACCTCTAGAATGTCTCTAGAAGAAGGCACGGGAAGGAGAAACAAGATCCAAAAAATCCAGGGTGCTGTTATAATGACACCGATGGATGGATGAGACGCCTATGACTGATCCTAGAAGTCTTTACAGATCTTCTACTTTAAGCAATAGAGGCTTATTACAGCAGGGCATTGCAGAGGTAGGATGGACAGGACACTAAAGCTAGCAGAATAGGTCAGGGCAGGTAGCAGATAGTGTTGTAAAACATAGCTGGGTCAGGGCTGGCATCAGATAAACAATATCGTTTCACATTATTGGGTCATTTCCAAACAGGCCAAGGTCAGGGGTAAGAGAGATCAGTGATCAGGTGAGCAATGAAAGATCAATCCAACAATGAGGAAGGTCAACTCACAGCAATCAGGAAACAATCACCAGCACAGGGGAAGACAAGTGCAATTTACAAAGCTGGCCCCCACTGGTCCCAATCTACCACACCTGGGAAGAGAACAGGTGGTTCGGAGGTAGGTGACACTCTCCCAAGTCTCCACTGCCATTATGTCAGGAGAACCGGATACAATAGCAGGGGTGATGGTTCCCAGTGTGGCAGAGACTTCCCAGGACATTACTTACCTTGAGGAGAGGTTAAAGGACATTGGTGATTTGGTTTCTGCTGGTACTTCCTGTGAAAAAAATGTTCAGTTCTTCTGCATGCAAATTCCAAGCGACCACGACTGAAGATGGTCCAGTGGAGATTTTGCAGTAAAACTTTATGGAATAAAACACTAGTTGAAATATCAAGCAAAGGAAGGTTATAGGGATCCCCAAAGATTCAGAAAAAGCCACCTGACAGCAGACAGGACTTTATTTTCTAAATTACTTAAAATACTCAATATACTTTGGGCCAAACTTCATGGATGGTTGCAGAAGCCTAAGACTACGGATAGATAACCAAACCCTATCTCCCACTTTTAAGTTACAGATCTTCCTATGCCAAGCGCAACAAAAAGATTGACTGGACTTTCTGCTCTTCCCAGGACACCCTGACCTTTATTCCAAACTTCTGAGGTGGACTAGCTGTTTGCTTAGCATCAGGAGAATCAGCCTTATTAAGCAAAGCAGCTTTTTGATGTTGGCCATAGACACAAGAACAGAGATGTGCCAGATGATGTATAAGCATTGCTGAATGCAAAGTCTGTCCATGGGAGTGGGTTGCCCAATCACAATGTAAATGTGAAATATAGCTACTGAACTCTGATTATCTGTCCATATGCTAGGCGACAGTACGTTAACCGAAGACATAAGTTGAGCCCTATCATGGCACAGAAAGGTCTCCAGAGTTGAGCAACAAATTGTGACCCTCTATCAGAGACAATATGAGTGACAATACCACCAAACCTTTGGTAGAGGGGAATAGTGAGCCTAAATTGTTCCACAACTTCCCTGTACACCATCTAGATGAAGGCAACTCAACTTTTGACTATGGCTTCATGGGAACAGGCAAGCACATGAGAGGTGTGACGGAGACCAGGGTAGGAGTGATTCGTAATATCATCACCGCAATACTAAACCTAAATAGTCCTGCCCGTCCCACAGTCACAGTTTGATAAACCTAATTCACTGGTGCTTGACCAATGGAGCAATTATGACATCCGTTTAGGGAAATACTTACAAGGGAGAAAAAATCCCTATTGCTTGCAACATATTTATACCACATATAAGTTTTGCCGCTACAGGCTTCCCCGTACCATTCCAACTATCACAGAGACTGCTCAGCCGGCTGTCAAGAATGGAATAAACCCATCTGCAGAGACTGGCCTACTAAATCAGTAGTTATGTCTCATTGCCCCGGGACAGTCTTGCTCAGTTCCCTTGCATCATTTTATGTAAGATAGCAACGATAAGTGTTTTTTCTTTTCTTTTTTAGCACCAAGATAAACGTCTCCCCTTCGGCCTAATGGGCCACAAATATAAACTAACATTGCTGCTTAGATTTGCATTTTCCAAGTTATCAGCGCTGGGGAAGAACATGCCGTGGTAGACGAGCTCGCCTGATCGAAGGGGGGAAGAGGAGTTACTGTAGCTCGAGGCTTGGTTATAAACATTTTTTTGTATTTACCAAATGTCACAATCTGACCTAGTGTATACTTTTTCTTCTTGTAGGGCTTATACAGACGACTGTATTTAGATCATTGCTCTAAGCCATAGGTTCTCAAACTCGGTCCTCAGGACCCCACACAGTGCATGTTTTGCAGGTAACCCAGCAGGTGCACAGGTGTGTTAATTACTCGCAGACACATTTTAAAAGGTCCACAGGTGGAGCTAATTATTTGATTCTGCGAGGAGACCTGCAAAACATGCACTGTGTGGGGTCCTGAGGACCGAGTTTGAGAACCTGTGCTCTAAGCGTTAAGCTATGTGAGCGAACCTCTCAGAAAAAATGTTACGGTTATCGGGGATCATCGGTTGGGAGCTGTAAACTCAATATAGCCTTTATTTCTCTGCTTATGTCAACTGTTCCATCAGCCGGGTCTCTAGTGATGTCATAAGCAGAGTGGCGCCCGCATTAGACATTACACATTGAGAGGACTCTTGGGCAAAAGTCTTCTAAACGAAGTCGAAACGAGCTGAAAATAAGTTTGGAGTTTAATGAATTCCTCCTACGTGTGATAAAGCGACGGCGGAGCCAGCTACAGTAACACGGCCATATTGTTTCTATTTTAAAGCAAAGTCATTGAAATCCGTACACAAGGGGGGCAGTTCTTCCATTAAAGTGCTGTAATCTTTCTCTGCGTCTCTGACAGCTAATTGCAGCTCAGGGTAACGGAGGAGGCTTCTCCGACTCATTATCCCTGGCAGTTTCACGGGCAGAATCTCTTTGTGCTGCAAAAATAAAGGGTTAACCCCAGTGCAGCGACACAGGCAGCTTCCTCATATGGCAGATTTTCCAGTTGCAGAATTGGTGGGTCTTGCGTACAATCTATTGCCCGTCCGTGAGCTGGGCTACCCTCTGCCAGGTGCAGGACATCAGATGCCCTCTCTAGCTGCACAGACGTTATTTGGGGAATGTGCCCTACTGCCGAGACAGGCTGGGGGGACTATGGCTATTGCTTGGGAAGGTGGGGGCTATGGCTATTTACTGGGAGGGGACTATGGCTATGTGCCGGGAGGGAGATGGGGACTATGACTATACGACTGTGGGGGTTTATCTGGCATTGTGGGGGCATATGTGTATCTGGCACCGTGGAGGCATATCTGGCACCATGGGGGCATGTGTATCTGGCAATGTAGGGGCATATCTGGCAATGTGGGAGCATATCTGGCACTGTGGGGGCATATGTGTATCCGGCACTGTGGGAGCATATCTAGCACTGTGGGGGCATAGCTGGCACTGTGGGAACATATTTGGCAATTTAGGGTCATATGTGTATCTGGCACTGTGGGGGCATATCTATCACCGTGGGGGGGCATATGTGTATCTGGCACTGTGGAGGAATATGTGTATCTGGCACTGTGGGGGCATAGCTGGCACTGTGGGGGCATGTGTGTATCTGGCACTGTGGGGGCATATGTGTATCTGGCACTATTGGGGGCATATGTGCATCTGGCACTGCACTATTGGGGGCATATGTGTATCACGCCCCATTTTCATTGGCCACGGCCCTTTTTTGGCATGCGCGCACCATCGGCGCGCGCACACATTACCATTAATATTTTTTTTCTACTTGCACCACTTGGTAGTGCACTGCACTGCACTTCTTTGCACTACTATTTGATTATACTACCTGGCCTTAGGTGGCACTGCCTCCTCGGCCAGGCCAGGCACTGCTGAGGTCTCCTCTGTGTTATAAGAATTACTGTGTGGGCATAATGTGTAAAGGGAACTGCTGCTGTGTGGGCATAATGTGTATAAGGGTTACTACTGTGTAGCGCAATTTGAATTGGGGGAACTATTGTATGGTCATGCCCCTTTCCCACAAGATCATGTCCCTTTTTTGCACATGCACCTTCCCTATTTCAAATATGGGGGACGCCAGTCCCTTACTTTGCCAGGGGCGCCCGGACCCCTAGATACACCCCTGGATGAGCGCTCCTAACAACTGTCGGTACAAAGTGACCAAACTGGGCCTTCTACGACAATCAGGGTTATCTCCACAGCGCAACGGGCGTGCCTAGTGCTTCTGGAGAGCCAGCCCACCCATAACTGGTAAGGAATGATTAATGTGGATCAGTTTTGATACAGACTACTGAAGCCCTTTAATTGGACGCCCACAGTCCAAAAACACACTAGTAGGTTGACAAAAAACAAATGGACCTTAAGTGTTTTATGTGCTAGAGAATACAGACTGCAAGATCAGGTATTGAGGTCAGTGATTAAATATTCTCTGTACGACGCTGCGTAGTATAGTGGCGCTATATATTGTTTCTAATTTAAGGAAAAGTCATTAAAATGCGTGCGCGAGGGGACGGTCTCTCCATTAATAAACACCACTTGCAGTTCTTAATAAACATTGATCTGCGTGTCAGTATAAATTACTGCTCCTTGGAAAATTCTAATAACGCTGTGAATTACAAAAACACCTCAATGTTCGTATCTGATCGGTGGCGCGCCGGTGGAAGGTTCCACTGGATTCCGGGAAAACGCCAGACTCCCACACTGACAATGAGAGAGACTGAAAGGACAGACCACAGGGGTACTGATTGGACGGAGATAAAAAAAAAAAACGAACACCGCGCAGTTTGCTATTAACCGCTGTTGTTGGCATGAGCGGTGGGTCCACGTTGGTGGGAGGAGGGGTCTCTGGTATAGGACTACCTCTGTTCTGCTAGGTCGATGGGTAGAAGCTGGTGAAGATGTAATCATTTGTGACTAGACTCAGGGGCTGGTTCTGTAACTCCGCTCTGCTTGGGGTCATTGGGTTGATATTTATTATTTTGCTGTTTAACGCGCAGATGTGACAGTACTAAACACAACTGGTAAAATAGTAGCACTGATAACCCAATAGCAACCCTAAATGGCGATCTATCTGAGCTCCAGGAGTGGATGAGTGCCAGTTGGCTGCGACACAACCGGGATAAAACAGAGGTCCTTATAATAAGACCGCAACATCAAAGGACAAGACTGCAGCATAGCCAACCAACTGGACTTACACTCGGGGATTCAGAATTATAAACCACTGATCGTGTGCGGAATCTTGGCGTTGTCCTGGATGGTGGCTTGACACTTAAACATCAGATATCAGCCACAATCAAATCCTCATTCTTTCACCTGAGGAACATAGCCAGAATCAAGCTCTTAATTCCCTCAGATGTTCTGCCAAAAGTCATACATGCATTTGTATCATCTCGATTAGACTACTGTAATGCCCTCTACCTTGGTCTCCCGCTTACAGCTGGTGCAGAACACAGCTGCCAGGCTGTTACCCGACCAGCCCCGTTCTAGCCACATAACACCCATCCTCTACTCCCTTCACTGGCTGCCTGTAAGATGGCGAATCATCTTCAAGATTGGCTTACTGAGTTTCAAAGCATTACATGACCAGGGCCCAAGGTACCTGAAACAGCTTCTGACCCCATACTGCCCCACTCGACTACTGCGATCTGTAGATGAAGGACTTTTAGCAGTACCTAGAATCTCCCGTAATTCATCTGGGGGTGGAGGTTTTAGTCATGCGGCTCCGACTCTATGGAACTCACTTCCCCGCACAGCGCGAGAGGCCCCAACTATAGAATCCTTCAAAAGTAGACTCAAGACTTTCCTGATTACTCAAGCATTTCCATAATGTCCCTCTAGTATCTCCATGCTTCTGTATTTTATGAAAATGTACTTCATTATTTTCTGTACTATATTATGCTATGTATCTGTTAAACGCCTTGAGTCCTATTGGAGAAAGAGCGCTATATAAATAAAATTATTATTATTATAGTAAATTTAAAAAAAGACATAATAAAACAATGTTAGAATAACTAGTAGCAGACGACAATAATAAAATGGGGAAAACCTAATTGGAAAGCCACAACCTGCGGCGAAACGCGTCAATGGCTATGACTACACCACTCACAGTCTGAGGACACTACAGCATTTAGCTTTTCTGTGTATTTTATATTTACTATCTGATCCTTTAGACCTCAATAGTGCTTATTCCACTCATCGTGGCTTTGGCATCCCTTGTTCCCCTTACCTGGAACCAACTACTTCCACTCATCTAAGGACCACGGTTCCAGCACAATGCAACGGAAATGATCATCTACAAGCGGCGCTATAAGGCTATGGACAAATAACTATATTTCTGTGTTTACACACACACTTGTAATAAACAAGCAGAATAGTGCAACATTATCCTTGCAAATCATTTGTTGTATTATAGTTAATTTTTGCCACCAGGAGGTCCTTTGGCCCTTTAATAAATCTGCCTCTTGGCCGTTTGCCCCTCACCCTCCCCTGCGGTGGCAGCAGATCGGTCTGACTCCCGCAGCAGACGGTACAGCCGCTTGCAAGCATTTTACGGCTACCTTTCAAGATTGCTTTTGATCGGTAGCAGGAGAGGGGAAAGGAATCGAAGAACACAGCGTGTGAATTATGGCCTTTTAAACTGTGGTTGAGCCGCAATTCCACTTTGTGGGTTCCATTTAGAAATCTATGTAAATAGAAGCACTCTGCTTTATAAATTGCAGTTCTCTGTGCATTAGTGTCTGAAGACGCTGCCTCCTCATCCGATGCTGGGAAATATTACAGCTCTGGGGATGTGCATCATGTCTCCGGGCTCCCAGCGGAGTCGGCACTGTCACGCTGTGAGCGCTAAAGGTGAGACGCAGGGGGCTCCCGTCTAAAACTGGATCCCTTGTAACCTGTCCTGTGTTCTTCACGCGGTGCCAGGAAATGATGACAAGTTACACTACACTTGGCTGCATTCTACATCCCTCAAACATGATCTGACCAAGCGTAGAAAGCATGGGAGGGGGGGCTGCAAAATAACAGAGCAGCAAATCCCAGTGAAACAGGCCCGAAACCATTCTCCGGCCCCCCTCCATCACTAGACAGGCGACTGCACCTGCTCAAGGTCTGCTGGTCAATCCTAGCATTAGTGCCATATGCTCATTGTAGTGTGTGGGAGAGATTTTGTAAAGGACCACTCTACGGGGCACGGCAAGAGAAGACCCTGGATGACTACAGCAACATCTAAAAGGTAAAATATACATGACAAATGAAGGAAAATAAAATGATGTACATCAATCTGCTCATTCAGCCCTGATTTGTTGGTGTTCTTCCCCCCAAAATATTAAATTGTTAGACTCAAAAACATGACGCATGTGTAGCTGCCAATAGGCCCAATACAATTAAATGTAGCTGACCACGTTGATCGATAATGCAATCATATTTTCATCAAGGAGCAACCATTATAAATTGCTGCTAACAGAGCGGTTTAATTGCTGATCAAGATCAGCGGCTCGGGATGCGAAATTGACTTTTAACAGAATTGTGGCAGCGTTCAGTGAGCAATTTCTTAATTATTTTCCAAGCAAACAATGCTGTCCCAATATTCTGGAATGCGACACTGCGCGGTTCTCTGGCACACAGCAAAGTAGCCTCCGGATTCTGTTCCAATTTAAGCCTGTGACATGACAAGAGTTTCTCCATCACCTCCGGGCGGTGTATCCGGTTCTATGTTCCCTGCCATGCTGACCTTTCGTCTCCTCCTACATGTCCTTTTCTCTTCCCCTGTTTCACTGGTTTAATTACCTTGTAACACTGTTACTCTTGTTTTCCCCGAAAATTCAATAAAAAACATTGATATTGAAAAAGCTATTACATGGTTACAGCGATGTCAGGAGGCTCTGTCCTCTAGGGGCGCTGTATCACTGGAGGGCAACATTCCCTCACCCGCAGAAACCCAGAAATGCAAAGAAAAGGAGTTTGTATCCCTTTGTTTGCTTATGATTTACATCCAGACACTTATAGCATGTTGGTTAATCTTTCGTTTGTGCACCCGTCACCATCAGAAGCAACGTTCAGTGTTGCAGCACAACATGTAGAAGAAAGTCTATTATCCGGGTATTGATTATTGCTGAACAGTACTGAGCAACGCACTTTCACACAGCTCACGTAGTGCCCTCCAACCTACCATAGGGCCACACATTCCCCTTCATTCCAAGGATGGAACAGCCCCACATCACCAAATGCCCCCCTCAATCACCCCACATTTGCTAAGTAGCCTTACATGTTGCCAGACTCCCCCAAGTATTCCAAAACTTTTCCACACGCCACTCACACGATAGTTGTCTAGGAGAATCCCAAGTTTGGTAGGGGGGAGATGTTCTCCTGGCTCCTGGGAAAGAAGGCGACCATTCCGCTCTCCCTTATCCTGCCTACTTCTCCGGTGACACGATTCGTCATCATTGCATCATCACAGCCCCATTCTCTGCAGAACTGTAACGCAGGGGAGGGGTCAAAATGTAGTTTTAACAAGCCCCCACCACCCTCATACCTTGACCAGACCCTCTTTGGACCGTCCCGGAGGACGATGGATTCAATTTGGTGCAACTTATACCTCTCCCGCATGTTTAAATCCCCTGCTCATCCAGCGGCCGCCGAGGAAGGAGGGGGCCACATGACTGTTCTGGAACCCAAAGTGCGCCTCCTCCCGGTCGGTGTGCTGTCTTTTGTCTGCCCCATCCCATCGGTGCGCGTTCCATGCTCCACGCGGTGACACCAAAGAGCCTCTCACTCTATCAGGCCGACACATGGGGGGACTGAAGAGATCAGGGATCCCAATGGGGGACCACCCTGTACTGCAGTCTGCTGCTCCTCTGCCTGTGTGTCAGGAGTCCAGGTGGGACTGCGTACACCGTCCATGTTACGTCCAACGTGCAATCTCCGCGTGACCTCATTTTTATCAGTAGCCAACTTTATTATATACAACTAGCGGATATTTAAAGTCACTTTATAATTCCGGGGTCTGTTAAATAAAAACATAGGGGCTCTGGGGTCAGGGAACTCATGGTGACTTGTAATAGCCTTATCCTTTACAGTAGGGAGTGTGTTATCCCACATACAAACCAGACCGTTCTCTTTCACATAGAAAATAAGGATCTGGCTATCAATTTTGTAAGAAGAAGTCACAGAAAGTCTTAAAATTACTTTTTCCCTCCACATTGCGGGGTGAGGTTGGTTTCTTGTTACGATGTAACCGGCGAATTACAGTAATAGTGTTACATTTGTCCATGTTGCCTGGTTACAGAACATTGTGCGATGAGGGGGGGTCAGAGGTTAGTAAAGTCAATTGATTGCAGAGGGTTAATTTAGCGTGTAATGGAAAGTAGGTAATCGTCTGCTCATTGTACATAACAGAGCTTGTCCTCTGGCACCAATTCCGTCTCTTACTTTCTCTTTATAAACGAGGCTGATCAGGTCACCGGCGACCCGAGCTGGTAAATGTTCCTACTCTGTGATGTCTGATGGCTTCAGTTCCAGCGATACTACTTCGCCGTTCTGGGTATAATCAGAGATTTATGCCATTGCTGGCGTAGGACTGAGAGCAATTGTGGTAATGGACAAATGCAAAATGAGCCAAATATCTTACAAAACCTTTTTGTAAACTTGTCTCCGGTCCGAGCTGGGGACAATCAACCCTGATATTTCGCTCAAAACCGGTACGGAGAGAAGTGCGCCTGCGAGTTGCGGGCTGTGCGGAGCTTTGTGCGAGTCGTCCCGTAATTTTACAGCGGCAATCGTTTACACGGCAAAACCAGGGAAGGGTGCAACTTGCAAAAACCGTTTTAGGATAGTGCAAGGTCAGCGTTCTCCCCACCCCCTTTTAAGTCACGGTGCCACGGGTTGATTGTCCAGGACCAAATTAAATTATTTCTGGTCTATGTGTTCGGCAAAACCAACGACCGTGGCCGGTGATCATAAAATGCGTTGACAAACAAGTGCAGCGCTGAAATAAGAAACTCTTGGCCTCTGGGTGCCGTGAAAAAAATACTATAGCGTGGCGCGATTCAAGAAAATTTGGGAACAACAAAAAGACAGCAAATCTAATTTCCCATATGAAGCGTGAGCCGCAGCCACGGAGAGGCCACGGTGACCTGCCGGAAACCTTCTCCAGCACGGAGACAGTGTTTTAGTTGTATCACGGACTTTGATCCGGCTTTCTCCATTGAAAACCGGATGGCGCTGCTGGAGCCTTTTCCTTTGTAAGGCCTATTATAGCAGAACATGTATGACGCAGCATCAAAGACACGTATGCAGACCGTGTATACAGACACGTGAGACCGCTAGGCTTTGGTCTGCAGATGAAAGCAGAAAGTTCTGCAGCGGCCACCCCTGCTATGAATGGATATCGTGGGACGGATAAAAGAGATGATATTTAATATTTGCCAGAGCTCTGTGTTATTGTTAAAAAAATACCAATTTCGACTGAATCCAGAGCCAGCGGAGCGTGCGCTCAGCCTCCCAACGCCGGCTGCTGAGGCTGCAAATGAAACAATCATACACAAATTATTTGCAGTGTGGGGATCAGATCGCGGCGAAGGTGCCGCATTACCGGCCATTCATCCTCTCTCATAAATTAATATGTCATTCACACCGTCCATAAATCAGATTTACATCCACGGCCGCATCGCCTGTAACAATTATTATGTGAATGGTAAGAAACTCATTACTCGGGGATATTCCTGAGGGTGGCGAGCGCTCGTCTCCGAACTAGGAGCAGGTGGTTACCGCCACCGCATATAAACACGGGTTATGGAGAGACGGCAGCCTGCTGGGACATCCGTATATCACCGGGCCACAATGGAGAGGCCTGAGAGATTAGGAAGGCAGGAAAAAGTTCTGCGCTAACTCCGGGCGCAGTGACAAGTATGTCTGTCTGCCTAAACGATATTCTAGTAACTTCGCTGCATTAAGAAAACCAGACGTTGAACATCTACTCCGCCAGCCACGGCCTCAGTCTTGCTGAAATAATTCCACTAGCTACAGAACAGCGCAATTGCTCTGCGTAACATGCAGAGCGCGCAATAAGTGATGCGCTGCGCCCAGGAACTTACAGAGAACCCTTCAATGGCGGGAACTTGTGCGCACATGTCTGCGTCAGCGACTGCATGTAAAGATGCAATTCCGCAGACACCTTCGCGCATTCCAAATTCCAGGGTCAAGGAATCTGCGCCGAATATGCAGACCCTGGCTTCAGCTTTTGGGCAATGCAACCAAAATCCATGACAAACATTGGTACGTGCAGCGATTGATCAACATCGGGGTTGTGGGTAAACCATCAGGGATAACGTCAAGCTCTCTATCAGGCACACAGGCAGGTGCGATGTTCGATAATACATCGGAGTATGCCCATTGGCGGACTCAGATTCCTTCTAACAGGAATTGGAGGGGCCCATTGTCTGAAGGGGCCACAGTACCTTAAGACGTCTGATCACTAAGAACTATACGGGGATCACCTAAACAGCAGCCGAGTCTCGTACCACTCCGTGTCTTTAAGGGAGTCTCCATTCCTCCTACTGGGGAGGTAGTAACACAACTTTCTCAAGTATCGAAACTTTTTGAGGCCCTTTTTTTCTTTCAATCTAAAAGTTGTCACCAACCAATCCATCTAAACAATATTGCGCAATTTCCTATTAAAAAGAGTGAGAGGAGGTGGATGGGGGAAGGATCCATGTTTGTAAAATAGTCTTGCAGGCTGCCGCTCTAAAAGCAAATAATAGCTTTCTGCAACCTTTGGCCTACGGGGATAATCCCTAAAATTGCCTGTTTTACATCGAAAGGCCGATTATTTACTAAATGCTCCATGGCGACTCTCCAAACCTGCAACCAGAAGTTGCGGAGCAATGGACATATCCAGAAGCAGGGAAACAAGTCCGACGTATGGCACCAATGACGCTCACCAGAAGCGGCGAAAATACGGTGAAAAGTGTGGAGAAGTGAGCCAGTGGAGAAATTGCCCATGGTAACCAATCAGCAGTGACGTTTGTAATTTGCATACTTTCAAATTATACAGACCAGCTGAATGGTTGCCGTGGGCAACTTCTCCTTTGGCTCACTTCTCCACTCTTTTCATTGCTTCATGAACAGAGCCCTGAGGGGGACATTTACTAAGCAGTGATAAGAGCGGAGAAGTGAGCCAGTGGAGAAGTTGCCCATGGCAACCAATCAGCATTGACGTAACATTTATAATTTGCATACTTTAAAATTATACATAGCAGCTGATTGGTTGCCGTGGGCAACTTCTCCACAGGCTCACTTCTCCACTTTTATCACTGCTTCATGAATAGAGCCCTAAATGTTGTCTGAGGGAGAATAATACGTTCTGTGAAATACGTTCAAGGACATTTCCTGACACTGTACAGAGGATTCTAGGTGGAATGACTTTATTAAATTTTTGAGCAGGAAGTCACATGAGAGCATCGGACAATCGGACAACCATTGATTCATCTGAGATACAGGATGGCGGCGGTCACATCATACCCAACTGAACAAGTGAGGGGTCTGTGGTCACCCTTAACCGTCTATAGGGGGTCATTCTGCGTTGATCGCTCGCTAACAGTTTTTAGCAGCCGTGCATACGCTATGCCGCCTCCCACTGGGAGTGTATTTTAGCTTAGCAGAAGTGCAAACGTTTTTATTGCAGAGCGCCTGCAAAGTTTTTTTGTGCAGTTTCAGAGTAGCTCAAAACCTACTCAGGGCTTGCGATGACTTCAGACTGTTCAGTTCCTGTTTTGACGTCACAAACACGCCCTGCGTTCTCCCAGCCACGCCTGCGTTTTTCCAGCCACGCCTGCATTTTTCCAATCATTCCCTGGAAAAGGTCAGTTGACACCCAAAAACGCCCTCTTCATGTCAATCACTCTGCGGCTGCCTGTGCTACTGAGAAGCTTCGCTAGACTCTGTGTGAAACTACATCCTTCGTTGTAATAGTATGTCGTGAGTGCGCATTGCGCCGCATGCGCAGAAGTGCCTTTTTTTGCTTCATCGCTGCACAGCGAACGAACAAAGCTAGCGATCAACTCGGAATAACCCCCATAATGTATAGATATCGCTTTTCTAGTAGCCGGCGGAGGCTTCAGCGTACGATCCAGGTCATTAGACCAATCTGCGTCAGAAAACAATGCAATCACTGAGTCCGCATAGGCTGCATTTGAAAATACGCCAATGGATAGCGCTGAAGTATCGGGAAATATTGTTTCGCTTGTGCAAATGATAATCAGATCCGATTTACATTAATGCTGGAATACAGATTATTGTAATGGGTTCACAAAATTCCACGGGAATGAAAAATTAGATTAAAAATGGCTGCATGTATGGCACAACGCTGTATATAGGTAAATTTACGGATCGATATAACCACTGTGACTAGGAATGAGAAGCAGACTTCCTGGGAAATATGGCACAGCGCAGTGATATTCTGAGAAGACACAATGAAATCTTTGCATATCTAAATATCCATTTCCCTTTAGTTCCACCACAGGGGTCGCTACAGAGGGTTCATCATGAATATCCCTCTAAACTCTGCAAATCAGACCTCAGCAAATCGCTGCACATATTTCATTTTCTGCTCATTTCCTTCCCCGCCCCATTAAAAATCAAAGTTGCTAACTTCTTTTCTGACAGTTCCATAATTGATGTGTTTATCACCCAGGGGTAAAACCCGATGGGTCTGTGAGGGGTAAACCGAGGAGCTGTGGAACAGAGATGCTTTGATTAATACACAGCAGTATCGGCGGTGGGGGGAGGGGGGGCCCGGAGCGCAGATGAAAATAGAGGCGGGCAGCGGAGGACACGACGAGAAGATTTAACCCCTTTGTTGCTACATGGAGAGTTACACTGTAAATCTGTGACCAGATAGCTCCGACTAGGTTCCAGCCAAACGCCCAAAGCCACCATTAAGTGGCAGGGTCAATCTCACCCTTCTGGGACCAGGGCATGCAGGGGGCATGGCGTGATACAGGGGGTTACCGGACAGTTCCGTCACTGGGCTGTCCATTTATAAGGTCAGACCAACACTGGGCCCAACTTTTATAGGGTCAGACCAACATTTCCAACCTCGCCCATGCTTGGCGGGAGGCCCTGCACACTGGCAGGAGGATGCCCAAAGGGCATTGTATCAAAGGACAACTAAAACTGATGGGTTCAACTGCCCCAGCAATGACCAAGAGAGCGTTCCTATAGGATGCAGGACATCTCCTCAGGATCTCCCCACAGCAATATGATGTAGTTCCAGGAACTACAGAGATCCGCATCTAGACATCTAGAGATGTCGGTATCGACGCGTCCAATATGTCAATATATTGCATGTCGCCAGTGAGAATGTCGAAAGTACAATTTAACCTTAGCTGCAGCCTACCCCTAACGCTCATATGTTTATAATATAGGCATGCATGACTGTATGCTGACATAATGAACACGCCGACACTATGAACGAGATGTCGACATTCAACATTACAGTGTTGACATTCTGAATGTTGAAAACGTGACTGCAAACCCTAATGGTACCAAAGGACTAATGAGGACGGGTTGCAAGTCTTACTCTAACAGAGGCAGATGAACTGAGCCTCAGAGAGAGATAAAGTAGAGAGAGATTAAGTACCAGCCAACCAGCTCCTAACTGTCATATCACAGGCTGTGGGGTTCTATGTTCTAATCTTGGAGAGAGATAAAATACCATCCAACCAGCTCCTGTCATTTTTAAAACACAGCCTGTGATATGACAGTTAGGAACTGATTGGTACTTTATCTCTCTCCAAGACTTAGTACATAGACCCCACAGCCTGTGACATGACAGTTAGAGGCTGATTGTCTGGTACTTTATCTCTCTCCAAGGCATAGTACATAGAGCCCACAGAGTGAATGCACATACTACACTGGCTGGGTAGGACAGACCATATCCAATCCATCGTCACTAAGCTAAAGCAGGCAGCGGCCTTCCTGCCCTGCCGCTAAGCTCTGCCTTGCTCCAGGCACCCACTCACCAAAGTGCCCACTCTGCATACACCCCACATGTCGGCTGGTAGCGCCGGCACACACCGGAGAGATGGAAGTGTGAAATGATGCTTTCCACATTCCTTTTCCCTCGGCAATCATTCCCTGAGAAGATTACACTGCAAATAGGACAGAAGAAATAAGCCGATGCCTAGATATAAATCTTCTGCTGACCCACTTCACCGGGAGCAGCCGCCGTTCACCGGCAAGAAACAATAAACCACTGCGAGGCAATGGGAGCTCGCGCCTCCAATCTATACCCCCCACTGACGGAGCGTCTGCTGGAATGTGGCAGCCTAGGAGAACGTCACCGGTGCCGCCGGGCAAAACACCGCCAGCGACTAACCAGGAATAAGCGGCGAAACCTGTTGCGGCAAGAGCAGCCATTTACTAAAGTGTTCAATGTGGCCGAGGGTGACCTAGAATTGCAGCAAGGTTCAAAGACAATACAAACATCAGGCAGACGTCACAGACAATTCCTTCATTCCAGGGAAATAATAACAGTCTGTATACAGACAACTATGGGGGTCATTCCGAGTTGTTCGCTCGCAAGCGGATTTTAGCAGTATTGCACACGCTAAGCCGCCGCCTACTGGGAGTGAATCTTAGCTTCTTAAAATTGCGAACGATGTATTCGCAATATTGCGATTACACACCTCGTAGCAGTTTCTGAGTAGCTCCAGACTTACTCGGCATCTGCGATCATTTCAGTGCTTGTCGTTCCTGGTTTGACGTCACAAACACACCCAGCGTTCGCCCAGACACTCCTTCGTTTCTCCGGCCACTCCTGCGTTTTTTCCGGAAACGGTAGCGTTTTTTCACACACACCCATAAAACGGCCAGTTTCCGCCCAGAAACACCCATTTCCTGTCAATCACATTACGATCACCAGAACGAAGAAAAAGCCGTGAGTAAAATTCCTAACTGCATAGCAAATTTACTTGGCGCAGTCGCAGTGCGGACATTGCGCATGTGCATTAAGCGGAAAATCGCTGCGATGCGAAGATTTTTACAGAGCGAACAACTCGGAATGACCCCCTATATAGCATACAGCTAAATAAATGTTTTTACAGTCAGACAATCTCCTTATGTCGTGTGTTATATACAGTGTTCCGCAGTTATACAGAAGTGCTGAATGTCAACCACATATTCCCTTAAAAGACGTACAATACCGGCACCTACAGAAACGTACATTACCGGCTCCTACAGAAACGTACATTACCGGCGCCTACAGAACCGCACATTACCGGCACCTACAGAAACGTACATTACCGGCTCCTACAGAAACGTACATTACCGGCTCCTACAGAAACGGTCATTACCGGCGCCTACAGAACCGTACATTACCGGCACCTACAGAAACGTACATTACCGGCACCTACAGAAACGTACATTACCGGCACCTACAGAAGTACATTACCGGCACCTACAGAAGTACAATACCGGCACCTACGGAAACGTACATTACCGTCACCTACGGAAACGTACATTACCGTCACCTACGGAAACGTACATTACCGGCTCCTAAGGAAACGTACATTACCGGCACCTACAGAAACGTACATTACCGGCACCTACAGAAACGTACATTACCGGCACCTACAGAATCGTACATTACCGGCTCCTACAGAAACGTACATTACCGGCACCTACGGAAATGTACTGTACATTACTGCCACCTACAGAAACGTACATTACCGGCTCCTACAGAACGTACATTACCGGCACCTACAGAAATGTACATTACCAGCACCAACAGAAACGTACATTACCGGCAGCTACAGAAATGTACTGTACATTACCGCCACCTACAGAAACGTACATTACCGCCACCTACAGAAACGTACATTACCGGCTCCTACAGAAACGTACATTACCGGCTCCTACAGAAACGTACATTACCGGCTCCTACGGAAACGTACATTACCGGCACCTACAGAAACGTACATTACCAGCACCTACAGAAACGTACATTACCGGCTCCTAAGGAAACGTACATTACCGGCTCCTAAGGAAACGTACATTACCGGCTCCTACAGAAACGTACATTACCGGCTCCTACAGAAACGTACATTACCGGCTCCTACAGAAACGTACATTACCGGCTCCTAAGGAAACGTACATTACCGGCTCCTAAGGAAACGTACATTACCGGCTCCTACAGAAACGTACATTACCAGCTCCTAAGGAAACGTACATTACCGGCTCCTACAGAAACGTACATTACCGGCTCCTACGGAAACATACATTACCGGCTCCTATGGAAACGTACATTACCGGCTCCTACGGAAACGTACATTACCGGCTCCTACGGAAACGTACATTACCGGCTCCTACGGAAACGTACATTACCGGCACGTACATTACCAGCACCTATAGAAAGTACATTACCGACACTTACGGAAATGTACATTACTGTCACCGACATAACATACATGTAACTCAGCAAACTGCGACACAAATCATCATACAACACAACATGCGACACCCAGCTGCCAACTCCACATGCGCGGGATCAGGTAACTGTACTGGTTGTGGGATCAATGAAATGGAGAAGGGGGTATTAATGCAATATGGGGGCTAATAATATAATGCAGTAAGGGGTGTTAATGTAAAGTAGTTATTTATGTAATGTAGCAAATAGGGGGCTATTAGGTTAATATAGGATCTCAATTTATTAAACATGGGGTGATTAATGTGGAGTTGGTGGGCGCTATAAATATATTCTGGGGAATCATAATGTAATGTGGGGTCTCTTGTTATAAATATGGGGGCAATTAATTTAATGACACATGCCCTCCCACTCCTACTACCCAGAACTATGCAAGTCTTAACACACAGATGACACATGAGCATGTTACTAACCTGCGGCATTCTGCGTGCAGCATACTATACGTGTAACATGGAGAGAATTCCGGGCTGTGGGTACATAGGGTCTGATTCATGCTTGCAAGTAAAGCAGAAAAAGCAAGCAACGGGACAAAACCATGTTTCCCTGTAGGTGGGGCAGATGTAACATGTGCAGAGAGGGTTAGATTTGGGTGGGGTGTGATCAAACTGAAATCAAAATTGCACCTAGCTGATAGAACAAAACGAAATCTAAACTAAATTCCGCTGAACGTTCCCACGTTTCAGAATCATCCCTGTAGGAGTGCTGTGCTCATCGTGGCTGCACATATTCCGGCACGTGACGGACCCTTTTATCTGTAATCTGATTTAATGCCATGTTCACAGCTGTTCCACACCTGATAACGCTGGTGATCCAGAATCAGGAACATTTGTACAAGTAGATAATGCAGTTAATAATTCAGTAACGAGTAATTAGCCATACATAACAAATGCAATTGATCTTGGCTTTATTACTAGCGAAGCGAATGACCAGGCTACTCACGGTGATGATATTTATACGGAGATGCTGGTGGTGGTTGGGGTGGGAGAGGGGAAATCTCCCCTTACTAAGGCATAAGCAAGCAACAGCAGTAAAAAGTGCATCTTGGGGGTCATTCCGAGTTGATCGCTAGCTGCATTCGTTCGCAGCGCAGCAATCAGGCTAACAAATGGCAGTTCTGCGTATGTGGCACAATGCGCACGCGTGTCGTACGGGCACAACGAATGATGCATTTTTGCACAGGGTCTAGCGACGCTTTTCAGTTGCACTGTTGGCCGCAGAGTGATTGACATGAAGTGGGCGTTTCTGGGTGTCAACTGACCGTTTCAGGGAGTGTTCAGAAAAACACAGGCGTGCCATGAAAAACGCAGGCGTGGCTGGGCGTGTTTGTGACGTCAAAACAGGAATTGAACAGTCTGAGGTCATCACAAGCGCTGAGTAGGTTTTGAGCTACTCTGAAACTGCACAAAAAAACTTTGTAGCCGCTCTGCGATCCTTTCATTCACACTTCTGCTAAGCTAAAATACACTCCCAGAGGGCGGCGGCATAGCGTTTGCACGGCTGCTAAAAACCGCTAGCGAGCGATCAACTCGGAATGACCCCTCTTGAGCCAACTGGCCAAAGCCCCAGATGCTGCGTGCTGTATGGCGCCCCCTACTGATTCTAAACAGAACAGCAAAAGTAAAAACATGGAAAGCGAATTGGTGAAATGAGAAAATAATGGCAATTAATGCAGTTTTATCCCAACAGAAACAGAGGGATGCAATTCAGAGCCGAAACCATCAAATCTCTATTGAAGATTAGAGGCACTGAGCGACCCGGGGTGGAGGAGGAGGAGGAGACACCGAACGCTCATCGTGCTACAGCAATCACAGGCTTCCGCTTGACACACACTGACCTGTCCCAGATTACTAACCCCAACCCCCCCACAGAGTAACAGCAGTGCCACAGCCTGAGCCGCAATCACATTCCCGCAGCTGAGTATTTATGCGAACAGAAAATGGGTCAAGGTATAGCTGATCCGTCTCTCTATCCTGTGGAAGGAGCCCGCTACGTTCTGTCTCCAGCCTGAAAATGAGATTGTGTGACAGCGGATGCTCAGAAAAGCCTCAGGCTTGCCTGCAGGAGAGGACACATCACTTATTGATGTAGACAAGCTGTGACATTGAAACTGGTAACAAGAGCCTTCTACTGCCGCCCAGATGGCGCACGGATTTTACAGCGTGCAGGTGTGTGCGTCCTTACACAGCTGGCACCATGGCGGAGGGTGACGGGGCCCAGGCTGTCATTACAGGTACAGGTTTAACACCAGAGTATTCCTCAGAAATAATCTGGTGTTAAACTCCCCCCCCAGATACGTTCTGTTGTACAGAGCAGTGTCTGCAGACTCCTCCTGCTAAGAATTAGATTGTAAGCTGTGTGGAGCAGGAGATGGGTGTCCTGTTGTGTATGAATTCACCAGTAATGTGCAATTCCCCCCCGTCTGCCTTTGTACTGAAATTCTACATAGTGCTGTATACACTGTTAGCACTATACTTATATCAATGTCTGTGCAAACACACACAGAAAATCTGCATAACGGCAAAGGGTAGAAACCCCCATTTAATGAGCTTGAGTATGCAGAACCATTACTGAAATGGCCGACTGACACCCCCCCCCCCCCCCCCCCCCCCGCCATCAGCATCTTCACCTTCCCTCATCCTTCCTCGTCCACCTCTCCCGCCGCTTCCACGCGGTTGGAATGCAAGAAACTCCAAATATCTTCATTTAAATGTAAATTTGGGCCCTTTCCTTTATTCCAATCTAGCGATATTGCTGCTAGTATTTCCCAGCACTCCATGCCTTAATGCAACATTTACTCGTCTTTAATTTCCCTCACTTTATACTTCAGTAACTCTGCGATTGTCTTCCTATATCCCGTTCATGTACATATCCAGCAGCCGCCGCCTGTGCCGGGTCCAGGATAGCAGAGCTACGCTTTCCAATCAGCGGCTGAACTACAACGCCCAGCGTGTTCTGTCAACCCCAGCAACTTGGGAAGCGGATAAACTGCCGTATCCATCAATTTCCACCGGTCCGCAGCTTCCCAAGGTTGGAAGAACTACAATGCCCAGCATGTTTTAAAGAGCAACGACTAGAACCGCCTGCCGAATTATTTTTAAGGCCAACGATTCGATTTCCCTGCAGCGTAATCAGGGTGATGGGAGAAAAGATGGGACCCCCTGGGTTATACGGCGTTGTGGCCTGCCCCAGGAGACGCCTCCGTCACCCCCTGTCTATGCCTATTTATCCGGCAATGCTTGCGCAAAACGTTTCCAGGTTATTTTCGGAAGCGACTGGGGGGGGGGGGGAATAAAATACATTTTACTCACCTCAGCCGCTTCCGAAAATATCCTCGTCTCCAGCAATTGTTTATTTTCTTTTTTCAAAAATCGGCCCAGGAGTCGTCTCTTTGCCGCACGGCGACAACACCAACCTCCGAGCTTATCACATAAAGTCACAATTATGACATGGAACTCGGATGGCTCGAGAGAATGGAATAAGTGTATTTTTATCTTTGAAATGATAAAATTCGCCTCACAACGGCAGATAGTCATTGTGTACCCTCAGGATCAGCCACAAAAATTACTTTTATCTTCCTCTGCCTTTCATCTACACTCCTCTCCCCCCATTTAGCTGCGACGCTGTATACTAATGTTGCCTCCTTTTCACCCTAGAAGGAATAGGAACGGCTCAGGCTCTTGTCTGTGAAGTTAATGACTTTGGATTGAGCCCGGTGTCTGCTCCATTCCTGACCTTGAAAAAAAAAAGTTTTGGTGGATTTGCCGTCAGAACAGCTGACGGTAAACACGCGTGCGTTGTGACAGGTGACGGAAAACAGGCAAATCTGCTCATCCGCACGCGGAATGGCACGCGACAAGCAGCTTCCCCCTAAGGACTGCGGGCTGGGGCTGAGGAATCGGATTGGCTGACGAGTCAAAAACTTTACCTGTGATCGCAGCGACACCATTCTCACTTTCCTGCCACAACAGCCCCACGTCCTGGCCATACAACCTCTAAACTTCAACACGTTTATGGTCACAGAAAATCCGGGAGAGGAGGCTCATTGGTAACGATGGCGCACACTGCGTAAAACGCGCTCTCTGGCTGTAATCCCTGATTTAAAAACCCTATTCCACTTTTATGTTACCCAAAGCAATATGGTGTATAATAAAGGCAGCGGCTGCGGAACTACAAGTCTCAGCGACTCCTGCTTGGTTTCTGAAGCTGTGTGAAGGTTAGACTCGACCTTTGTGCAGGATGCACAGAAATAATAAGACAGCTTTCTAAGCACCGTATGTTTCTAGGTAACTAATGGTGAATCGTTTCAGACATTCACCCCAGGTGGCAGCGATTTCGTCGACAGATTTCATAGGGCACCGCAGTGGCATAGTGGTTAGCATGACTGCCTCGCAGCACTGGGGTTATGAATTCAATTAATGAGCAAGGCCCCCATCTGTGTGTAGTTTGTGTGTCCTCTCCGCGTTTGTAGGATAACTGGCTTCTGACAAATAACTAACCCTGGTGTGCGTATACATGCTGCAGGCAATATAGAGTGTAAGCTCCGATGCAGCAGTGACTGATGTGAGTGACTGATAATATTCTCTGTACAGCGCTGTGGAATAGGTGTGTGCTATAGAAGTAACCCTGGGAGCTTATAAAGGATGGAGCCTGGAATAGTCTGTTTGGCGACCCCGGCGCATGAATTAATCTTCCGCAGCTCTGGTCTATCCATGACCCGGCGGCAGTAATTACACCCTGAGCAGGAGATGTAGATGTACAGATAGACAATAACATAATGAGCCCTACGGATCTCTCAGAGTCAATACACATTTTGTACATTTCAGATTGTCTATTATAAAAGCCTTTTCCAGTAGAGATTCTCGTCTCTCCTCCTCCCCTCTCTGCCTCAGCCATCCTGGCTGCTCCAACTACTGCATTCACAATGGCCACCTTCCGCCACACGCATACAAGTCATTACTGGTCACTGCACACTTACAATGAGCGTGGTCAGACTGGACGGTGATATGGTCACTCAATGAGTCCACTATTAGTAGGCTGAGCTGGTGGGTGGCCAGACCAACTCTTCATGGAGTATTCCTTACTCCTTTTCCCCCTATTTAGGTTAAATCGTCTAAGGTTTACCTCTTAACATCTGCCTGGAAAGAAGATTCGTTATGTTATTAGGTTGCTCGCTGCGCTATACCGGGTGCCGCACAGAGCTGCTGTGTGTACTCACCGCACGGTGGACTGGTACAGCAGGTCTTCCCTCTTGCGGTAATTCTCCATGTGAGAGTAGTTGGTTGAGAACATAGCATCAAAAGTGAAGATCTTCTGTTTGATGGTTCCCCCATCTGTCACCTGAGAAGAGATGGTACACACATATTACACGTGACAGGGCCTGTAACACGCTACATGTAACAGATATTTACTGTAACACACGATAAGCAGCAACGAGATATCACAGTGTCAGCAAGTGGGAGTACCTGGGAATGTCAGAGTGGCATGTGGGGTGACTTGTGGAGGCACCTGGGAATGTCAGAGTGGCACGTGGGGTGTTTGTGGAGGCACCTGGGAATGTCAGAGTGGCACGTGGGGTGTTTGTGGAGGCACCTGGGAATGTCAGAGTGGCATGTGGGGTGTTTGTGGAGGCAACTGAGGGGTCAGAGTGGCATGTGGGGTGTTTGTGGAGGCACCTGAGGGGTCAGAGTGACATATGGGATGGTATGTGAAGGCACATGGGGAGGTCAGAGTGGCGTGTGGGGTGGCATGTGGAGGGATCTAGGGAAGTCAGAGTGGTATGTGGGGTGACTTGTGGAGGCATATTGGGAGGTCAGAGTGGATTTGTGGGGGCACATGGGGAGGTCTGAGTAGCATGTGGGGTATTACGTGGAGGTACCTAGGGAGGTCAGAGTGGCATGTTGGATGGTACATGGAGGCACCTAGGGAAGTCAGAGTGACATGTTGGATGGTACATGGAGGCACCTAGGGAGGTCAGAGTGGCATGTTGGATGGTACATGGAGGCACCTAGGGAGGTCAGAGTGACATGTGGGGTGTGATGTAGAGGTACCTGGGGAGGTCAGAGTGGCATGTGGGGTGGGATGTAGAGATATCTGGGGAGGTCAGAGTGGCATGTGGGGTGGGATGTAGAGGTATCTGGGGAGGTCAGAGTGGCATGTGGGTTGGGATGTAGAGATATCTGGGGAGGTCAGAGTGGCATGTGGGGTGGGATGTAGAGATATCTGGGGAGGTCAGAGTGGCATGTGGGGTGGGATGTAGAGGTATCTGGGGAGGTCAGAGTGGCATGTGGGGTGGGATGTAGAGGTATCTGGGGAGGTCAGAGTGTCATGTTGGATGGTACATGGAGGCACCTGGGGAGGTCAGAGTGACATGTGGGTTGGGATGTAGAGGTATCTGGGGAGGTCAGAGTGGCATGTGGGGTGGGATGTAGAGGTATCTGGGGAGGTCAGAGTGGCATGTGGGGTGGGATGTAGAGGTATCTGGGGAGGTCAGAGTGACATGTGGGGTGGGATGTAGAGGTACCTGGGGAGGTCAGAGTGGCATGTGGGGTGGGATGTAGAGGTATCTGAGGAGGTCAGAGTGGCATGTTGGATGGTACGTGGAGGCACCTGGGAATGTCAGAGTGGCATACGGGGTGGTTGTGGAGGCACCTGAGGGGTCAGAGTGACATATGGGATGGTATCTGGAGGCAACTGGAGAAGTCAGAGTGGCACGTGGGGGTACCTGGGGAAGTCAGAGTGGCATGTGGGGTGACTTGTGGAGGCATATTGGGAGGTTAGAGTGGACTTGTGGGGGCACATGGGGAGGTCTGAGTGGCATATGGGGTGGTATGTGGAGGCACCTGGGGAAGTCAGAGTTTTGTGTGTGTGGCGGGGGAAGGGGGGGGGGGACTACGAGTATGTGGGGGCACCTAGGGAGATCAGAGTGGCATGTGGGGTGGTTGTGGAGGCACCTGGCGAAGTCAGAGTTTTGTGTGTGGGGGGGGGGGGGACTACGAGTATGTGGAGGCACCTAGGGAGATCAGAGTGGCATGTGGGGTGGTTGTGGAGGCACCTGAGGGGTCTGAGTGGCATTCGTGGTGGTTGCGGAGACACCTGGGGAGGTCAGAGTTTAAAGTGTGTGTGTGGGGTGGGGGTACCACGAGTATGTGGAGGCACCTGGGGTGGTCAGAGTGGCATGTGGGGGGAGAGTATGTGGAGGCACGCAGGGTGGTCACAGTGCCATTTGCGGATTGGTGAGCCATGTGCAGTCGTAGATGTATTTTTTTTATTATTATATATTACTGTAGATTCTGAGATGCGCATTTAATAATACACTGCCAAAAATAAACATAACACTATTTCCACGTCCCCGCCGACCCCAGTAACTCCCCAGCTACCCCCCACCTCCGCCTCCCCTTCACCACCACACATTTTTCAAGAAAAATAGCAGCAACATCTCTGAGAAAGGTGGAACAGTCTGTCTGCACTTATTACACTGAGGTAACAGTACGTGTATGATGGATTGGTGGTCACGTAATGGTGAGAGTTACTCAGTGGTCTTGTGAAATCACGTGTGTTACCTAGGCGGATGGGCCTGAAATTAAACATATCATTCCCCAATAATTAGGAGTATATTAATTATTACTAGTTATTAGTGTATCTGCCATGCTACCAGCACCGTTATTCAGGAGAGAGCGATTTGTTAGAAGACAAACCCTCTCTTAGGGGTCTATTCATGAAGCAGTGAAAAGAGAGAAGTGAGCTAGAAGAGAAGTTGCCCATGGCAACCAATTAGTGTTGCACTGCATTGTATAAAATTATACGTAGCAGCTGATTGGTTGCCATGGGCTACTTCTCCACTGTCTCACTTCTCCACACTTTTCACTGCTTCATGAATTGACCCCTTAATCATCTTTCTGTAACTCCTGTAATAAAAAAACAACTCGGTTATATTCCAAAGGGAAAAGGAGGATAAACTCCCAGTGTGACTCTGATCTCCGTGTGCTGCGTTCCACGGGGGGGTAACGGCCGGTGGCTGCACGCCACGGTGGCACAGTGTCACGGGGTTGCCCCCTGAAGCAGAGGTAACTTTATATTACTGAAATACTTGAACTCGGAATTCTCTGTTCTAATGAATAAAAGAACGGAGTACAATCCCCTTCCACCTCGGTGCCTGAGAACCAGGATCCGCAAGTCTCAATTCTGTCTGGTTTTCATTACTGTCTGTGCAGAGAGGAAGAGGTCTACCACCAGGGAGCTACACATACATCAGCATGTAAGGATAAAGATTTCATTAGGCGATGATCACCTGCAGAAAAATATCATTACATCCTGCACTCCACAGAGCCGGGTAACCCGACGCAGCACACAGCAGCCATATTAAAGGCTGGATGATATGTTACGTGCCCTCGCTGCTGTAAGACATTGCAGAAGTGATGGACGTGCTGCTGAACACAACAAACTTCCATGGCTGGCTACTGAACGCACCTGGGAGCGGACAAGTGTTCCTGGACAATGTGGTACATTTATATATGATAAAGAGATCGCAATCACATAATGCCACCGCCGTCATTCTGCTCCGCTTGGGACTGTAGGCCTAGAGCGTCATAGGTCATATTGCTGGGAGATCCTGGGGATCCGCGGAGCATTGTTATACAAAAAGGCTCAGAAAACAGCTACTCAGGCTAATTTAGGACACTGCTGACCTTCTCGCAGTAAGCAGTGCTGAAAAAAACGCCCTCGGCCGCAAGCAGCAACGTTTATAAGAATGATCAACGCCAATACGTTTCAAAAGATGCTAGTAAAAGCCTGACTTATAGAACCAGTGGATAAAGAGCACAAACACTCCTAAATGTTTTGCCCCTCTTCACGAAACGCGTCGCCATATTATTAGCCATTACTTTTCTGTTACTATTGTAACAGGGTTCTGGAAATAAGAACAGGCACGTTCCCGGTGTTACAGCGTCTTTTACTGGAGGCAGACACTGTATAGCTTAGCAAATACAGACAGTAGCCTGGAAAAACAGTCCTAGTAATTAAATAAACAGGTGTACGGAAATAATCCAGCACCAAAGCCTATAGAGTTAATTCTGTTGTCCTGGAGTGCAACCATCTCCTGGCATGCTCCCTAGCACGGTTATACAGTCGGTCCTTGGCATTAATCACACCAGCATCAGTGACCAGAGCATCGGGCAGATGAGAGTTTTAAACTCTTCCTGGTCTCTGGTGATGACTCCCAGTTGACTCTGGGCAACCTGGAAAACCCAAAGTTCCAAACCACCATTGCTGGCGCAAAGTGCACATCCTATGTTTTCCTCTCCCTTGGAGGGAGCTGATCCAACATCAATGTGGGCAATTCAGGGGAGAGACAACCCTTCACACCACACTACATTAAAAAGAATAATGCATATAAAAAGGAAAAAGTACACAAACTAGTGCATGGCACAAGAGTTCCGGTGAAAATATCTATATAAAATTCTGTAATCTTATAATGATAACAACATTTCATACACTGGAGGAAGGAGGGGGGGGGGGCTGTCTAGGTGCGGATCTCAGTATGATGCTGCACCAGGTGCCATTCCCCCAGACGGTTGACAGAACTGGTGTCTGCTGTCCCCGTCTGATCCCATGCGCTCATTACTACCTGGCGTTGGTATCTATTATAGATGCAATTACTGTAGAACGCTGCTTCACATTGGAATCGTTTTCATTTACAGAATAACTCAATAGCAATGCTAAAATAAATTGTGTAACATGTGCAGAATCAGCAATGACAGTATAGAGTCACCGAAGACAGGTTTATTTATGAGAATGAAGGAGGCTTAGGTGCTGTGGCATTACCAGGCCAGGTTTTACGGACATCTCTGAGTCAAACGTGGCAACAGGTTATCATTTAATTGGTTGGTTTTGATGATACTGAATATGGGACCTTATTCAGGTTGGATTGCACACGCGAGGTACAGTATAATAGCCTACAGAATATTGCGTACAGGTCATAATCGCAATATACCCGCTGTTTGATTGACAGGAAGCCGACGTTTCTGGGCGGAAACCCACCGTTTTCTGGGTGTGTCAGAAAAAACGCAGGCGTGCCCAGGCGTTTTTAAGGAGGGTCTCTGACATCAGCGATGACCACTTCCAGCCCCTTGCTTCGCCAGAATTGTGGATGACCTTCAATGTTCCGGTAATTCCATAGGTTTTGCGATCAGGTCGCATACTGTGATGCATTTTAAGTTTCTGCAATGTGCGTTTTTTCGCTATTTCGGGGCGGCAGCTTTTTGATCGCAGCAACTGCTTTATAGCAGAGACTGCAATCCTTGCTGAATAGGGTCCTATGTTTCCACAGAGTAGATTTACTAAAGCTTCTAACACAGACACGTGGAAGTGTTGCCCATAGCAACCAAATGACAGCTTAAATGTGAATGGTTGCTATGAGTAACAGCACTACTTCTCGGTGTTAGAAGCTTTTTAGTAAACCTATCCCATGGAATCTCTGTAAGACCCCAGGGAGCAGCGCACAGCAGTCAGGGGATAGTGGTGAGAGACTGCCCTCTCTGCCCTCAGCTTTCTAGCGGCTAGAACACTCATACGCAACAACGGAAGCCACTGGCCGAATCCTCACACTCCCATGGAATGCAATGTGGACTAGGCCAAACGTGGTGCAGAGGCTGGTGGACTAGGCCAAACATGGTGCAGGGGCCGGTGGATTGGCCAAATGTGGTGCAGAGGCTGGTGGACTAGGCCAAATGTGGTGCAGGGGCCGGTGGATAGGCCATACTTGCCTACCTGACCCTCTCCATGAGGGAGAAAATGCTCTGTTCCTGGACTTTCCTGGTAATGTATGATTGCCATCATCTGTGGTTAAACACCTTTCTTATCAATTAACTAGCTCACCACAGGTGATGGCAATCATACATTACCAGGAAAGTCCAGGAACAGATCATTTTCTCCCTCATGGAGAGGGTCAGGTAGGCAAGTATGGGATAGGCCAAATGTGGTGCAGAGGCTGGTGGACTAGGCCAAATGTGGTGCACAGGCTGGTGGATAGGCCAAATGTGGTGCACAGGCTGGTGGACTAGGTCAAACGTGGTGCAGAGGCTGGTGGACTAGGCCAAACATGGTACTGGGGCCGATGGACTAGGCCAAACGTGGTACAGGGGCCAGTGGACTAGGCCAAACGTGGTACAGGGGCCAGTGGACTAGGCCAAACATTGTACAGAGGCTGGTGGAGTAGACCAAACGTGGTGCAGGGGCTGGTGGACTAGGCCAAACGTGGTAATGAGGCCGGTGGACTAGGCCAAACGTGGTACTGGGGCCGATTGACTAGGCCAAACGTGGTGCAGGGGCCAGTGGACTGGGCCAAACGTGGTGCAGGGGACGGTGGACTAGGCCAAACGTGGTGCAGGGGACGGTGGACTAGGCCAAACGTGGTACTGGGGCACATAATAATAACTACACGTCTAAGCTCAGCTGTAGTCATTGTTCATAATAGAGGAAACACTGTGGGCCAGACGGTGGATGCGAATCAGCCCAGTGAGCTCACGTCTTGTGCATGCACGGAAATAAAGTGTGCATTCAGGTTTGTTGCATCTTGCTTTGACCCCAATCACCCCCCAGCCGTACATTTGGGATGATACCGGTCCCCATCATGTGCACACCGGCACCAGCCCGTATAACAGACTCTGCGCAGCCTGCGGTACCATCGCTGAGCTCTGCGCCAGTGAGAGTGCCGCAGTACAGCTCATGTGAGATGGGAGGACTCCACCTGTGATGAAGTGATGGGAATGACCCTAAGAAGCAGAAGTCATTACCCACGTTAGGGATGGGGATTTTCAACAGGGACATCACACAGCAGCACGCAATCCTGGCACAGGTGCAGCACACTGCTGGGAACGCACAGACAACATGGCAGCAATCGGGGGAGCGGGGCTGCAGAGGAGGCCGCAGTGTGGAGCCTGCTCTCTCTGCACAGATGGAGCGATGCAGAATGGAACAGGACTATTACTGTATATCACTGTTATTAAAGCTGATCACTCAGACTAATTAACCAATTGCTTCTGACAAAGACAACTCAGGGATGGCAAATTATCAAAATGCAACGTTTCATCCGTTTCTTTATACAACACTTCTGTGCAGGTTTAATAGTAATATGTAAGTGCACACAGCTGCCCGATCTTGTGTGTAATCTCCACAATCTGCATTTTAACATTAAATAGAAACTAATCAGATCATAGAAGACAATTAACTAAAGAGCGCAGAGGAGGGAGCGAAATCCCCACGCACACTGCTCAAATCTATCTATCTATATATATATATATATATATATATATATATACGACAATAAACTACGCACAGGCACATACTACCTACTCTTACACATGTGACAATGCAGACACCTACACTGTATCCGTGTGCGATAGACCAGGCACGTTCAAGGAAAAGCAATTAACTAACAATCAGTGACATCTGTGCTATCATCTCTGTGACATCAATGAGTCCCTGTGACTGGATAGGCTGCACTCTCAGTGATGTCACTGGCTCCTAGTGACTGGATAGGCTGCACTCTCAGTGATGTCACTGGCTCCTAGTGACTGGATAGGCTGCACTCTCAGTGATGTCACTGGCTCCTAGTGACTGGATAGGCTGCACTCTCAGTGATGTCACTGTCTCCTAGTGACTGGATAGGCTGCACTCTCAGTGATGTCACTGTCTCCTAGTGACTGGATAGGCTGCGTTCTCAGTGATGTCACTGGTTCCTAGTGACTGGTTAGGCTGCACACTCAGTGATGTCACTGACTCCTAGTGACTGGATAGGCCGCACTCTCAGTGATGTCACTGGCTCCTAGTGACTGGATAGGCTGCGCTCTCAGTGATGTCACTGGTTCCTAGTGACTGGATAGGCTGCACTCTCAGTGATGTCACTGGCTCCTAGTGGCTGGATAGGTTGCACTCTCAGTGATGTCACTGGTTCCTAGTGACTGGACAGGCTGCAGTCTCAGTGATGTCACTGGTTTCTAGTGACTGGACAGGCTGCAGTCTCAGTGATGTCACTGGCTCCTAGTGGCTGGATAGGTTGCACTCTCAGTGATGTCACTGGTTCCTAGTGACTGGACAGGCTGCAGTCTCAGTGATGTCACTGGCTCCTAGTGACTGGATAGGCTGTGCTCTTAGTGATGTCACTGGTTCCTAGTGACTGGATAGGCTGCACTCTCAGTGTTGTCACTGGTTCCTAGTGACTGGATAGGCTGCACTCTTAGTGATGTCACTGTCTCCTAGTGACTGGATAGGCTGCACTCTTAGTGATGTCACTGTCTCCTAGTGACTGGATAGGCTGCACTCTCAGTGATGTCACTATCTCCTAGTGACTGGATAGGCTGCGTTCTCAGTGATGTCACTGGTTCCTAGTGACTGGTTAGGCTGCACACTCAGTGATGTCACTGACTCCTAGTGACTGGATAGGCTGCACTCTCAGTGATGTCACTGGCTCCTAGTGACTGGATAAGCTGCACTCTCAGTGATGTCACTGTCTCCTAGTGACTGGATAGGCTGCACTCTCAGTGATGTCACTGTCTCCTAGTGACTGGATAGGCTGCACTCTCAGTGATGTCACTGTCTCCTAGTGACTGGATAGGCTGCGTTCTCAGTGATGTCACTGGTTCCTAGTGACTGGTTAGGCTGCACACTCAGTGATGTCACTGACTCCTAGTGACTGGATAGGCCGCACTCTCAGTGATGTCACTGGCTCCTAGTGACTGGATAGGCTGCGCTCTCAGTGATGTCACTGGTTCCTAGTGACTGGATAGGCTGCACTCTCAGTGATGTCACTGGCTCCTAGTGGCTGGATAGGTTGCACTCTCAGTGATGTCACTGGTTCCTAGTGACTGGACAGGCTGCAGTCTCAGTGATGTCACTGGCTTCTAGTGACTGGATAGGCTGTGCTCTTAGTGATGTCACTGGTTCCTAGTGACTGGATAGGCTGCACTCTCAGTGTTGTCACTGGTTCCTAGTGACTGGATAGGCTGCACTCTTAGTGATGTCACTGTCTCCTAGTGACTGGATAGGCTGCACTCTCAGTGATGTCACTGTCTCCTAGTGACTGGATAGGCTGCGTTCTCAGTGATGTCACTGGTTCCTAGTGACTGGTTAGGCTGCACACTCAGTGATGTCACTGGCTCCTAGTGACTGGATAGGCTGCACTCTCAGTGATGTCACTGGCTCCTAGTGACTGGATAGGCTGCACTCTCAGTGATGTCACTGTCTCCTAGTGACTGGATAGGCTGCACTCTCAGTGATGTCACTGTCTCCTAGTGACTGGATAGGCTGCGTTCTCAGTGATGTCACTGGTTCCTAGTGACTGGTTAGGCTGCACACTCAGTGATGTCACTGACTCCTAGTGACTGGATAGGCTGCACTCTCAGTGATGTCACTGGCTCCTAGTGACTGGATAGGCTGCACTCTCAGTGATGTCACTGGTTCCTAGTGACTGGATAGGCTGCACTCTCAGTGATGTCACTGGCTCCTAGTGACTGGATAGGCTGCACTCTCAGTGATGTCACTGGCTCCTAGTGACTGGATAGGCCGCACTCTCATGAGCATTTGTTCTGGCTTGGAAATGTCTGTTTCCACTATATGGAAATTACAAATGAACTTTAACAGAATAAATATATATATATCTTTATATTTATTTATTTTTTACATTTATGTTACCGAGAAATGGACGTCCAAAATGAAAGTATTTCCTCCTGTTTCACAACCAAAAAATAGCTGTTGTTTTTTTTAAAGACCTGTAGAATATCCCCCCTCTGTATACGAGTGCTTGGCTGGTGTCGGGTGATAGCTGGCAGTTGAGCGGTTTGCGTTGTCAATTGTATTTTTCTTTTTCTACAACCGTGTATCTCAGTAATGCGAGAATCTAACAAAACTGACGTCGTATTCAGAATCAGCACCACAAAGTTACCCCCAAATCACTGTAATGTAATAGGCAATAAAATGAGTGCTGATCACTGGAATATACTGTAGTAATACATGCTGTATACAGAGCAGAGAGCCAGCCTCAGTCCACAGTGCCCATTCTCCCTCAGCGCTAATGCATAAACTAACCAATTACATAGACACGGGAAGGGGAGTGGTCTTATCCCAATGTGGGTGTGGCTTCACATGTTTGTGGGTGTGGTTGGATGAATCTATGCACATTGTGGGTGTGGCTTCACATGTATGTGGGTGTGGTTGGATGAATCTAGGCACAATGTGTGAGTGTGGCTTCACATGTATGTGGGTGTGGTTGGATGAATCTAGGCACAATGTGGGTGTGGCTTCACATGTATGTGGGTGTGGTTGGATGAATCTAGGCACATTGTGGGTGTGGCTTCACATGTATGTGGGTGTGGTTGGATGAATCTAGGCATTGTGGGTGTGGCTTCACATGTATGTGGGTGCGGTTGGATGAATTTAGGCACAATGTGGGTGTGGCTTCACATGTATGTGGGTGTGGTTGGATGAATCTAGGCCCAATGTGGGTGTGGCTTCACATGTATGTGGGTGTGGTTGGATGAATCTAGGCACAATGTGTGAGTGGCTTCACATGTATGTGGGTGTGGTTGGATGAATCTAGGCACATTGTGGGTGTGGCTTCACATGTATGTGGGTGTGGTTGGATGAATCTAGGCACAATGTGTGAGTGGCTTCACATGTATGTGGGTGTGGTTGGATGAATCTAGGCACAATGTGGGTGTGGCTTCACATGTATGTGGGTGTGGTTGGATGAACCTAGGCACAATGTGGGTGTTGCTTGGGCTCATTTTGTCCCAAATTTTCATTTTTAAAAAAATCTGTTGTAGAAACATAACAAAAATTTATTGAAATAAAATAAAAATAAAATTACAAATCATCCTATAAATTGGTATTAATCTTAAAACATTTTGGGTGTGGACCATGCACATCAAGGCCAGTGAATCACGCCTAACCTAACACATGAAAGTAGGTGGAGCATAATTGTTGGGTGCACCTAGGGGGGGAGATCAGCGATTAGGTACAGTATTACTGCTGCCTGACACAAATGAAACAGGTCAGCACTGAGCCTTAATACTTGAGGCCTTCATACAAGAAGGTGTGAACCGTGGAGAGGAGAAGTTCTGAGGGACTGAGAGGAGCAGGACTAGCAATAAAGAAATTAGTTACTCAAGTTGAGTTTGTTATGACAGCATAAATCTCGTCGGCAGCAATAAAATAGTCCTCTACCCCCATTACCCGGCACTGTCCGCTGATTCTGCTGCTATCCCCAGATCCTTCAATGCAATTTTGCAAACTCTTAGCTCCAAAGGTTTAATAGGTTTTAAGCGTTCTCCGAAGACCTCGTCAAATCGGTGCTGTCTACCGCCGCATAGTAACCAAATGAGACAAGGCAATTTATGACACCAGCTGTCTCTGTCAAAACTCCAGCTCCCAAACAGGCTTTAAGAGAGCAAATTATCACTCACGGCAGCCTCTGCGCGACATTCAGCTGTGACGCGGTGAGGGCTGTAAAGGGACGAAGGGGGTTTCAGCAGGAGGTGTCCCTGGCTTTCCGACACGTGAAAAGGTCAAAGAACGACTGGAAATCACTTGTCAGGAATTAGTGTTACTGCGCTGGTGATAAATAATGACTGTCACTTTCTCGGGCCCCAGGGTCCACGCTTACTAGCGACGCGTCTCCGAGTCTGCGTGCAGCCCCCTCAGCCTGTGTTCTCTCATCTCACCTTTATTTCCTTTCCTTAAGGTTCACAGATATAGAAAATAAACCTGTTTTGCAGGCGGTGAGAGCGCTGTGCCACGGCCTAGGTGGAGGTACTCCTGCTGGTGATGGCTTCTAGGGATAAAACCCCTTCTCGCCGACGCACCAGCATCTCCTGTCTGGGGAACATCCTCACCACAGATCCTTTCAGCCACAATGCCCGAGCATTGCCTGTCATTTACATTCCTTTCATGGCGGCATGCCGGCTGCCGGGAGAATAATGGCCCTCTCAAGTCATCTCCTTGTTGAATGAAGTTGAAATGTAAGGGTTTCATTGTGACAGCTCGTGTTTATTGCGGGAGAGTGGTGTTACAGTCAGTGTCGCTGGCATCCGAGCCGTGTGCTCGCTGCTTAGATGAGACAGAGAGTCGGGGTCCAGGTAACAGAGGAGACCCCCCCCCCCCCCCCCCCATATCGCAACGAGGCGCTGGGCAAGGAAGGGAGGAAACACACATACACATATATATATATATATATAGATATATATATACACACACACACACACACTGTATATATACACACTGTACACACATATACAGCATGTTAAACATGCATACAATATATATATATATATATATATATATATATTACACACATATGCAGTAAAATTCTGTTTTAGGGGAGATGTATCAAAGTTTGGAGAGAGATAAAGTACCAATCAGATGCTAACTGCCATGTTATAGGCTGTGCGGAATGATGACAGCTGATTGGCTTGTATGTTATCTCTCTCCAAGAAACAGGGGTCTATTTACTAAGCCTTCGATGCCACAGGCTGGGTTTGAAAAATGACAGTTAGGAGCGGATTGGCTGCTACTTTATCTCTCTCCAAGACTTAGTACATAGACCCCACAGTCTGTAAAATGACGGATTGGAGCTGATTGGCTGGTACTTTGGGGGTCATTCCGAGTTGATCGCTAGCTAGCAGTTTTTAGCAGCCGTGCAAACGCTATGCCGCCGCCCACTGGGGGTGTATTTTAGCTTAGCAGAAGTGCGAACGAAAAGATCGCAGAGCTGCTAAAAAAAAAAAAAAATTTGCAGTTTTAGAGTAGCTCCAGACCTACTCAGCGCTTGCGATCACTTCAGACAGTTCAGTTCCGGATTTGATGTCACAGACACGCCCTGCGTTCTCCCAGCCACGCCTGCGTTTTTCCGGTAGTTCATAGACCCCACAGTCTGTAAAATGATGGTTAGGTGCGGATTGGCTGCTACTTTATCTCTCTCTAAGCTATGATACATCCCACCCTATGAATGTCATCGCTGTGATAGAAGAAATAACACACTGTGTGTGATTATGAGCGATGATGTCAGCCACCACCTACAGTGTACTAGATGTGGGTCTGCTTTGGCGGCAGTAGGACCCCTGGACTATACGTCGGCCGGCGGAGGGACTGAGCAGAGTGGGAGAGCGAGCGGTTTGCTGGGGATTAGGTATAATCTACTTTCTCTGGTTCTCAGCAACTGTTATCAGGGGCGACTGTGTGTTCTATACACAATAATAGAAGCCTATAATCCAGGACCTGCTCCACGCAGCTAAACATCGGGGTCCCTAGCGAGAGAGACCCCCACCCGTTACACCCGAGAGGCCTTCCTCCAGTATACCTGTGCTGGGTAACTGGATGGTGGGAGACGCTGTTCCGCTTCTTACCTGGGCTCCCGCGAGATGCCGGGGGGGGGAGCACGGACACAGCAGAGGGGTGTGATTGTGGCATTACTATAGGTCAGTAATGTCCAAACTGCGGCCCTCCAGCTGTTGAGAAACTAATAATCCCAGCATGCCCTGACACAGCTTTAGCATTTTCTGACAGCAACACTCTGTCAGGGCACGCTGGGATATGTAGTTTCACAACAGCTGGAGGGCCGCAGTTTGGACATGCCTGCTATAGGGGTAAAGTTGTGATTATTCCCCTATACAACCTATATAATATGGTCCTATGTGGATATTTGAAACGTCTCAAAATAAGGGCTTGGTGATGTCCCGCCACATGCAAGAGTAGATCAGGTACAGGTCATCTGGGGCAGAACTACAGGTCCCAGCATGCCCAGTCCGCTATGATGGCACCTGTAGACACAGGTGCCGATAAGACATTAATTTCGGACACTTGAGAAGACATTGTAAGACCACAAGCCAGGAACAGATCTCACCGGCCTGTACAGGACCACCAAAGGCCTCTAGACCCCCGTGGCTGAGACACTATCTGTGCCACCCTCACTGCATGCACCTGTGCAGGGTAATGCCATACAGCGTATGAAGGCTCTCGGGCACTTTCCTGAGAGGGCATGCTCAGGCCACGGCTCTGCCACCGGTCACCCATGCTCAGGCCACGGCTCTGCCGCCGGTCACCCATGCTCAGGCCACGGCTCTGCCGCCGGTCACCCATGCTCAGGCCACGGCTCTGACACCGGTCACCCATGCTCAGGCCACGGCTCTGCCACCGGTCACCCATGCTCAGGCCACGGCTCTGCCACCCGTCACCCATGCTCAGGCCACGGCTCTGCCACCCGTCACCCATGCTCAGGCCACGGCTCTGCCGCCGGTCACCCAATCCGCAGAGCACATCACAGCTGAGAACATGCAGCTGCATGGCACGAGGTGGGCAGCAGCCCCTGCTACGTGCATTGTGTACCCTGTGCCCCCTCGCTAGACGCACGGACGTGTGCTCAGTCATCTAGCCTCAGTACGCCACACAGCGCGAGACGGGCGTCTTTCTCACAACACGATGCAACTAGGACGCACCAGGAGACTGCGCTGGTGACACTTGTGCATTGTGTGTGACGGAGGCTGTATACGGAGCACAATACAATCACTGGCATTCAGCCACTCTCCATAAGCCAGCCCTGGATCTGTGCCCGGCTCTCAGCCCGGGAGGTGACCGGTGGGCTGACTGTCTGGCCAGAGAATAGTCACCCTGTGAATGGCGACACCGTGGAGCTCCGTGCCCTTCAGTATGACTGCAGAGGGTGCGTTACTACATTAAAACAAGCGTAAAAAGAAGAGGTCTGACGCCAGAACACGGCAATTACACATGAGTTATTACATGTACAAAGAGATAGAGGGTGCTGACAGTCATTTCCAGAGCATTGCATTTCTCCTTTCCCTAATCCCCCCAACCGCAGCCTAACTCTAACCCTCCCCCTAGTGTCAAAGTTGAAGAGCCGAGACCCCTCGGGCAGCCGCCCAAGAAGAGCCCACTTTCCTCGTGGAATGGGCTTTTACTGATTTAGGATGCGGCAGTCCAGCCGCAGAATGTGCAAGCTGAATCGTACTACAGATCCAGCGAGCAATAGTCTGCTTTGAAGCAGGTGCACCCAACTTGTTGGGCGCATACAGGATAAAGAGCGAGTCAGTCTTTCTGACTCCAGCTGTCCTGGAAACATAAATTTGTAGGGCCCTGACTACATCCAACAACTTGGAAGCCTCCAAGTCATTTGTAGCCGCAGGCACCACGATAGGTTGGTTCAGATGAAAAGCTGATACCACTTTGGGGAGAAACTGGGGACGAGTCCTCAATTCTGCCCTATCCATATGGAAAATCAGATAAGGGCTTTTACAAGACAAATCCGCCAATTCTGAAACCCGCATGGCCGAAGCCAAGGCCAACAACATGACCACTTTCCACGTGAGATATTTCAAATCCACGGTTTTCAGTGGCTCAAACCAATGTGACTTTAGGAAATCCAACACCACGTTGAGATCCCAAGGTGCCACTGGAGGCACAAAAGGGGGCTGAATATGCAGCACTCCCTTAACAAAAGTCTGAACTTCAGGTAGTGAAGCCAATTCTCTCTGGAAGAAAATCAATAGAGCCGAAATCTGGACCTTAATGGAACCCAATTTTAGGCCCATAGTCACCCCTGACTGTAGGAAGTGCAGGAACCGGCCCAGCTGAAATTCTTCCGTTGGGGCCTTCCTGGCCTCACACCACGCAACATATTTACGCCATATGCGGTGATAATGGTTTGCGGTTACTTCTTTCCTAGCTTTAATCAGCGTAGGAATGACTTCCTCCGGAATGCCCTTTTCCTTCAGGATCCGGTGTTCAACCGCCATGCCGTCAAATGCAGCCGCGGTAAGTCTTGGAACAGACAGGGCCCCTGCTGCAGCAGGTCTTGTCTGAGCGGTAGAGGCCATGGGTCCTCTGACATCATTTCTTGAAGTTCCGGATACCACGCTCTTCTTGGCCAATCCGGAACAATGAGTATAGTTCTTACTCCTCTTCTCCTTATTATCCTCAGTACCTTTGGTATGAGAGGAAGAGGAGGGAACACATAAACCAATCGGTACACCCACGGTGTTACCAGAGCGTCCACAGCTATCGCCTGCGGGTCTCTCGACCTGGCGCAATATTTTTCTAGCTTTTTGTTTAGGCGGGACGCCATCATGTCCACCTGTGGTTTTTCCCACTGGTTTACAATCATTTGAAAGACTTCTGGATGAAGTCCCCACTCTCCCGGGTGGAGGTTGTGCCTGCTGAGGAAGTCTGCTTCCCAGTTGTCCACTCCCGGAATGAACACTGCTGACAGTGCCAACACGTGATTTTCCGCCCATCGGAGAATCCTTGCGGCTTCTGCCATCGCCGTCCTGCTTCTCGTGCCGCCCTGTCGATTTACATGGGCGACCGCCGTGATGTTGTCTGACTGGATCAGTACCGGCTGGTTTTGAAGCAGGGGTTTTGCCTGACTTAGGGCATTGTAAATGGCCCTTAGTTCCAGAATATTTATGTGCAGGGAAGTCTCCTGACTTGACCATAGTCCTTGGAAGTTTCTTCCCTGTGTGACTGCTCCCCAGCCTCGAAGGCTGGCATCCGTGGTCACCAGGACCCAGTCCTGTATGCCGAATCTGCGGCCCTCTTGAAGATGAGCACTCTGCAGCCACCACAGCAGAGACACCCTTGTCCTCGGAGACAGGGTTATCAGACGATGCATCTGAAGATGCGATCCGGACCACTTGTCCAACAGGTCCCACTGAAAGGTTCTTGCATGAAACCTGCCGAATGGAATCGCTTCGTAGGAAGCTACCATTTTTCCCAGGATCCATGTGCAGTGATGCACCGACCCTGTTTTGGTTTTAGGAGGCCTCTGACTAGAGATGACAGCTCCTTGGCTTTTTCCTCCGGGAGAAACACTTTTCTCTGTTCTGTGTCCAGAACCAACCCTAGGAACAGCAGGCGTGTCGTAGGGACCAGCTGTGACTTTGGAATGTTTAGAATCCAGCCGTGCTGTTGTAGCACTTCCCGAGATAGTGCTACCCCTACCAACAATTGCTCTCTGGACCTCGCCTTTATCAGGAGATCGTCCAAGTACGGGATAATTAAAACTCCCTTCTTTCGAAGGAGTATCATCATTTCCGCCATTACCTTGGTAAAGACCCTCGGAGCCGTGGAGAGACCGAACGGCAACGTCTGGAATTGGTAATGACAATCTTGTACCACAAACCTGAGGTACTCCTGGTGAGGATGGTAAATGGGGACATGTAGGTAAGCATCCTTGATGTCCAGCGATACCATGTAATCCCCCTCGTCCAGGCTTGCAATAACCGCCCTGAGCGATTCCATCTTGAACTTGAATTTTTTTATATATGTGTTCAAGGATTTCAAATTCAAAATGGGTCTCACCGAACCGTCCGGTTTCGGTACCACAAACATTGTGGAATAGTAACCCCTTCCTTGTTGAAGTAGGGGCACCTTTACTATCACTTGTTGTGAATACAGCTTTTGAATTGCCTGTAACACTGCCTCCCTGCCTGAGGGAGTGGTTGGCAAGGCAGATTTGAGGAAACGGCGGGGGGGAGACGTCTCGAATTCCAGTTTGTGCCCCTGAGATACTACTTGAAGGATCCAGGGATCCACCCGTGAGCGAGCCCACTGATTGCTGAAATTTTTGAGACGGGCCCCCACCGTACCTGGCTCCGCCTGTGAAGCCCCAGCGTCATGCTGTGGACTTAGAGGAAGCGGGGGAGGACTTTTGCTCCTGGGAACTGGCTGTATGCTGCAGCTTCTTTCCCCTACCTCTGCCTCTGGGCAGAAAGGACGCGCCTTTAACCCGCTTACCCCTATTGGGCCGAAAGGACTGTACCTGATAATATGGTGCTTTCTTTGGTTGTGAGGGAACATGGGGTAAAAATGTAGACTTCCCAGCTGTTGCTGTGGAAACGAGGTCCGAGAGACCATCCCCGAACAATTCCTCACCCTTATAAGGCAGAACTTCCATGTGTCGTTTGGAATCTGCATCACCTGTCCACTGCCGAGTCCATAACCCTCTCCTGGCAGAAATGAACATTGCACTAATTTTGGATGCCAGCCGGCAAATATCCCTCTGTGCATCCCTCATGTATAAAAGTGCGTCTTTTATATGCTCTACGTTTAGCAAAATAGTGTCCCTGTCTAGGGTATCTATATTTTCTGACAGGGAATCTGACCACGCAGCAGCAGCACTGCACATCCAGGCTGAAGCTATAGCCGGTCTCAATATAACACCTGTGTGTGTATATATATATAGATTTCAGGATAGCCTCCTGCTTTCTATCAGCAGATTCCTTCAGGGCGGCCGTATCCGGAGACGGTAGTGCCACCTTCTTTGACAAGCGTGTGAGCGCTTTATCCACCCTAGGGGATGTTTCCCAGCGTGACCTATCCTCTGGCGGGAAAGGGTACGCCATTAGTAACCTCTTAGAAATTACTAGTTTTTTATCAGGGGAAGCCCACGCTTCTTCACACACTTCATTTAACTCTTCAGATGGAGGAAAAGCTACTGGTAGTTTTTTCTCTCCAAACATAATACCCTTTTTTGTGGTACCGGGGGTAACATCAGAAATGTGCAACACATTTTTCATTGCCTCAATCATGTAACGTGTGGCCCTACTGGAAGTTACATTAGTCTCCTCGTCGTCGACACTGGAGTCAGTATCCGTGTCGACATCTGTGTCAACCATCTGAGGTAGCGGACGTTTTAGAGCCCCTGATGGCTTTTGAGACGCCTGGGCAGACACAGGCTGAGAAGCCGGCTGTCCCACATTTGGTATGTCGTCAAACCTTTTATGTAAGGAGTCGACACTATCACGTAATTCCTTCCACAGCACCATCCACTCAGGTGTCAACCCCGCAGGGGGTGACATCACATTTACAGGCATCTGCTCCGCCTCCACATAAGCCTCCTCATCAAACATGTCGACACAGCCGTACCGACACACCGCAAACACACAGGGAATGCTCTGACAGAGGACAGGACCCCACAAAGCCCTTTGGGGAGACAGAGAGTATGCCAGCACACACCAGAGCGCTATATAACACTGGGATCCCACTATCAATGAGTGTTTTCCCTTATAGCTGCTTTTTTATATATCTGATATATATATATATTATCTATACTGCGCCTAAATTTAGTGCCCCCCCTCTCTTTTTTACCCTTCTGTAGCGTTCAGACTGCAGGGGAGAGCCAGGGAGCTTCCTTCCAGCGGAGCTGTGAGGGAAAAATGGCGCCAGTGTGCTGAGGGAGAAGCCCCGCCCCCTTTTCGGCGGACTTTCTCCCGCTTTTTCTGGAATACTGGCAGGGGTAATTTTACATCTATATAGCCTCTAGGACTATATATGATGTATATTTGCCAGCCAAGGTGTCATATATTGCCCTCAGGGCGCCCCCCCCCCCCCAGCGCCCTGCACCCATCAGTGACCGGAGTGTAAGGTGTACATGAGGAGCAATGGCGCACAGCTGCAGTGCTGTGCGCTACCTTGGTGAAGACCGAAGTCTTTTGCCGCCGATTTTCCGGACCTCTTCTTGTTTCTGGCTCTGTAAGGGGGACGGCGTCGCGGCTCCGGGAACGAACACCAAGGTCGGGTCCTGCGGTCGATCCCTCTGGAGCTAATGGTGTCCAGTAGCCTAAGAAGCCCAAACTACCACCTGTTAGGTAGGTTCGCTTCTTCTCCCCTTAGTCCCTCGCTGCAGTGAGTCTGTTGCCAGCAGATCTCACTGTAAAATAAAAAACCTAAATATACTTTCTTTCTAGGTGCTCAGGAGAGCCCCTAGTGTGCATCCAGCTCAGCCGGGCACAGGATTCTAACTGAAGTCTGGAGGAGGGTCTTAGTGGGAGGAGCCAGTGCACACCAGTAGTCTAAAAGCTTTCTTTATAGTTGTGCCCAGTCTCCTGCGGAGCCGCTAATCCCCATGGTCCTTACGGAGTCCCCAGCATCCACTTAGGACGTTAGAGAAATGGCCAAATCTTTCTAGTGACTAACGAGTTAATGGTTTCGCATACACTGCATGAATCTGGGAATGCAGCAGAGTGCATGAACGTTCTCAGACACTTTCCAAAAACCACAGCGGGCATGTTCGGCCCACGACTCGCCGGCCGGAGTAACCAAGAAGAGAAGCCTTTTACTAGGATCTAGTTTTACTGTCTGTAACACCCCCTGATAGGTGGCGGCTGTCAGAATGAGACATTATCCACAGACCAATAGGATCATGTCACCTAACGAGCGAAGTGTTGGGATCATTATGTAATGGGCGAACTGGTCTTTGACGTAGGTGCTTTCCATACACAGTAAAATGCGTTTTCTAAATCAGATCTGTAGCGTGTGTGCCCGGGTTGGGTCAGGCTTGTGTCAGGTGACCTCACACCTCATTTTCAAAATTTGGTTTTGACACTGAAATTCATTATTAGGAGCCAATCTCTTACTATGACGGTATCCGGTCTTCAGGTCCCACCTCACTAAGGTCAACAGTCATTAGGCCGACCAATATCGGTCAACATGTGTTGACCAATAGTGGTCAAGGGCAAAAGTCAACACATGGGCAGGGCAAAGGTCAGGGCACAAAGGACGACACAGTGGACAGGGCAAAGGTCGACACATGAAAAGGTCAACATGAGTTTTCAATTTTTGTAAAAAAAATGTTAGACTTTTTCTTACTTTACGATCCACGTGGACTAATATCGAGAATGGTAACCTGTGCCGAGCGCAGCTGTAGCAGAGCGAGGCACCTTGCCCGAAGCACGGTGAGTGAAGCGAGCCACGCGAGGGGACACGGTGCACTAATTGGGGTTCCCCGTCACTTTCCGAAGAAAACGTCACCAAAACAAAAATAAAACAAAAAAAGCTCACGTCGACCTTTGGAAAAAGGTCGACCTTTTCCGTGTCGACCTAGTCACTGTTGACCAATAGTAGTTGACCTAATAACTGTTGACCTAGTTAGGGTCGACCCAATTATCCACACCCTACTATAACACGTCCATAAATCATATACTATAGGAAAGATCAATGAAGAAAGCACCTATCAGCTTTAGCGGCGATCACGTAACCAGCCAATCAGAAGCGGCAGGACACCCACAGCCGACACTGCTTTGGCAGGAGTATAGGAGTATCTCTGCCGGCCCGCGTCTGTTCCTGTCCGTACTGTTCTCGGCCTAAGTAACACCAGCCCCTTCCCTCTCATGTTCCGCCTCTCTAGTCGCAGCCGGACGCAAGTGCCAGATTCAAGCAGACGTACCACACCCCCACGCGACGACATGTTTTATGGCGCTCCGTGCCACGAGTCCAGTTGTTTTCTAACATGTGATCCAGGTGTCAGGAGAAGTGAGATGTACAAGGGTCTGAAAATTTACCTCAGATCAATGAAATAAAGGAACCTGAGTATCCACCTCATAACCTGGCAGAGATGCGTGTGCGGCCTGGGTGCCACCTACCCCCTGAAATAAACAGCCCCTTCTAAAGGATCCAGAATCTAGAAGCAACCCCTGGAGCTGGAAAGGGAAATCGTTGCACAAATATCCAGGCGGTGACACAAATAGAAATTCAATACCACAGGATCAGACCATATGGAGGCACTAAGTGGGTCAAGAGCTTCTTATCGTCTATCTTCTGCGTGTACGGGAAAGAGGCGGCGAAATACCCAGAGCTGTGTTCCTGCCTCCTAACCAAAAACATGATTCACCGTGTCAGCTCCCCGTCAGCGTCTCAGTCTGTCCTGCGCCGCGTAATACTGCTGTACAGTCTGAGGATTGAGCCGCACGCTTCCCCCCACTCTCCGGCTCGCTCGCCGCCTGACCTGCACCTTAAGCAATGCCTTCAAATTACCGCTGCGGACAAATAAATATTACCGCCGCCAAGGTGGGAGCTTTTTGTAGCGAGAAATGATGTGTAATTTTCAGAAATGTTCGCAGTGCATCAAATCGCCGGGCATGTGGCAGGCAGGGAGAGAGATGATGGATAGATAGCGCAGCCGCTGCCCGGCGGGGTGGAAATCAGAGACGGCACAGATGAGTTTCTGCCAGGGAGCCACAATATGAGGCCCTGATATTGGCAGCGGCGAGTGCCCCCCCCCCCCCCCCTCCTCTCCTCCTTTCATCTCTCTCTCTCTGTACAAAGATTGGGAATGGAGGGGGGGGTTCTGCTTTATCATTAAAATGAAACAATATATTTCAGCTTCGTCCTCCTATGTGCGTAGAATTTGCATTCATCCCCGCAGTAATAAATGCGTTCTGGGAGCAAAGGGTTAAGTAGCCGGCGAAATATATTGCAATATTCTTTCTGGTGCACAAATAAGCGGATAGAGATAAAATGAGAAGGAGACTCAAATAGAAACATGATAATGAGGCAATATCGCACCGTGTTTGAGGATGCTCGCTGCCCGCCAATGGTAACAATGAGTATTAACCCCGCGAGGTGATTTCCCGGCTAGGCCAGGGCGGGTCAGGTGCGGAGGGGTGACCCTCGGTAATCGCACCGCCAGGGAATAATGGGGACAGAGATTAGTGCGCTGTACTGCTCTCTCCCTGCTCACATGTAGAGAACGGCTAAAACCTTCAGAAATATGTATAGAAATGTGTGTAATGGAAATATATACAATAGAAAAATAAACAGGCATAAAGTAAATATATGCAAGTGTGTATGGGCATGCAGGTGGGTGTGTGTGCATGAGGGGGTGCGTGAGGGGGTGCGTGAAGGGGGGTGTGGGTGCGTGAGGGGGTGTGTGGGTGCATGTGGGGGCGTGAGGGTGCATGAGGGGTCGTGTGGGTGCGTGAGGGGGCGTATGGGTGCGTGAGGCGGCGTGTGGGTGCATGAGGGGGCGTGTGGGTGGGTGCGTGAGGGGGAGTGTGGGTGCATGAGGGGGCATGTGTGCATGTGAGGGGGGGGGTGGGTGCGTGAGGGAAGGGGGGGGTGCGTGAGGGTGCGTGTGGGTGTGTGACGGGGCGTGTGGGTGCGTGAGGGGGCGCGTGTGTGCATGTGAGGGGGCGTGTGTGCATGTGAGGGGGCGTGTGTGCATGAGGGGGCGTGTGGGTGCATGAGGGGGCGTGTGGGTGCATGAGGGGGCGTGTGGGTGCATGAGGGGGCGTGTGGGTGCATGAGGGGGCGTGTGGATGCATGAGGGGGCGTGTGGATGAGGGGGGCGTGTGGGTGGATGAGGGGGGCGTGTGGGTGCATGAGGGGGGCGTGTGGGTGCATGAGGAGGAGTGTGGGTGCATGAGGGGGCATGCGGGTACGTGAGGGGGCGTGTGAGTGTGTATGGGTAAGTGAGGGGCATGTTGGTGCGTGAGGGGGCATGTTGGTGCGTGAGGGGGCATGTTGGTGCGTGAGGAAGAGTGTGGGTGCATGAGGGAGCGTGTGCGCATGTGAGGAGGCGTGTGGGTGCATGAGGAGGAGTGTGGGTGCATGAGGGGGGGCGGGTGCATGAGGGGGGGTGTGGGTGCATGAGGAGGAGTGTGGGTGCATGAGGGGGGGCGGGTGCATGAGGGGGGGTGTGGGGGTATGAAGGGGTGTGTGGGGGTGTGAAGGGGCGTGAGGGTGCATTCCAGTATTTCCGCATTGGTCAGTGTTGTTTATTCAGAAACTTTCAATGTGTGTGTGTGTGTTTGTGTGTATATATATATATATATATATATATATATATAGTGCAGAGCTTTCCACTAGCCGTGGAAATGATAGCACTCTCCAGACAAAAATCGATGAAGTCAAAGTAATATCTTTACTCCAAAAAAGGTGCAAAACAAGTCAAAAACAGTTCCACATATAATGATAATCTCTCACTATCACGGCCCATTCGCACGTATGCGCTAAGCACAGAAGCGCTGTAAATTCATTCCTCTTATGCATTTTTAACGGTATCCGTTCACATGGTTGACCATGTTATGGTCGACAGTCATTAGGTCGACCACTATTGGTCGACATTGACATGGTCGACATGGACACATGGTCGCCACATGAAAATGGTCGACACATGAAAGGTCGACACATGAAAAGGTCGACATGAGTTTTTTTAACTTTTTTTTCTTTTGGGGAACTTTTCGATACTTTACGATGCACATGGACTACGATTGGAACGGTAAAGTGTGCCGAGCGAAGCGGTAGCGGAGCGAAGGCACCATGCCCGAAGCATGGCGAGCGAAGCGAGCCATGCGAGGGGACGCGGTGCACTAATTGGGGTTCCCAGTCACTTTACGCAAAAAACGACACCAAAAAAAGTTAAACAACTCATGTCGACCTTTTCATATGTTGACCATTTTCACGTGTCGACCATTTTCATGTGTCGACCATGTGTCCATGTCAACCATGTCAATGTCGACCAATAGTGGTCGACCATAACATGGTCGACCATTCATACCGGAACCATTTTTAACGCATCTTCCATGCATCGTGCTTTTTACCGATGCAATCTACAACACTTTAACGTACGAGAAACAGATTGCGCTGCGTTGTAAAAATGTGTGAAAACCGTGGCGTGGATCAGACCGCGAGACACCACTCGCCCTAGCGCCAGAGAAGCGCACTAACAGCGGACAGGTGTGAATGAGCCCTCAGGGTATTTTCCATGTAGTCGATTTCTGCAGCAGAAAATCTCTAATATATAAAATCTCCTCTTAATTCCCGTCACGTCCTGTGCTCTGGAAGCTGGGAAAATGAGCCGCAGCAGCAGCTGCCCCCACGGGAGGGACGGCAAGGCGAGAACCAGGAGCCCGGCGCTGAGATGGTTAACAAACATTTATTCCAGATTCTTTCCTGTGCGCCTGACAGCCAGCAAATCAGCCCAGTATTACATTAGTGACCTCTCTCTGTTGAACAGGTTAAATTATGCTGTGATACCGTAATGTGCGCGGAACAGAAAAATATTCTTTACAAATTAAGAGTAATGGGAGTAATGCGCACAGTGGGGCTCTCCTAGCGAGACAGACGGCGATAAATAACCCGTGTTACGGCAAAGAACAACAAGCCGTAATTACATCTGTACAGATAATATACACACGTATATATATTATAAAGAGCACTGGGGCTGCGACGCGTTATTACTGAGTGATAGAGATGAGACGTCTCCCACCTGCAATGACATTACATTTCTCTCCAATCTCATATTTACATATCCAGTGTGACTTCAAATCCACCGGCCATCCCACTCCAGCGGCCGCAATCCGCAGCGCATTTTCCTTTCCAACAGGAAAATCTTCCTTCGCTTTATAAATTGTTTATCCAGCTAGCTAGACTGTAAGCTCTTCAGGCGAGGGAGGCCTGCAAGGCTTTGGGAGCATTGGACACACCTCAGCCGCGCTTACCTTCAGGGGGTCTCCTAACAGAAGCAATGGTTAATACTTACCGATCCTGGAAGCAACTTGTTTTCCAGCGGGGCTACATAGTGATGTCATAGTGCGCAACCGAGTGCAATCACCACCTTGACCGAACGCCACATCTTCCCCAGGTCTATAGCCCTTGATTCTGGCACAGGATACCACAGCCAAGAACAACATGGAATATGGGTCACACTGCATGAACCGCCCCTAGTGGCCTAGGTCCCAGTAGGGGTAGGTATATACTGACGATAGCCAAGGGTCATTCAATGAAAATGCGGCGTCACTTACACAGCAAAGCTAAATAAATGATGAAATGTATAAATACGATACTATCATGACCATGTGTAGCACTATAAAGGGACTGGTATTGGTACCAAATACATAGTAATATAGCTGATGAGGTCAAAAAGAGAAAAAAAGTCCATTGAGTTCAACCTGTATTATAAAATTTAATTTCATTTAAATGCTGTATCCATGGATATTTCTTTCAGTTAGGAATTTATCTAATCAATTTTTTTTTACTTATTGACAGAGTCCACCATTACTACCTTCTCTGACAGAGAATTCCAAATCCTTGCTGCTCTTACTGTGAAGAACCCTTTCCTCCGTTGTGTATGAAATCTTATAACCTCACGTGACCTGTGTAGCGTTTCTTTGATAAACAGATCGTCTGATAAATCCGTGTATTGTCCCTTTATGTATTTATAAATATTCTAAATATTAATAATGTCCCGAATACAAAGGTCACACATTTTTTCTATACAATGACCGCTTATTTTTTGCTACAGGCAAGTCCTCCCCTTTATCTCGAAGATTTGATACATCTCACCCATAGCAGGTTCTGAAAACCACATCCGAAGGCGTTATAATGTGCTGTTGCCCTTGTAGTTCACTGACGGCCAGACAGAAACAGTTCAAGGGCCACGAGCGGCCCCCAAACCACCACGGGGGCCACACGTGCCCTTTATCTCTGCAATACTTTCAAACGATGCATTTTAATCAATAAACACACGCCCCAAGGACAGAACCCGCAAGCCACTCAACTCAGCCACTCGCCCCAAAACATGCCGCAGACCCCTCAAATTGCCCACAATCCCAAGGGGACAACAGGGCCAGCATTCCGAGACAATAATTCCTCTGCATCCTGGAATACTGTGGCAGGTGGGAAGGCTCACACATCCTATCGCTACTGCGCCCGGACCAGCCTGGGGATAATATACACGCCGGTATGTATAATTCATTCACATTGCTTCTCGGATGTTTGCCGGAGGTGAAAGCGGAGTGTCAGGGAGAATAAACAAATAAACACAACAAACCTCATCCCTATTTACCTCCGGGTTTATTTATTCAGCGCCGACGTTTTAACTGCAAATATCAAAGCACGGCCACGTTCTGTCACTCACCAATAAAACCAAGATGCGCCGACGTGAAATTCAAAACGCCGGCTTAATAAAACGTTTCCTCTGCCCTAATAATGCCCAGACACGGGCCTGGTCTTCCAGGCTGCGGAGATCACACAGCTAATTGCAGATGGACCGCGAGGATCTGCGCATCGCCCCCCGTGTCCTCATCATTAAACGCAGACTTTTTTTCTCTCCCGTCTCTTTTTAAATATTTATGAATCTATCACATAAGAAGGCTGAGCCCAGATTTGGAGGAGAACAGAAGATAATTACCAGGTGATGGGGTGCGAGCGATTTTCTAATCTTCACAATTAACTTGGGTCTGCTTTCCCTTAGATTTTATTAACATCCCCTGAATTCTAATGAATTTGCTGTGTGAAGGGCTGCGGTCGGCGGATCTGGTGTAAATACAGATATTATCGTGCCAGCGAGGCGCCAAGGCCCAGCCGCGTCCAGTAGCATCTCTCTGTGAAGGTTATAATGACGGCGGGCAGCTTAGGGTTCCGGTTCCCCCGTCCTTGCGTAATGTCACTGGGGTTTATGTCTGAGAGACGGGGGAGGGTTGTGGAGCCTCCTCGTATACATAGTGTAAAGGAACATATATACTATGGGGTCTATGCATGAAGCAGTGACAAGAGTGGAGAAGTTGCCCATGACAACCAATCAGCTGCTATGTATAATTTTATAGAATGCACTTTTGAAATGTTACCTCAACGCTGATTGGTTGCCCTGGGCAACGTCTCCATATTTCATGAATAGACCCCATGGTTTGTTTATCAGTGCGCCGCCTACTTTTTCACCCAATATCCGCTTCTTATCCATACGCACTTCCCAATTATACCGTTATGTAAATATATACAGAGCAGAAGGTGAACGTGTCCCACTTATGTCCTGTGTACAAAGACTAAGTGACCCCTCTATGGTTATTTTCCAAGATACCCCGTTATACACTCAGTGGCCACAATATTGGGTACACCTGCCTAGTACTGGGTAGGATCCCCACCCCCCAATACAGCCTGGTATATGTGTACCATGGATACAGCAAGGTGCAGGAAATGTTCCTCAGATCCCTCAGCCATGGTGACATCACACTGTCGCTGCAGACACACACACACACGTTTTTTTGTTGGGAGCCGGTTAACCTACCTGTATATTTTTGGATTGTGGGGGGAAGCCGGAGCATCCAGAGGAAACCCACTCAAGTACGGGGAGAATATACAAACTCCACACCGATCGGGCCATGGTGGGAATCGAACCCATGACTTCAGTGCTGTGAGGCACCCTCCCGTTCCCCTACAACCCAGAGGTCTCTATAGTACTGAGACCCGAGGACCGTGGTGGCCATTTGGGGGTCACTGATCTCAGTGTCAGGTATGTGGTCCCTGCATGAGAACCATCTGCCCAATTCTCATTAACAGGATGATTCTGCATAGAAATTGTACCCTTTGGCAAAAACATGCTGCACTCCGGGGGGGCGCAAATGTAAAATTTGCAGACAGATTTAGCGTTGGGAGCGGACGCATCCTAGGGCAACGTTAAATATCAGCGTAAACATAAAGCTGCCCAATGTCTGCCTGCTGTCCGCAAAATCACGTGGTATCTTCCCTGCTTTCCCTTCCCCCACCTATGTACCCCAGCATGGCTCACGCAGGTGCAGTAGCGGAGTACTCGTGTAATAACGCCATACACTGAGTAGGGTGCTCCCCCCGTTAGCAGTGACCTATATGAGACATGAACTCTGCATTCCGCCGTACGCTGCTAATGAAATACAATACCATATGGTTAGAACATACTGTAACCTTGCACTGCGTTTCTAAAGATAAACAAAATCCAATTTATTGGCGGCAAAAGCTCCTTCTCCTGTGTTCTGTCATTGTTAGGCTAAAAGCATGACCACTGCCGTCTGTGTAGAGGGTTAGTCAGCGACCAAAGTCTTCCTGGTGTTCGGAAGACCCGGAGCCTGAACCTAAAACCCTACTGTAAATAAAATGAAAACTCACGAGCTGGCTCCTAATGAGATACAGGTCATTACTATTTCATTCTGAGATGTTTCCTCTCTGATGGAGAATCAGACATTTGCAGACGTCCCCGCAATGAATCAGACTGCCCAGCAGGGCCGATTCTATCCATGCGTCTTGGTTACGCTCTTGGAATAGGGAACGCTGTGCACCAAGGCCCGGATGTCCTGGCACTCACATCGGAAAACAGGGCAATTACTGCCCTTTTATACTGCTGGGAACATTATTATATCATTGTAGAAGAATCTGCAGAAACCTGCAGGGAGTGATCTTATGGAATACAGAAGCCGCTGGTATACGGCACCACAAATCCCATTCTCCCACCCAGCCGTACGGAGCAGAGACGTGCGGGGAGGTAAATGGCTCAGCGGGCACTGGGTAGTACCAGAGTCAGATTTACACACAATATATGAACCAAAGGGTACATGTGGGTGTTATACACAGGTGCAGCAGTATATACATGTGGGCATTATACACAGGTGCAGCAGTATATACATGTGGGTGTTATACACAGGTGCAGCAGTATATACATGTTGGTGTTATACACAGGTGCAGCGGTATATACATGTGGGTGTTATACACAGGTGCAGCAGTATATACATGTGGGTGTTATACACAGGTGCAGCAGTATATACATGTGGGTGTTATACACAGGTGCAGCGGTATATACATGTGGGCATTATACACAGGTGCAGCAGTATAAACATGTGGGCATTATACACAGGTGCAGCAGTATATACATGTGGACATTATACACAGGTGCAGCAGTATATTCTGCAGGAAATATGGTGAGTTTTGATCAGAGACATACAGTAAAATAAGATTTTACTTACCGGTAAATCTATTTCTCGTAGTCCGTAGTGGATGCTGGGGACTCCGTAAGGACCATGGGGAATAGACGGGCTCCGCAGGAGACATGGGCACTTTAAGAAAGAATTTAGATTCTGGTGTGCTCTGGCTCCTCCCTCTATATCCCTCCTCCAGACCTCAGTTAGAGAAACTGTGCCCGGAAGAGCTGACAGTACAAAGAAAGGATTTTGGAAATCCAGGGCAAGATTCATACCAGCCACACCAATCACACCGTATAACTTGTGATAAACTTACCCAGTCAACAGTATGAACAAAAACAGAGCATCAGTGCAACCCTGATGCAACAATAACATAGCCCTTATTGCAGCAATAACTATATACAAGTATTGCAGAAGAAGTCCGCACTTGGGACGGGCGCCCAGCATCCACTACGGACTACGAGAAATAGATTTACCGGTAAGTAAAATCTTATTTTCTCTAACGTCCTAGTGGATGCTGGGGACTCCGTAAGGACCATGGGGATTATACCAAAGTTCCCAAACGGGCGGGAGAGTGCGGATGACTCTGCAGCACCGAATGAGCAAACACAAGTTTCTCCTCAGCCAGGGTATCAAACTTGTAGAACTTTGCAAAAGTGTTTGAACCTGACCAAGTAGCCGCTCGGCACAGCTGTAATGCCGAGACCCCTCGGGCAGCCGCCCAAGAAGAGCCCACCTTCCTAGTGGAATGGGCCTTAACTGATTTTGGCAGCGGCAATCCAGCCGCAGAATGAGCCTGCTGAATCGTATTACAGATCCAGCGAGCAATAGTCTGTTTTGAAGCAGGAGCGCCAATCTTATTGGCCGCATACAGGACAAACAGAGCCTCTGTTTTCCTAATTCTAGCCGTCCTGGCTACATAAATTTTTAAGGCCCTGACTACGTCCAGGTAACTGGAGTCCTCCAGGTCACCGGTAGCCACAGGCACCACAATAGATTGATTCATATGGAACGACGAAACCACTTTAGGCAAAAATTGCGGACGGGTCCGCAACTCTGCTCTATCCGCATGGAAAACCAGATAGGGGCTTTTATGTGACAAAGCCGCCAATTCTGACACACGCCTAGCCGAAGCCAAGGCCAGTAGCATGACCACCTTCCACGTGAGATATTTCAATTCCACCGTTTTGAGTGGTTCAAACCAGTGGGATTTAAGGAAACTCAACACCACGTTAAGATCCCAAGGTGCCACCGGGGGCACAAAAGGGGGCTGAATATGCAGCACTCCCTTCACAAACGTCTGAACTTCAGGTAGAGAAGCCAGCTCTTTTTGAAATAAAATGGATAGGGCCGAAATCTGGACCTTAATGGAACCCAATTTTAGGCCCAAAGTCACTCCTGACTGTAGGAAGTGAAGGAAACGGCCCAGCTGGAATTCCTTTGTTAGGGGCATTCCAGGCCTCACACCAAGCAACATATTTTCGCCAAATACGGTGATAATGTTGAGCCGTTACGTTCTTCCTAGCCTTTATCAGCGTAGGAATGACCTCATCCGGAATGCCTTTTTCCGCTAGGATACGGCGTTCAACCGCCATGCCGTCAAACGCAGCCGCGGTAAGTCTTGGAACAGACAAGGCCCTTGTTGCAACAAGTCCTGTCTTAGAGGAAGAGGCCACGGGTCCTCCGTGAGCATTTCTTGCAGATCTGGATACCAAGTCCTTCTTGGCCAATCCGGAACAATGAGTATTGTTCTCACTCCTCTTTTTCTTCCGATTCTCAACACCTTTGGTATGAGAGGAAGAGGAGGGAATACATAGACCGACTGGAACACCCACGGTGTTACCAGGGCGTCTACAGCTATCGCCTGAGGGTCCCTTGACCTGGCGCAATACCTCTGTAGTTTTTTGTTGAGGCGGGATGCCATCATGTCCACCTGTGGCAGTTCCCACCGACTTGCAATCTGTGCGAAGACTTCTTGATGTAGTCCCCACTCCCCCGGGTGGAGGTCGTGCCTGCTGAGGAAGTCTGCTTCCCAGTTGTCCACTCCCGGGATGAACACTGCTGACAGTGCACTGACGTGATTCTCCGCCCAGCGAAGAATTCTGGTGGCTTCCACCATCGCCACCCTGCTCCTTGTGCCGCCTTGTCGGTTTACATGAGCCACAGCGGTGATGTTGTCTCACTGATTCAGAACCGGTTGACCGCGAAGCAGGGTCTCTGCTTGACGTAGGGCGTTGTATATGGCCCTTAGTTCCAGGATGTTGATGTGAAGACAAGTCTCCTGACTTGACCACAGACCTTGGAAATTTCTTCCCTGTGTGACTGCTCCCCACCCTCGGAGGCTTGCATCCGTGGTCACCAGGACCCAGTCCTGAATGCCGAATCTGCAGCCCTCGAGAAGGTGAGCACTCCGCAGCCACCACAGGAGAGACACCCTGGCCCTGGGGATAGGGTGATTAACCGATGCATCTGAAGATGTGATCCGGACCATTTGTCCAGTAAGTCTCATTGAAAGGTCCTCGCATGGAACCTGCCGAAGGGAATGGCCTCGTATGATGCCACCATCTTTCCCAGGACTCGAGTGCAGTGATGCACTGTCACCTGTTTTGGTTTTAATAGGCCCCTGACCAGTGTCATGAGTTCCTGAGCTTTCTCTATCGGGAGATAAACCCTTTTCTGGTCTGTGTCCAGAATCATGCCCAGGAAAGGCAGACGAGTCGTAGGAACCAACTGCGACTTTGGAATATTTAGAATCCAGCCGTGTCGCCGTAACACTTCCAGAGAACGTGCTACGCTGATCAGCAACTGCTCTCTTGACCTCGCTTTTATGAGGAGATCGTCCAAGTGTGGGATAATTGTGACCCCCTGCTTCCGCAGGAGCACCATCATTTCCGCCATTACCTTGGTAAATATTCTCGGAGCCGTGGAGAGACCAAACGGCAACGTCTGAAATTGGTAATGACAATCCTGTACCACAAATCTGAGGTACGCCTGATGAGGTGGATAAATGGGGACATGAAGGTATGCATCCTTTATGTCCAGAGACACCATAAAATCCCCCTCTTCCAGGCTTGCAATGACCGCTCTCAGCGATTCCATCTTGAACCGGAACCTTTTCAGGTACATGTTCAGGGATTTTAAATTCAATACGGGTCTGACCGAACCGTCCGGTTTCGGTACCACAAACATGGTCGAATAATAACCCTTTCTTTGTTGAAGGAGGGGAACCTTTACCACCACCTGTTGAAGATACAATTTGTGAATTGCAGCTAACACTATTTCCCTCTCTAAGGGGGAAGCTGGCAGGGCCGATTTGAGGTATCGGTGAGGGGGCATCTCTTCGAATTCCAGCTTGTATCCCTGAGACACAATATCTATTGCCCAGGGATCCAACTGGGAGTGAACCCACTCGTGGCTGAAATTTCGGAGACGCGCCCCCACCGGGCCTAGCTCCGCCTGTGGAGCCCCAGCATCATGCGGTGGATTAAGTGGAAGCCGGGGAGGACTTCTGTTCCTGGGAACTAGCTGTGTTGTGCAGCTTCTTTCCTCTGCCCCTGCCCCTGGCAAGAAAGGACGCACCTCGGACTTTCTTGTTATTCTGTGTTCGAAAGGACTGCATTTGGTAATACGGTGCTTTCTTAGGCTGTGAGGAAACATATGGCAAAAAATTTGACTTTCCAGCCGTAGCTGTGGAGACCAGTTCCGAGAGACCCTCCCCAAACAATTCCTCACCCTTGTAAGGTAAAACCTCCATGTGCCTTTTTGAGTCGGCACCACCTGTCCATTGCCGAGTCCACAGGACCCTTCTGGCAGAAATCGACATAGCATTTATTCTAGAACCTAGTAGGCTAATGTCTCTCTGAGCATCTCTCATATAAAGGACAGCGTCTTTAATATGCCCCAGGGTCATTAATATAGTATCCTTGTCTAAGGCATCAAGTTTCTCAGATAAGGTATCCATCCATGCTGCTACATCACTACACACCCAAGCCGACGCGATTGCCGGCCTCAGTAAGGTACCTGAATGTGTATAAATGGACTTCAGGGTACCCTCCTGTTTTCTATCCGCAGCATCTTTGAGGGTAGCCGTATCCTGTGACGGCAGGGCAACCTTCTTGGATAAGCGTGTCAAAGCTTTGTCCACCCTAGGGGAGGATTCCCAGCGTAACCTGTCTTTTGGCGGGAAAGGATACGCCATAAGAATCCTTTTGGAAATCTGCAGTTTTTTATCTGGAGATTCCCAAGCCTTTTCACATAACTCATTTAGCTCGTGTGAAGGGGGAAAGGTCACCACCTGCCTTTTTTCCCCATACATATGTACCCTCTTGTCAGGGACTGGGGTTTCCTCTGTGATGTGCAACACATCCTTAATTGCTAAAATCATATAACAGATGGATTTAGCCAATTTTGGCTGTAACTTTGCATCATCGTAATCGACACTGGAGTCAGAATCCATGTCGGTATCCATGTCAATAATTTGGGATAGTGGGCGCTTCTGAGACCCTGTCGGCCTCTGCGACATAGGATCAGGCATGGGTTGGGACCCTGACTGTCCTGAGGCTTCAGCTTTTTCCAACCTTTTATGTAAGGAATTAACATTATCATTTAAAACCTTCCACATATCCATCCAATCAGGTGTCGGTGCCGTCGGCAGAGACACCACATTCATTTGCTCCCGCTCTGCTTCCACATAGCCTTCCTCATCAGACATGACGACACAAGCGTACCGACACTCCACACACACAGGGAATGCCCTTTTTGAAGACAGTTCCCCCACAAGGCCCTTTGGTGAGACAGAGAGAGAGTATGCCAGCACACACCCCAGCGCTATATAACCCGGGAATAACACAGTAACTTAATGTTAACCCAGTAGCTGCTGTATTTGTGTTTTTAGCGCCTAATTATGTGCCCCCCCTCTCTTTTTACCCTTTTTCTACCGTGATCTGCAGGGGAGAGCCTGGGGAGCTTCTTCTCAGCGGAGCTGTGGAGAAAAAATGGCGCTGGTGAGTGCTGAGGGAGAAGCCCCGCCCCCTCGACGGCGGGCTTCTGTCCCGCTAAAATACATATCTTTTTGGCGGGGGCTCATACATATATACAGTGCCCAACTGTATATATGTTTACTTTTGCCAACAGAGGTCCATATGCTGCCCAGGGCGCCCCCCCCTGCGCCCTGCACCCTTACAGTGACCGGAGTATGTGAGGTGTGTATGGAGCAATGGCGCACAGCTGCAGTGCTGTGCGTTACCTCATGTGAAGAACGGAGTCTTCTGCCGCCGATTTCGAAGTCTTCTTTGCTTCTCATACTCACCCGGCTTCTGTCTTCCGGCTCTGCGAGGGGGACGGCGGCGCGGCTCTGGGATCGGACGACGAGGGTGAGATCCTGTGTACGATCCCTTTGGAGCTAATGGTGTCCAGTAGCCTAAGAAGCAGGACCTATCTTCAGAGAGTAGGGCTGCTTCTCTCCCCTCAGTCCCACGATGCAGGGAGTCTGTTGCCAGCAGAGCTCCCTGAAAATAAAAAACCTAACAAAATACTTTCTTAAACCTAACAAAATACTTTCTTATAGCAAGCTCAGGAGAGCTCACTGAACAGCACCCAGCTCGTCCGGGCACAGATTCAAACTGAGGTCTGGAGGAGGGACATAGAGGGAGGAGCCAGAGCACACCAGAATCTAAATTCTTTCTTAAAGTGCCCATGTCTCCCGCGGAGCCCGCCTATTCCCCATGGTCCTTACGGAGTCCCCAGCATCCACTAGGACGTTAAAGAAAGATAGGTGGGGGGGGGGGGGGTTATGGGGCACTGCATCACCTGCCATAGACTTTTTACTCCAGAGATTTGACTATAAACATTATTTTATTCATGAACAGAAGATATTTCTAATATATTCTTTGTATTTCTCATATACTTTATATAACCACACCTGTGGCGTACACATTAGTATGACAAGAAAGGCTCTGCCTCACCCCACCGCGCGTCACTGGTGCGGAGCGGACCAGGACACTTGGCAGCTGCCATGGAGCGGTCACCGTCCGCCCCTACGAGCTCACAGCCATCTACAGATAACTCTATATAACACCGCCACTCAGTCACTGTGTGCGACACATCATTCGCTCTGCGTCTGGACGGAGATGATGGACGGTAACTGACGACCATAATTCCTCCAAATTCCCCGCTCAAGGTGTGAGATGAGACACGTTATAGGGGCCGTGCCCCCGGCGTGACCTTCCACAGGGATAAGATCAACTTGTTTTCATGCACAGCCTTTAATTAAAGTCTTCCACATCACCCAGCGTCCATCCCACTGCGCACAGGCCAGGGTAATGCGGAATTATAAAGGAATAAGTATTTCCGTCCTCTCCTCACCTTCAATGCTGCAAATTATTAGGGAAACGTTGCCGGGCCGCTGAACCCCTACCGAGCTGCCCTATCCATACCGCCACACTGCAGGGAGGGGTAACGTACCCCCTTATCAGGGCACAGGCCGGCTGCACACCCATTTCTTGTCAACAAGATTTATCGCCCTATAACAAATAGGTGATCTATACGTCATACTGCCTGATAAGCGGTGGACGATGTCACGGCGCAAGCTGTACCGTCACGGCCACACTGCGCCATGCTGCAACTTGCGCAGCAGGGGAGGAGCCACGATGACGCAAACCGCATACTTAAATTGTTACAGGTTTTTACTGGTGAAACTTGTACACAGAAGCGTAACATTCCAACACTGCGGCCATGTCTGCGCAAATTTATATTTTCTTTAAAAAACAAACAAACAAACCTCTTATTCAGAAATGCTTTACTTATTCCTAACACAAACGGCAAACAGCGAGCGTGAGAGCAGAACGCCAGCCATAAATACATAAGTGCTACTGTAATACAGGTTGTGGCCTGCTGATGACTATACCGAAAGTCTGTTATTAGCTTTCCAAAGGCTGAAATGCAAAACAATTTAGAACAGGACTGAAACGAGCGAGTGTTTCTACCCGGGGACAAACGCTTAGAGTCTGCCACGGTCCCTGGGAATGAGACAGGTGACAACATAACGGATCTGGGGGCACTTACACTTCAAATACACAGGGTCAGAGTTCACTCAGCCTCCATACGGAGGCTCCATATCCCACCAGACTCGCCCCCCTCTGCCGTCTCGTGTCACACTGTAGATCCAGGAAGACAGGAAAACATGGCCCAGATTTATCAACCAATCAGTACCAACCAATCAGCCCCTAACTGTCATTTTTCAGACACAGGGCCTAATTCAGACCTGATCACTAGCAGGCGATTTTTGCACTGCTGCGATTAGATTGTCGCCGCCCGTAGGGGAGTGTATTTTAGCTGTGTAAGTGTGCGATCGCATGTGTAGCAGAGATGTACAAACAGATCTTGTGCAGTCTCTGCGCAGCCCAGAACTTACTCAGCCGCTGCGATCACATCAGCCTGTCCGGGACCGGAATTGACATCAGACACCCTCCATGCAAACGCCTGGACACGCCTGCGTTTTTCCAGACACTCCCTGTAAACGGTCGGTTGCCACCCACAAACGCCTTCTTCCTGTCAATCTCCTTGTGATCGCCCGTGCGAACGGATCCGTCGCACAAATCCATCGCTGAGCGTCGATCCGCTTTGTACCTGTGCGACGCGCCTACGCATTGCGGTGCATGCGCAGTTTGGACATGATCAGCCGCTGTACGAAAACGCACAGCAGTGATCAGGACTGAATTACCCCCACAGCCTGTGACATGACAGTTAGGAGCTGATTGGCTGGTACTTTATCTCCATCCAGTTTCTCTCTCTCCAAGGCTTGATAAATCTGGGCCGTGGAATTAAGAAAGGGAAACCTTAGTTGCATAAGGCCGTAAGGGGCCCATTTATCAACGAGTGATAAAACTCATCGTGGATGATGAAACTCGCTGCGTATGACAAATGGTGCTCCAGCCAATCAGCTTGCAACTGTCTTTTTTTTTTTTTTTTAAACATGACAGGAGCTGATCACATGACAGTTGTGAGCTGATTGGATGAAGCACAATTTATCATACGCAACGTGTTTTATCACTCGTTGATAAATGAGCCCCTAAATATGGGTTGAAGCCTCACATCAAATCCACGCGTCACTGGCGACGGAATGGTCCAAACTGAAATGAGAGTACCAACATTGGCCAAATATAATATGTATAAATATTACCCCAAGGCACTCCATCTACCCCCCCAGTATACATGAACTTTGTGAGGCCGGATCCATCTCTCCGCCATTATCTGCTGCACGGGAGCGGCCCTGGAGAGTCCGTCTTTCCAACCAACATTTTAATTTGCCACCTGGGGGTATGTAGGACAGCGTTGCCCTTTGCCCCCCTGCTCAGGTGGCGTCATATTGCTGCCACCCCTGCTCCCCCGGCCAGCGCTGATAAGCTGAGTAAAACAGCGACCTTCACTCTCAGGAAAGCAGCGCGGCAGACAGAGCTGAGGAAGAAGTCGCCATGGTAACCTCTCCCGGCCGGCCGGAGGCTGCAATGGATGATGTTATAGTGTGTGCAGTCAGCGGAGCAGATGTCCCCAGAGCTGGGGAAGGAAAGGACGGAGGCCATGCAGCCACATAACACAAGAGGTCCACGGATGACTTATCTTCAGGTGGGACGTGGGCACAGGACCGCACGGAATCCATCGCTGAGGTGCAGTTGCCGCACACCCCCTGCATATTTACCGGCCAACATGCATTGTCCTATAGCAGCACAGCAGCCGGCGGCCCTGACTCATCCTGTGCCTCATGTCTCATTGGTCTGGAAAGCAGCACCTCACGTAGGGCAAAGTGGGGTGTAGTGCAGAATGTTGTCATGTCAAATGTCTACATTCACAGTGTCAACACTGACATGTCGACTCTGCCAGACTATCACTATTATAAACACTGACAGTCGGCATGTCAACCATGTGGTTTTCCTTTGCTGAGGTGAGTATTCCTAACTGCACACGGCTCCGGTATGTAATACCAGTGGTCGGGATCCCGGAGAGCGATGGTGGAAACCTGACAGCCAGAATACCAGCGGCGAGTACAGTGCGTCCCCTCGCGGCTCATCGCGCTCGCCACGCTTCGCACTAACCCTAGCACTAACCACAGCCTAACCCTAATCTACACCAAATCCTAACCCTGACCCCAGCCTAACCCTAAACCCTAACCACATCCTAGCTCTGACCCTAACCGCTTACTGCAGCCTAACTCTAACTACAGGCCAACCCTAACCGCAACCTAACACTAAGTGCAGCCTAACATTGGCCACAGCCTAAACCCTAACCGCAGCCTAACCTTAATCGTGGCCTAACTCTAACCGCAGTCTAACCCTAACCGCAGCCTAACCATAACCGCAGCCTAGCCTTAACCGTGGCCTAACTCTAACCGCAGGCTAACCCTAACCACAGCCTAACTCTATCTGCAGCCTAACCTTAATCGTGGCCTAACTCTAACCGCAGCCTAACCCTAACTGCAGCCCAACTCTATCCGCAGCCTAAACCTAATTGCAGCCCAACCCTAACTGAAGCCTAACCCCAAGTGCAGCCTAACCCTAACTGCAGCCCAACTCTATCCGCAGCCAAAACCTAACTGCAGCCCAACTCTAACTGCAGTCTAACTCTAACTGCAGTCTAACCCTAACTGCAGCCTAACTCTGTCTGGCCACAGCCTAACCGCAGCCTAACCCTAACCGCAACCTAACCCTAAGTGCAGCCTAACCCTAACCACAGCCTAACTATCTGCATCTTAACCTTAACCATTGCCTAACTCTAACTGCAGCCTAACTCTATCCGCAGCCTAACCCTAATCTAAACAATATCCTAACCCTAACCACAGTATAACCCTAACCAGCCAGCACCAGGCTCTACTGTATAATGTAACACCATATATAGAGGTTACACTCCCTGTTATTAATACGCAGGTGTCTTGTTGACTCGTTTTATTAGATTCTGAAAATTTTGCTTAAATATCAGGGGTTCATCGCTGACCAATCATTTCATACCCCGATTCTACCGCAATCTGCTGAATATATAACATCAGGCCAATCACAATGCATGGAACCAAAATAAGCCAACCAGCAAGCACCAATCACATCTATAGTCTTATAGAAGGCCCGTTACAGCGCCCCGAACACGCTCTGCTCCTGGCATGTACTATGGGAACGTGTCTATGGAGTCTCTGCGATAACTGTACAGCGCGCATTTACCACACAGCTACAGTACTGCAGCCTGGCCTATCTGAGGGATGTCATTATATTACCACCTCCACTACATACAAATCACCCGGGCTCAGACCTGCGAGGAGGTAAACCTGCCCCCTCTCTACACACACTTCTAATCAGCCCTTACGTACATAAATACCTAATGGCGACCATCAGACGTTTGCTACGGTACGTGAGCGATTCGCCGGTGAGAAACAATGACACAAATGTTCTATCCTTCGTACAGCAAATATTGCACAATCCGGTATTCCCAAGTATACAAGAAGCGGCCGCATAAACGCTACACTCACGTCATCTCACACGAAATTCACAAACTAAATGTATGACGCCACAAGACGATTAATATTACACTGATATTTTATGAGAAATATATTAAAAAAAAACTATTTTTAGACAATACAAATCTACAAATTATATATACTGTATATATATATATATATATATATATATATATATATATATATATATATATATTATTTTATAATTGATAAATTTTTTTGTAGAACCCTACTGAGATATTGTATGTCGAATTGGGATTAATTCAGATCTGATCGCTAGCAGGGGATTATTGCAGCGCTGCGATCAGATAGTCGCCGCCCATAGGGGAGTGTATTTTAGCTGTGTAAGTGTGCGATCGCATGTGTAGCCGAGCGGTACAAACAGATCTTGTGCAAGTCTCTGCGCAGCCCAGGACTTACTCAGCCGCTGCGATCACTTCAGCCTGGCCGGGACCGGAATTGACGTCAGACACCCGCCCTGCAAACGCTTGGACACGCCTGCGTTTTTCCAAACACTCCCAGAAAACGGTCAGTTGTCACTCACAAACGCCCTCTACCTGTCAATCTCCTTGCGATCGCCCGTGCGAACGGATCCGTCGCACAAACCCATCTCTGAGCGGCGATCCGCTTTGTACCCTTGCGACGCGCCTGCGCATTGCGATACGCATGCACAGTTTAGACCTGATCTCTCGCTGTGCGAAAACGCAGCCTAGCGATCAGGTCTGAATTACCCGCTTGAACACTTAAATTGTGATTTAGGAGAGGCTGAAAACTGTGCAAGCAGCCCCAAATCCCCTGGCAGGGACACCCCCCCCCCCCCCCCCCCCCCTTCCCGATTTATAATCTCCGACAAGGCTACAGGTGCACACCTGCAACCAAACATTGCTCAATAAACAAGGGCAGCCCCCACATTCAGCCGTAGACAACGCATGTAGCCAACCTAACATGTGCTGCAACATAGAACTAACTGCTGCTGCTTGAATACAGGTGTAGGCTATAAGTCAGGTCACACTCTCCTACAAACGGATTGTGTTGGCGGCGGTTGTCCTCTAAATGGGTTTTCATCTTGAAAAATATAATCTGGATTTACAATTCAGCATCATTTCAGTGCAATACTCTCTGATCTTCGTGCCATGAAATAAACAGATTTTCAAGACAATCGTCGCTGAGACAATCAAGTGCGGAGCTTTCAGTTCAAATATACAAGAGTGGCTGTGATATCATTTTGTAGCGGCAATGTCACCATCCTTCATTCAATTTGTTAAAGCACCAATGCCGTGCTCCATTTAATTTGCTAAAGTGAAGTTATTACGCTTCATTGGGTACGCTGGTGCAAAAGTGACATCAAATTGTTAATGTGACATTGTTGTACTTCATTCCGTTTATTAATGTGATGCAGCGCTTCTTCCCGAGAGAAGGCGGCGAGGAGGCCACTGCAGCGGCGGCAGCGTTCTATAGAGAACTACCTGCAGCTCAAATTGCATATTTAAAGCAATTTATAACCTGCCACAATACTGGGAGATCACTGGCAGACTGTCTCTGTACAGAAGCATGTAAGCTGTCTCGGAGAGCCCGGAGTAGAGATTTCCAGACAGTACATTGGAACATTCCCTTCGTTCCGTGGCGGTAATTCCGTTCAGAGCCGGAAGGTCGCCGGAAAGGTCAGGCGAAGGGACATAGCAACAGAGAGGTACACAAAGATTTGTAACCCCAGCAAATGTGTTTAGCAGGACATTGCATATCGCTTGGAAGTAAACTGTCCCCATTTCTCTCCAAAGAATTTTGGCCATTCCTTCAGTGCAATCTGGCATTCAGGGGCAGAACTATCGGTGCTGAAGGCTGTGCGGCAGATACCGGGCTTGGGAGGGTGAAGGGCACCTGTCAATTCCTCCTGAGGCCTCCAATCTGCACGTCAGGCCTTCCCTGTACATTGGGGGTTATTCAAAGTTGTTAGCAAACCAAGAATGCACACCAATGGGCAAATCCATGTTGCACTGCAGGTGGGGCAGATGTAACATGTGCAGAGAGAGTTAGATTTGGGTGGGGTGTGTCCAAACAGAAATCTAAATTGCAATGTAAAAATAAAGCAGCCAGTATTTACCCTGCACAGAAACAATATAACCCACCCACATCTAACTCTCTCTGCACATGTTACATCTCACCCACCTGCAGTGCAGCATGGTTTTGTCCAATTGCAACTTTTCTGGTTCGCTAACCACTCTGAATAACCCCCACGGGCTGGAGCGTCTAGCATGGTAGCTCAGAGCGGGGACCAAGGAGGCTAGAGATGACCAGAAAGTTGGAGCGGCATTGCGGGGCCCTCACATAAATCTCACCCCAAAGATCCAGAGTTCTGCCCCTGAGTTCCGCTACGCTTCTTCAACCACACCAGACAGCGGAACGAATTAAAGTCATCATTGTCCCAGTTCTCCTTATGGACAATCAACAAAATGCAGAATGGCGAAGGAATTGGGGAACTCGCAGATTGCACGACCGGAACTTTGCAACTCCACGAAACCTCCTGTTCTGGCGCATGCCTCCACTCGTGTGAAATTTCACAGTGGGTTTGCTCAGCTGAAGGTCTAAGTCATCCCCTGTATCACACGGACTATTTACTCTGATTGTACATTCCTCCAAAGAGGAACAAGGTGGAAAACAACTGTAATGTCCCTGTCTGTTCCAGCGAGGTTTATGTACCACCCAGACTGTAACTACCTGACCAACTTACACCTCTCATCAGGGACCTTCCCTTCCACCTTCATATATACCATGGCCTCAACCATTCTTCAGAAACCCTCCGCTGACCCTTCTTCCCTCTATAACTACTACCCCAGACCTACCTCCTTCCTCTCCATCCACTCCCACCTGGACCCTCTACCATTCGTTTTTCAACACCTCCGTTCTACCAAAACCACCCTAACAAATGTCTACAGTAACTAGGGTTACCACCTCATCCCATTTATTCCGGACACATATTAATTACACAGGTTTTGTGGCTGGCTGACTTCAAGACTCCATTTCACCTGGATTTAATCAGCCACAGAACCTGTGTAATTAATATGTGTCCAGAATTAAAGGGACAGTAACCCTTCTTGACATCAATGCAGCCTTCAATACAGCCAGCCACCCTCTAATCCTTCAAATCGTCCCGTCCGCTGGCCTCCTAGACACCGCTCTCTCATAGTGGTCTTCCTAGCTCTCCAGCCAGTCTTCTCCTGTCTCCACACGTGGACATACTCTGTAACACCTACCTACAGCTTCCCTTTCATACTCCTGTCATTCGTTCCCTCAGTGACCTCATCAGCTCCTTCGCCCAGCAATAACCCCTCTATAAAACTGAAGTTACCCTCTTTCTCCCTTTCCAATGACAAGGGATGAGTTAGGGTTAGAGTCAGGGTCAGGGGGGGTTTGGGTTAGGCTCTGGGGGGGGGGGGTGGGGGGCATTAGAGACAGGCGCTAGGTGGAGGTTTGGGTTAGGCCGTGGGAGAGAAGGGTTAGGGTTAGGCTGTGGGTGGGGAGGTATTAGGGGAGGGTTAGGGTTAGTCTGCGGGAGGTTAGGGTTAGGCTGTGGGTGGGTAGGGTTACGGTAAGGCTGCGGAAGGGGAGAGTTAGCCACTAGGAGCAAGGTAAGGTTGCGGGTGGGGGAGGAGGTTAAGCAGTAGGGGAAGGGTTAGAGTTTAGCGCTGCAGAAGACGGTGTGAGACACACAGTGTACACTGCACAGTACAACTTCTTTCTGCTCTGTGTATAGCGCTGCAGAATACAGTGTCAGACACACAGTGTATCCTGCACAATACAACTTCCTTCTGCTCTGTTTATTGCACTGCACTATGTATGGCGCTGCAGAAGGCTCAGTGTTAGAAAAATGGTGTATAGTACACAGTACAACTTCCTTATGCTCTGCGTATGGCGCTGCAGAAGACTCAGTGCCGAACACACAGTGTATATTGCACAGTGCCACTTCCTTCTGCTCTATGTATGGTGCTACACAATACTAAGTGCCGGACACATGGTGCATACTGCACAGTACAACTTCCTTATGCTGTGTAGAAGACACAGTGGCAGACAGGCGGTGTATACTGCACAGTACAACTTCCCTCTGCCCTGCATATGGCGTTGCAGAAGACTCAGTGCTGGACACACAGTATATACTGCACAGTACAACTTCCTTCTGCTCTGCATATGGCTCTGCAGAAGACAGTGTCAGATACATGGTGTATAGTATACTACACGGTACAACTTATTTCTGCTCTGCAGAAGACAGTGTCAGATACATGGTGCATACCACACAGTACAACTTCCTTCTGCTCAGCATCTGGCGCTGCAGAAGACTCAGTGTCAGACACACGGTGTATAGTATACTACACAGTACAACTTCCTTCTGCTCTGCACATGGCTCCACAGTAGATACCTAGTGTATACTGCACAGTACAACTTCCCTCTGCTCTGCATATGGTGCTGCAGAAGACTCAGTGCCGGACACACAGTATATACTGCACAGTACAACTTCCCTCTTCTCTGCATATGGTGCTGCAGAAGACTCAGTGCCGGACACACAGTATATACTGCACAGTACAACTTCCCTCTTCTCTGCATATGGTGCTGCAGAAGACTCAGTGCCGGACACACAGTATATACTGCACAGTACAACTTCCCTCTTCTCTGCATATGGTGCTGCAGGAGACTCGCATGCCTATAGAAATTTGGGGCTCTGGGGTCTATCACCCCGTCTCTGATTTGCCCCTCAATATGGCAGCAGAAGAAAAACAAATGACAGAATGTTCTGCGAGCAGTAATTAAGGCTAATAAGCGATGTCTCTATTGTGGGGCGGCCGCTACTTACTAACACAACAAAAGATAAACGTGCAGCGCCATTCTCTGCTCTTTGTCCCCCGATCCCAGCTCCCTCCCGCAGCAGCTCTGCTCTCCCAGAATAAAAGGCTGAATTAGCTCTATAAGGTCTATAAATACGCGCAATTCACTCTGCCAGTCATTTCCCATTCAGGGAAGGAATCGGGGAGAAATACTGGACACAAGAGGCGCAGAACTGGGATGGGATGGAAAATCACTGGACATGGGCATAGTCCAGCAAACCTAGCACACCTACTGCAACCTCACACCTCAGCACCATAAGAGGCACACAGAAGACTGATGGGCTGGTGCGGCATAGAGAAGCATGGGTGCAGGGAAAGCCCTGATAGCATCCGAGGGATGCAGCAGATGTACTAAACAGATGAGGGATAAAATGGACGGAGATAAAGTACCAGCCAATCAGCTCCAGTCATTTTTCAAACACAGTCTGTAACAGGGCAGCTAGGAGCTGAGTGACTGGTATTTTCCTCTCTCCAAAGCGAAATGGAGGCCTGACAAGGGATTGGAGGAAAAGGTGTCAGAGAAATGGAGGCCTGACAAGGCCTAGTAGGAAAAAGTCGTCAGAGAAATGGAGGCCTGACAAGGGATTGGAGGAAAAGGGTGTCAGAGAAATGGAGGCCTGACAAGGGATTGGAGGAAAAGGGTGTCAGAGAAATGGAGGCCTGACAAGCGATTGGAGGAAAAGGGTGTCAGAGAAATGGAGGCCTGACAAGCGATTGGAGGAAAAGGGTGTCAGAGAAATGGAGGCCTGACAAGGGATTGGAGGAAAAGGGTGTCAGAGAAATCGAGGCCTGACAAGGCCTATTAGGAAAAAGGCGTCAGAGAAATGGAGGCCTGACAAGGGATTGGAGGAAAAGGGTGTCAGGGAAATGGAGGCCTGACAAGGGATTGGAGGAAAAGGGTGTCAGAGAAATTGAGGCCTGACAAGGGATTGGAGGAAAAGGGTGTCAGAGAAATGGAGGCCTGACAAGGGCTGGGAGGAAAAGGGCGTCAGAGAAATGGAGGCCTGACAAGGGATTGGAGGAAAAGGGTGTCAGAGAAATGGAGGCCTGACAAGGGATTGGACGAAAAGGGTGTCAGAGAAATGGAGGCCTGACAAGCGATTGGAGGAAAAGGGTGTCAGAGAAATGGAGGCCTGACAAGGGATTGGAGGAAAAGGGTGTCAGAGAAATCGAGGCCTGACAAGGCCTATTAGGAAAAAGGCGTCAGAGAAATGGAGGCCTGACAAGGGATTGGAGGAAAAGGGTGTCAGGGAAATGGAGGCCTGACAAGGGATTGGAGGAAAAGGGTGTCAGAGAAATGGAGGCCTGACAAGGGATTGGAGGAAAAGGGTGTCAGAGAAATGGAGGCCTGACAAGGGCTGAAGGAAAAGGGTGTCAGAGAAATGGAGGCCTGACAAGGGATTGGAGGAAAAGGGTGTCAGAGAAATGGAGGCCTGACAAGGGATTGGAGGAAAAGGGTGTCAGAGAAATGGAGGCCTGACAAGGGATTGGAGGAAAAGGGTGTCAGAGAAATGGAGGCCTGACAAGGGATTGGAGGAAAAGGGTGTCAGGGAAATGGAGGCCTGACAAGGGCTGAAGGAAAAGGGTGTCAGAGAAATGGAGGCCTGACAAGGGATTGGAGGAAAAGGGTGTCAGAGAAATGGAGGCCTGACAAGGGATTGGAGGAAAAGGGTGTCAGAGAAATGGAGGCCTGACAAGGGATTGGAGGAAAAGGGTGTCAGGGAAATGGAGGCCTGACAAGGGCTGGGAGGAAAAGGGTGTCAGAGAAATGGAGGCCAGACAAGGCCTAGGAGGAAAAGGGTGTCAGAGAAATGGAGGCCAGACAAGGGACTGGAGGAAAAGGGTGTCAGAGAAATAGTGGACCGAGAACGACTTGGCGGATAATTGGGTCATCGGAGGACTGACAAGAGCGGACTGAATACGCCCCAAAACCAACCATAAAACCCAATGCTCTGAAAGAAAAGCCGGAAGTCTTCCTGCTCTGAGCGCGTCAAGCTCCAGAAAACCAACAAATAGACACATTCAAACTTTTCACTCTAAATTATCTCCGACAAGAAGAGAGCGAGTCCCTGCTGAAATCTGCACACGCTAAAACGTACCGCGGCAGGAATATTAAACCAGCAAAGATGTGGGATTGAGAGATTATCGTTGCGGAGGCTGCAAGAGGATTATTGTGGGAGCATGAGAGAGATTACTGCTGAAGAAAAACGATTTTATCTAAATTGCTCTGAAAAGTGAGTGCGGACGGGAGAGACGCGGCACTGTGGGATTCTGGGTAAATAATTCAGGAAGCACAAATAAAGACATAGCTTTAATCCGTGTTCTGTAGCATTAATATTTCATTTCGGACATAACAGAAGCATTACAGTAAGAGGCAGGACCCGGAGCCACAGAATACGCGGCGCACTATTTGTATTCCAGGTCGCTCTGCTGTAAAGCGTTAGTCTTTTGTCTGTTACAATCAGTGTATTGTGTTATATTAGTGTATATTGTGCTGTATTATAGGGACACATTCTGGTAAACCACGGAGGTGCAATAAATGTCATCTAACACCGTGACCTCATTTTATATCACTTCTCGTATTGCTGCTATTGTTTTTTTAAATACTTTATTCCCTGTTATGTAGCACACACTTGGTAATATGGGGCTGATTCAGACCTGACCGCTAGGATGCGTTTTCGCACAGCGGGCGATCAGGTCTGAACTGCGCATGCGTTTGCACCGAAATGCGCAGGCGCGAAAGTCCGCAGCGCAGGGGAGCGCCGGCGCAGTGACGGGATGATGCGAAAAATCCCATCGCACCAGTGAACGCAAGGAGATTGACAGGAAGAGGGAGTTTGTGGGTGGCAACCGACCGTTTTTGAGGAGTGTCTGGAGAAACGCAGGAGGGACCCGGCGTTTGGAGGGAGGAGTCTGACGTCAGCTCCCGGCCCCGGTCATCGCACTGGAAGAGTAAGTCCTGGTCTGCGCAGAGACTGCACAAAAATAGTTTGTGCAGCTCCGCTACACATCTGAACGCACCCCTGCACAGCGATTTCACCCTCCCCCTGTAGGCGGCGACTACCTGATCGCAGGGATGCAAAAAACCGCACCCCAGCCATCAGGTATGAATTACTCCCTATGTACTAGCTTATGTGCAGCTGGCAATTGTCTGTACAGATAGGGGCTGATGAGGAGCTGAACGCTAGTCAGTTTTGCGGAGCGTGTCTTCCGTGTTATGGCACTGCGCATTATGGAGAACAAGTATAAACGCTTCAGTCTTGCACAATTCAGTCGAAACTCTTGTGGCTGAAGGGGCGTGGCTGTGTCGTAACGGAGCGGCCTTACGCCGACTCTGTCAAGGGAGGGCGTGCAACCGGAGTAGTGTGTTATGCAGAAGTTAGCATCCGTGTAAATAGACGTTTTCAGACGAGTGTGAGAGCACCAATGGTGACAGCTATGAAGCGAGGAATGGAGGCGGTGCCGCCACGGAGAGTATGAGCCCAAAAGATATTTAACGATACCTCCCAATATATCCGGAACAAGGGAATGATCTCTTGCAAGTGCTAGGCTGCACCGTATTGCGTCCAAATACCGGTTCCGGGCCATGAGCACCAGTTGTAGATGCACTTGGCACCCCATCCCCGGGAAATACTGCCCAACCTCCCCAGCACAGAGAGTCCTAAAATTGTGACTATCCTGACGAAATCGGGGCAGTTGGGAGAAATAAAACACGAATAGAGAAGCGAATAGAGAAGTCTTTCTGTTTGTATGGCATTAATATTGGCACGTAGCTGGTACCCTGAGCAATATTGGCAATGCCAAGTGCGGGCACATTTCTTTCCAATGAATAGAGAAGCCACCTTTGGATTTGGCTGTGAGGAGGTCATCAGTGGAGTGATGAAACCAATCAGACCTGATCGCTAGGCTGCGTTTTCTCACAGCCTGCGATCAGGTCCGAACTTCGCATGCGTATGCACCGCAACGCGCAGGTGCGTCGGATGACTGCACCGGGCATCGGTGCATAGCGACGGGATGGTGCAAAAAAAGCGATCGCAAGGTGATTGACAGGAAGAAGGCGTTTGTGGGTGGCAACTGACCGTTTTCAGGGAGTGTCTAGAAAAACGCAGGCGTGTCCAAGCGTTTGAAGGGAGGGTTCCTGACGTCAATTCCGGTCGCGGACAGGCTGATGTGATCGCAGCGGCTGAGTAAGTCCTGGGCTGCGCAGAGACTGCACAAGATCTGTTTGTACATCTCTGCTACACATGCGTTCGCACACTAGCACAGTGAAAATACACTGCCCTGTGGGCGGCGACTATCTGATCACAGCGCTGCAAAAATTCCTAGCGATCGGGTCTGAATTACCCCCCAAAAGCAGTGGGTTGAGCACAGAGCGGGCGGAGAGTAAGGAGGCGAGATGGCAGCTTGGAGGCGTAAGGGGAGGAGACAGATGGGGCGGTAGTTACAGTACGGCTCCTGCGCGTGCGCACTGGGCATTAATAGTTCAGTATGCAATATTGAATACGGTCCTATACTTTATAAACCCATCCCTGATTACCCATCGGGAGGGGTAAAGATTTCCCTCACCTGTTCTCCTGCGCCGGGGACTGCGCACAAACACCGGTATATATGCTGGGAAAACAGCTCGCAAGTGACACAGTGCCGCGACAGAACCGTTCTAGGTGATACAAGGCAGTTATACAATTGATGTAAATGATACAGTGCACTGATGGTACGCAACACAAAGGTTAATTGCTTGCCAGGTATGTACTAAATGTAATTTATTGCTTTACTAAGGATACGCTGATTCATTGTGATGAGACACTCGGCCTGGATTTCATTGGCAGCGTATCCGCTGTACAGAAAAGTTTTCCCACCAACAGAATATGAGATACCGTCAGGTCTACGGGGGTCATTCCGAGTTGATCGCTAGCTGCCGTTGTTCTCAGCGCAGCGATCAGGCTAAAAATCGGCATTTCTGCGCATGCGTACGCACCGCAATGCGCAGACGCGTCTTACAGGTACAATGAGCATCGTGGGATTGCACAGAGTACAACGAACATTGCTGGCGAACGGCCGAACGCAGGAAGATTGACATGAAGTGGGCGTTTCTGGGTGGCAACTGACCGTTTTCAGGGAGTGCTTGGAAAAACACAGGCGTGGCTGAAAAAACGCAGGCGTGGCTGGGCGTTCGCTGGGCAGGTGTGTGACGTCAAAATCCGTCCCTCCGTCGTTAGAATCAACGCACAGGAAGAGTAACTTCAGGGCTGGTCTTGTTTTGCACGAAAAGATTTTGCAGTCGCTCTGCTGCGCAAGCGTTCGCACTTCTGCACAGCGAAAATACACTCCCCGGTGGGCGGTGACAATGCGTTTGCACGGCTGCTAAAAACTGCGAGCGAGCGATCAACTCGGAATGACCCTCTATAGCCGCTGCCTTATTTTCTGATGTCCAAATGATATGAATACAATGTCCCTTGTATATGTGTACAGACATAAGTGTACCGTGCCCGGATATCAGTGCCTGCCGCGGCGAGTAATACCGTACACGCTACATACAGCTAAACATGTACAGTAGATGATTTACATGTGGCACCATAACTCCCAGCACTGATAAACGTATTAATCCCTCCCTGCTACAAACACGCAGATGATGAGAGGATGGATTGAATATTTGGTCTGTGACACAGTTTAATATGTTTAGAGAAGGATTTGCGCTGAAATCTGCATGGTTACGATGACTGGCGCCCACGCTATATGCCGCCTGCCCATCGCACTTTAATAAAAGATAAATGCGGCCTTACGAAATAAATCTGACTCGTACAGATGATAACTTTTTAAATGTTTTAGTAGTAGACATTTATTATCGCCATTGTGGCACGTCTCCAAAGCTCAGCCGCCGAAAGCAATCAGTCTGGCTGTGAGGGAATCGTATAACGCACAACATGGACATCCCGACGGGTTACGTGTAACTGTATATAATATACAAGACATGGAGACAACAGATCGCAGTTAGGGAGAGTTCCAAGGAACGTGTTCTGGGAACCATATGCAAATTGGCCCTCCAACAAAGAATGGGATTCTGGGTAAAGCTATTTACATGGCAGGACCCGCCCACTGCGTTCTGACCTACTTTGGCCTCGTTGGTGCAGGCTAGTTGTTCTGGTCACAGTGTAAAGTCTGGGAGCACATTACCCGGGGGAAAGCACGCAGCGAGTCTTCTCCAGAGTGAGACGGGCGTCCTGGGAACAGCCATGTATTTCCCTCCAACAAAAGAGAGTGCTCTGAGGGAGGGACGAGGCTTTCAGTGTGAGAGGGGATCAGCGATGGGAAAGTGGGTTAATCTAATCTTACTAGACCCACTCAGCGCAGTTAGTAGAGTGGCACTGTGTGGGAGAGGTGGCACACTGCCAGTACACAGAGGAGTCACAAGTGTCTGAGGCAGCCACAGCAGGGCCTGGGTCACTGAGACACCAGCAGTGTCACCACACAGAGACGTCACACACTGCCTCACAATGACACATAGCCCTGGTCACTGAGAAACCAGCAGTGTCACCACAGAGACGTCACACACTGCCTCACAATGACACATAGCCCTGGTCACAGAGACATCACACACTGCCTCACAATGACACATAGCCCTGGTCACAGAGACGTCACACACTGCCTCACACTGACACATAGCCCGGTCACTGAGACAGTTACCAGCAGTGTCAGTACACAGAGACGTCACACACTGCCTCACAATGACACATAGCCCTGGTCACAGAGACGTCACACACTGCCTCACACTGACACATAGCCCTGGTCACAGAGACGTCACACACTGCCTCACACTGACACATAGCCCGGTCACTGAGACAGTTACCAGCAGTGTCAGTACACAGAGACGTCACACACTGCCTCACAATGACACATAGCCCTGGTCACTGACATATCACACACTGCCTCACAATGACACATAGCCCGGTCACTGAGATACCAGCAGTGTCAGAACACAAAGACATCACACACTGCCTCACAATGACCCATAGCCCGGGTCACTGAGATACCAGCAGTGTCAGAACACAGAGACGTCACACACTGCCTCACAATGACACATAGCCCTGGTCACAGAGACATCACACACTGCCTCACAATGACACATAGCCTAGATCACTGAGACAGTTACCAGCAGTGTCAGTGCACAGAGACGTCACACACTGCTTCACAATGACACATAGCCCTGGTCACAGAGACGTCACAAACTGCCTCACAATGACACATAGCCCGGTCACTGAGACAGTTACCAGCAGTGTCAGTACACAGAGACGTCACACACTGCCTCACAATGACACATAGCCCTGGTCACTGACATATCACACACTGCCTCACAATGACACATAGCCCTGGTCACAGAGACATCACACACTGCCTCACAATGACACATAGCCTAGATCACTGAGACAGTTACCAGCAGTGTCAGTGCACAGAGACGTCACACACTGCTTCACAATGACACATAGCCCTGGTCACAGAGACGTCACACACTGCCTCACACTGACACATAGCCCTGGTCACTGACATATCACACACTGCCTCACAATGACACATAGCCCTGGTCACTGAGACACCAGCAGTGTCAGAACACAAAGACATCACACACTGCCTCACAATGACACATAGCCCTGATCACTGAGACAGTTACCAGCAGTGTCAGTGCACAGAGACGTCACACACTGCCTCACAATGACACATAGCCTAGATCACTGAGACAGTTACCAGCAGTGTCAGTACACAGAGACGTCACACACTGCCTCACAATGACACAGAGACCGGGTCACTGAGACACCAGCAGTGTCAGCACACAGAGACGTCACACACTGCCTCACAATGACACAGAGACCGGGTCACTGAGACACCAGCAGTGTCAGCACACAGAGACGTCACACACTGCCTCACAATGACACAGAGACCGGGTCACTGAGACACCAGCAGTGTCAGCACACAGAGACGTCACACACTGCCTCACAATGACACAGAGACCGGGTCACTGAGACACCAGCAGTGTCAGTGCACAGAGACGTCACACACTGCCTCACAATGACACACAGCCCAGGTCACTGAGACACCAGCAGTGTCAGCACACAGAGACGTCACACACTGCCTCACACTGACACAGAGCCCAGGTCACTGAGACACCAGCAGTGTCAGCACACAGAGACGTCACACACTGCCTCACAATGACACATAGCCCTGGTCACAGAGACATCACACACTGCCTCACAATGACACATAGCCCTGGTCACAGAGACATCACACACTGCCTCACAATGACACATAGCCCGGTCACTGAGACAGTTACCAGCAGTGTCAGAACACAGAGACGTCACACACTGCCTCACAATGACACATAGCCCGGTCACTGAGACATCACACACTGCCTCACAATGACACATAGCCTAGATCACTGAGACAGTTACCAGCAGTGTCAGTGCACAGAGACGTCACACACTGCCTCACAATGACACATAGCCTAGATCACTGAGACAGTTACCAGCAGTGTCAGTACACAGAGACGTCACACACTGCCTCACAATGACACATAGCCCGGTCACTGAGACAGTTACCAGCAGTGTCAGTACACAGAGACGTCACACACTGCCTCACAATGACACAGAGACCGGGTCACTGAGACACCAGCAGTGTCAGCACACAGAGACGTCACACACTGCCTCACAATGACACAGAGACCGGGTCACTGAGACACCAGCAGTGTCAGCACACAGAGACGTCACACACTGCCTCACAATGACACAGAGACCGGGTCACTGAGACACCAGCAGTGTCAGTGCACAGAGACGTCACACACTGCCTCACAATGACACACAGCCCAGGTCACTGAGACACCAGCAGTGTCAGCACACAGAGACGTCACACACTGCCTCACACTGACACAGAGCCCAGGTCACTGAGACACCAGCAGTGTCACCACAGAGACGTCACACACTGCCTCACAATGACACATAGCCCTGGTCACAGAGACATCACACACTGCCTCACAATGACACATAGCCCTGGTCACAGAGACATCACACACTGCCTCACAATGACACATAGCCCGGTCACTGAGACAGTTACCAGCAGTGTCAGAACACAGAGACGTCACACACTGCCTCACAATGACACATAGCCCGGTCACTGAGACATCACACACTGCCTCACAATGACACATAGCCCGGTCACTGAGACATCACACACTGCCTCACAATGACACATAGCCCGGGTCACTGAGACATCAGCAGTGTCAGTACACAAAGACGTCACACACTGCCTCACAATGACACATAGCCCGGGTCACTGAGACAGTTACCAGCAGTGTCAGTACACAGAGACGTCACACACTGCCTCACACTGACACATAGCCCGGTCACTGAGACTAGTACCAGCAGTGTCAGTACAATGAGGAATCACATAGCTCGGGTCACTGAGACTAGTACCAGCAATGTCAGTACAATGAGGATTCACATAGCCCTGGGCACTGAGACTAGTACCAGCAGTGTCAGTACAATGAGGAATCACATAGCCCTGGTCACTGAGACTAGTACCAGCAGTGTCAGTACAATGAGGAATCACATAGCCCTGGGCACTGAGACTAGTACCAGCAGTGTCAGTACAATGAGGAATCACATAGCCCTGGTCACTGAGACTAGTACCAGCAGTGTCAGTACAATGAGGAATCACATAGCTCGGGACACTGAGACTAGTACCAGCAATGTCAGTACAATGAGGAATCACATAGCCCTGGGCACTGAGACTAGTACCACCAGTACCAGTGCAATGAGGAATCACATAGCCCTGGACACTGAGACTAGTACCAGCAGTACCAGTACAATGATGAATCACATAGCCCTGGTCACTGAGAATAGTACCAGCAGTGTCAGTACAATGAGGAATCACATAGCCCTGGTCACTGAGACTAGTACCAGCAGTGTCAGTACAATGAGGAATCACATAGCCCTGGTCACTGAGACTAGTACCAGCAGTGTCAGTACAATGAGGAATCACATAGCTCGGGACACTGAGACTAGTACCAGCAATGTCAGTACAATGAGGAATCACATAGCCCTGGGCACTGAGACTAGTACCACCAGTACCAGTACAATGAGGAATCACATAGCCCTGGTCACTGAGAATAGTACCAGCAGTGTCAGTACAATGAGGAATCACATAGCCCTGGTCACTGAGAATAGTACCAGCAGTGTCAGTACAATGAGGAATCACATAGCCCTGGTCACTGAGACTAGTACCAGCAGTGTCAGTGCAATGAGGAATCACATAGCCCTGGACACTGAGACTAGTACCAGCAGTACCAGTACAATGATGAATCACATAGCCCTGGTCACTGACACTAGTACCAGCAGTACCAGTACAATGATGAATCACATAGCCCTGGTCACTGACACTAGTATCAGCAGTACCAGTACAATGATGAATCACATAGCCCTGGGCACTGAGACTAGTACCAGAAGTACCAGTACAATGAGGATTCACATTGCCCTGGTCACTGAGACTGGTACCAGCAGCACCATTACAATGAGGAATCACATAGCCCTGGTCACTGAGACTAGTACCAGCTGTACCAGTACAATGAGGAATCACATAGCCCTGGTCATTGAGACTAGTACCAGCAGTGTCAGTACAATGAGGAATCACATAGCCCTGGTCACTGACACTAGTACCAGCAGTACCAGTACAATGATGAATCACATTGCCCTGGGCACTGAGACTAGAACCAGCAGTACCAGTACAATGAGGATTCACATAGCCCTGGTCACTGAGACTAGTACCAGCAGTGTCAGTACAATGAGGAATCACATAGCCCCGGTCACTGAAACTAGTACCAGCAGTACCAGTACAATGAGGAATCACATAGCCCCGGTCACTGAGACTGGTACCAGCAGCACCATTACAATGAGGAATCACATAGCCCTGGGCACTGAGACTAGTACCAGCAGTGTCAGTACAATGAGGAATCGCATAGCCCCGGTCACTGAGACTAGTACCAGCAGTGTCGGTACAATGAGGAATCACATAGCCCTGGTCACTGAGACTAGTACTAGCAGTGTCAGTACAATGAGGAATCACATAGCCCCGGTCACTGAGACTAGTACCAGCAATGTCAGTACAATGAGGATTCACATAGCCCTGGGCACTGAGACTAGTACAAGCAGTACCAGTACAATGAGGAATCACATAGCCCTGGTCACTGAGACTAGTACCAGCAGTGTCAGTATAATGAGGAATCACATAGCCCCGGTCACTGAGACTAGTACCAGCAGTGTCAGTACAATGAGGAATCACATAGCAACTGGCACTGAGACTAGTACCAGCAGTACCAGTACAATGAGGAATCACATAGCCCTGGTCACTGAGACTAGCACCAGCAGTGTCAGTACAATGAGGAATCACATAGCAACTGGCACTGAGACTAGTACCAGCAGTGTCAGTACAATGAGGAATCACATAGCCCTGGTCACTGAGACTAGCACCAGCAGTGTCAGTACAATGAGGAATCACATAGCAACTGGCACTGAGACTAGTACCAGCAGTACCAGTACAATGAGGAATCACATAGCCCTGGTCACTGAGACTAGCACCAGCAGTGTCAGTACAATGAGGAATCACATAGCCCTGGTCACTGAGACTAGTACCAGCAGTGTCAGTACAATGAGGAATCACATAGCCCTGGTCACTGAGACTGGTACCAGCAGTGTCAGTACAATAAGGGATCACATAGCCCTGGTCACTGAGACTAGTACCAGCAGTGTCAGTACAATGAGGAATCACATAGCCCTGGTCACTGAGACTAGCACCAGCAGTGTCAGTACAATGAGGAATCACATAGCAACTGGCACTGAGACTAGTACCAGCAGTACCAGTACAATGAGGAATCACATAGCCCTGGTCACTGAGACTAGTACCAGCAGTGTCAGTACAATGAGGAATCACATAGCCCTGGTCACTGAGACTGGTACCAGCAGTGTCAGTACAATGAGGAATCACATAGCACCTGGCACTGAGACTAGTACCAGCAGTACCAGTACAATGAGGAATCACATAGCCCTGGTCACTGAGACTAGTACAAGCAGTACCAGTACAATGAGTAATCACATAGCCCCGGTCACTGAGACTAGTACCAGCAGTGTCAGTACAATGAGGAATCACATAGCCCCGGTCACTGAGACTAGTACCAGCAGTGTCAGTACAATGAGGAATCACATAGCCCCGGTCACTGAGACTAGTACCAGCAGTGTCAGTACAATGAGGAATCACATAGCCCCGGTCACTGAGACTAGTACCAGCAGTGTCAGTACAATGAGGAATCACATAGCCCTGGTCACTGAGACTAGTACCAGCAATGTCAGTACAATGAGGAATCACATAGCCCTGGTCACTGAGACTAGTACCAGCAGTGTCAGTACAATGAGGAATCACATAGCCCTGGTCACTGAGACTGGTACCAGCAGTGTCAGTACAATGAGGAATCACATAGCACCTGGCACTGAGACTAGTACCAGCAGTACCAGTACAATGAGGAATCACATAGCCCTGGTCACTGAGACTAGTACCAGCAGTGTCAGTACAATGAGGAATCACATAGCCCTGGTCACTGAGACTGGTACCAGCAGTGTCAGTACAATGAGGAATCACATAGCACCTGGCACTGAGACTAGTACCAGCAGTACCAGTACAATGAGGAATCACATAGCCCTGGTCACTGAGACTAGTACCAGCAGTGTCAGTACAATGAGTAATCACATAGCCCCGGTCACTGAGACTAGTACCAGCAGTGTCAGTACAATGAGGAATCACATAGCCCCGGTCACTGAGACTAGTACCAGCAGTGTCAGTACAATGAGGAATCACATAGCCCCGGTCACTGAGACTAGTACCAGCAGTGTCAGTACAATGAGGAATCACATAGCCCCGGTCACTGAGACTAGTACCAGCAGTGTCAGTACAATGAGGAATCACATAGCCCTGGTCACTGAGACTAGTACCAGCAATGTCAGTACAATGAGGAATCACATAGCCCTGGTCACTGAGACTAGTACCAGCAGTGTCAGTACAATGAGGAATCACATAGCCCTGGTCACTGAGACTGGTACCAGCAGTGTCAGTACAATGAGGAATCACATAGCACCTGGCACTGAGACTAGTACCAGCAGTACCAGTACAATGAGGAATCACATAGCCCTGGTCACTGAGACTAGTACAAGCAGTACCAGTACAATGAGGAATCACATAGCCCTGGTCACTGAGACTAGTACCAGCAGTGTCAGTACAATGAGGAATCACATAGCCCTGGTCACTGAGACTAGTACCAGCAGTGTCAGTACAATGAGGAATCACATAGCCCCAGTCACTGAGACTAGTACCAGCAGTGTCAGTACAATGAGGAATCACATAGCCCTGGTCACTGAGACTAGTACCAGCAGTGTCAGGAGAATGAGTAATCACATAGCCCCGGTCACTGAGACTAGTACCAGCAGTGTCAGTACAATGAGGAATCACATAGCCCCGGTCACTGAGACTAGTACCAGCAGTGTCAGTACAATGAGGAATCACATAGCCCTGGTCACTGAGACTAGTACCAGCAATGTCAGTACAATGAGGAATCACATAGCCCTGGTCACTGAGACTAGTACCAGCAGTGTCAGTACAATGAGGAATCACATAGCCCTGGTCACTGAGACTGGTACCAGCAGTACCAGTACAATGAGGAATCACATAGCCCTGGGCACTGAGACTAGTACCAGCAGTGTCAGTACAATGAGGAATCACATAGCCCTGGTCACTGAGACTAGTACCAGCAGTGTCAGTACAATGAGGAATCACATAGCCCCGGTCACTGAGACTAGTACCAGCAGTGTCAGTACAATGAGGAATCACATAGCCCTGGTCACTGAGACTGGTACCAGCAGTGTCAGTACAATGAGGAATCACATAGCACCTGGCACTGAGACTAGTACCAGCAGTACCAGTACAATGAGGAATCACATAGCCCTGGTCACTGAGACTAGTACCAGCAGTGTCAGTACAATGAGGAATCACATAGCCCCGGTCACTGAGACTAGTACCAGCAGTGTCAGTATAATGAGGAATCACATAGCCCTGGTCACTGAGACTAGTACAAGCAGCGTCAGTACAATGAGGAATCACATAGCCCTGGTCACTGAGACTAGCACCAGCAGTGTCAGTACAATGAGGAATCACATAGCAACTGGCACTGAGACTAGTACCAGCAGTACCAGTACAATGAGGAATCACATAGCCCTGGTCACTGAGACTAGCACCAGCAGTGTCAGTACAATGAGGAATCACATAGCCCTGGTCACTGAGACTAGTACCAGCAGTGTCAGTACAATGAGGAATCACATAGCCCTGGTCACTGAGACTGGTACCAGCAGTGTCAGTACAATAAGGGATCACATAGCCCTGGTCACTGAGACTAGCACCAGCAGTGTCAGTACAAAGAGGAATCACATAGCAACTGGCACTGAGACTAGTACCAGCAGTACCAGTACAATGAGGAATCACATAGCCCTGGTCACTGAGACTAGTACCAGCAGTGTCAGTACAATGAGGAATCACATAGCCCTGGTCACTGAGACTGGTACCAGCAGTGTCAGTACAATGAGGAATCACATAGCACCTGGCACTGAGACTAGTACCAGCAGTACCAGTACAATGAGGAATCACATAGCCCTGGTCACTGAGACTAGTACAAGCAGTACCAGTACAATGAGGAATCACATAGCCCTGGTCACTGAGACTAGTACCAGCAGTGTCAGTACAATGAGGAATCACATAGCCCTGGTCACTGAGACTAGTACCAGCAGTGTCAGTACAATGAGGAATCACATAGCCCCGGTCACTGAGACTAGTACCAGCAGTGTCAGTACAATGAGGAATCACATAGCCCTGGTCACTGAGACTGGTACCAGCAGTGTCAGTACAATGAGGAATCACATAGCACCTGGCACTGAGACTAGTACCAGCAGTACCAGTACAATGAGGAATCACATAGCCCTGGTCACTGAGACTAGTACCAGCAGTGTCAGTACAATGAGGAATCACATAGCCCCGGTCACTGAGACTAGTACCAGCAGTGTCAGTATAATGAGGAATCACATAGCCCTGGTCACTGAGACTAGTACAAGCAGCGTCAGTACAATGAGGAATCACATAGCCCTGGTCACTGAGACTAGTACCAGCAGTGTCAGTACAATGAGGAATCACATAGCCCCGGTCACTGAGACTAGTACCAGCAGTGTCAGTATAATGAGGAATCACATAGCAACTGGCACTGAGACTAGTACCAGCAGTACCAGTACAAAGGAATCACATAGTCCTGGTCACTGAGACTAGTACCAGCAGTGTCAGTACAATGAGGAATCACATAGCCCCGGTCACTGAGACTGGTACCAGCAGTGTCAGTACAATGAGGAATCACATAGCCCCGGTCACTGAGACTAGTACCAGCAGTGTCAGTACAATGAGGAATCACATAGCCCTGGTCACTGAGACTAGTACCAGCAGTGTCAGTACAATGAGGAATCACATAGCCCTGGTCACTGAGACTAGTACCAGCAATGTCAGTACAATGAGGAATCACATAGCCCTGGTCACTGAGACTAGTACCAGCAGTGTCAGTACAATGAGGAATCACATAGCCCTGGTCACTGAGACTGGTACCAGCAGTACCAGTACAATGAGGAATCACATAGCCCTGGGCACTGAGACTAGTACCAGCAGTGTCAGTACAATGAGGAATCACATAGCCCTGGTCACTGAGACTAGTACCAGCAGTGTCAGTACAATGAGGAATCGCATAGCACCGGTCACTGAGACTAGTAACAGCAGTGTCAGTACAATGAGGAATCACATAGCCCTGGTCACTGAGACTAGTAACAGCAGTGTCAGTACAATGAGGAATCACATAGCCCCGGTCACTGAGACTGGTACCAGCAGTACCAGTACAATGAGGAATCACATAGCCCTGGTCACTGAGACTAGTACCAGCAGTGTCAGTATAATGAGGAATCACATAGCCCCGGTCACTGAGACTAGTACCAGCAGTGTCAGTACAATGAGGAATCACATAGCCCTGGTCACTGAGACTAGTACCAGCAGTGTCAGTACAATGAGGAATCACATAGCCCCGGTCACTGAGACTAGTACCAGCAGTGTCAGTACAATGAGGAATCACATAGCCCCGGTCACTGAGACTAGTACCAGCAGTGTCAGTACAATGAGGAATCACATAGCCCCGGTCACTGAGACTAGTACCAGCAGTGTCAGTACAATGAGGAATCACATAGCCCTGGTCACTGAGACTAGTACCAGCAGTGTCAGTACAATGAGGAATCACATAGCCCTGGTCACTGAGACTAGTACCAGCAATGTCAGTACAATGAGGAATCACATAGCCCTGGTCACTGAGACTAGTACCAGCAATGTCAGTACAATGAGGAATCACATAGCCCTGGTCACTGAGACTAGTACCAGCAATGTCAGTACAATGAGGAATCACATAGCCCTGGTCACTGAGACTAGTACCAGCAGTGTCAGTACAATGAGGAATCACATAGCCCTGGTCACTGAGACTGGTACCAGCAGTACCAGTACAATGAGGAATCACATAGCCCTGGGCACTGAGACTGGTACCAGCAGTGTCAGTACAATGAGGAATCACATAGCCCTGGGCACTGAGACTGGTACCAGCAGTACTAGTACAATGAGGAATCACATAGCCCTGGTCACTGAGACTAGTACCAGCAGTGTCAGTACAATGAGGAATCACATAGCCCCGGTCACTGAGACTAGTACCAGCAGTGTCAGTACAATGAGGAATCACATAGCCCCGGTCACTGAGACTAGTACCAGCAGTGTCAGTACAATGAGGAATCACATAGCCCGGTCACTGAGACTAGTACCAGCAGTGTCAGTACAATGAGGAATCACATAGCCCCGGTCACTGAGACTAGTACCAGCAGTGTCAGTACAATGAGGAATCACGTAGCCCTGGTCACTGAGACTAGTACCAGCAATGTCAGTACAATGAGGAATCACATAGCCCTGGTCACTGAGACTAGTATCAGCAATGTCAGCACAATGAGGAATCACATAGCCCTGGTCACTGAGACTAGTACCAGCAGTGTCAGTACAATGAGGAATCACATAGCCCTGGTCACTGAGACTAGTACCAGCAATGTCAGTACAATGAGGAATCACATAGCCCTGGTCACTGAGACTAGTACCAGCAATGTCAGTACAATGAGGAATTACATAGACCTGGTCACTGAGACTAGTACCAGCAATGTCAGTACAATGAGGAATCACATAGCCCTGGTCACTGAGACTAGTACCAGCAGTGTCAGTATAATGAGGAATCACATAGCCCTGGTCACTGAGACTAGTACCAGCAATGTCAGTACAATGAGGAATCACATAGCCCTGGTCACTGAGACTAGTACCAGCAGTGTCAGTATAATGAGGAATCACATAGCCCTGGTCACTGAGACTAGTACCAGCAGTGTCAGTACAATGAGGAATCACATAGCCCCGGTCACTGAGACTAGTACCAGCAGTGTCAGTACAATGAGGAATCACATAGCCCTGGTCACTGAGACTAGTACCAGCAGTGTCAGTATAATGAGGGATCACATAGCCCTGGTCACTGAGACTAGTACCAGCAGTGTCAGTACAATGAGGAATCACATAGCCCCGGTCACTGAGACTAGTACCAGCAGTGTCAGTACAATGAGGAATCACGTAGCCCTGGTCACTGAGACTAGTACCAGCAATGTCAGTACAATGAGGAATCACATAGCCCTGGTCACTGAGACTAGTACCAGCAATGTCAGTACAATGAGGAATCACATAGCCCTGGTCACTGAGACTAGTACCAGCAGTGTCAGTACAATGAGGAATCACATAGCCCTGGTCACTGAGACTAGTACCAGCAATGTCAGTACAATGAGGAATCACATAGCCCTGGTCACTGAGACTAGTACCAGCAATGTCAGTACAATGAGGAATCACATAGCCCTGGTCACTGAGACTAGTACCAGCAGTGTCAGTACAATGAGGAATCACATAGCCCTGGTCACTGAGACTAGTACCAGCAGTGTCAGTATAATGAGGAATCACATAGCCCTGGTCACTGAGACTAGTACCAGCAGTGTCAGTACAATGAGGAATCACATAGCCCCGGTCACTGAGACTAGTACCAGCAGTGTCAGTATAATGAGGAATCACATAGCCCCGGTCACTGAGACTAGTACCAGCAGTGTCAGTACAATGAGGAATCACATAGCCCCGGTCACTGAGACTAGTACCAGCAGTGTCAGTACAATGAGGAATCACATAGCTCTGGTCACTGAGACTAGTACCAGCAGTATCAGTACAATGAGGAATCACATAGCCCTGGTCACTGAGACTAGTACCAGCAGTGTCAGTACAATGAGGAATCACATAGCCCTGGGCACTGAGACTAGTACCAGCAGTGTCAGTACAATGAGGTATCACATAGCCCTGGTCACTGAGACTAGTACCAGCAATGTCAGTACAATGAGGAATCACATAGCACCGGTCACTGAGACTAGTACCAGCAATGTCAGTACAATGAGGAATCACATAGCCCTGGTCACTGAGACTAGTACCAGCAGTGTCAGTACAATGAGGAATCACATAGCCCTGGTCACTGAGACTAGTACCAGCAGTGTCAGTATAATGAGGAATCACATAGCCCTGGTCACTGAGACTAGTACCAGCAGTGTCAGTACAATGAGGAATCACGTAGCCCTGGTCACTGAGACTAGTACCAGCAGTGTCAGTACAATGAGGAATCACATAGCCCTGGTCACTGAGACTAGTACCAGCAGTGTCAGTACAATGAGGAATCACATAGCCCTGGTCACTGAGACTAGTACCAGCAGTGTCAGTACAATGAGGTATCACATAGCCCTGGTCACTGAGACTAGTACCAGCAGTGTCAGTACAATGAGGAATCACATTGCCCTGGTCACTGAGACTAGTACCAGCAATGTCAGTACAATGAGGAATCACATAGCCCTGGTCACTGAGACTAGTACCAGCAGTGTCAGTACAATGAGGAATCACATAGCCCTGGTCACTGAGACTAGTACCAGCAGTGTCAGTACAATGAGGAATCACATAGCCCTGGTCACTGAGACTAGTACCAGCAGTGTTAGTACAATGAGGAATCACATAGCCCTGGTCACTGAGACTAGTACCAGCAGTGTCAGTACAATGAGGAATCACATAGCCCTGGTCACTGAGACTGGTACCAGCAGTGTCAGTACAATGAGGAATCACATAGCACCGGTCACTGAGACTAGTACCAGCAGTGTTAGTACAATGAGGAATCACATAGCCCTGGTCACTGAGACTAGCACCAGCAGTGTCAGTACAATGAGGAATCACATAGCCCTGGTCACTGAGACTAGTACCAGCAGTATCAGTACAATGAGGAATCACATAGCCCCGGTCACTGAGACTAGTACCAGCAGTGTCAGTACAATGAGGAATCACATAGCCCCGGTCACTGAGACTAGTACCAGCAGTGTCAGTACAATGAGGAATCACACAGCCCCGGTCACTGAGACTAGTACCAGCAGTGTCAGTACAATTAGGAATCACATAGCACCGGTCACTGAGACTAGTACCAGCAGTGTCAGCACAATGAGGAATCACATAGCACCGGTCACTGAGACTAGTACCAGCAGTGTCAGTACAATGAGGAATCACGTAGCCCTGGTCACTGAGACTAGTACCAGCAATGTCAGTACAATGAGGAATCACATAGCCCTGGTCACTGAGACTAGTACCAGCAGTGTCAGTACAATGAGGAATCACATAGCCCTGGTCACTGAGACTGGTACCAGCAGTGTCAGTACAATGAGGAATCACATAGCACCGGTCACTGAGACTAGTACCAGCAGTGTTAGTACAATGAGGAATCACATAGCCCTGGTCACTGAGACTAGTACCAGCAGTGTCAGTACAATGAGGAATCACATAGCCCTGGGCACTGAGACTAGTACCAGCAGTGTCAGTACAATGAGGAATCACATAGCCCTGGTCACTGAGACTAGTACCAGCAGTGTCAGTACAATGAGGAATCACATAGCCCTGGTCACTGAGACTAGTACCAGCAATGTCAGTACAATGAGGAATCACATAGCCCTGGTCACTGAGACTAGTACCAGCAGTGTCAGTACAATGAGGAATCACATAGCCCTGGTCACTGAGACTAGTACCAGCAGTGTTAGTACAATGAGGAATCACATAGCCCTGGTCACTGAGACTAGTACCAGCAGTGTCAGTACAATGAGGAATCACATAGCACCGGTCACTGAGACTAGTACCAGCAGTGTCAGTACAATGAGGAATCACATAGCCCTGGTCACTGAGACTAGTACCAGCAGTGTCAGTACAATGAGGAATCACATAGCCCTGGTCACTGAGACTAGTACCAGCAGTGTCAGTACAATGAGGAATCACATAGCCCTGGTCACTGAGACTAGTACCAGCAATGTCAGTACAATGAGGAATCACATAGCCCTGGTCACTGAGACTAGTACCAGCAATGTCAGTACAATGAGGAATCACATAGCCCTGGTCACTGAGACTAGTACCAGCAATGTCAGTACAATGAGGAATCACATAGCCCTGGTCACTGAGACTAGTACCAGCAGTGTCAGTACAATGAGGAATCACATAGCCCTGGTCACTGAGACTAGTACCAGCAGTGTTAGTACAATGAGGAATCACATAGCCCTGGTCACTGAGACTAGTACCAGCAGTGTCAGTACAATGAGGAATCACATAGCCCTGGTCACTGAGACTGGTACCAGCAGTGTCAGTACAATGAGGAATCACATAGCACCGGTCACTGAGACTAGTACCAGCAGTGTCAGTACAATGAGGAATCACATAGCCCTGGTCACTGAGACTAGTACCAGCAGTGTCAGTACAATGAGGAATCACATAGCCCTGGTCACTGAGACTAGTACCAGCAGTATCAGTACAATGAGGAATCACATAGCCCCGGTCACTGAGACTAGTACCAGCAGTGTCAGTACAATGAGGAATCACATAGCCCTGGTCACTGAGACTAGTACCAGCAGTGTCAGTACAATTAGGAATCACACAGCCCTGGTCACTGAGACTAGTACCAGCAGTGTCAGTACAATTAGGAATCACATAGCACCGGTCACTGAGACTAGTACCAGCAGTGTCAGTACAATGAGGAATCACATAGCACCGGTCACTGAGAGCAGCACACTACTGTACAGCATATCAATATGAAGCCAAGCACTTTATACTTAGAGTAATTCATTAAGGTCACACATTATTTCCCATTTTATAATTCCATAGCACTAATTGCAAATTGTTCAAAAGGCTTCACCTTTTAGTTCACTTTTTTCATACAGTATATATTCCACTTCCAAATTCAGTATATCGTATTTTACATTCTGATACTGTTCCTTTTGGTAAATCACTTAATATACTGATTTGCTTCAAAGTTTATTCCAGCAAATGTATATATCATCCAGAGTCTGTTTTTACTTCCCTAAGAAAAGACACAGAAGTGCTCCTCGGACGTCACGTGTATCCAACACAAGAAGAACAGTACTATTGACGTACAATGAAAAGAGACAATGGCCCTCATTCCGAGTTGCTCGCTCGTTATTTTTCTTCGCATCGCAGCGATTTTCCGCAAACTGCGCATGCGCAATGGTCGCACCGCGGCTGCGCCAAGTAAATTTGCAAAGAAGTATGGTATTTTACTCACGACTTAGCGAAGATTTTTCTTAGTTCTGGTGATCGGAGTGTGATTGACAGGAAGTGGGTGTTTCTGGGCGGAAACTGACCGTTTTATGGGTGTGTGTGAATAAACGCTGCCGTTTCTGGGAAAAACGCGGGAGTGGCTGGAGAAACGGGGGAGTGTCTGGGCGAACGCTGGGTGTGTTTGTGACGTCAAACCAGGAACGAAAAGGAATGAACTGATCGCAGTGGCAGAGTAAGTCTCGAGCTACTCGGAAACTGTAAAGAAATTTCTGATCGCTATTCTATTCGCAATTCTGCGAATCTTTCGTTCGCTATTCTGCAAAGCTAAGATTCGCTCCCAGTAGGCGACGGCTTAGCGTATGCAAAGCTGCTAAAAGCAGCTAGCGAGCGAACAACTCAGAATGAGGGCCAATGTTGCGTGGATGATAGAGAGAAATTGGTGAGAGACATAAGATAAAGCAATGGTGTTAGGGGGAGAAGCTGGTGCGCATCTGTAACTCTGCAATCTCGGCTTGCACATGTATGAAAGGAGACACACTGAGCAGGTATTCTACCGGCATACAAAGATGGAGACAGCGAAACCACGGCTACCGTTTCTAGGTACGTATGCTATATGTTCCTTACCCGGTACCACACGATTTCTCGCATGCGCCCGTCTGTCCTGAAGTTGCATTTCAGAGTCACTGCGTCTCCAACCACCACCGGAGGAAGGGGCTCAATGGTGACTGTCAGATATCCTGGGGAGAAATAACACAAAACCTTTGCATTAATTGTGAGTTGACGTACATGGAATATACAGACCGAGGCGGAGAAACCGCAACCGTATACTTCCGGATAATTTATAGCTAGGATGCAATCAGATACTATTGATTGTGAAACACTTTGCGAGGAAACATCTACTCAGCTATGTACTCCTGGTAAGTGAGCAGACAGACAGCACCGGATCTGAGATCCATATTCTCCCTTACAGATGTCTCTGTGTCTGAGCAATAAGCTGGAACCTTAAGCCGCAACCAGGCACGGAACAGACTGAAGCCGATAGATCTGCAGAGTCAATAAGGCCCTAGGCAGAGACGCCACCGACTGTATCTGCAGAGCTTCAGCCTCCAGGACTAGGACTGTAGGACACCACTAACACTACCAACAAAGACGGCTGGTAACGGAGCTGGTGACCGCGTGAGGTCTGTAGCCAGGAGCATGACCGCAGCAATGTGTCATATTAGTCACATGTCAATGCAGGCCTACATTTTGAACGTTTAGAGTGTGAGCTCCTTGGGGCAGACGGACCAAATCTTCAGCTTGTTTATGGATACACATGTGCAGAGTGTGTAAATGTGCCTGGGGATGGCAGGTTGACCAAGCCGGGGAGCGTACGCTTGCCAGAATAAAACAATATACTGGTATGATTTATATCTACAGAAGTGGTGAAGGGAGATCCATGCACTGAGGGGGAGATGTATCAAATTTTGGAGCGAGATAAAGTAGAAAAGATCCTTCTGCCAGCCATTGCTCTAGCATAGCCTGTAAAATGACAGACGCTGATTGAAAGTTTCGGAGAAACTTCCCCACTTTATCTCTCACCAAATTTTGATACATTTCCCCCTGAATTCCATAGTGGACACGCTGCGAGCGCCCCAATGTGGCATTAAGCATTGAACGTGAGCGTACGGGTCACACGTGGCAGGGTCCTATTGTGCGTACGCATGGAATACAGACAGATCAGCAAGGCAAGAGCCCCACCACAGCAATATTAACCTCCAATGCTTAGTAAATAGACCCAACAGCCTGTAACATGACAGATAGGAGCTGATTGGCTGGTACTTTATATCTCTTAACACTTTATCGCTATCCAAGGCTTACTAAATAGACCCCTAGTCCCGATTTCCCCGTCTTGTCTCGGACACTGCGGGTAAACGCCAGCACGGCGTTCCTTTGGCTTACAAGTTAGCGCAAAGCCTCAATCTTGGTAGCAAAAAAGCAATCACGCAGCGCATGAAGTGGCCCCCAAACGCCCACCGAAACACCTCCTCTAGGAGCCTCTCCGTAATAATCTCTCCTGCCAAGAACTCAGCCCTCCCTGAGTCAGCACATCGCGCCCGCTCTTCTCCGTAAGAGGGAGTCGGGGAATCGGGACTGCGCCCGGGGGGTGCTTGCAGCTCCTGAAAGCGGTGATTGCCTTTGAAAATGAAGGGGTTAATTAAAGAGGGCTCCCATCCATTAAATACATTAAAAAACCTTCATTCTTCACAAACAAGATTAATTCGCTGGCAGAAAGCACAGAAGCGGCTGCTGGCAGGTCGTATGCAAAGCAGTCTGCAAACACGCATACAGAGTGATGGAGGGGGGGCGCAGGGGGCTGTGTTGTGCTAAAAGAGTATACAATATTGTGCGTCTGTGTCCATCAGAGGAAACGCACAATATGTGATCCATGATCATAATTGTCTCTAACGACATGTGCAAAGGTTCTCTAGTCCTTATCCAGAAATAGATATTCCCTGGGGCGGAAGATGAAAACGTGCAGCCTGTATGGAACAATGCATTACGTCTATACAGTATGTGTACAGCTGATGATGCTGTAAGTATGATGCGCTCAGTGACAGTGTTCTGTCATCAGTAGTGACAGTGTTCTGTCATCAGTGCCTGGTTATAACGCTACGCACCTGCACATTAAGTATGGTCAGTAAAACACAGGTGACACCTGGGGTCCCAGAACAACGACACACTGACACCTGGAGACCCAGAACAATGACACACCGACACCTGGAGACCCAGAACAATGACACACCGACACCTGGAGACCCAGAACAATGACACACTGACACCTGGAGACCCAGAACAATGACACACCGACACCTGGAGACCCAGAACAATGACACACCGACACCTGGAGACCCAGAACAATGACACACTGACACCTGGAGACCCAGAACAATGGCACACCGACACCTGGAGACCCAGAACAATGACACACCGACACCTGGAGACCCAGAACAATGACACACTGACACCTGGAGACCCAGAACAATGACACACCGACACCTGGAGACCCAGAACAATGACACACCGACACCTGGAGACCCAGAACAATGACACACTGACACCTGGAGACCCAGAACAATGACACACCGACACCTGGAGACCCAGAACAATGACACACCGACACCTGGAGACCCAGAACAATGACACACTGACACCTGGAGACCCAGAACAATGACACACCGACACCTGGAGACCCAGAACAATGACACACCGACACCTGGGGTCCCAGAACAATGACACACCGACACCTGGAGACCCAGAACAATGACACACTGACACCTGGAGACCCAGAACAATGGCACACCGACACCTGGAGACCCAGAACAATGACACACCGACACCTGGAGACCCAGAACAATGACACACTGACACCTGGAGACCCAGAACAATGACACACCGACACCTGGAGACCCAGAACAATGACACACCGACACCTGGAGACCCAGAACAATGACACACTGACACCTGGAGACCCAGAACAATGACACACCGACACCTGGAGACCCAGAACAATGACACACCGACACCTGGAGACCCAGAACAATGACACACTGACACCTGGAGACCCAGAACAATGACACACCGACACCTGGAGACCCAGAACAATGACACACCGACACCTGGGGTCCCAGAACAATGACACACCGACACCTGGAGACCCAGAACAATGACACACCGACACCTGGAGACCCAGAACAATGACACACCGACACCTGGAAACCCAGAACAATGACACACTGACACCTGGGGTCCCAGAACAATGACACACTAACACCTGGGGTCCCAGAACAATGACACCTGGAGACCCAGAACAATGACACACTGACACCTGGAGACCCAGAAAAATGACACACTGACACCTGGGGTCCCAGAACAATGACACACTGACACCTGGAGACCCAGAACAATGACACACTGACACCTGGGATCCCAGAACAATGGCACACTGACACCTGGTGTCCCAGGACAATGACACACTGACACCTGGGGTCCCAGAACAATGGCACACTGACACCTGGTGTCCCAGGACAATGACACACTGACACCTGGGATCCCAGAACAATGACACACTGACACCTGGGGTCCCAGAACAATGACACACTGACACCTGGGGTCCCAGAACAATGACACACTGACACCTGTACTCCCAGAACAATGACACACTGACACCTGGGGTCCCAGGACAATGACACACTGACACCTGGGGTCACAGAACAATGACACACTGACACCTGGGGTCCCAGAACAATGACACACTGACACCTGGAGTCCCAGAACAATGACACACTGACACCTGTACTCCCAGAACAATGACACACTGACACCTGGGGTCCCAGGACAATGACACACTGACACCTGGGGTCACAGAACAATGACACACCGACACCTGGGGTCCCAGAACAATGACACACTGACACCTGGAGTCCCAGAACAATGACACACTGACACCTGGAGTCCCAGAACAATGGCACACTGACACCTGGGGTCCCAGAACAATGACACACTGACACCTGGGGTCCCAGAACAATGGCACACTGACACCTGGGGTCCCAGAACAATGACACACTGACACCTGGAGACCCAGAATAATGACACACTGACACCTGTACTCCCAGAACAATGACACACTGACACCTGGGGTCCCAGGACAATGACACACTGACACCTGGGGTCACAGAACAATGACACACTGACACCTGGGGTCCCAGAACACCTGGCGGGTCGCCTTTACTCATTAGAAAAGTATTATTTCTGCACAACTAATATTCGTGATGAAGATTCCAGCGCTAAGCGCTAGTATAGTTACACTGGATGCCGGAACGGTGAGCGGGATTTGTATGTGGAGATAACGGATCCCTGTATGAATGCTTCCATCACACAATTGCTTATCTCCCATTCATGTACAACAGACAGAACAGGCTCATTATTTACAGGTGCTTCCAGGCTCGTTACACAGTGAGGTCCCAGGTATCTAGACAAGCGGGGGTTAAACTCTCTAGAAGAATCTGGTGGTAACTCAGACTGTCTCTCTGTGTACTGTAACCTCTCTAGAAGAATCTGGTGGTAACTCAGACTGTCTCTCTGTGTACTGTAACCTCTCTAGAAGAATCTGGTGGTAACTCAGACTGTCGCTCTGTGTACTGTAACCTCTCTAGAAGGATCTGGTGGTAACTCAGAGGTAACTCAGACTGTCTCTCTGTGTACTGTAACCTCTCTAGAAGGATCTGGTGGTAACTCAGACTGTCTCTCTGTGTACTGTAACCTCTCTAGAAGGATCTGGTGGTAACTCAGACTGTCTCTCTGTGTACTGTAACCTCTCTAGAAGGATCTGGTGGTAACTCAGACGGTCTCTCTGTGTACTGTAACCTCTCTAGAATGAGCTGGGGGTAAATCAGACTGTCTCTCTGTGTACTGTAACCTCTCTAGAAGAATCTGGTGGTAACTCAGACTGTCTCTCTGTGTACTGTAACCTCTCTAGAAGAATCTGGTGGTAACTCAGACTGTCTCTCTGTGTACTGTAACCTCTCTAGAAGAATCTGGTGGTAACTCAGACTGTCTCTCTGTGTACTGTAACCTCTCTAGAAGAATCTGGTGGTAACTCAGACTGTCTCTCTGTGTACTGTAACCTCTCTAGAAGGATCTGGTGGTAACTCAGACTGTCTCTCTGTGTACTGTAACCTCTCTAGAATGAGCTGAGTGTTAATCAGATTGTCTCTCTGTGTACTGTAACCTCTCTAGAAGGATGTGGTGGTAACTCAGACTGTCTCTCTGTGTGCTGTAACCTCTCTGGAATGAGCTGGGGGTAAATCAGACTGTCTCTCTGTGTACTGTAACCTCTCTAGAAGAAGAATCTGGTGGTAAATGAGAATCTCTGTGTACTGTAACCTCTCTAGAATGAGCTGGGGGTAAACCAGACTCTCTCTTTGTGTACTGTAACCTCTCTAGAAGAAGAATCTGGTGGTAACTCAGACTGTCTCTCTGTGTACTGTAACCTCTCTAGAATGAGCTGGGGGTAACTCAGACTGTCTCTCTGTGTACTGTAACCTCTCTAGAAGGATCTGGTGGTAACTCAGACTGTCTCTCTGTGTACTGTAACCTCTCTAGAATGAGCTGGGGGTAACTCAGACTGTCTCTTTGTGTACTGTAACCTCTCTAGAAGAAGAATCTGGTGGTAACTCAGACGGTCTCTCTGTGTACTGTAACCTCTCTAGAATTAGCTGGGGGTAAATCAGACTGTCTCTCTGTGTACTGTAATCTCTCTAGAAGGATCTGGTGGTAACTCAGACTGTCTCTTTGTGTACTGTAACCTCTCTAGAAGAAGAATCTGGTGGTAAATGAGAATGTCTCTCTGTGTACTGTAACCTCTCTAGAATGAGCTGGGGGTAAATCAGACTCTCTGTGTACTGTAACCTCTCTAGAAGAAGAATCTGGTGGTAAATGAGAATCTCTCTCTGTGTACTGTAACCTCTCTAGAAGAAGAATCTGGTGGTAACTCAGACTGTCTTTCTGTGTACTGTAACCTCTCTAGAAGGATCTGGTGGTAACTCAGACTGTCTCTCTGTGTACTGTAACCTCTCTAGAAGGATCTGGTGGTAACTCAGACTGTCTCTTTGTGTACTGTAACCTCTCTAGAAGAAGAATCTGGCGGTAAATGAGAATCTCTCTCTGTGTACTGTAACTTCTCTAGAATGAGCTGGGGGTAAATCAGACTGTCTCTTTGTGTACTGTAACCTCTCTAGAAGAAGAATCTGGTGGTAAATGAGAATCTCTGTGTACTGTAACCTCTCTAGAAGAAGAATCTGGTGGTAACTCAGACTGTCTCTCTGTGTACTGTAACCTCTCTAGAAGGATCTGGTGGTAACTCAGACTGTCTCTCCGTGTACTGTAACCTCTCTAGAAGGATCTGGTGGTAACTCAGACTGTCTCTTTGTGTACCTTAACCTCTCTAGAAGAAGAATCTGGCGGTAAATGAGAATCTCTCTCTGTGTACTGTAACCTCTCTAGAATGAGCTGGGGGTAAATGAGAATCTCTCTCTGTGTACTGTAACCTCTCTAGAAGGATCTGGTGGTAACTCAGACTGTCTCTCTGTGTACTGTAACCTCTCTAGAAGGATCTGGTGGTAACTCAGACTGTCTCTCTGTGTACTGTAACCTCTCTAGAAGGATCTGGTGGTAACTCAGACTGTCTCTTTGTGTACTGTAACCTCTCTAGAAGAAGAATCTGGCGGTAAATGAGAATCTCTCTCTGTGTACTGTAACCCATGAGTAGCGGTGTGAATCGCTGGCTGTCTCGTGCTGTATAGCCCACGAGGTGACGGGCCTGGCGTTGCAGAGCAGTTTGCTGTGTGCTGGTGAATTACTATATGCTTCCTTAATAGTTTTCCTGACCTGAGCTAGGGGCATATTGTGGGATTAATGGCCACGTCCGGACCCTTTTACTGTCATTAATTCTGCCCGGGATGCTTAATAGCCTGGCGTGTCTCCCCGAGCCCGGCTCTTATCTGCTCCATGCCTCTTGTCTTTGGTCCTGTCTGGCAAAGCACTGGAGGAGACTTGCTTATTTGGGTTATAAAGAACGCGTGTTTGATAGCATCTGAAGGCTGCGTCCGGCGCGGCGATAGCATCTCGCCTTGTCTCCGACTCATATTTCTCGTCTTGGCCTCATATTTCTCGCTCGGTGGCTCCCCGCTGGCCTCGTGCTGTGTATACAGATCAGATCGGACTGTTCTCACTGTAAAAGGAAAGAGCCTCAGCACGTCTGAAACATTGGGAAATGTTCTTACTACTGTCCATAATTAAATTACCAGAATTTTAACTCATATGCTATTAAAAAGTATTTAGGATTATAAAGCTCACTGTAAGGAGTCAGTCCGATTACCCGTGATGTCATTGCGGGCGCGAGTAAGTGCGGCTGTATGCTGCCCCAATGGTACATCCGGCTCACCGATTTCTGGGGGTGATTCCGAGTTGTTCGCTCGCTAGCTGCTTTTAGCAGCATTGCACACGCTAAGCCGCCGCCTACTGGGAGTGTATTTTAGCATAGTAGAATTGCGAACGAAAGATTAGCAGAATTGCGAATAGAAATTTCTTAGCAGTTTCTGAGTAGCTCGAGACTTACTCTTACACTGCGATCAGTTCAGTCAGTTTCGTTCCTGGTTTGACGTCACACACACGCCCAGCGTTCGCCCAGCCACTCCCCCGTTTCTCCAGACACTCCCGCGTTTTTCCCTGACACTCCTGCGTTTTTCCGCACACTCCCATAAAACGGTCAGTTTCCGCCCAGAAACACCCACTTCCTGTCAATCACACTACGATCAGCAGAACGATGAAAAAACTTTGTTACGCCGTGAGTAAAATACCAAACTTTTGTGCAAATTTACTTGGGCATGCGCAGTTTGCGACTAATCGCTCCGTAGTGAAAAAAAATAAGATTTTACTTACCGATAAATCTATTTCTCGTAGTCCGTAGTGGATGCTGGGGACTCAGTCAGGACCATGGGGATTAGCGGCTCCGCAGGAGACAGGGCACAAAACTAAAGCTTTAGGATCAGGTGGTGTGTACTGGCCCTCCTCCAAGCCTCAGTTAGGATACTGTGCCCGGACGAGCGTACACAATAAGGAAGGATATTGAATCCCGGGTAAGACTCATACCAGCCACACCAATCACACCGTATAACTTGTGATCTAAACCCAGTTAACAGTATGACAAACGTAGGAGCCTCTGAACAGACGGCTCACAACAAATAACAACCCGATTTTTTTGTAACAATAACTATGTACAAGTATTGCAGACAATCCGCACTTGGGATGGGCGCCCAGCATCCACTACGGACTACGAGAAATAGATTTATCGGTAAGTAAAATCTTATTTTCTCTGACGTCCTAAGTGGATGCTGGGGACTCCGTCAGGACCATGGGGATTATACCAAAGCTCATAAACGGGCGGGAGAGTGCGGATGACTCTGCAGCACCGAATGAGAGAAATCCAGGTCCTCTTTAGCCAGGGTATCAAATCTGTAGAATTTTACAAACGTGTTCTCCCCCGACCACGTAGCTGCTCGGCAGAGTTGTAATGCCGAGACCCCTCGGGCAGCCGCCCAGGATGAGCCCACCTTCCTTGTGGAATGGGCCTTGACAGATTTAGGCTGTGGCAGGCCTGCCACAGAATGTGCAAGTTGAATTGTGCTACAAATCCAACGAGCAATCGTCTGCTTAGAAGCAGGAGCACCCAGCTTGTTGGGTGCATACAGTATAAACAGCGAGTCAGATTTTCTGACTCCAGCCGTCCTTGAAATGTATATTTTTTAATGCCCTGACAACGTCCAGCAACTTGGAATCTTCCAAATCGCTAGTAGCCGCAGGCACCACAATAGGCTGGTTCAGGTGAAACGCTGACACCACCTTAGGCAGAAACTGAGGACGCGTCCGCAGTTCTGCCCTGTCCGAATGGAAAATCAGATATGGGCTCTTATACGATAAAGCCGCCAATTCTGATACTCTCCTGGCTGAAGCCAGGGCCAGTAGCATGGTTACTTTCCATGTAAGATATTTCAAATCCACCGATTTGAGTGGCTCAAACCAATGGGATTTGAGAAAATCCAAAACTACATTCAGGTCCCACGGAGCCACTGGGGGCACAACCGGGGGCTGTATATGTAGTACTCCTTTTACAAAAGTCTGGACTTCAGGAACTGAAGCCAATTCTTTCTGGAAGAAAATCGACAGGGCCGAAATTTGAACCTTAATGGACCCCAATTTGAGGCCCATAGACAATCCTGTTTGCAGGAAATGTAGGAATCGACCCAGTTGAAATTCCTCTGTGGGGGCCTTCCTGGCCTCACACCACGCAACATATTTTCTCCAAATGCGGTGATAATGTTGTGCAGTCACCTCCTTCCTGGCTTTAACCAGTGTAGGAATGACCTCTTCTGGAATGCCTTTTTCCTTTAGAATTCGGCGTTCAACCGCCATGCCGTCAAACGCAGCCGCGGTAAGTCTTGGAATAGACACGGTCCCTGCTGAATCAGGTCCCGTCTTAGAGGTAGAGGCCACGGATTTTCCGTGAGCATCTCCTGAAGTTCCGGGTACCAAGTTCTTCTTGGCCAATCCGGAGCCACGAGTATCGTTCTTACTCCCCTTTGCCGTATAATTCTCAGTACTTTGGGTATGAGAGGCAGAGGAGGAAACACATACACTGACTGGTACACCCACGGTGTTACCAGAGCGTCCACAGCTATTGCCTGAGGGTCTCTTGACCTGGCGCAATACCTGTCCAGTTTTTTGTTGAGGCGAGACGCCATCATATCCACCTTTGGTTTTTCCCAACGGTTCACAATCATGTGGAAAACTTCTGGATGAAGTCCCCACTCTCCCGGGTGTAGATCGTGTCTGCTGAGGAAGTCTGCTTCCCAGTTGTCTACTCCCGGAATGAACACTGCTGACAGTGCTATCACATGATCTTCCGCCCAGCGAAGAATCCTTGCAGCTTCTGCCATTGCTCTCCTGCTTCTTGTGCCGCCCTGTCTGTTTACGTGGGCGACTGCCGTGATGTTGTCCGACTGGATCAACACCGGCTGACCCTGAAGCAGGGGTTTTGCCAGGCTTAGAGCATTGTAAATTGCTCTTAGCTCCAGTATATTTATATGAAGAGACATCTCCAGGCTTGACCATACTCCCTGGAAGTTTCTTCCCTGTGTGACCGCTCCCCAGCCTCTCAGACTGGCATCCGTGGTCACCAGGACCCAGTCCTGTATGCCGAATCTGCGGCCCTCTAACAGATGAGCACTCTGCAACCAACACAGAAGAGACACCCTTGTCCGTGGCGATAAGGTTATCCGCTGATGCATCTGCAGATGCGATCCGGACCATTTGTCCAGCAGATCCCACTGAAAAGTTCGTGCGTGGAATCTGCCGAATGGAATTGCTTCGTAAGAAGCCACCATCTTTCCCAGGACTCTTGTGCATTGATGCACAGACACTTTTCCTGGTTTTAGGAGGTTCCTGACAAGTTCGGATAACTCCTTGGCTTTCTCCTCCGGAAGAAACACCTTTTTCTGAACCGTGTCCAGAATCATTCCCAGGAACAGCAGACGTGTTGTCGGGGTCAACTGAGATTTTGGAAAATTCAGAATCCACCCGTGTTGTTGCAGCACTACTTGGGTTAGTGCTACTCCGTCCTCCAGCTGTTCTCTGGACCTTGCCCTTATCAGGAGATCGTCCAAGTAAGGGATAATTAATACGCCTCTTCTTCGCAGAAGAATCATCATTTCGGCCATTACCTTGGTAAAGACCCGAGGTGCCGTGGACAATCCAAACGGCAGCGTCTGAAACTGATAATGACAGTTTTGCACCACGAACCTGAGGTACCCTTGATGTGAAGGGCAAATTGGGACATGCAGGTAAGCATCCTTTATGTCCAGGGACACCATAAAGTCCCCTTCTTCCAGATTCGCTATCACTGCTCTGAGTGATTCCATCTTGAACTTGAATTTTTGTATGTACAGGTTCAAAGATTTCAGATTTAGAATAGGTCTTACCGAGCCGTCCGGCTTCGGTACCACAAATAGCGTGGAGTAATACCCCTTTCCCTGTTGTAGGAGGGGTACCTTGACTATCACCTGCTGAGAAAACAGCTTGTGAAAGGCTTCCAATACCGTCGCCCTGTCTGAGGGAGACGTTGGCAAAGCAGACTTTAGGAACCGGCGAGGGGGAGACTTCTCGAATTCCAACCTGTAACCCTGAGATACTACCTGCAGGATCCAAGGGTCCACCTGTGAGCAAGCCCACTGTGCGCTGAAATTCCTGAGTCGACCCCCCCACCGCTCCTGAGTCCGCTTGTACAGCCCCAGCGTCATGCTGAGGGCTTTGCAGAACCCTGGGAGGGCTTCTGTTCCTGGGCAGGGGCTGCTTGCTGCCCTCTCTTACCCCTTCCTCTGCCCCGGGGCAGATATGACTGTCCTTTTGCCCTCTTGTTCTTATAGGACCGAAAGGACTGCGGCTGAAAAGACGGTGTCTTTTTCTGTTGGGAGGGGGTCTGAGGTAAAAAGGTGGATTTTCCGGCAGTTGCCGTGGCCACCAGATCCGATAGACCTACGCCAAATAATTCCTCCCCTTTATACGGCAATACTTCCATATGTCGTTTGGAATCCGCATCACCTGACCACTGTCGCGTCCATAAACTTCTTCTGGCAGATATGGACATCGCACTTACTCTCGATGCCAGAGTGCAAATATCCCTCTGAGCATCTCGCATATAAAGAAAAGCATCCTTTAATTGCTCTATAGTCAATAAAATACTGTCCCTATCCAGGGTATCAATATTTTCAGTCAGGGAATCCGACCAGACCACCCCAGCACTGCACATCCAGGCTGAGGCGATGGCTGGTCGCAGTATAACACCAAAATGTGTGTATATACTCTTTAGGGTAGTTTCCAGCCTCCTATCAGCTGGATCCTTGAGGGCGGCCGTATCAGGAGACGGTAACGCCACTTGTTTTGATAAGCGTGTGAGCGCCTTATCCACCCTAGGGGGTGTTTCCCAGCGCGCCCTAACCTCTGGCGGGAAAGGGTATAATGCCAATAACTTTTTTGAAATTAGCACTTTTCTATCTGGGTTAACCCACGCTTCATCACATACATCATTCAATTCCTCTGATTCAGGAAAAACTACAGGTAGTTTTTTCACCCCCCACATAATACCCCTTTTTGTGGTACTTGCAGTATCAGAGATATGCAAAGCCTCCTTCATTGCCGTGATCATATAACGTGTGGCTCTACTTGAAAATACTTTTGTTTCTTCACCGTCGACACTAGATTCAGTGTCCGTGTCTGGGTCTGTGTCGACCGACTGAGGTAAAGGGCGTTTTACAGCCCCTGACGGTGTCTGAGACGCCTGGGCAGGTACCAACTGGTTTTCCGGCCGTCTCATGTCGTCAACTGATTTTTGTAATGTGCTGACATTATCACGTAATTCCATAAACAAAGCCATCCATTCCGGTGTCGACTCCCTGGGGGGTGACATCACCATTACCGGCAATTGCTCTGCCTCCACACCAACATCGTCCTCATACATGTCGACACACACGTACCGACACACAGCAGACACACAGGGAATGCTCTTATCGAAGACAGGACCCCACTAGCCCTTTGGGGAGACAGAGGGAGAGTTTGCCAGCACACACCCAAGCGCTATAATATATATGGGAACAACCTTATATAAGTGTTGTATCCTTATAGCAGCTTAATATATAAAATAATCGCCAAAAAAGTGCCCCCCCCCCCCCTCTCTGTTTTACCCTGTTTCTGTAGTGCAGTGCAGGGGAGAGTCCTGGGAGCCTTCCTCACAGCGGAGCTGAGCAGGAAAATGGCGCTGTGTGCTGAGGAGAATAAGCCCCGCCCCCTATTCCGGCGGGCTTTTCTCCCGTAGTTTGTAATATCTGGCAGGGGTTAAATACATCCATATAGCCTCAAGGGCTATATGTGATGTATTTTTTTAGCCATAAAAGGTATTTACATTGCTGCCCAGGGCGCCCCCAGCAGCGCCCTGCACCCTCCGTGACCGTTGGTGAGAAGTGTGTGACAAACAATGGCGCACAGCTGCAGTGCTGTGCGCTACCTTCAAGAAGACTGAAGAGCCTTCTGCCGCCGGTTTCTGGACCTTCAATCTTCAGCATCTGCAAGGGGGGTCGGCGGCGCGGCTCCGGGACGAACCCCAGGGTGAGACCTGTGTTCCGACTCCCTCTGGAGCTAATGGTGTCCAGTAGCCTAAGAAGCCAATCCATCCTGCACGCAGGTGAGTTGAACTTCTCTCCCCTAAGTCCCTCGATGCAGTGAGCCTGTTACCAGCAGGACTCACTAAAAATAAAAAACCTAAAAACTTTTTCTAAGCAGCTCCTTAAGAGAGCCACCTAGATTGCACCCTGCTCGGACGGGCACAAAAACCTAACTGAGGCTTGGAGGAGGGTCATAGGGGGAGGAGCCAGTACACACCACCTGATCCTAAAGCTTTAGTTTTGTGCCCTGTCTCCTGCGGAGCCGCTAATCCCCATGGTCCTGACGGAGTCCCCAGCATCCACTTAGGACGTCAGAGAAAATAACGAGCTAACAACTCGGAATGACCCCCTCTGTTCGCAGCCCTTTACGGCTGCTAGCAAAAATGTGCAAGTCGTGTAACAGAGGGGGCCGGAAAGGGGTGCGATTCCAGGTGCCGTTGCGTAGTTAAATAAACCACGCCAACATTCACTCATACTGTAAGCATCAGAAGCGGCGACGAAAAAAGGCAAAATTACATTATACAACATGGAGGCAAAGTAAGGGTCTCAGGGGAAAGTAAGGGTCTCAGTGATGCTGGTGGCCATTCTGACGCAGGGACCGAGGCTTATGTACAGCAGGTAAGCCCCTCTGTGTTTCAGTTCCATCACTGCACCTGTGCCGACCCCTGAACCTGCCACAGAAGTGCAGAAGAAGGATCTATAACCACCACCAGCCATACATTATATAACAGTTGTCCCTGACGCCTGTTAGCTTGTACTGTTAGTCACTTCCTGTAATAATGATAATCCACAGATGTCTTAGGCCAGTCTCATCTCCATCCCCTCTACCCAGCGCCCCTTTACTCCGCTTCCTCCGAGATAGGTGTCACGCAGGGCCGGTGACCTGTGCCGAATTAAGCTGTTGACAGGGGACAATTGCGCTCCTTGTCATGGAAGCGGTGCCTCGGTTCCACTTTCCTGCGAGCGCAGGCACTTACTGCACTAATGGAATTATTTGCCATTTTCCGAGCACCTCTATTGACCTTGGAAGACGAGGGCTGGGAGGTTGGATGCAATCAAACAGAAGGATTTCCCGCCACCCGGATTAGTATGCGGAGAGAGAGGCGGCAGCGCTCCCTCCAGCCGGGAGAGAGAGAGACGGCCTGAAAGGTGTCATTTATCAGCAGCTGACACAACCCACTCCCTCTCTCCCTGCAAACGCCTGAAATTTACAGGAGGCGCGGATATACATATACACATATATATTTTAGGTGATGGGCCCGAGAGCGTCTGGGTCCCTGGAGGGGGAAATAGATCTCATTTACCAGTCCCTTCAAGGAGAGATTTGTGAGGCTCTATGTTTACGGCCTGCCACCGCACAGGGAGCCTAACGAGGAATGTTCCCAGTTCCCGGCTACGTGCAACCTGTCTGCGACGGCGGCCTCCTATCCGCTTACCCGTGCACAAAAGAGCGCAAGCTCTTGGTACCGAGACTCTGCGAAGAGACCAAGCATTAATCACCGGCTGTCTGGAAGCAGAACACGGAAGCGGAGAAGCTCAGGTCAGCTCCCAGAAGACGTTCCCACCAAATGCGGAGTGCGCTGTGGTTTTTATAGACTATGCAACGACTTGCAAATGACACAATGCAGGGAACGCGGCCTGCGCTGGGGGAGTTATAGATTTATTCTGAGAAGCGCAGACCCGTACACCGGCGTGCGGGAGACCTGGGCACTCGTGGAAGGAATGTCACTTATATAGGTCACAAGCTCGAAGGCCGGGGGTACTTATGCACCAACTCATATCTCCTTTATACAATACCAGGCGGCTCTGGGACTTGAACTGATCTCTCTTCTATGTGTGTTTTTTTTTTTAAACAAGCAAATAACATTAATAGGAAAGCAAACAGCAATATAAATGTCTCTCTATGGCCGTATCCGTTAATTAGCCGGCTGCTGATTTGTTTCAGTGTTACAGACACACTTGGAGTCCTATCTAGAAAATAAGGTGAGAGAAAGGCAATAATTAGCGCAGCCCACGAGTACCGTTGTGCAGCGGAGGCTTATCTTACACATAACCGTATAATATACATCCTCTGAACACGGCTCCGACGGGAGGCGAAACAGCTATTTATAGGCAAAGGATAAACTGCTATCTAATTAGTAACATGTAATGAAACGGGAAGAAAGCCACGTCGATGTGATGCTGACATAGGAAAAGTCGCCGGATCACTGACATCGACATCACCGGAACTAAAAGACATTCTCCTGTCATTCCTGTGTAAGTCTATAAGGGACCCGGCCACTAAGATGGGAAATATCCCGGTTTAGCGAGGGACTGTGGCGGGAGGAAATGGGATATTTGTTAGGAGCTGATTGGCTGATAGTTTATCACTCTCCACTTTATCACTTTTCAAGGCTTAGTACATCTACACTGCTGCGAGTTATACAATAATGCAGGATGGCGGTCCAGTCTCTGACACGCTTAGCAACTGATGACATCACTGGCACTGGTGGGAGGGGTCACGCAGCTGTCAGTAAAAGGTGTTTGGTTACTCCAGTCATTAGCACCAAGCTAGAGACAGGGGATGAGGAACACCCAGGAGGCAGGTCCCAGAAATATATGGCCACCTAATGGCCCTACACAGTAATCAGCCCGAGAGTGATTGCTCCAATCACACAATGCATCCAAAGCAGCGCCAGGCCCCTCACCCACCTTCCCTACACGCCTGCAATCACACGTCACAGCCCCTGCCACATGCAGCCCTGTCCTCACTGACACATCACTCATCTCCTGATATACTCTGTGCTGCTGGGGACCCTGCTCCTCCCACTATATAACTCTCAGTCTGTGGCTTCCTGCTGCCTCCATTCCCCTCCTCACATCATGTCACTGCCCCTGTCACATGCAGCCCTGTCCTCACTGACACATCACTCATCTCCTGATATACTCTGTGCTGCTGGGGACCCTGCTCCTCCCACTATAAAACTCTCGGTCTGTGGCTTCCTGCTGCCTCCATTCCCCTCCTCACATCATGTCACTGCCCCTGTCACATGCAGCCCTGTCCTCACTGACACATCCCTCATCTCCTGATATACTCTGTGCTGCTGGGGGACTCTGCTCCTCCCACTATATAACTCTCAGTCTGTGGCTTCCTGCTGCCTCCATTCCCCTCCTCACATCATGTCACTGCCCCTGTCACATGCAGCCCTGTCCTCACTGACACATCACTCATCTCCTGATATACTCTGTGCTGCTGGGGACCATGCTCCTCCCACTATATAACTCTCAGTCTGTGGCTTCCTGCTGCCTCCATTCCCCTCCTCACATCATGTCACTGCCCCTGTCACATGCAGCCCTGTCCTCACTGACACACCACTCATCTCCTGATACACTCTGTGCTGCTGGGGACCCTGCTCCTCCCACTATATAACTCTCAGTCTGTGGCTTCTTGCTGCCTCCATTCCCCTCCTCACATCCTGTCACTGCCCCTGTCACATGCAACCCTGTCCTCACTGACACACCACTCATCTCCTGATATACTCTGTGCTGCTGTGATTAGGTTGTTCTAGTCCCTCCTTCCGACTCCAATACGTAATGCACCACAAGCGAGTCTGAGCTAAACGTCTGAATGTAAGAGCGTAACCTAGGCAATTGCAGGTTCAGTAGTATCTGTGCATTACACCAGTCACAGAGGGAGCCGGTAATGATACCTCTGAGTGATACAAGTGCTGGTGTGGTTGTTACAGTAGCTCCTGGTGTGTCGCACAATAAGGAAGTGATACTGTACAATTAGCAGAGGAGACACTGAGTGACCCTGTATCTGCAATGTGTCATTTCCACCAGTGTTCCTATCAGACAATTAAGAATTCTGCGCTGTGTTTATTTCAGCCCGGATTAAACAACATGAAACCGGAGGTTCTAAGTTCATGTCCTAAGGGTGGAAGTGCTGAGGGCGTCTATGTAACATTTCCCAGACTGATCGCATCACCGCGCCAGGCGGCATATCCCCCTACGTAAGCCATTGCCGCCGCCGCCGCTGGGACAAGACAAGCAGGGCCACACAATTCTGTAACACCGGCAGGAGCCACACTATTCTGTAACACTGGCGGGGCCACACAACTCTAACACTGGCGGGGGGGCCACACAATTCTGTAACACTGGCGGGGCCACACAACTCTGTAACACTGGCAGGGGGGCTACACAATTCTGTCACACTAGCGGGGGCCACACAATTCTGTAACACTGGTGGGGGTCGCACAATTCTGTAACACTGGCAGGGGGGCCACACAATTCTGTCACACTGGCGGGGGTCGTACAATTCTGTAACACTGGCAGGGGGGCCACACAATTCTGTCACACTGGCGGGGGCCACACAATTCTGTAACACTTGCAGGGGTCGCACAATTCTGTAACACTGGCAGGGGGGCCACACAATTCTGTCACACTGGCGGGGGTCGCACAATTCTGTAACACTGGCAGGGGGGTCGCACAATTCTGTAACACTGGCGGGGGTCGCACAATTCTGTAACACTGGCAGGGGGGCCACACAACTCTGTAACACTGGCAGCGGGCCACACAATTCAGTAACACCGGCAGGAGCCACACAATTCAGTAACACCGGCAGGAGCCACACTATTCAGTAACACCGGCAGGAGCCACACTATTCTGTAACACTGGCAGGGGGGCCACACTATTCTGTAACACTGGCGGGGGCCACACAATTCAGTAACACCGGCAGGAGCCACACAATTCTGTAACACTGGCAGGGGGGCCACACAATTCTGTAACACTGGCAGGGGGGCCACACAATTCAGTAACACCGGCAGGAGCCACACAATTCTGTAACACTGGCGGGGCCACACAACTCTAACACTGGCGGGGGGGCCACACAATTCTGTAACACTGGCGGGGCCACACAACTCTGTAACACTGGCAGGGGGGCTACACAATTCTGTCATACTAGCGGGGGCCACACAATTCTGTAACACTGGCGGGGGTCGCACAATTCTGTAACACTGGCAGGGGGGCCACACAATTCTGTCACACTGTCGGGGGTCGCACAATTCTGTAACACTGGCGGGGGCCACACAATTCTGTCACACTAGCGGGGGCCACACAATTCTGTAACACTGGCGGGGGCCACACAATTCTGTAACACTGGCGGACGTCGCACAATTCTGTAACACTGGCGGGGGCCGCACAATTCTGTAACACTGGCGGGGGGGCCGCACAATTCTGTAACACTGGCGGGGCCACACAATCCTGTAACACTGGCGGGGGCCCTACAATTCTGTAACACTGGCAGCGGGCCCTACAATTCTGTAACACTGGCGGGGGCCCTACAATTCTGTAACACTGGCGGGGGCCACACAATTCTGTAACACTGGCGGGGGCCCTACAATTCTGTAACACTGGCAGCGGGCCCTACAATTCTGTAACACTGGCGGGGGCCCTACAATTCTGTAACACTGACAGGGGCCGCACTATTCAGTAACACTGGCGGGGGTCGCACAATTCTGTAACACTTGCGGGGGTCGCACAATTCTGTAACACTGGCGGGGGCCGCACAATTCAGCGGGGGGCCACACTATTCTGTAACACTGGCAGCGGGCCACACTATTCTGTAACACTGGCAGCGGGCCACACTATCCTGTAACACTGGCGGGGGCCGCACAATTCTGTAACACTGGCAGCGGGCCACACTATTCTGTAACACTGGCGGGGGCCGCACAATTCTGTAACACTGGCGGGGGGGCCACACAATTCTGTAACACTGGCAGCGGGCCACACTATTCTGTAACACTGGCGGGGGGGCCACACTATTCAGTAACACTGGCGGGGGCCGCACAATTCTGTAACACTGGCAGCGGGCCACACTATTCTGTAACACTGGCGGGGGCAGCACAATTCTGTAACACTGGCGGGGGGGCCACACAATTCTGTAACACTGGCAGCGGGCCACACTATTCTGTAACACTGGCGGGGGGGCCACACTATTCAGTAACACTGGCGGGGGCCGCACAATTCTGTAACACTGGCAGCGGGCCACACTATTCTGTAACACTGGCAGCGGGCCACACTATTCTGTAACACTGGCGGGGGGGCCACACTATTCAGTAACACTGGCGGGGGCAGCACAATTCTGTAACACTGGCGGGGGCCGCACAATTCTGTAACACTGGCAGCGGGCCACACTATTCTGTAACACTGGCAGCGGGCCACACTATTCTGTAACACTGGCGGGGGCAGCACAATTCTGTAACACTGGCGGGGGGGCCACACAATTCTGTAACACTGGCAGCGGGCCACACTATTCTGTAACACTGGCGGGGGGGCCACACTATTCAGTAACACTGGCGGGGGCCGCACAATTCTGTAACACTGGCAGCGGGCCACACTATTCTGTAACACTGGCGGGGGGCCACACTATTCAGTAACACTGGCGGGGGCAGCACAATTCTGTAACACTGGCGGGGGCCGCACAATTCTGTAACACTGGCAGCGGGCCACACTATTCTGTAACACTGGCAGCGGGCCACACTATTCTGTAACACTGGCGGGGGGGCCACACTATTCTGTAACACTGGCGGGGGCAGCACAATTCTGTAACACTGGCGGGGGCCGCACAATTCTGTAACACTGGCAGCGGGCCGCACAATTCTGTAACACTGGCAGCGGGCCACACTATTCTGTAACACTGGCAGCGGGCCACACTATTCTGTAACACTGGCAGCGGGCCACACTATTCTGTAACACTTGCAGCGGGCCACACTATTCTGTAACACTGGCAGCGGGCCACACTATTCTGTAACACTGGCGGGGGCAGCACAATTCTGTAACACTGGCGGGGGGGCCACACAATTCTGTAACACTGGCAGCGGGCCACACTATTCTGTAACACTGGCGGGGGGGCCACACTATTCAGTAACACTGGCGGGGGCAGCACAATTCTGTAACACTGGCAGCGGGCCACACTATTCTGTAACACTGGCAGCGGGCCACACTATTCTGTAACACTGGCGGGGGCAGCACAATTCTGTAACACTGGCGGGGGGGCCACACTATTCTGTAACACTGGCGGGGGCCACACTATTCTGTAACACTGGCGGGGGCCGCACTATTCTGTAACACTGGCGGGGGCCGCACTATTCTGTAACACTGGCAGCGGGCCACACTATTCTGTAACACTGGCGGGGGGGCCACACTATTCAGTAACACTGGCGGGGGCCGCACAATTCTGTAACACTGGCAGCGGGCCACACTATTCTGTAACACTGGCAGCGGGCCACACTATTCTGTAACACTGGCGGGGGGGCCACACTATTCAGTAACACTGGCGGGGGCAGCACAATTCTGTAACACTGGCGGGGGCCGCACAATTCTGTAACACTGGCAGCGGGCCACACTATTCTGTAACACTGGCAGCGGGCCACACTATTCTGTAACACTGGCGGGGGCAGCACAATTCTGTAACACTGGCGGGGGGGCCACACAATTCTGTAACACTGGCAGCGGGCCACACTATTCTGTAACACTGGCGGGGGGGCCACACTATTCAGTAACACTGGCGGGGGCCGCACAATTCTGTAACACTGGCAGCGGGCCACACTATTCTGTAACACTGGCGGGGGGCCACACTATTCAGTAACACTGGCGGGGGCAGCACAATTCTGTAACACTGGCGGGGGCCGCACAATTCTGTAACACTGGCAGCGGGCCACACTATTCTGTAACACTGGCAGCGGGCCACACTATTCTGTAACACTGGCGGGGGGGCCACACTATTCTGTAACACTGGCGGGGGCAGCACAATTCTGTAACACTGGCAGCGGGCCACACTATTCTGTAACACTGGCGGGGGCCGCACAATTCTGTAACACTGGCAGCGGGCCGCACAATTCTGTAACACTGGCAGCGGGCCACACTATTCTGTAACACTGGCAGCGGGCCACACTATTCTGTAACACTGGCAGCGGGCCACACTATTCTGTAACACTTGCAGCGGGCCACACTATTCTGTAACACTGGCAGCGGGCCACACTATTCTGTAACACTGGCGGGGGCAGCACAATTCTGTAACACTGGCGGGGGGGCCACACAATTCTGTAACACTGGCAGCGGGCCACACTATTCTGTAACACTGGCGGGGGGGCCACACTATTCTGTAACACTGGCGGGGGCAGCACAATTCTGTAACACTGGCAGCGGGCCACACTATTCTGTAACACTGGCAGCGGGCCACACTATTCTGTAACACTGGCAGGGGGGCCACACTATTCTGTAACACTGGCAGGGGGGCCACACTATTCTGTAACACTGGCGGGGGCAGCACAATTCTGTAACACTGGCGGGGGGGCCACACTATTCTGTAACACTGGCGGGGGCCGCACTATTCTGTAACACTGGCAGCGGGCCACACTATTCTGTAACACTGGCGGGGGCAGCACAATTCTGTAACACTGGCGGGGGGGCCACACTATTCTGTAACACTGGCGGGGGCCACACTATTCTGTAACACTGGCAGGGGGGCCACACTATTCTGTAACACTGGCGGGGCCACACTATTCTGTAACACTGGCGGGGGCCGCACAATTCTGTAACACTGGCGGGGCCGCACAATTCTGTAACACTGGCAGCGGGCCACACTATTCTGTAACACTGGCGGGGCCACACTATTCTGTAACACTGGCAGGGGGGCCACACTATTCTGTAACACTGGCAGGGGGGCCACACTATTCTGTAACACTGGCAGGGGGGCCACACTATTCTGTAACACTGGCGGGGGCCACACTATTCTGTAACACTGGCGGGGGCCACACTATTCTGTAACACTGGCGGGGGGGCCACACTATTCTGTAACACTGGCGGGGGGGCCACACTATTCTGTAACACTGGCGGGGGCCACACTATTCTGTAACACTGGCGGGGTCACACTATTCTGTAACACTGGCGGGGCCACACAATTCTGTAACACTGGCAGCGGGCCACACTATTCTGTAACACTGGCAGCGGGCCACACTATTCTGTAACACTGGCGGGGGCCGCACTATTCTGTAACACTGGCAGCGGGCCACACTATTCTGTAACACTGGCGGGGGCCACACTATTCTGTAACACTGGCAGCGGGCCACACTATTCTGTAACACTGGCAGCGGGCCACACTATTCTGTAACACTGGCGGGGGCCACACTATTCTGTAACACTGGCAGCGGGCCACACTATTCTGTAACACTGGCGGGGGCCGCACTATTCTGTAACACTGGCAGCGGGCCACACTATTCTGTAACACTGGCGGGGGCCACACTATTCTGTAACACTGGCGGGGGCCACACTATTCTGTAACACTGGCAGCGGGCCACACTATTCTGTAACACTGGCGGGGGCCACACTATTCTGTAACACTGGCGGGGGCCACACTATTCTGTAACACTGGCGGGGGGGCCACACTATTCTGTAACACTGGCAGCGGGCCACACTATTCTGTAACACTGGCGGGGGCCACACTATTCTGTAACACTGGCAGCGGGCCACACTATTCTGTAACACTGGCGGGGGCCGCACTATTCTGTAACACTGGCAGCGGGCCACACTATTCTGTAACACTGGCGGGGGCCACACTATTCTGTAACACTGGCGGGGGCCACACTATTCTGTAACACTGGCAGCGGGCCACACTATTCTGTAACACTGGCAGCGGGCCACACTATTCTGTAACACTGGCGGGGGCCACACTATTCTGTAACACTGGCAGCGGGCCACACTATTCTGTAACACTGGCGGGGGCCGCACTATTCTGTAACACTGGCAGCGGGCCACACTATTCTGTAACACTGGCGGGGGCCACACTATTCTGTAACACTGGCGGGGGCCACACTATTCTGTAACACTGGCAGCGGGCCACACTATTCTGTAACACTGGCGGGGGCCACACTATTCTGTAACACTGGCGGGGGCCACACTATTCTGTAACACTGGCGGGGGGGCCACACTATTCTGTAACACTGGCAGCGGGCCACACTATTCTGTAACACTGGCGGGGGCCACACTATTCTGTAACACTGGCAGCGGGCCACACTATTCTGTAACACTGGCGGGGGCCGCACTATTCTGTAACACTGGCAGCGGGCCACACTATTCTGTAACACTGGCGGGGGCCACACTATTCTGTAACACTGGCGGGGGCCACACTATTCTGTAACACTGGCAGCGGGCCACACTATTCTGTAACACTGGCGGGGGCCACACTATTCTGTAACACTGGCGGGGGCCACACTATTCTGTAACACTGGCAGCGGGCCACACTATTCTGTAACACTGGCGGGGGCCGCACTATTCTGTAACACTGGCGGGGGCCACACTATTCTGTAACACTGGCGGGGGCCACACTATTCTGTAACACTGGCAGCGGGCCACACTATTCTGTAACACTGGCGGGGGCCGCACTATTCTGTAACACTGGCAGCGGGCCACACTATTCTGTAACACTGGCGGGGGCCACACTATTCTGTAACACTGGCGGGGGCCACACTATTCTGTAACACTGGCAGCGGGCCACACTATTCTGTAACACTGGCGGGGGCCACACTATTCTGTAACACTGGCGGGGGCCGCACAATTCTGTAACACTGGCGGGGGCCACACTATTATTGCATTTACTGTAATAAGCGGAATTCTATGGTTTATTACATTATTACAGATGGGTGATTCTTGAGAAAGTCTGAGGACGACAACAACGCTTCCTCACCAGCGCTGTTGGACAAATGGCGCCAATGTATTAGCGCACACGTGGTATAAATACCGCAACACTGTTCTTGGACGGGGTGTTGTGCGATGTGTCAGCGTTCCACGTTCCACGCTGCATATTTCATTCGCCGAACCCTGAACCTAAATTTAGCACTAAAATGTTATGTCGGCATTTTGACTGTTGATATGTACAATGCTGACATAACATGTCGGCATTCTGAGCGGATACCCCTGCACGTGTGCAATGTCAGATTTCCAACACATTTCTGAAGGTACCCGTGTATCTACGCCGTGGGAGGGGGCAGGGAGCTGAACTGGTTATGGCAGGAATAATAAGCGTTCATTATAGCGCCAGCTGTGAGAAACGCAAATACCTGTCATGTCAAACACCAGGGGGTGCAAGCGAGGGATTATAGCGTACGTCTCTGCACGGCTGGGGTGCATGTTAGCGTGTGTATGTTCTACAGAGAGAAGGCCCCGGATTTGCACAGGAAGATGAACACATCTACTGAGGAACCAGAATGAAGCAGGGATACCAAACACACTGCGGTATACAGCTGAGCTAGTATAAAGCCGTCAACAGCTGCCGACACATCACCGATCTCTGCTGCCCACTCTCTGCAGGAACCCACTCAGGGTGCCAAAAGCCTGGATGGTCAGAGACGAGGGGAGTGCTTGGGGTGGGTTACCCTTCGATCCCTCTCATCTGTTACCTTGTGCTCCGACTGGGACGACACACTGTTCCAATCCCAGCCGGCAGCACCACACAAGAGAATATATTTACCGCAGCCCGGAAAACATGAATGCACCACCACTGGGCCCTGCGATACATAACAGACAAGGGACCGTGGCCAAGCTCTACGCAGTACTCAGACGTGTGAGGAAAGCGGATGGCGACCCCCCCCCCCCGTTACACACAAGCCAGGGCAGTCATTGGCAGGACTGCTGTGCACCCCAATTATCCGATCATCTCTATTTACTAGCACTGCCAGGCCTGAGGCGCACCCTGAAACCAGCAATCACTGGCCACGTATCCCGGGTCACAGGAAAACAATAGGTGCCAGAAATGTTCTTCCGGAGAGGGGTCACCCACAAATGCTCATATACTGTAAGCACAATTATTCCCGGGTCCCATCGCTGACCATATACAAGACCTACGCTAATATTGTCAGAAAGCAGCTTTATAGCCTATTATTAATGCAGAGGCCCAGTTCCATATCCCATCAGAAACGTATCCCTGCGTTGCACGCCCACAAGTACGGGATCAGACTACAAGCTGCCTCCTGTAGGTGAGCATTACAGGACTGGATACATACAAGCGGCAATACAAGAAAACCAGCCTCATAACCACTCAAGGGGGCCCTACAAATACCAGGCCCCTCAGTCACATACACATATATATATATATATATATAAATAAGAAGAGGAAATAACAGCGGCAGTCAAAGTCTTGAACACAAGCGTGTATTACAAAGAGGTCCCATCGACTTTGATGTGGCCTCTTAGTAATACACGCTTGTGTTCAAGACTTTGTGTGCTGCTGTTATTTCCTCTTCTTATACACGCTACACACTTCAGAGGGCACCGGTGCACATCAGCTATACGAGGGAGTGCCGGTCCACAAACAACTGCTTGTATATATATATATATATATATATATTTATTTATTTATTTATATACACACACTGCTCAAAAAAATAAAGGGAACACTAAAATAACACATCCTAGATCTGAATGAATGAAATATTCTTATTAAATACTTTGTTCTTTACATAGTTGAATGTGCTGACAACAAAATCACACAAAAATTATCAATGGAAATCAAATTTATTAACCCATGGAGGTCTGGATTTGGAGTCACCCTCAAAATTAAAGTGGAAAAACACACTACAGGCTGATCCAACTTTGATGTAATGTCCTTAAAACAAGTCAAAATGAGGCTCAGTAGTGTGTGTGGCCTCCACGTGCCTGTATGACCTTCCTACAACCCACACAAGTGGCTCAGGTAGTGCAGCTCATCCAGGATGACACATCAATGCGAGCTGTGGCAAGAAGGTTTGCTGTGTCGGTCAGCGTAGTGTCCAGAGCATGGAGGCGCTACCAGGAGACAGGCCAGTACATCAGGAGACGTGGAGGAGGCCGCAGGAAGGCAACAACCCAGCAGCAGGACCGCTACCTCCGCCTTTGTGCAAGGAGGAACAGGAGGAGCACTGCCAGAGCCCTGCAAGATGACCTCCAGCAAGCCACAAATGTGCATGTGTCTACTCAAACGATTAGAAACAGACTCCATGAGGGTGGTATGAGGGCCCGACGTCCACAGGTGGGGGTTGTGCTTACAGCTCAACACCGTACAGGACGTTTGGCATTTGCCAGAGAACACCAAGATTGCCAAATTCGCCACTGGCGCCCTGTGCTCTTCACAGATGAAAGCAGGTTCTCACTGAGCACATGTGACAGACGTGACAGAGTCTGGAGATGCCAAGGAGAACGTTCTGCTGCCTGCAACATCCTCCAGCATGACCGGTTTGGCAGTGGGTCAGTAATGGCGTGGGGTGGCATTTCTTTGGGGGGGCCGCACAGCCCTCCATGTGCTCGCCAGAGGTAGCCTGACTGCCATTAGGTACCGAGATGAGATCCTCAGACCCCTTGTGAGACCATATGCTGGTGCGGTTGGCCCTGGGTTCCTCCTAATGCAAGACAATGCTAGACCTCATGTGGCTGGAGTGTGTCAGCAGTTCCTGCAAGACGAAAGCATTGATGCTATGGACTGGCCCACCGGTTCCCCAGACCTGAATCCAATTGAGCACATCTGGGACATCATGTCTCACTCCATCCACCACAGACTGTCCAGGAGTTGGCGGATGCTTTAGTCCAGGTCTGGGAGGAGATCCCTCAGGAGACCATCCGCCACCTCATCAGGAGCATGCCCAGGCGTTGTAGGGAGGTCATACAGGCACGTGGAGGCCACACACACTACTGAGCCTCATTTTGACTTGTTTTAAGGACATTACATCAAAGTTGGATCAGCCTGTAGTGTGTTTTTCCACTTTAATTTTGAGTGTGACTCCAAATCCAGACCTCCATGGGTTAATAAATTTTATTTCAATTGATAATTTTTGTGTGATTTTGTTGTCAGCACATTCAACTATGTAAAGAACAAAGTATTTATTAAGAATATTTCATTCATTCAGGATGTGTTATTTTAGTGTTCCCTTTATTTGTTTGAGCAGTGTGTATATATATATATATATATATATATATATGCAAATTTGGAACGCACACACCTTCAATCGTTATGTCAGGGTGCTCGGTCCAATATTAACATCCAAACGTTGTGACAAAGATCCACAAAAACCAGCACACCTTGTGTAGCAATAAACAATTTACTGAATCCTCATTTTAAAGTGCACCGTGCATAAGATAGTACAAATCATATACTTAGCAGTTCAATTCACAATGGTAACCCCGCATATTGGCAACTCCAACAGCTGTTTCGGTGCAGCAGCACCTCGTCAGGGAAAGCCATATATATATATATATATATATATATATATATATATATATATATATATATATATATATATATATATATATATATATATATAAGTACCCAGAGTTGCCCAGGATTTTAAGAATGTCTGTTTACAAAAATAAATATAAATATTAAACACACAGTATAAATAACATTGTAGATAGCTGGATACCCGTTCTTCGCTACGGGAAGAGGATGATAAATTAGAATGATAGTTGTTCGTTAATTTACGTTGGATGGAGATCTAGTATAAAGGCATATCTTGCTTCCCTGACCCACTTTGTGTGGTGGCCTGACCCCCTTTTTTTTCCCACTGTACAAGTCTCAGTCTGTGGCTTCCTGCTGCCTCCATTCCCCTCCTCACATCATGCCGCTGCCCCTGTCACATGCAGCCCTGTCCTCACTGACACATCACTCATCTCCTGATATACTCTGTGCTGCTGGGGACCCTGCTCCTCCCACTATATAACTCTCAGTCTGTGGCTTCCTGCTGCCTCCATTCCCCTCCTCACATCATGTCACTGCCCCTGTCACATGCAGCCCTGTCCTCACTGACACATCTCTCATCTCCTGATATACTCTGTGCTGCTGGGGACCCTGCTCCTCCCACTATATAACTCTCAGTCTGTGGCTTCCTGCTGCCTCCATTCCCCTCCTCACATCATGTCACTGCCCCTGTCACATGATGCCCTGTCCTCACTGACACATCACTCATCTCCTGATATACTCTGTGCTGCTGGGGACCCTGCTCCTCCCACTATATAACTCTCAGTCTGTGGCTTCCTGCTGCCTCCATTCCCCTCCTCACATCATGTCACTGCCCCTGTAAAATTATCGATTTATTGACAGTTTCTTATATAGCGCAGCACATTATGTATCTCCTGATATACTCTGTGCTGCTGGGGGTTCATGCTACTTCCACTATATAACTCTCCGTGTGTGGGTTTGTAATACCTGCATTCCCCTCCTCACATCATGTTACTGCCCCTGTCACATGCAGCCCTGTCCTCACTGACACATCACTCATCTCCTGATATACTCTGTGCTGCTGGGGACCCTGCTCCTCCCACTATATAACTCTCAGTCTGTGGCTTCCTGCTGCCTCCATTCTCCTCCTCACATCATGTCACTGCCCCTGTCACATGCAGCCCTGTCCTCACTGACACATCACTCATCTCCTGATATACTCTGTGCTGCTGGGGACCCTGCTCCTCCCACTATATAACTCTCAGTCTGTGGCTTCCTGCTGCCTCCATTCCCCTCCTCACATCATGTCACTGCCCCTGTCACATGCAGCCCTGTCCTCACTGACATATCATGCATGTCCTGATATACTCTGTGCTGCTGGCCCACCCCTAGGGGTGCTAGTGGTGTGTTACCCCACAGTGTTTGTTCCCAGAGTGTAAGTCATATGTGTAGCAAGTTTGGTGTAAATTGTTCCAGCCCTTACACAGTTATGCTGTCTGCTGACATACTCTGTGCTGCTGTCTCCCCCCTAGGAGTGCTAGGGATTTTTATTGTTTCTAGTTGACAAAAGGACAGACTTTCACTTTTATATAGTAGATATATATATATATATATATATATATACATACACACACACACACACACACACACACACACACACACACACACACACATATATATATGCAAAACCTCTCACTACTCACTCACTCATCACTAATTCTCTGACTTCCCGGTATGTTAGGAAGATGAAATGTAACATCGGTATTCTTCATGTGGGAAATAGGAAAACCACATAATTAGAATGTTAATAAACCTCCCCTAAAGGGATGAACAGGGGGTGACATAATGACGTCATTACCGATGCGTGGATTGCGTTGCGTGAACAATAACGCCCAAACGGACAATCTGATCAGAATGTGGATTACACCTTCAGTTCCTGTCACTTTTTACCGTATCTGCTACGGGTGCTGCTCGGGTAACGCCAAGAACCAGGGATTAATATTTACTTACATTAACACGTCTCAGATTTACATCTCTGTAGATTTACCAAATTATCACTCATTTATATTTACACCCGTCACAACCAGACACTGCCGTGTGAAGACCGGGTACAACCGCTAGTACTGTATATACATGAACTCAACAAAATGTGAAAATCTTTCCATTAAATAAACATCAAATAAAATATGTGAGCGTCGGCCGCCAGTCATCCGACGGGTTCAGCGTTTAGGCCTATGAGGTCTCTCAGGGACTGGTGGAAAGTGACAGGGCGCCGGATTGCACTGCGTAGCTTGCGCGTATATACCTGTCCCGTCTCCTTTGCGCCTGTTACAGACGATGACATGTCAGGCTTACCGCATATGCCTTGTTTCACCGTGTACTTTTTTGAGTTTATTTTTGAGCGATTTATTTCCATTATGCTTCGCCATCACCCCCCCCCCCCCTCTTACTGCACAGCGCGGCCATGTAAGTCCTAAATCATCCGATACATTACCATGACATGAGTTTCGCTAATCACAGCTTCTTGTGAGAATCATCTCAAGCTAAATGAGCAGCCAGGTCCTGCAGGCAGAGCCTTCACACAGTCCCCCCCGGTCTGCTGACGGGAGCCGAGCCATGATCCGTGGGAAGGGATGGGCTTGGGCCATTCCCCAAGGGACGAGCCCCCATCTCCTCCGCCGCCTTTGCAGGACTGAGAGCAGAATAAATATTGGCGCCGCCGAGTGAAGTGTTGCGATGTATAATTTAATTTGGCAGCGCACTCCTAGGTTTGACACTTCAAAAAAAAAAAAAAAAAAGACTTTGGTCCTTTTCGCACACATGAAATTATTGCTCTGCTAATTAATAATCCGGCCGCTGGAAGGACAAATGGATGCAAATCCAAACTCATTAATATTTAATTGGGAATGAAAGACTTTGCTCCTTCATGCACATAAACATCCGTGTACGAGCAGGCCTCAGAAGACGTGAAATATCCCCTCACGGTAAATGAGAGGAACTCGCCGGTTATCTGTAGAGGTGCCTATAAATAGCAGCGAGACCTTGATTAGACTCAGCGCAGCGTTCCTAGATATAAACGCCTGAAGATTGGACACTACAGAGAGATATTCCTAAGAGGTAATGAGGGTTTAACCACAAACCGCTGTATAAATGGCGTCCTGTGGGTACAGGTCTGAGAATGGCGGCGCATACTTAGGTCTTCTTCTATATTCAGGACGGCACGCTGCCGACACGTCCGTACAGGTGCTACCTCTGCACAGGCTCATCCCTAGTGGTCTCACAGTCATGTACCTGTATTACTGTACCTGAGAACAAGGAGGAAACCTCATCCCTAGAGGTGTCACAGCCATATACCTGTATTACTGTACCTGGGAACAAGGAGGAAACCTCATCACTAGAGGTGTCACAGTCACATACCTGTATTACTGTACCTGAGAACAAGGAGGAAACCTCATCCCTAGAGGTGTCACAGTCATATACCTGTATTACTGTACCTGGATACAAGGAGGAAACCTCATCCCTAGAGGTGTCACAGCCATATACCTGTATTACTGTACCTGGGAACAAGGAGGACACCTCATCCCTAGAGGTGTCACAGCCATACACCTGTATTACTGTACCTGAGAACAAGGAGGAAACCTCATCCCTAGAGGTGTCACAGTCATGTACCTGTATTACTGTACCTGAGAACAAGGAGGAAACCTCATCCCTAGAGGTGTCATAGCCATACACCTGTATTACTGTACCTAGGCACAAGGAGGAAACCTCATCCCTAGAGGTGTCACAGCCATATACCTGTATTACTGTACCTGAGAACAAGGGGGGAACCTCATCCCTAGAGGTGTCACAGCCATATACCTGTATTACTGTACCTGAGAACAAGGAGGAAACCTCATCCCTAGAGGTGTCACAGCCATATACCTGTATTACTCTACCCGGGCACAAGGAGGAAACCTCATCCCTAGAGGTGTCACAGCCATATACCTGTATTACTGTACCCGGGCACAAGGAGGACACCTCATCCCTAGAGGTGTCACAGCCATATACCTGTATTACTGTACCTGGGCACAAGGAGGAAACCTCATCCCTAGAGGTGTCACAGCCATATACCTGTATTACTCTACCCGGGCACAAGGAGGAAACCTCATCCCTAGAGGTGTCACAGCCATATACCAGTATTACTGTACCTGGACACAAGGAGGAAACCTCATCCCTAGAGGTGTCACAGCCATATACCTGTATTACTGTACCTAGGCACAAGGAGGAAACCTCATCCCTAGAGGTGTCACAGCCATATACCTGTATTACTGTACCTGAGAACAAGGAGGAAACCTCATCCCTAGAGGTGTGATAGCCATACACCTGTATTACTGTACCTGGGCACAAGGAGGAAACCTCATCCCTAGAGGTGTCACAGCCATACACCTGTATTACTCTACCTGGGCACAAGGAGGAAACCTCATCCCTAGAGGTGTCACAGCCATATACCTGTATTACTCTACCTGGGCACAAGGAGGAAACCTCATCCCTAGAGGTGTCACAGCCATATACCTGTATTACTGTACCTGAGAACAAGGAGGAAACCTCATCCCTAGAGGAGTCACAGCCATATACCTGTATTACTGTACCTGGGCACAAGGAGGACACCTCATCCCTAGAGGTGTCACAGCCATATACCTGTATTATTGTACCCGGGCACAAGGATGAAACCTCATCCCTAGAGGTGTCATAGCCATATACCTGTATTACTCTACCCGGGCACAAGGAGGAAACCTCATCGCTAGAGGTGCTACAGCCATATACCTGTATTACTGTACCTGGGCACAAGGAGGAAACCTCATCGCTAGAGGTGCGACAGCCATATACCTGTATTACTGTACCTGGGAACAAGGAGGAAACCTCATCCCTAGAGGTGTCACAGTCATGTACCTGTATTACTCTACCTGGGCACAAGGGGGGAACCTCATCCCTAGAGGTGTCAGAGCCATATACCTGTATTACTGTACCTGAGAACAAGGAGGAAACCTCATCCCTAGAGGTGTCACAGCCATGTACCTGTATTACTGCACCTGAGAACAAGGAGGAAACCTCATCCCTAGAGGTGTCACAGTCATATACCTGTATTACTGTACCTGAGAACAAGGAGGAAACCTCATCCCTAGAGGTGTCACAGCCATGTACCTGTATTACTGTACCTGGGCACAAGGAGGAAACCTCATCGCTAGAGGTGCGACAGCCATATACCTGTATTACTGTACCTGGGAACAAGGAGGAAACCTCATCCCTAGAGGAGTCACAGCCATATACCTGTATTACTGTACCCGGGCACAAGGAGGAAACCTCATCGCTAGAGGAGTCACAGTCACATACCTGTATTACTGTACCTGGGAACAAGGAGGAAACCTCATCCCTAGAGGTGTCACAGCCATGTACCTGTATTACTGTACCTGGGAACAAGGAGGAAACCTCATCCCTAGAGGTGTCACAGTCATGTACCTGTATTACTGTACCTGGGAACAAGGAGGAAACCTCATCCCTAGAGGTGTCACAGCCATATACCTGTATTACTCTACCCGGGCACAAGGAGGAAACCTCATCCCTAGAGGTGTCACAGTCATGTACCTGTATTACTCTACCTGGGCACAAGGGGGGAACCTCATCCCTAGAGGTGTCATAGCCATATACCTGTATTACTCTACCCGGGCACAAGGAGGAAACCTCATCCCTAGAGGTGTCACAGCCATATACCTGTATTACTCTACCCGGGCACAAGGAGGAAACCTCATCCCTAGAGGTGTCACAGTCATGTACCTGTATTACTCTACCTGGGCACAAGGGGGGAACGTCATCCCTAGAGGTGTCATAGCCATATACCTGTATTACTGTACCTGGAACTTTCCAGCAGAACCCATCCCATTTACACCTGTGCACCTCCACTGTAATCCTATTGTCTGTGGTTTTGTTTTCAGTGGGGTAAAAGGATAGAATAGAAATACGACATGTTATGCTTTTGCTTAACTAAACCTCTTCCATATCCATTAGGAAGCCGCCACGGCTTACATCAGTACTGCACCTATCTACAGCTGTATGCAGCTGGACACCTAACCTATCTACAGCTGTACTCAGCTGGACATCGCACCTATCTACAGCCCTACAGCAGCTGGACACTACACCTATCTACAGCACTACGTCAGCTGGACACCGCACCTATCTACAGCACTACAGCAGCTGGACACCGCAACTATCTACAGCCCTACGTCAGCTGGACAACACACCTATCTACAGCCTTACAGCAGCTGGACACCTAACCTATCTAAAGAACCACGGCAGCTGGACACCGTACGTATCTACAGCCCTATGCACCTATCTACAGCCCTACGTCAGCTGGACACCGCACCTATCTACAGCCCTACGTCAGCTGGACACCGCACCTATCTACAGCCCTGCAGCAGCTGGACACCACACCTATCTACAGCCCTACGGCAGCTGGACACTACACCTATCTACAGCCCGTCAGCTGGACACCGCAACTATCTACAGCCCTACGTCAGCTGGACAACACACCTATCTACAGCCTTACGTCAGCTGGACACTGCACCTATCTAAAGAACCACGGCAGCTGGACACCATACGTATCTACAGCCCTATGCACCTATCTACAGCCCTACAGCAGCTGGACACCGCACCTATCTACAGCACTACAGCAGCTGGACACAGCAACTATCTACAGCCCTACGTCAGCTGGACAACACACCTATCTACAGCCTTACAGCAGCTGGACACCTAACCTATCTAAAGAACCACGGCAGCTGGGCACCGTACGTATCTACAGCCCTATGCACCTATCTACAGCCCTACGTCAGCTGGACACCGCACCTATCTACAGCCCTACGTCAGCTGGACACCGCACCTATCTACAGCCCTGCAGCAGCTGGACACCGCAACTATCTACAGCCCTACAGCAGCTGGACAACACACCTATCTACAGCCTTACAGCAGCTGGACACTGCATCTATCTACAGCACTACGGCAGCTGGACACTGCACCTGTCTACAGCCCTACAGCAGCTGGACACCTAACCTATCTAAAGAACCACGGCAGCTGGACACCGTACGTCTCTACAGCCCTATGAACCTATCTACAGCAATACAGCAGCTGGACACCGCACCTAGCTACAGCCCTACGGCAGCTGGACACCGCACCTTTCTACAGCCCTACAGCAGCTGGACACCGCACCTATCTACAGCCCTACGTCAGCTGGACACCGCACCTATCTACAGCCCTACGTCAGCTGGACACTGCACCTATCTACAGCCCTACGTCAGCTGGACACTGCACCTATCTACAGCCCTACGGCAGCTGGACACTGCACCTACCTACAGCCCTACGTCAGCTGGACACCGCACCTATCTACAGCCCTACGTCAGCTGGACACCGCACCTATCTACAGCCCTACGGCAGCTGGACACTGCACCTATCTACAGCCTTACGCAGTTGGACACCGCACCTATCTACAGCACTATGCACCTATCTACAGCCCTACAGCAGCTGGACACCACACCTATCTACAGCACTACGTCAGCTGGACACCGCACCTATCTACAGCCATACAGCAGCTGGACACCACACCTATCTACAGCCCTACGGCAGCTGGACACCACACCTATCTACATCCCTACGTCAGCTGGACGTCGCACCTATCTACAGCCCTACGTCAGCTGGACATCGCACCTATCTCCAGACCTACAGCAGCTGGACACCACACCTATATACAGCCCTACGGCAGCTGGACACCGCACCTATCTACATCCCTACGTCAGCTGGACGTCGTACCTATCTACAGCCCTACGTCAGCTGGACGTCGCAACCTATCTACAGCCCTACGTCAGCTGGACGTCGCACCTATCTACAGCCCTACAGCAGCTGGACACCACACCTATCTACAGCCCTACGTTAGCTGGACGTCGCACCTATCTACAGCCCTACGTCAGCTGGACGTCGCACCTATCTACAGCCATACGGCAGCTGGACACCGCACCTATCTACAGCCCTACGTCAGCTGGACACCGCTCCTATCTACAGCCCTACGGCAGCTGGACACTGCACCTATCTACAGCCTTACGCAGTTGGACACCGCACCTATCTACAGCCCTATGCACCTATCTACAGCAGCTGGACACCACACCTATCTACAGCACTACGGCAGCTGGACACCGCACCTATCTACAGCCCTACAGCAGCTGGACGTCGCACCTATCTACAGCCCTACAGCAGCTGGACACCGCACCTATCTACAGCCCTACGGCAGCTGGACACCGCACCTATCTACAGCCCTACGGCAGCTGGACGTCGCACCTATCTACAGCCCTACGGCAGCTGGACGTCGCACCTATCTACAGCCATACGGCAGCTGGACGTCGCACCTATCTACAGCCATACGGCAGCTGGACGTCGCACCTATCTACAGCCATACGGCAGCTGGACGTCGCACCTATCTACATCCCTACAGCAGCTGGACACCACACCTATCTACAGCCCAACGTCAGCTGGACGTCGCACCTATCTACAGCCCTACGTCAGCTGGACGTCGCACCTATCTACAGCCCTACGTCAGCTGGACGTCGCACCTATCTACAGCCCTACGTCAGCTGGACGTCGCACCTATCTACAGCCCTACGTCAGCTGGACGTCGCACCTATCTACAGCCCTACGTCAGCTGGACGTCGCACCTATCTACAGCCCTACGGCAGCTGGACGTCGCACCTATCTACAGCCCTACGGCAGCTGGACGCCGCACCTATCTACAGCCCTACAGCAGCTGGACGTCGCACCTATCTACAGCCATACGGCAGCTGAACGTCGCACCTATCTACATCCCTACAGCAGCTGGACACCGCACCTATCTACAGCCATACGGCAGCTGGACGTCGCACCTATCTACAGCCATACGGCAGCTGGACGTCACACCTATCTACAGCCCTACAGCAGCTGGACGTCGCACCTATCTACAGCCCTACGTAAGCTGGACGTCGCACCTATCTACAGCCCTACGTCAGCTGGACACCGCACCTATCTACAGCCCTACAGCAGCTGGACGTCGCACCTATCTACAGCCATACGGCAGCTGGACGTCGCACCTATCTACAGCCATACGGCAGCTGGACGTCGCACCTATCTACAGCCCTACAGCAGCTGGCGACGTCAGTGACCACACTCTGGCTATGAGATCCGATACACCATTCAAATCCACATTAACACTGTGACCACACGATTAGGCACCTGTAATTAACAAGCCGCTCGCTGTAGGGAGTGCTGGGTATTTTTAGTGGAGCAGTTAATTACGCACCTCTTGCCTCCGTTATTAAGATAAATGAGAGAGATTCCTTATCGCCCGCACTAATTACTACATCTGCGTGATTAGCTCGGTGGCACCCACTACACATGCTCCAGCACCCTTTATTAGGGGAACCGGCGGCCAGGCGCGGCGCTCCACGGAGAGGCTGCAGAGCAGCTGGAGACGGGGGTTGTATTATTCATTGCAATTTGCAGAGCCCAGCTACTTACTGACACTAGACATGTACATACGTGTCTGACCAGCCATAAATCCTGGCGCCGCGCTCCGCAGCCAGCACGCCACGTTCTACAGAACACATACTGAAGGACATTTCAATACATATAGATAAGATTTATGTACTGGAAGTCTCCCTGCACACACAGCACACCTGTCCTGGGCCCTCCCAGGTAACGGCGGCGGCACAGCTGCCCGCTAAATCCTCTGGCGCGCGTGTCGGTTTTATATCCCTCAATAACGAGTCTCCTGCACCTGCGCCACGTGAAATACAGATTTATATAATACAACTGCTGAGATGCGATAATGGCAATTTTCTCTCACTGCCACTAATCATTCTTCTGTCTACTCATTAAATGATAATTACATGACTATAGTAAGCAGGACGCCGCAAAAACTATTCCTCAGGTGCTAAATCTTCGGGAACGCTTTCACTTACAGGTAGGTGCTGGAAAGAGCAAAGACAATTCCCAATGACAAACATGAAGGACAATTTTTAGCTGCACCCAGTATCACTATAATTACCCCTGTAACGTACGTACTGAATGCCAGGCCTGCCTGCTGCTGGCGTTGGGGTGGATTTGGAGCAGAATGGAGGGTATGTGCTGCTTAGCCCCCCCCGAAATGCGACCAAATTAGACTTGGGCCCAGGTAGGAGGCGGATATATTAAACGCACCTGAGGCCTGGTGCACAGATGACGAGGACCAGGAGCTGACTTCTGTATCTAAGGGGTGATTCAGATCTCATCGCTGGGCTGCAAACTTTGCAGTCCTGCAAACAGAAAGTCGCCGCCTCCAGGGGGAGTGTATATTCGGCGTGCAAGTGTGTGATCCCATGTGTACGCCGAGCTGCTAAAATCCACTTTGTACAGTGTGTGCGCAGCTCAGGACTTACTCCTACAGTGCGATCAGAACAGGCTGATCGGGGCCGGAGCCGACGTCACACACCCGCCCTGAAAACGCTTGGGAACGCCTGTGTTTTTCCTGACACCCCCAATAAACATTCAGTTACCACCCACAAACTGCCTCCTCCTGTCAATCATCTTACAAACGCCCGTACGATCGGATTTTTCGCAACAGCTCGTCGCTGACCGGCCACTCCCTTTGTTGTTGTCCGACGTGGTGCATACGCTTGCGCAGTTACTACCTGATCACCCGCTGTGCGAAAACGCTGATGGGTTTCTTGCATATGACCCCTCCAGGTGACAGCACATTAATTATTAGCGTCATTGTTATACCAAGCCACGGTCGACTGTTTCCTGTTCTTTCTGTTTGGTTTTACTGCAGGAAAGAGAGTTTCCCACCGGATTTACTAAGCAGAAAAACGACGGGATGCGTATCTCATTATTTTCTTACTAAGACTGCCCAGACACTATGGGCTCCTCTGTGTATTAAATTCATTATATTATATGGTGTACTGGTAAGGTGACGTGGAGCCGCATCTCTGCGCTAAAGTTGTGCGTTATTATAGGCGTGTGTACACATGGGGCGCGTCTGACTGAGAAACACTTCTGTGCCTCCAGCTGGATGTATCATGAGAATCCTGCAGCTCAATTACAGCAACTGCCTCCGACTGTCCAGTAGACTCGCCGAGTAACCATTCATTAAACTCCACTAAGGGATATACTGTACTGAATCTTTTGTTTACCAGGGAATTGTTAAAATAAAAATAATGATCATTTTTGCCCATTTTGCCATTCAGCGTACAGGAATGCCGGCTCAGGAATTTTATTGCTGCTCAAAGATTCCGAAATCTGAAACTTTAGTAGAGAGCCGTGTGTCCCATATGTGGACGGGCGAGGTTTTCTATTATTAATTACAGAAGTACGGTTGCGCTGTGTTTGAGATACAGTATAGGATGGGGATAAAACAGCTGCATCACATATTACTAATGGAATCATGGATTTGAAGTGTACTCTATGGCAGAGGTATAAGTGTACCCTATGACAGTGGTATAAGTGTACCCTATGACAGTGGTATAAGTGTACCCTATGACAGTGGTATAAGTGTACCCTATGACAGTGGTATAAGTGTACTCTCTGGCAACGGTATAAGTGTACCCTGTGGCAGTTGTATAAGTGTACCGTATGACAGTGGTATAAGTGTACCCTATGACAGTGGTATAAGTGTACCCTATGACAGTGGTATAAGTGTACTCTATGGCAGAGGTATAAGTGTACCCTATGACAGTGGTATAAGTGTACCCTATGACAGTGGTATAAGTGTACTCTCTGGCAACGGTATAAGTGTACCCTATGACAGTGGTATAAGTGTACTCTCTGGCAACGGTATAAGTGTACTCTCTGGCAGTGGTATAAGTGTACTCTATGACAGTGGTATAAGTGTACCCTATGGCAGTGGTATAAGTGTACCCTATGACAGTGGTATAAGTGTACTCTCTGGCAACGGTATAAGTGTACCCTATGACAGTGGTATAAGTGTACTCTATGACAGTGGTATAAGTGTACCCTATGGCAGTGGTATAAGTGTACTCTATGGCAATGGTATATGTGTTCTCTATGACAGTGGTATAAGTGTACCCTATGGCAGTGGTATAAGTGTACCTATGACAGTGGTATAAGTGTACCTATGACAGTGGTATAAGTGTACTATCTGGCAACGGTATAAGTGTACCCTATGACAGTGGTATAAGTGTACTCTATGACGGTGGTTTAAGTGTACCCTATGGCAGTGGTATAAGTGTACTCTATGGCAGTGGTATAAGTGTTCTCTATGACAGTGATATAAGTGTACCCTATGGCAGTGGTATAAGTGTACCCTATGGCAGTGGCATAAGTGTTCTCTATGACAGTGATATAAGTGTACCCTATGACAGTGGTATAAGTGTACTCTCTGGCAACGGTATAAGTGTACTCTATGGCAGTGGTATAAGTGTTCTCTATGACAGTGATATAAGTGTAACCTATGGCAGTGGTATAAGTGTACCCTATGGCAGTGGTATAAGTGTTCTCTATGACAGTGATATAAGTGTAACCTATGGCAGTGGTATAAGTGTACCCTATGGCAGTGGTATAAGTGTACCCTATGGCAGTGGTATAAGTGTACTCTAGGACCGTGGTATAAGTGTACTGTATGGAAGTGGTAACAAGTGTTCTCTATGGCAGTGGTAGAAGTGTACTCTAGGACCGTTGTAAAAGTGTACTCTATGGCAGTGGTAAAAGTGTTCTCTGTGGCAGTGGTATAAGTGTACCCTATAGCAGTGGTATAAGTGTACCCTATAGCAGTGGTATAAGTGTACCCCAGGTGTACTCTAGGACAGTGGTATGTGTACCCTATGACAGTGGTATAAGGGTACCCTATGACAATGGTATAAGGGTACCCTATGGCAGTGGTATAAGTGTACCCTAGGACAGTGGTATAAGTGTACTCTATGGCAGTGGCATAAGTGTACCCTATGGCAGTGGTATAAGTGTACTCTATGGCAGTGGCATAAGTGTACTCTATGGCAGTGGCATAAGTGTACCCTATGGCAGTGGTATAAGTGTACTCTATGGCAGTGGTATAAGTGTTCTCTATGACAGTGATATAAGTGTACCCTATGCCAGTGGTATAAGTGTACTCTATGGCAGTGGTATAAGTGTTCTCTATGACAGTGATATAAGTGTACCCTATGCCAGTGGTATAAGTGTTCTCTATGACAGTGGTATAAGTGTACCCTATGGCAGTGGTATAAGTGTTCTCTATGACAGTGATATAAGTGTACCCTATGCCAGTGGTATAAGTGTACTCTATGGCAGTTGTATAAGTGTACCCTATGCCAGTGGTATAAGTGTACCCTATGACAACGGTATAAGTGTACTCTATGACAATGGTATATGGAGAAGAATTGCATAATTTCTTTAGTTTACAACAGAGAGATTAGATGGGTCAAGTTGTCTTTATCCACCATCACCCTCACAAGCCTCTGGAGATGAGAAAAGTTGCGGCATAGTTTTATAAACTGAGTATTGCACAGGAACAGGCCATTTGGCAGAGCTGAGAAGTACTATAGTAAATACCCAATCTTAAAGTTGATCTTTTGTATCCCCACATTGTATCTTTGAATTTTGTGAAATTTAAAGTCTATAAATACAGCTGGAGCAATGATAGTTTAAGTATTCTAGAGAAACATGCACACGGCGAAACGCGTAGTGTGGACACGTTTTCTACAGAGGACACTGCTCTTGTCTACTCAACTGCCGGGAAGCCAGCAAAACCAGTACCTGGGCTGCCCTCTTGTTCATTAATACTCGTGAACATTCATAGCTGCCCAGAAACTTAATAGACTCTAGAAAAGGGTCATTTTGGAAGAAGCGGGATAAATTTTACTGATGCTGGAAAGGGCTGGAAACGTGCCTCCCAGGGTCAGTGATAACTTGTGTGGTCTTACCGGGTACTTTTACCCCAGCACATACGTCTGTGCCCGGTCATCAACATCACTCCAGTCCCAGTGGGGGTTTCAGATTGCAATGGCCGCCCTTAGCACTGGGATCAGTGTAGGACATACTACCAAGTTTATTTTCTTTTTATAATATAACAAATTGCATAAGAGAGTGGATTTAAAATGTATTTCACGCGGTGTCCGCAGAGCCAACATTCTCAGGTGTAGCCTCCAGCAGTTTGCACAAAGCGCTGCTCGCTCTTAGTGAATGCATCCTCAGAGATCAGACTTAATCCGTGACATATACATTAAACATAAGTGCTTTCCCAGGAACCCTTGCGGCACGTGTTAGCATCTCGCCGTCGGAAGACAGAAAGCAATTGAGGCTAAGGACAATTTTGGGCAATCACTCTGAAGCATCTTGCAATTAATTTTCACACTGTCTGTGCAGCAATTAAGTTTAGTTTAGAGCTAGGACAAAGGATTATTTGCTTCTTTTACATGCAAAAAAGGAAAGAAAAAAATGCAGCCGCTTGAAAGGGAAAGATTCTTATGCCAGAAACAAGTTTGTAGAATCCGTAGCGGATTATGGTTCATAATCATAAATAGGAATCAGTGTGGAACACTAAACAATATATCACACGGCCACACGATATTGCGTTGACGCATTTAGAATGCATGTTGTCAGCGGCGGGTCATCACATCTGATTTGCAGAACAGACAATGTGTACAATAGGTCGCTCTAATCGGACGACATATCGTCTGATGTGTACCCAGCCTTACAAGTGTGGCAGAGAAATATAGGGAGTTCCACAGATCGGGAGCTCAGCGGCAGAAGCTGAAGATGATAATAATATTCCATTTGACTTATATCACACTTTTCTCCAGAAGCACTCTACGGACATTGCGAACATAAAACAGAGGATTAGCTTTGCAGGAAATACAGAAACTATGAGCATAGTACAGAGGTGAGGCAGCCTCTTGGGTCATCCGTTCCAATGATTATTTATCCTCTACACGAAGGTAACGGTTGAGGAAGCCATCTTGGGCGCACTACACTAGTTACACTGGGCAGAATAGGTAATGGTAAGAAGTGATCACACGTAATGGGGAAGCTACAGGATATTTACGTAATATTCACAATCCTACAATATCATCACATCCATGCATTGCCCATCTTACTTAAGAGTCTCAGGTGTGGCAGCCATCTTGGGCGTACCACATGTTACAGTGTGCGAGATCAGCAATACATGGAAGACATACAAAGGTCAATTGGAAAACACTGATTAAATTGTTCCACGAGGTGTTCACCCTGCCAACAGAAGGGCCAGACGAGGCAGCCATCTTGGTTGCACTGTTTAGGTTACTGTAGGCAGGATGAGCAGTTGGTAGAAGTGTAATATACAGGACACCGGGGGAATCTCAGAACAGAAGAAATGAAAATAAAAATCCGGAAAAAGGGAGATAGCCTGAAGGGGATAGATGACAGAAAAAGTGGGAAAGGGACCATGATGAGGTGCTATAGAGAGATATGGAAAGCAGACAGCTCATTGCAAGGGAAAACCAGTGAGCATGACCGTATGTAATAATTATACACGTGGTCACCGTCCCATCTAAGTAACTGCACTTCGCAGACACTTGGCCTGAGCTGCAGCTCTGAGATTTGGAGACAGGGGTGCATTGCCAATTGTGTCCTCTCACCTGAAAGGCCACCTCACCCTGAGTATGGACACCTGAAGTATTGATGACTGACCGCAGGAGGACCTCTGTCCTTGGAGAGCCCAGAAGGAGGCTGCACTAGTCACGGTGGGAACGTACAAGGGTGGCCACTTGTGGGAGGAAGAGCCACATTCAGGAACTGCTGCATGTGTGGCAGAGCTGGGACTGGACGGAAAAGAGGACACGGAAAGCACTAACGGGCGCCAGCCCTACTGCAAGAGAAAATCCATAAAAAGGAAATATAACTGAAACCTCTCTCTATTAAAATGCTATTCTCAATCCTATTTCGACACAACTGAACTGAATAATTGGGCCTCAATGTGAAGCTTTTTTATGTTCCTCTGACAACAGGGCACGTCAACGTGTTCTTTCAGTAACGGATATCAGGCGTATCTCACAAGCCGACCATAGTCTATAAACGACTATCCAAGCTCCATACTGACTTCACGCAAAATGTCAACCTGTCAAAGTGTCCCGGCTCTGAGAGACTGACCGGCGGATTCACAGGGGGGAGTGGGGGTTCTTTCTTCCTCCATGTGACGAGTCTGGAGCCGCTGAGGCCTCTACTAAATAAGTCATCAGGCTGACACCACAGCCCTCCGCTCCCCCCTCCTCGGGGTTACTATAAAGACTCTGTTCGGTCTCCGGCAGAGTCAGCGTTACCTCGTGCCTCGGATGTATTTATTGCGCTGATGGTTTGGGACAGCAACATCTGCTTTACATCTTGGTCCAGTGTTCTCGCCCGTCTGTGCTAACACCACCTGACTGGCACGCGAGAGCCCGTGCCAGGTAGGCAGGAGCGCAGTCTGTGCACAGCCAGGCTCTCCTGAGCTGTGCACCGGGAATAATTAGCGGCTCTTTAATTATTAATGGGCAGTGATAAACCACAGTGGAGGAGAGAGGTTACGTTGCCGAGCAGAGATTAGAACGGTAGCATCCCTGGTGGCACAGAGTGGCAGAGACTGTAAAATGCCAGCATGGCAAAAGAATACAGATGAGTCCATACTCGTATCCATTGTCCCACCAGGAGAAGAAACCCGTACGCATTTCAAGTTCCCCCCATATTCCTGTCGCAGCGACCTAATTATCGCCTATACCTCTTCACGCTACCTGTAACAAAGACAGAACAACATGGAACTTATGGGAAGATAAACGGTGGAGTCACATTATTCTGACCGCCAGCTAATAGCCGGAGTAACCGCCGCGTGCGGCACGGACAGCAGCTAGACGGCAGATCTGTCATGTTAGACACACGTCCGGTAGCCACCAGGTTCATTCTGAGGGTGAGCTGCCCCACTGTAGCGTGTCGGCACTCACGCACCTTCGTATCCGACGTTCACCCCTCACATTAACGGCATATGGTGCTCCGCAGTTTCCACGTCGGTTATGCGCATTGGTGCCATTTGTCCAATCACGATACACCGTCACCACAGCAGCACGCGGACAGGTCACACACTGCGCTGTGTCATAAATACCACCGCCCTTGGCCTGAAAGCCGATATTTATCCCTTTGTGCAAGTCAAATAAATCGCCCCTTTTACCCATGACAGCAACGCGTGATCTGTGTGCAGACGGCCTATCGCACACCTTATATACCCACCAAGCCAGCGCACGACACGTGACGTACATCATGGCCTGCACGCTGCCGACGTCACCAATAGGAGGTGGTCATAGTAATGTGACTGGACCGTGCGTAAGTACGCGTCCAGATGTAGACAGGTTACACTGGGAAAGGGCTGTGACACGTGTTTAGCAACAATTCACAGACTGTGCTGCAGATATACTGTATTCTCCGCTTTATTATCTTTTATGTACGTACGAGCTTGTAACAATTATACAACCGTTGTTTACCATTCAGGTCTGTTCGCACGGACGTAGGAGAGGCGCGGGAAGCTGGCCTGACCGTATCTACACTTCTATCCTGTGTGTCTCCAAGCTCCCGGGAATTGTTCACTTGACAATGGAAATCCGTCTTCCCATTTTATTCCGCTCAACAAGATAAAGCTGGATTGCGGGGACCCTGGGGTGCAGAGCGGAGAATGGACGGGCGTCCACTCCACTCGGCCCAGGTTTAAGAACGGTCTGAGTAACCCACCGCAGCTGTACGTGCCGCTGTGTGGCGGTGACAGGATGGGACGGTGTCCTAGCTGTGGGGCTAATTCAGACCTGGTTGCTAGGCTGCGCTTTCGTACATCCTGCGATCAGGTCTAAACTGCGCATGCACCACAATGCGCAGGTGCGTCGCACGGGTACAAAGCGGATCGCCGCTCAGCGATGGGTTTGTGTGTAGAATCCATTCGCACGGCGATCGCATGTGGATTGACAGGAAGAAGGCGTTTGTGGGTGGCAACTGACCGTTTTCTGGGAGTGGTTGGAAAAACACAGGTGTGTCCAAGCGTTTACAGGGAGAGAGTCTGACGTCAATTCCGGCCCCGAACAGGAAGAAGTGATCGCAGCGGCTGAGTAAGTTCTGGGCTGCGCAGAGACTGCACAAGATCTGTTTGTACCGCTCTGCTGCACATGCGTTCGCACACTTGCAAAGCGAAAATACACTCCCCCTGTAGGTGGCGACTATGCGAACGCAGCACTGCAAAAAAAAACTAGTGAGCGAACAGGTCTGAATTAGCCCCAGTGTCTGGCTGACCTGAGGAGGATGCCGGGAAGGTACACCTCAGGGGGGCCCTCTGTTGTGACAGATGGGACTAGCTTATTGTGTGAGCTTGTGTGCGCTGCTCGCTAGGACCCCTGATTCAGAGGTGTACACACTGCAGATGTCGGACGTAGTGGTTTCTCGCTGCTGTACATGCGTGTGACTTTGCACCACGCCTGTGCCCATACAGTGTCACAGCTCTACACAAGAGAAGGACTTTGTATCTCCATTTGCAGAAAGACGGGCGACCGCCAACAAACGCAGCTGCGGGTGCGTCTCCTACCCCCTCTGATCGCAACAATAACATTATCTGCCAGCTAGCTGCCCCCTACCTGCATGACTCTGTACCCAGTAGGCACTGGTTTGTTGGCAGCATGCCACCACCTACCCCAGGAGACATACTCAAGCCACATCCCAGCGTATAGAGAATATGCTGTGATGACGTATAGAGAGTTACATACTCAGGGATAGTTTCCAGTCACTAACACATTTGTATGCCAGACATACACACATTCTCCAAATACACCATACAGTATATACTGCCAGCCTTATGTCTACCGTCTGCTCCAAGCAAACGTGCACTTCCCCCTGCCTGCAACGCTCAGCCAAGTTCCTGTTTACGCAGCACTAAAAACAAACTACTTATGGTAATTAGTAATAATAATAATTAATAAGGCCCACACTGGGCATTCCGGGCACTCGTAGTCCCTCCTGCCCTTGCCTATGACAAGGGGGCTGATTTGGGAATCAAAGGAGGGTCTAAAATTTACCCTGAATTTTGTTCCAGCCTTTGAAACTTGTAAACAAAAATATTCCTGGGTACGCAGCCAAATCGACACTTCTCCGCTGTTCCGTCACTGCCGACGTGGTGTCGGTCACGGCCACTGTAATAATGTATGATGCCGTGTGTGTAATATATACCAGCGTGGGTAATATAATGTCCTGCCCAATCTCTGGCACAGAGGAGGACGTGGCTCCGCGGCTGTCATATCGGGGCAACTCGTTAATCAGGCGAACAGGTAATTAGATATATTTCTGGAGTCACCGGGCCTGGTGCGCGTTATTACAGAGTTACAAAAACCGGAATCATAAGCAAGTATCTGAACAAAAGACCAACAATTGTCATTCCAGCTCATGAACGGAACCGGAGAAGACGTATTGTTACAATCCTGAGCTCCTGCGTGAAATACAATGTTACGTTGCAGTACGTCTTTTCTCTGTTAAACACCGAACAAAAACTATTATTCACTAGACCCCATAACAAGGATCTGTACACTCGCTTGCTTTAAAGGGATATTCACCTTCAACCATTTCCTGAGCTCAATTAGGCATGGAACCAGGGAGCCCAACAAGATTCACCGCTGTGGCACAGAAATAAGGGGGTCATTCCGACCTGATCGCACGCTAGGTTTTTTCGCTGCGGTGCGATCAGGTCAAAACTGTGCATGCGTACGCACCGCAATGCACATGCACATCGTACAGGTACAAAGCAGATCGTTGCTCAGCGATGGATTTAACGAAGAATCCATTCGCACAGCTGATCGCAAGGAGATTGACAGGAAGAAGGCGTTTATGGGTGTCAACTGACCATTTTTGGGAGTGGTTGGAAAAACGCAGGCGTGTCCAAGCGTTTGCAGGGCGGGTGTCTGACGTCAATTCCGGGCCCGGACAGGCTGAAGTGATCGCAGCGGCTGAGTAAGTTCTGAGCTACTCAGAAACTGCACAAAACTTTTTTGTACTGCCCGGCTGCACATGCGATCGCACACTTGCAAAGCAAAAATACACTCCCCCGTGGGCGGCGACTAACTGATCGCAGCGCTGCAAAAAGTAGTTAGCGAGCGATCAACTCGGAATGACCCCCTTTACACCAGGACGTTCATGGATTACACAGGTTCTGTGGCTGATTAATACCAGGTGACATGCAGGCTTGTGGTCAGCCAGCCACAGAACCTGTGTAATTCATTAGTGTCCTGGATTAAAGAGACAGTATGGTAAGCTCAATATTAAGGGTCTTAGATAAACAGGTGACATTGGGCTTTGAAATACTTTAACGATTCATCAAACCAGCTTCTAACTGCAGTCACTATAAACACCTCTAGCCTGGACCTCTGTTGAGCACCTTCAGTGATGCTTGGACTCTCCACAGATCTAAGGGACTCAATCAGGGACAATGCTTCTTATTAGATACCTCCCAACATGACATACCTCCCAACATGACCCTCTCCAGGAGGACACAATGCTCTGCTCCTGCTCTTCCCTCTTACTTTATGATTACCATCACCTGTGCTGTACCAATACTGACCCAGTGCTCATACCTATATCATACCTCCCAACATGACCTCTCCAGGAGGACACAATGCTCTGCTCCTGTACTTCCCTCATACTGTATGATTACCATTACCTGTGCTGTACCCTAATACTGACCCAGTGCTCATACCTATGTTATACCTCCCAACATGACCTCTCCAGGAGGACACAATGCTCTGCTCCTGCTCTTCCCTCTTACTGTATGATTACCATCACCTGTGCTGTACCCCAATACTGACCCAGTGCTCATACCTATGTCATACCTCCCAACATGACCTCTCCAGGAGGACACAATGCTCTGCTCCTGCTCTTCCCTCTTACTGTATGATTACCATCACCTGTGCAGTACCCCAATACTGACCCAGTGCTCATACCTATGTCATACCTCCCAACATGACCTCTCCAGAAGGACACAATGCTCTGCTCCTGCTCTTCCCTCTTACTGTATGATTACCATCACCTGTGCTGTACCCTAATACTGACCCAGTGCTCATACCTATGTCATACCTCCCAACATGACCTCTCCAGGAGGGACAGAAAGCTCTCCTCCTGCTCTTCCCTCTTACTTTATGATTATCATCACCTGTGCTGTACCCTAATACTGACCCAGTGCTCATACCTATGTCATGCCTCCCAACATGACCTCTCCAGGAGGGACAGAAAGCTCTGCTCCTGCTCTTCCCTCTTACTGTATGATTACCATCACCTGTGCTGTACCTTAATACTGACCCAGTGCTCATACCTATGTCATACCTCCCAACATGACCTTCTCCAGGAGGACACAATGCTCTGCTCCTGCACTTCCCTCTTACTGTATGATTACCATCACCTGTGCTGTACCCTAATACTGACCCAGTGCTCATACCTATGTCATACCTCCCAACATGACCTCTCCATGAGGACACAATGCTCTGCTCCTGCTCTTCCCTCTTACTGTATGATTACCATCACCTGTGCTGTACCCTAATACTGACCCAGTGCTCATACCTATGTCATACCTCCCAACATGACCTCTCCAGGAGGACACAATGCTCTGCTCCTGCTCTTCCCTCTTACTGTATGATTACTATCACCTGTGCTGTACCCTAATACTGACCCAGTGCTCATACCTATGTCATACCTCCCAACATGATCCTCTCCAGGAGGACACAATGCTCTGCTCCTGCTCTTCCCTCTTACTGTATGATTACCATCACCTGTGCTGTACCATAATACTGACCCAGTGCTTATACCTATGTCATACCTCCCAACATGACCTCTCCAGGAGGACACAATGCTCTACTCCTGCTCTTCCCTCTTACTGTATGATTACCATCACCTGTGCTGTACCCTAATACTGACCCAGTGCTCATACCTATGTCATACCTCCCAACATGACCTCTCCAGGAGGACACAATGCTCTGCTCCTGCTCTTCACTCTTACTGTATGATTACCATCACCTGTGCTGTACCCTAATACTGACCCAGTGCTCATACCTATGTCATACCTCCCAACATGACCTCTCCAGGAGGACACAATGCTCTGCTCCTGCTCTTCACTCTTACTGTATGATTACCATCACCTGTGCTGTACCCTAATACTGACCCAGTGCTCATACCTAAGTCATACCTCCCAACATGACCTCTCCAGGAGGACACAATGCTCTGCTCCTGGTTTTCCCTCTTACTGTATGATTACCATCACCTGTGCTGTACCCTAATACTGACCCAGTGCTCATACCTATGTCATACCTCCCAACATGACTCTCTCCAGGAGGACACAATGCTCTGCTCCTGCTCTTCCCTCTTACTGTATGATTAACATCACCTGTGCAGTACCCTAATACTGACCCAGTGCTCATACCTATGTCATACCTCCCAACATGACCTCTCCAGGAGGACACAATGCTCTGCTCCTGCTCTTCCCTCTTACTGTATGATTACCATCACTTGTGCTGTACCCTAATACTGACCCAGTGCTCATACCTAAGTCATACCTCCCAACATGACCTCTCCAGGAGGACACAATGCTCTGCTCCTGGTTTTCCCTCTTACTGTATGATCACCATCACCTGTGCGGTACCCTAATACTGACCCAGTGCTCATACCTATGTCATACCTCCCAACATGACCTCTCCAGGAGGACACAATGCTCTGCTCCTGCTCTTCCCTCTTACTGTATGATTACCATCACCTGTGCGGTACCCTAATACTGACCCAGTGCTCATACCTATGTCATACCTCCCAACATGACCTCTCCAGGAGTACACAATGCTCTGCTCCTGCTCTTCCCTCTTACTGTATGATTACCATCACCTGTGCTGTACCCTAATACTGACCAAGTGCCAATACCTATGTCATACCTCTCATCCTGACCTCTCCAGGAGGACACAATGCTCTGCTCCTACACTTCCCTCTTACTGTATGATTACCATCACCTGTGCTGTACCCTAATACTGACCCAGTGCTCATACCTATGTCATACCTCCCAACATGACCCTCTCCAGGAGAACACAATGCTCTGCTCCTGCTCTTCCCTCATACTGTATGATTACCATTACCTGTGCTGTACCCTAATACTGACCCAGTGCTCATACCTATGTCATACCTCCCAACATGACCCTCTCCAGGAGAACACAATGCTCTGCTCCTGCTCTTCCCTCTTACTGTATGATTGCCGGCACCTGTAGTGAAACACCTTTCTTATCCATTAACCTGTTCAGCACAGGTGCCGGCAATCATACAGTAATGGCCCATACACACGGTGAGATTCGGGCTATGCCCGATTCTCACTATGCGACAGGGGCTAGGTCGGCACACAGTCAGTATCGCAAGCACACTCAGTATGTGCTTGCGATACTGACTATGTGTGATTTTGGCTAAGTGTCAATTTTGACTATCTCTTCTGTAGAGATAGTCAAAATTGACTTGCCTGCACAGTCTATCTATTCTTACGATGCCGTCCGCGTGGGACCGCGCATCGGCGTCGAATCGGGATCGCAAGATGACTTTCACCTTGCGATCTGCACTAACTTTTCTTATGATTTTGACTATATAGTCAAAATCGTAAGAAAAAAATCTCACCGTGTATACACGCCACGCAGAGCATTGTGTTCCTCCTGGAGAGGTCATGTTGGGAGGTATGCGCCACTCCCCCCCGACATCTGCAGCCTCAGAGTATGCTCAGCTCACAGAATATACTGTACATCAGACTATTGGAGCGTTAGCTCACAGAGTATACCGTACATCAGAGAATTGGAGTATCAGCTCACAGAGTATACCATACATCAGAGTATTGGAGTATCAGCTCACAGAGTATACCGTACATCAGAGTATCGGAGCGTTAGCTCACAGAGTATACCGTACATCAGAGTATCGGAGCATTAGCTCACAGAGTATACCGTACATCAGAGTATTGGAGCGTTAGCTCAGAGTATACCGTACATCAGAGTATTGGAGCATTAGCTCACAGAATATACTGTACATCAGACTATTGGAGCGTTAGCTCACAGAGTATACCGTACATCAGAGAATTGGAGTATCAGCTCACAGAGTATACCATACATCAGAGTATTGGAGTATCAGCTCGCAGAGTATACCGTACATCAGAGTATCGGAGCGTTAGCTCACAGAGTATACCGTACATCAGAGTATCGGAGCGTTAGCTCACAGAGTATACCGTACATCAGAGTATCGGAGCATTAGCTCACAGAGTATACCGTACATCAGAGTATTGGAGCGTTAGCTCAGAGTATACCGTACATCAGAGTATTGGAGCATTAGCTCACAGAATATACTGTACATCAGACTATTGGAGCGTTAGCTCACAGAGTATACCGTACATCAGAGAATTGGAGTATCAGCTCACAGAGTATACCATACATCAGAGTATTGGAGTATCAGCTCGCAGAGTATACTGTACATCAGAGTATCGTAGCGTTAGCTCACAGAGTATACCGTACATCAGAGTATCGGAGCGTTAGCTCACAGAGTATACCGTACATCAGAGTATCGGAGCATTAGCTCACAGAGTATACCGTACATCAGAGTATTGGAGCGTTAGCTCAGAGTATACCGTACATCAGAGTATTGGAGCATTAGCTCACAGAATATACTGTACATCAGACTATTGGAGCGTTAGCTCACAGAGTATACCGTACATCAGAGAATTGGAGTATCAGCTCACAGAGTATACCATACATCAGAGTATTGGAGTATCAGTTTGCAGAGTATACCGTACATCAGAGTATCGGAGCGTTAGCTCACAGAGTATACCGTACATCAGAGTATCGGAGCGTTAGCTCACAGAGTATACCGTACATCAGAGTATCGGAGCATTAGCTCACAGAGTATACCGTACATCAGACTATTGGAGCGTTAGCTCACAGAGTATACCGTACATCAGAGTATTGGAGCGTTAGCTCACAGAGTATACCGTACATCAGAGTATTGGAGTGTTAGCTCACAGAGTATACCGTACATCAGACTATTGGAGTATTAGCTCAGAGTATACCGTACATCAGAGTATTGGAGCGTTAGCTCACATAGTATACCGTACATCAGAGTATCGGAGCGTTAGCTCACAGAGTATACCGTACATCAGAGTATTGGAGCATTAGCTCACAGAGTATACCGTACATCAGACTATTAGAGCGTTAGCTCACAGAGTATACCGTACATCAGAGTATTGGAGCGTTAGCTCACAGAGTATACCGTACATCAGACTATTAGAGCGTTAGCTCACAGAGTATACCGTACATCAGAGAATTGGAGCGTTAGCTCACAGAGTATACCATACAACAGAGTATTGGAGCGTTAGCTCAGAGTATACCGTACATCAGAGTATTGGAGCGTTAGCTCACAGAGTATACCATACATCAGAGTATCGGAGCGTTAGCTCACAGAGTATACCGTACATCAGAGTATTGGAGCATTAGCTCACAGAGTATACCGTACATCAGAGTATTGGAGCATTAGCTCACAGTTGTATACCGTACATCAGAGTATTGGAGCATTAGCTCACAGAGTATACCGTACATCAGAGTATTGGAGCGTTAGCTCACAGAGTACACCGTACATCAGAGTATCGGAGCGTTAGCTCAGAGTATACCATACATCAGAGTATTGGAGCGTTAGCTCACAGAGTATACCGTACATCAGAGTATTGGAGCGTTAGCTCAGAGTATACCGGACATCAGATTATCGGAGCGTTAGCTCAGAGTGTACCGTACATCAGAGTATTGGAGCATTAGCTCACAGAGTATACCGTACATCAGACTATTGGAGCATTAGCTCACAGAGTATACCGTACATCAGAGTATTGGAGCGTTAGCTCAGAGTATACCGGACATCAGAGAAATTGGAGAGTTAGCTCAGAGTATACCGTACATCAGAGTATTGGAGTGTTAGCTCACAGAGTATACCGTACATCAGACTATTGGAGCGTTAGCTCACAAAGTATACCGTCATCAGAGTATTGGAGCGTTAGTTCACAGAGTATACCGTACATCAGAGTATTGGAGCGTTCGCTCAGAGTATAACGTACATCAGAGTATCGGAGCATTAGCTCACAGAGTATACCATACTGTACATCAGAGTATTGGAGCGTTAGCTCACAGAGAATACCGTACATCAGAGTATCGGAGCATTAGCTCACAGAGTATACCGTACATCAGAGTATTTGAGCATTAGCTCACAGAGTATACCATACTGTACATCAGAGTATTGGAGCGTTAGCTCACAGAGTATACAGTACATCAGAGTATTGGAGCATTAGCTCACAGAGAATACCGTACATCAGAGTATTGGAGCGTTAGCTCACAGAGTATAACGTACATCAGAGTATCGGAGCATTAGCTCACAGAGTATAACGTACATCAGAGTATCGGAGCATTAGCTCACAGAGTATAACGTACATCAGAGTATCGGAGCGTTAGCTCACAGAGTATAACGTACATCAGAGTATCGGAGCATTAGCTCACAGAGTATAACGTACATCAGAGTATCGGAGCATTAGCTCACAGAGTATAACGTACATCAGAGTATCGGAGCGTTAGCTCATAGAGTATACCGTACATCAGAGTATTGGAGCGTTAGCTCACAGAGTATAACGTACATCAGAGTATCGGAGCATTAGCTCACAGAGTATACCGTACATCAGAGTATTGGAGCGTTAGCTCCCTTCCAGCTGTATGTGAGATATATGTTGTAATCTAACAGTCTAATTTACCAACCATTTAGCGCCGTGCACATTTTATACAAAGTTATGTAAATAGGATACACCTGAGAGTTGCGGCATGTTCAGGAAATCAGATCATTCTATTAGGTATGATTGTATAATCTGCCAACGTGCGGCGACATTGTCAGTCAGTATTCCGGTGACCAGATTTGCGAGCGAGATTTTCCATACACACGCGTCCGTGACTGACAGCTGCCGCCGCAATGCAAGGTGTGTTTATATGTAATTCATTCCTCACCTAATACCCACCGAGCTAATAACTGCTAATAAAACAAGGAGAGTAGAATATGAAATTAGTATAAATGACACTTCATTAGGTTTGCATAGGCTTATTATGCGGCAGCCTTCTGTGCTGTGTACAACAAACACCAGCTATTAGTCAGTGAGCAGTGATTGCTACAGTCCAGGATCTGAGGTCACGCCTTCAGGCAACTTGTACTTTCCAGCAATTCCGCTATGCTGACCGGATTCCATCTGTAATGCTTGCATGGGATTTTTATGGTACAGAAACCCCAGTGGGTATGAGACCGTAAGGATGTGCAATAGGGATGTAAAGGGTGTGTAAGCCATGTGCTACTTAGTGCTCGGAAACAGCGTTACATATATAGCACATCGCTGTAAGTGCACAGAGTCCCATAGGAGAAAGAGCTCTATATAAATACATGTATTATTATTGTTAACAAAGCACGCTGCCACCGGTACACTGACATGCATAAGCCGCGTACCAGCTCTCATCTGACAACACGCGCGTTTCCATTCATGCCACTGAAAACAGTCAGGTTCAAACACATCAGAACAATGCAAGTGCCTTTCAGATGGATTCTTGCTGGAAACACAGATGAGAATGATCTCAGGGGGCTCAGCCACATGAGAATGGACTAGTTTGACATTGTAAATGAGTTCCGCAATGCTGTGGGGGGGGGGAGACATAGCGCACAGGTCCATGATACACAGTGTACACTGTGGATATTGCCCTGATAATGCCGATATGGCGGCAGACTGGATATAAATGCATCTCTCTGCTGTGCTATAGATCAGGCGTTCTGCTCCCTGATGCTTTATGTGCGCAACAAGAGAAAACAGTCTCTGGATCAGTCATAAATACAGAAGTATCACTTCCATCCAGAGATCTCACACGTCTTCTATAAAACCCATGGCTCGGTCCAGAGATCTCATACCTCTTCTATAAAGCCTACAGCACAATCCCAAGATCTCACACCTCTTCTATAAAGCCCCCGACACAGACCAGAGATCTCACACCTCTTCTATAAAGCCTACAGCACGATCCCAAGATCTCACACCTCTTCTATAGAGCCCCTGACACAGACCAGAGATCTCACACGTCTTCTATAAAACCCATGGCTCAGTCCCGAGATCTCATACCTCTTCTATAAAGCCTACAGCACAATCCCAAGATCTCACACCTCTTCTATAAAGCCCTCGGCACGGTCCAGAGATCTCAGACTGCTTCTATAAAGCCCATGACACAGACCAGAGATCTCACACCTCTTCTATAAAGCCCCCGACACAGACCAGAGATCTCACACCTCTTCTATAAAGCCCCCGACACAGACCAGAGATCTCACACCTCTTCTATAAAGCCCCCAACACAGACCAGAGATCTCACACCTCTTCTATAAAGCCCCCGACACAGACCAGAGATCTCACACCTCTTCTATAAAGCCTACAGCACGAACCCAAGATCTCACACCTCTTCTATAAAGCCTACAGCACGATCCCAAGATCTCACACCTCTTCTATAAAGCCCCCGACACAGACCAGAGATCTCACACCTCTTCTATAAAGCCCCCGACACAGACCAGAGATCTCACACCTCTTCTATAAAACCCACGGCATGGTCCAGAGATCTCACACCTCTTCTATAAAGCCTACGGCACAGTCCAGAGATCTCACACCTCTTCTATAAAGCCCCCGACACAGACCAGAGATCTCACACCTCTTCTATAAAGCCCCCGACACAGACCAGAGATCTCACACCTCTTCTATAAAGCCCCCGACACAGACCAGAGATCTCACACCTCTTCTATAAAGCCCCCGACACAGACCAGAGATCTCACACCTCTTCTATAAAGCCCCCGACACAGACCAGAGATCTCACACCTCTTCTATAAAGCCCCCGACACAGACCAGAGATCTCACACCTCTTCTATAAAGCCCCCGACACAGACCAGAGATCTCACACCTCTTCTATAAAGCCCCCGACACAGACCAGAGATCTCACACCTCTTCTATAAAGCCCCCGACACAGACCAGAGATCTCACACCTCTTCTATAAAGCCCCCGACACAGACCAGAGATCTCACACCTCTTCTATAAAGCCCCCGACACAGACCAGAGATCTCACACCTCTTCTATAAAACCCACGGCACGGTCCAGAGATCTCACACCTCTTCTATAAAGCCCCCGACACAGACCAGAGATCTCACACCTCTTCTACAAAACCCACAGCACAGTCCAGAGATCTCACACCTCTTCTATAAAACCCACAGCACAGTCCAGAGATCTAACATCTCTTCTATAAAGCACAGGGCACAGACCAGAGATCTCACACCTCTTCTATAAAGCCCCCGACACAGACCAGAGATCTCACACCTCTTCTATAAAGCCCCCGACACAGACCAGAGATCTCACACCTCTTCTATAAAGCCCCCGACACAGACCAGAGATCTCACACCTCTTCTATAAAACCCACGGCACGGTCCAGAGATCTCACACCTCTTCTATAAAGCCCCCGACACAGACCAGAGATCTCACACCTCTTCTATAAAGCCCCCGACACAAACCAGAGATCTCACACCTCTTCTATAAAACCCACGGCATGGTCCAGAGATCTCACACCTCTTCTATAAAACCCACGGCATGGTCCAGAGATCTCACACCTCTTCTATAAAGCCCACGGCACGGTCCAGTGATCTCACACCTCTTCTATAAAGCACAGGGCACAGTCCAGAGATCTCACACCTCTTCTATAAAACCCACGGCATGGTCCAGAGATCTCACACCTCTTCTATAAAGCCTACGGCACAGTCCAGTGATCTCACACCCCTTCTATAAAACCTACGGCACGGTCCAGAGATCTCACACCTCTTCTATAAAACCCACAGCACAGTCCAGAGATCTAACATCTCTTCTATAAAGCACAGGGCACAGACCAGAGATCTCACACTTCTTCTATAAAGCCCATGACACGGTCCATAGATCTGACACTTCTTTTCTATAAAGCCCAAGGCACGGTCCAGAGATCTCACACCTCTTCTATCAAGTCTACGGCACGGTCCAGAGATGTCACAGCTCTTCTATAAAACCCACAGCCCAGACCAGAGTTCTCACATCTCTTCTATAAAGCCCAAGGCACGGGCCAGAGCTCTCACACCTCTTCTATAAAGCCTACGGCACGGTCCAGAGATCTCACACCTCGTCTATAAAACCCACGGCACGGTCCAGAGATCTCACACCTCTTCTATAAAGCCCACGGCACGGTCCAGAGATCTCACACCTCTTCTATAAAGCCCTCGGCATAGACCAGAGATCTCACACCTCTTCCATAAAACCCACAGCACAGACCCGAGATCTCACACCTCTTCTATAAAACCCACAACACGGTCCAGAGATCTCACACCTCTTTATAAAGCCCACGGCACACACCAGAGATCTCACACCTCTTCTATAAAGCCCTCGGCACACACCAGAGATCTCACACTTATATGCTATAAAGTCCAGATATACAGTGGGGCAAAAAAGTATTTGGACAGCCACCGATTGTGCAAGTTGACCCACTTAAAAAGATGAGAGAGGTCTGTAATTTCCATCATAGGTACACTTCAACTGTGAGAGACAGAGTCTGAAAAAAACAAACAGGAAATCTCATTGTATGATTTTTAAACAATTTACTTGTATATTCTTGTGGAAAATAAATATTTGGATACCTACCAAGCAACAAGATTTCTCGCTCTCACAAACCTGTTACTTCTTCTTTAAGAAGCTCTTCTATCCTCCAGTCGTTACCTGTATTAATGGCACCTGTTTGAACTGGTTATCTGTATAAAAGACACCCTCAAACAGTCAGACTGCTACCTCTCCACCATGGCCAAGACCAGAGAGCTGTCTACGGACACCAGGGACAAAATTGTAGAGCTGCACAAGGCTGGGATGAGCTACTCGACAATAGGCAAGCAGCTTGGTAAGAAGAGATCAACTGTTGGCGCAATTATTAAATAATGGAAGAAATACAAGATCACTGACAATCTTCCTCGACCTGGGGCTCCATGCAAGATCTCACCTCGTGGGGTATCAATGATCTTGAGAACGGTGAGGAATCAGCCCAGAACTACATGGGGGGACCTGGTCATTGACCTCAAGAGAGCTGGGACCACAGTCAAAAAGGTTACCATTAGTAACACTACGTCATCATGGATTGAAATCCTGCAGAGCCCGAAAGGTCCCCTTGCTTAAGCCAGCACATGTCAAGGCCCATCTAAAGTTTGCCAGTGACCATCTGGATGATCCAGAGGAGGGTTGGGAGAATATAATGTGGTCAGATGAGAGCAAAATCGAACTTTTTGATATTAACTCTACTCGCCGTGTATGGAGGGAGAAGAATGATGAATGGCATCCCAAGAAAACCATACCCACTGTGAAGCAAGGGGGTGGAAACATCATGCTTTGGGGCTGCTTTTCTGCAAAGGGGACAGGACAACTGATCCGTATTAAGGAGAGGATGAATGGGGCCATGTATCATGAGATTTTGGGCAAAAACCTCCTTCCCTGAGTAAGAGCATTGAAGATGGAACGTGGCTGGGTCTTCCAGCATGACAATGACCTCAAATACATCGCTCGGGCAACTAATGAGTGGCTCCATAAGAAGCATTTCAAGGTCCTGGACTGGCCTAGCCAGTCTTCAGACCTCAACCCAATAGAAAATCTGTGGAGGGAGTTGAAAGTCCGTGTTGCCCGGTGACAGCCCCAAAACATGACAGATCTAGAGAAGATCTGCATGGAAGAGTGGGCCAAAATACCTGCTACAGTGTGTGCAAACCTGGTCAAGAACTACAGGAAACGTTTGACCTCTGTAATTGCCAACCGAGGTTATATTACAAAGTATTGAGTTCAACTTTTTGATTGTCCAAATATTTATTTTCCGCAAGAATACACAAATAAATTGTTTAAAAATCATACAATGTGATTTCCTAGTTTTTTTTTTTTTTTTTTTTCAGATTCTGTCTCTCACAGTTGAAGTGTACCTATGATGGAAATTACAGACCTCTCTCATCTTTTTAAGTGTGTCAACTTGCACAATCGGTGGCTGTCTAAATACTTTTTTGCCCCACTGTATCACAAACTTTTCCTAGTGAAGCCCATGGAACAGTCTAGAGATGTCACACCTCATGCCTAATGACCTGTGGACAGACCAGAGATGTCACACCTCATGCCTACAGTATAAATACCATTGGACAGTCCTGATATTTGGCACCTCTTACAAAGTGAAACGACCAGTTCATTGTGACACTCATGAGAAGATGACTGATTAAAATTAAACTTTAACGCTCATTCCTCCTCCTCCTCCTCAGATCAGGACATCTTGAGCATCGTCTTATGTCTGATTCCAATATATATACTACAGAATGAAGTCATTGCTGTCGTATCCTTGATTACTAATATATAAATTTGCATCATGGAAAACCAAAGATACAAAATGGAGTTGTCTATGACAAGACAACCTTTCATTTAGTTCCTATAAGGGAAGATCCATAACTTATGACCATGTGGAACTGCTCTTCATAAAATCGGAATTATGTCACTGTAGCGTACACATTTAGAAGGCAAAAATCATCAAAAATGGATTATTTTCAATGCAAAACATAAAAGTCACCTCCCACAGATCACCAGACAGTCCTAAGAGCGGCTTCAACCCAACCTGCCCTCTCTGGAATAAGCCAGGAGCTCTTTCAGGTAGGTGAGACATTGGACAACTGTGACACAAGTAGCAGCTCTCCCCAAAAATAACCCCATATAGAAGTCCATTGGGCTGTTGCGAGATTGTTATATACTGACATCTCTACTAATGGCAAAGAAAAGGTAAGCATAACTTGGTGGTCATGAATCACTTTGCTCACCCTTTCTGATTACCATTTGTAAAAACCAAAAACCTACACCCAAAATAACCTTTGATGGAGGAGACATTTTAATTTCTTCTAAATAAAGACCCTTTCTCTTCCAAAAGGAGGAAATCTAAACATCTCCGGCTGCTTCCTTTATTCCCATACACAATTTATTCAAGTGTGATATAATTTGACGCCAGTTTTTTAATTAACGTCATCATGTAATTCCAGCTGTAAGATATATTTGAATATTATCAGATGTTAAAATAAGATTGCACTCCTTCATATTGCTAATCAGCCGTAATTACCATAAAGCAGGTACACATTTACACATTCATGGCTGCAACTCCGCAGCAGGGGCCCGCGGCCCAAAATCTCCAAACAACTCCCGATAAGCACCCGGATGCCAGCTGGATCGCCAGTCGGATCCAATTTGGCATGAAATATGCGCCACACACTGCAAAGATCTCTCTGGCATCAAATATTCTTCATTTATCAAGGCTGAATATCGCTCTGCAAATTATTAGCCCCATTCTCTGAATCCCAGACGGGTCCAACTGAGTTTTATATTAAGGTGGCGCCAAAGGACTAATCAGATTTTATTGCATATATCTGGTACTCGTGTTTCAATCTTCTACAGAGCATAAACTAAGCTCTTACTGGATCTTTCATCCCCGCACTGGAAACATCAAACCTAGTTTTAGCCTGTTATGACAAGGAAAATGCTGTGTGCCTGTAATTCCGCTGAAAGCATTAGAGAAAAACAACAAAAAGGATATTTCACATTTACCATTTTATTTGCTCTTCCCAAACCTACTGGAGCAGGACACAGGGGAGTACAGCTATTTGTTTGCATGAATATACATAATAGAAGGCTATTTGTATAAACTCGCAGACGGGCGACCACAATAGACGCTGCTGCGTTCGCTTTTGAGTGTGACCCCTTACCAGGCCCTCTGTAACCCACCACACTAGGCCCTGCCTAGACCGGTCACTCAAAAGGTAAATCTTCCCCGTTATATCGCCTGGCTCGTTTGTTGACATTTGACTCTGTAGAGGACCGCTTCCGAATATAAATATTCCATTCCAATGCCATTAAAGTCCACAATACTGTATCCTCCTCATCATATTAATCCAGCCTATCATTCATGGTAGCCTTCAGTTAAACCTCATCATCATCTCTCTGTTGGAGTACCCTGAGAATCGGCCCTTGGCCCGCTACTGTTCTATAGTTATACCACATCTCTTGGCCTTCTGATACCTACACACAGGTATACAGGGCCAGATGTACTAAGCTTGAAAAGTGATAAATATCACTGTGATAAAGCACCAGCCAATCGGCTCCTAACTGTCATTTTTCAAACACAGCCTGTGACATGGCAGTTAGGAGCCGATTGGCTGGTGCTTTATCACAGTGATATTTATCACTTTTCAGGCTTAGTACATCTCCCCCACAGTATCATGTATACACAGTTACCTCTCCACCGATGAGCTCACTCCATATTAGCCAACACCCGAAGTGGTCTTTCCGTCGCTGTTTGTTTATGTTTCAAAGGCATCTGAATGGATTATATTTCCTCCATCATCTTCCATATCTCTGACTGATAGGTCCAGTGATCACGCTGAGCCCAAAAAAAAGTGGGTCCCAGGGACCACTCACTTTTAAAAATTGGGGTCCTACCGGTTCTGTTCTGGGTCCCATCGGAAATAAGGTTTTTATTAATATTAATCTTATTTGGACACTACAGAAGTGTTGCAAGGTGGGGGAATGGGGTGACAGTGCTGCTGGGCTGTGTAACATGCAGTACACTCTGCCCCAGAGCTTTAACTAGATATTTTGGTGCCCTTTGGCAGAAAGTGAATTGGAGCTCCACCTGCCAGAATCGAAACTACAGGCGGTGCGCGCCGTAGGCGCGCGCACAAATTTACGGGCATGGCTTCATGGGGAAGGGGCGTGACCACATAATAGTGCCAATTCACATTACACCACACTGTAGCGCCGCTTATACACATTGCACCAGGTAGAATCTCCTATATACACTGCGCCAGGTAGAGCACGTTATACACACTGCGCCAGGTAGAGCACGTTATACACACTGCGCCAGGTAGAGCACGTTATACACACTGCGCCAGGTAGAGCACGTTATACACACTGCGCCAGGTAGAGCACGTTATACACACTGCGCCAGGTAGAGCACGTTATACACACTGCGCCAGGTAGAGCACGTTATACACACTGCGCCAGGTATAGCACGTTATACACACTGCGCCAGGTAGAGCACGTTATACACACTTCACCAGGTAGAGCACGTTATACATATTGCGCCAGGTAGAGCACGTTATACACACTGCGCCAGGTAGAGCACGTTATACACACTGCGCCAGGTAGAGCACGTTATACACACTGCGCCAGGTAGAGCACATTATACACACTGCGCCAGGTAGAGCACGTTATACAAACTGAGCCAGGTAGAGCACGTTATACACACTGCGCCAGGTAGAGCACGCCGTTATACACACTGCGCCAGGTAGAGCACGCCGTTATACACACTGCGCCAGGTAGAGCACGCCGTTATACACACTGCGCCAGGTAGAGCACGCCGTTATACACACTGCATCAGGTAGAGCATGCCATTATACACATTGCGCCAGGTAGAGCACGCCGTTATACACATTGCATCAGATAGAGCACGCCGTTATACACATTGCGCCAGGTAGAGCACGCTGTTATACACATTGCGTCAGGTAGAGCATGCCGTTATACACATTGCGTCAGGTAGAGCATGCCGTTATACACATTGCGCCAGGTAGAGCATGCCGTTATACACATTGCGCCAGGTAGAGCATACCGTTATACACATTGCGTCAGGTAGAGCATGCCGTTATACACATTGCGCCAGGTAGAGCATACCGTTATACACATTGCGTCAGGTAGAGCACGCCGTTATACACATTGCGTCAGGTAGAGCATACCGTTATACACATTGCGTCAGGTAGAGCACGCCGTTATACACATTGCATCAGGTAAAGCACGCCGTTATACACACTGCGCCAGGTAGAGCACGCCGTTATACACATTGCGTCAGGTAGAGCATGCCGTTATACACATTGCATCAGGTAGAGCACGCCGTTATACACATTGCGCCAGGTAGAGCACGCCGTTATACACATTGCGCCAGGTAGAGCATGCCGTTATACACATTGCGCCAGGTAGAGCACGTACCTTCCGCACCACCAGGGCCCTGTGCTGTCACCGCTGTTTCCGTCAGGTAAAAGAAGTGAGAAGAAGTTTGGGGGGGGGGGGGGGGGGGGGGCACCTCGGGAACAGGCTCCCCTGTCACAGGCCCGCTAGCTGGGCATCCGTAGGGATGCTGGGGACACCTGATGGTAATGGTGCAGCCCGCTCTTCTCACGGCAGCAGTATGGTGGCAGAACACGGCAGGGGCTGGAGGTGAGGTTCCTGGCCGGTCACCGCTGCTCTCCTTCACACAGATCGCGGGAGAGCACACTGGAGGCAGCCGAGAGGGAGGCAGATATCGGGTTGGGAGGGAGCTGCAGTTCACGGTCTTGGCGAGTCACCGCCCGCCCGCAGCACAGCGTACAGCAGCCGCAGAGCCGTCTTCTCTCTCTGGGGCAGATGTATTAAGCTCAGTGAAGTGATAAAGTGGAAGGTGATAAAGGACCAGCCAATCAGCTCTTAACTGCCATGTCACAGGCTGGGTTTGAAAAATGACAGTTAGGAGCTGATTAGCTGGTCCTTTATCACCTTCCACTTTATCACTTCACCGAGCTTAATACATCTGCCCCTCTTTCTGTCCGGCCCCCGTGTGAAGCCACTGCACGTGACCAGGATGGGGCACCGCCAGACTGCCAGTGGTAAGGCTCCACCTCCGCTCTGTACGGGCAAGAAGCGCCGTCGCCGTCAATTTACAAGGAGTTGGCTGCAGCGGAGCGCGTCCCCGGGGACCCTCACATTTTTGAAAAGTGAGTCCCCGCCTTCAGATCCGGGTAAAATACGCGCTATAGCGCGTATTTGCGAACACTGGGTCTCTACTCATCAGTGGCACTATAATTCTAGTTTGCTCCCAAGTTCTCCATCTTGGAGTTACCCTGAACTTGGCACGGTCTTTATTGTGGCATTCAGGCAACCATTTGGCTACCACCTTGCTCAATATCTCCAAAATGCCTACAAGCTCCACACCCTTACAATTTACCACCTCAACTACTGCAACCAGGAGATCCACTAACAACTACTGCAACCAGGAAATCCACTTACATCCACTTAGTCCTCGATAATCAATCATGAATACTGCTGGTAGGCTTATATTTCCTGTCCTCCTATAATTACCATTACGCTCTTCCTTCTTGCCTGCCAGTACCCCCATAACTCCCACTATGGAACTATTTTCAATCTTCAAAATCTTCAAACTATCCCTGAAGATTAGTTTCCTGAAAGAAGCCCATCTCACCCTATCATTTCCATAATCACTATATATCAACTCTTTCCGATACCTCTTAGAGTGCAATCTTGTCTGGGTAGCATGACCTTCACCTTCTATTTCACGCCTCTTACGCCTACGTAATGTATCCAAAATGATTACATGCAACATCTTATGAGGCCAAGTCGGGATATGGCATCTGTGGCGACTAGATTTTAAGACCGATGCACCTTTCAAGCTACTGATTCTGCTTTTTGGAGACTTCTATTCTTTATTTCCTCAGTATTAGCGATCTTTACAGACCTTTTGCATCACCGTGCTTCTCTTCTCTCTGTAACTTTCCTGGTCTTCACCACGATAAACCCATGTTTATGCCAATCATTACTCATGTTACTGTACTCGTGTACTACAGTCTGACAGCAGCGTCATACGCTCTACAACTACAGCCCTCATCTAGTAACACTTTTAAATTGGGTAATATTCTGTGTTAACATAACTTTGCTGCAGCAAACAGACATTCTGCTGCCAACGGCCACTCACTTATCTCTTAAATACATCCTTTTATATTACCGAACCCCAATGTTTTGATCTATTGCAAATGTCATATCTTATTATTTATACAGTACACTTTCAATAAAAGGTCATAAAAGCAAACATCATGTTATCACAGAAAACTGATCTGAAGTTGCTCAAGGCCCGCTGCCATATATTTACATAAAATCTGGAATTGCAATCCCATTCATTGACAAAAGATGACTCGTCATCAGTTTCCATTTGGGGTAACAACGAGACCAGTGACTGAGCATAGCGCATAGAAAGTGCCCTCTCGCAGGTGAATGAGGCCTTAGAAGAGCCATATTGCGCAGCTTATATTACGCGGCCCGCCTCCGCTCTGTACACTGACTAAGCCGTATATGAACAGAATATAGATGTCACTTATAGGGAGATTTAATAATATAATTTTATTGTGTGGGTTTCGATGCACATTAAGTATATTATCCATATAATATTACTAATATACCTCACATCTCCGCAGCTGTTTACTATAGTTTTCCATTCCACATTTGAAAGTCCTGACCTATCTGTGACCTTATCACACAGCCGTTTATACTAACAGCGCACATCAGGGTAATTTCCATTAGCTCAGCCCATAAAAGCCCAGTTGTCCGCTGCATTTTGTCTATTCTCCGCCATTCCAGCGCCTTGCTGAATAACAAGCACTTTCAATAATACATAAAACACACTTCCGTCGTATGAAAGGCTTCACTATCTTAGCATAATTCTTTCTGACTTCTCAATCTGCCCAAGGGTCACTTTGCACAAGGCAGGGTACACCTTGTTACCAACGGTGCTCAGGGCCCCCTCCCAATTTAAACAAGAGGCAAAACACTGTGCTTATAATGAGCCGTAATCTTCAAAGATTGTTCTCAAGCTCCTTCAGAAGAGTCTCCATTGTGGAGAAAGCTTTTTAAAACGCAGTTTGAATAAAAGACAAGACCTTCTCCGTCTGCCTTCCATGCATTCAATACTGTACAAGGATTTGGGATTTTACAGGCTGGAGCAGAAATACCAGGCCTAGCTACAAGCAGGACCCCCAAGCAGGCCGGACCCTCTGATAGCAGAGAACCAAATTCACGCGGGAAAGTCTTGCAGATGAAATGATCGTTAACTTTTATTTATATGGGGCTGACATATTCTGCCACGCCTTTTAAACAAGGATTTTCGCATCAAACTGGGCGCCAATGAAGCTTACAGTCTACGCAAACTGTTTGTTTCCATCTTGGAAGGAAGTACGATCAGTATTTAAAACCACCCCTGGTCACACTGAGGTTTGTAGCTTGCATCAGACCTCTGTGGGGGTAATTCAAATCTGATCGCTGGGCAGCGATTTTTGCAGCCCTGCGATCGGATAGTCGCTGCCTACGCTGGGAGTGTATTTTAGCTGTGCAAGTGTGCGAACGCATGTGTAGCCGAGCTGTACAAACAGATTTTGTGCAGTCTCTGCGCAGCCCAGGACTTACTCAGCCGCTGCGATCACTTCAGACTGTCCGGGACCGGATTTGACGTCAGACACCCGCCCTGCAAACGCCTGGACACGCCTGCGTTTTTCCAACCACTCCCAGAAAACGGTCAGTTGCCACCCACAAACGCCCTCTTCCTGTCAATCTCCTTGCGATCGCCCATACAAATGGATCCGTCGCACAAACCCGTCGCTGAGCGGCGAACCGCTTTGTACCCGTGCGACGCACCTGCGCACTGCGGTGCATACGCATACGCAGTTTGTGTCTGATCGCCCGCTGTGCGAAAATGCAAAGCAGCGATCGGGTCTGAGTCGGGCCCTGTATACAGTATACAGTGCAGTCAGACCTAACGAAACCTAACCCCAGCATAGTGGGCCCATAGACCAGTCAGGTAAGGAAGGGCCGCTGGGCCCACTGTCCGGAGTCTGAGCCTTGGCCCCCCCATAGGTGCACCAGCACCAGATTCTCAGTGACTGTAGGAAAGCAGAGAGTGCAGGTTGGTAATAGCAACTAATTAGACATTTGCTTTTATTTCCTGGAGTGCACTTATTTCCAAGCACCAGCCTCCATAAACACCACATGGGCTATTCAGCCTTCAAGACAAGGTCTAGCATTTCAAGCCTCCAATGGCTTTTTACACGCAAAGATCCGACTGAAGGCTACGTGATAACAGACGACGTCCAGAAGACTGCGAGTAAAAGAGTGCAGAGATAGTAACACACTGTTTGTACGCTAATGCAATTGCGAGTGCGATTCTCTAGGCTACGGAACTGCTAATGTTAGCAAGTACTACTGCTGCCGCCCAAAAATAAACATCACCCACCGGAGCCATTGCAAACTCAATCGCAACTGCGTACACATTAGCGGCCTGTACGCAAAAGGAACATCGAGGCTAAGGCTAGGCCTATGCAACGCAGAATGGACACGGCAGTAGCAACACAAGTGTCATATATTTGTAAGTAAGAGCTCGCAACCGACAGCAGATACACGCCTCGGCCACGTCTGCATTTTCCCAACCGCTCCCCGTAAACACCTCCAAACGATCACTTCCTGCCAATCACTTTCCCTTAAATTCTTCATTGAGAATGAGATCGCAGCAGCCCCTTCACACGTGCACAGCCTACGATAATCGTTATGTTGCGTGATAATCTGCCATTGCGTCAAAAAACATGAATAAGACCATCATTACAGGAAAAAGGAATATAGGGGTGTATGTACTGAATCTTGGAGAATGACAAAGTAGAGAGAGATAAAGTACAAGGGTTAGGCTGCTGGGGGGAGGGGAGATTAGGGTTAGACTGCGGGGGGGGGGGGGGAGGAGAGGTTAGGCTGTAGGTGGGGTTAGGGTTCGGCTGCAGGTGGGGGGGTTAGAGTTAGGCTGCTGGGGGGAGGGGAGGTTAGGGTTAGGCTGCGGTGTGAGTGGAGGTTAGGCTGAAGGTGGGGTTAGGGTTAGGCTGCAGGTGGGGGTTAGAGTTAGGCTGCGGGGTGAGTGGAGGTTAGGGTTAGGCTACGGGATGAGTGGAGGTTAGGCTGTAGGTGGGGTTAGGCTGCAGGTGGGGGGTTAGAGTTAGGCTGCTCGGGGGAGGGGAGGTTAGGGTTAGGCTGCGGGGTGAGTAGAGGTTAGGCTGTAGGTGGGGTTAGGCTTAGGCTTCAGGTGGGGGTTAGAGTTAGGCTGCTGGGGGGAGGAGAGGTTAGGCTGTAGGTGGGGTTAGGGTTAGGCTGCAGGTGGGGGGTTAGAGTTAGGCTGCGGGGTGAGTGGAGGTTAGGCTGTAGGTGGGGTTAGGCTACAGGTGGGGGGTTAGAGTTAGGCTGCGGGGTGAGTGGAGGTTAGGCTGTAGGTGAGGTTAGGGTTAGGCTGCAGGTGGGGGGTTAGAGTTAGGCTGCTGGGGGGAGGGGAGGTTAGGGTTAGGCTGCGGGGTGAGTGGAGGTTAGGCTGTAGGTGGGGTTAGGGTTAGGCTGCAGGTGGGGGGTTAGAGTTAGGCTGCGGGGTGAGTGGAGGTTAGGCTGTATGTGGGGTTAGGCTGCAGGTGGTGGGTTAGAGTTAGGCTGCGGGGTGAGTGGAGGTTAGGCTGTAGGTGGGGTTAGGGTTAGGCTGCAGGTGGGGGGTTAGAGTTAGGCTGCTGGGGGGAGGGGAGGTTAGGGTTAGGCTGCGGGGTGAGTGGAGGTTAGGCTGTAGGTGAGGTTAGGGTTAGGCTGCAGGTGGGGGGTTAGAGTTAGGCTGCGGGGTGAGTGGAGGTTAGGGTTAGGCTACGGGATGAGTGGAGGTTAGGCTGTAGGTGGGGTTAGGGTTAGGCTGCAGGTGGGGGGTTAGAGTTAGGCTACTGGGGGGAGGGGAGGTTAGGCTGTAGGTGGGGTTAGGGTTAGGCTGCAGGTGGGGGGTTAGAGATAGGCTGCTGGGGGAAGGGGAGGTTAAGCTGTAGGTGGGGTTAGGGTTAGGCTGCGGGGTGAGTGGAGGTTAGGCTGTAGGTGGGGTTAGGCTGCAGGTGGGGGGTTAGAGTTAGGCTGCGGGGTGAGTGAGGTTAGGCTGTAGGTGGGGTTAGGCTGCAGGTGGGGGGTTAGAGTTAGGCTGCTGGGGGAGGGGAGGTTAGGGTTAGGCTGCGGGGTGAGTGGAGGTTAGGCTGTAGGTGGGGTTAGGGTTAGGCTGCAGGTGGGGGGTTAGAGTTAGGCCGCGGGGTGAGTGGAGGTTAGGGTTAGGCTGCGGGATGAGTGGAGGGTAGGCTGTAGGTGGGGTTAGGCTTAGGCTGCAGGTGGGGGGTTAGAGTTAGGCTGCGGGGTGAGTGGAGGTTAGGCTGTAGGTGGGGTTAGGCTGCAGGTGGGGGGTTAGAGTTAGGCTGCTGGGGGGAGGGGAGGTTAGGGTTAGGCTGCGGGGTGAGTGGAGGTTAGGCTGCTGGGGGGAGGGGAGGTTAGAGTTAGGCTGCGGGGTGAGTGGAGGTTAGGCTGTAGGTGGGGTTAGGGTTAGGCTGCAGGTGGGGCGTTAGAGTTAGGCCGCGGGGTGAGTGGAGGTTAGAGTTAGGCTGCGGGGTGAGTGGAGGTTAGGCTGTAGGTGGGGTTAGGGTTAGGCTGCAGGTGGGGGGTTAGAGTTAGGCACTAGGGGACTAGGATTAGGGGTAGGGGAGAGAATACGCACCATAACACCGCTACTGCCGCCAGAACTGCTGCTCACGTGACCCGGAAGACGCTGCCGCCGCGTCAAATTGATGAATGATACCCAATCATACTATACCCTCATCTGATAAACATTCCTTCAAACACTCCAACCCTTTTTGCTGCTGGGGTAATTCCCAGAGGTTCACCAATAACTTTAGGATCAATACAGGCAAACACTTTGTGTTATATAATACGGAATATATTAGACATTGAAATGAGTACATTGCTGTAGAGGTGGCTCATATAAAGGCAGTAGAGAGAAGTCTTAATGTGAACTGTAATGGAAATAACAGGATAAGTAGCTGTGTTCTAATGTTCTGTCACTAAGGTTACCAGATCACTGGAATAGTAAGAGGTAACTGCAAAACATGCATCTTCCAGGCTGGCACTTATTGCACCTCTGCTACACATGGATGTAATGGGTGTCCTCTATTCATCAGATGATGTATGGCCACCAAAGAGAGGGACAAATGACCACAGTATGGCCAATAGAAGGCCAAAAGATCACTAGTATGGTAATCAAAGAGAGAAAAAGGACCACTTCTAGGGCCACCCAAGAGAGGACCAAACAACCACCAGTATGGCCAACAAAGAGAGGACCAAAGGACCACTTGTATGGCCAGCAAAGAGAGAGTCAAATTAACACTTATGTGGCCACCAAAGAGAGGGCCAAAGGAGAATCTTGTATGGCCACCAAAGAAAGGGCCAAAGAACCACTTGTATGGCCACCAAAGAGAGAGTCAAATTAACACTTGTATGGCCACCAAAGAAAGGGCCGAATAACCACTTGTATGGCCACCAAAGACAGGGCCGAGTAACCACTTGTATGGCCACCAAAGAGAGGGCAAAGGACCACTTGTATGGCTACCAGAGGGGCAAAGGAACACTTGTATGGCCACCAAAGAGGGCCAAAGGACCACTTGTATGGACATCAAAGAGCAAGTCAAATTAACACTTGTATGGCCACCAAAGAAAGGGCCTAATGACCACTTGTAGGACCACCAAAGAGAGGGCTAAGCGACCACTGTATGGCCAACAATAAGAGGGACAAATTATAATTTGTATGGTCAACAAAGAGAGGGCTAAATGATCACTTGTATGGACACAAAAGAGAGGACCACTTACACGAATCTCCCATGGCAACACACTCCAAAGAGAGAGTGCATCAACATTGCTCCAAAATTTTGTGGTACATCTATGTCATTTGCCACCATGGTAATCCCACCCACCCTTGCGTGTTACTGGCCTCACAGCCAGCCACAGGCGCAAGCACAACGGAGGCACAGCGGCGATGAGACTTCCACGCACACACTGGGTGTGATTCTGAGTCGGACACTGTGGAGGGATTTTTTTTTGTGTGTGCAAGCATTTAAGTTGCATTGCATACGCATCCAGACTGCATGGGCACAGAGTTACCATTGCGATTGAGGTGCATGAGAAAAGCAAAGTCTCACAAATGTCTTCAAAATGTCCTGGGCATTCCTGGGTGGTAGCTATCCAGGGCACATAGGTGGTCTGTCTAATAGACGTCTTGTGGGAATAAGCGGCCGTGCTGCAGATCGTGTCTGCGTACGGAGCCCAAGAATTGTTCATATAGGAGGTCATAATCCATCTGCTCCTACCATATGACTGATGCAACCAATGATGGGTCTATAGACGTACCAAGCGGTATTTCAGCATATACTGACACTAAACGTGGGCATCCCAGTCCCTGCATATTTGGACGCACAGCTATACCCCACGGAAGGACTTTGTAGCAGCATTTGCATACAGTCGCAGATGTGCAACTGGAAAAAGACGCAGCATGGACCCAGGCCCACTAAGTAAATATAATTCCCGGGTCTAAGTACATGTGCCACCATGTGGGAAGGGAAAACGAGTCCTGCTGGCAGCAGCCGCAAGCAAGAAGCCCAACGTCATAATAACTAAAGCACAAGGTGCATAATATAAATGGAGACCATCAGTATCTTGAGAAACAAGACGCTAATTTTATAGCAATCCCGTGCAGGAGTCATCCAAGTGGAGCTCTTCCATTCCAAAGGCCCTTGATCCCAGCAGGTGCGTTTCCTGTGCATCACGTTAACTCAGTGGCAATTTGTGCTTGCTTTAAATAAGAAATAATCTTCAAAGAGTTATTTATAGAACCCAGAACCCATAAATGACTGAAGCTCTAAAAGGCTGCTGACAACCTCTATGGCGGCTGAAGTACTTTCCAGACGCTTACAGCACAATAACTAACCGGCAAAAACTCCGCAGGTGCAGAAAACAAGAGACGTTTAACTTTTGCAAAAGGGTCCAGACAAAGAAACAGAAATACAGGGTTTGAAAGGCAGAATTAATGGCAATAAACCAACTACCAGGCCAGAAAAACAGCTTAATGTAGGTCCACTAGCTCTCAAATGCGGAACGCAGCTTGTTTGCTTATCATCACCGTGTGTGTACATAGACGGAATAAAATGTAATTAATATTTGTTCCTCAACCATGAACAGCGTGGTCCGGACCCCCGTAAAGTACAATTTTTTTTATACCGACGTTATATTTTCAATCCAGCATTTTCTTCTACAGGAGAACAAGAACGATATTTAATGGAATGGAACGGAGGTGACAGCTCTCAGACCCGGCGCTGCACGCCACGATGAGAGAAGGGAAAGTACAGGCTTAATACAGAATTTACGAAGCATGAAAAGAGCAGAGATCGATGATTAGGGAACGACGAGAAGGGGGCAAAAGGGTTAAACTATGAAAACTAATGGGATAAAAAAAAGAAGAAGAGAGAGAAGAGAGATGTGGGTATCGCCGCTGTCTGCTGAAATCAGCACAAAGGTTTCACTAAACCTCTGGGTGTGATCCGCTCGGGAAGAAATCAGTCTTACAGCTTAAAGCGTTCTGCCGACGCAGGCAATTATTACCTAGCTATGGGGCACATTCTGCTGCCCCCCTGGCGCGGATAGCAGACTATGGGGCCTATTTAGCAGAGGGTGAACCAGGTCATTACCGGTTATGGCGGTTTTTATTTCATTTTTACGCTTCGGTTTATACGGTTATCAGAGTCGGCCCTGTGCAGACGGAAGCCTATTCAACAAGTATGGCGGCAGTAGCTGTACCGACGCCGCCATACGTGTTCCGCTATCTCCATCTCAGGACTGAAATTTCAAAATTTTTTATTAATTTTCAATGTGAAACATATATATATATATATATATATATATATATATATATATATATATATTCTTTTTTTTGTTTTTTGGTTTTTCAGATTTATTTTATTTGCAAAGTTGCTTCATTTCCATTAGTGGAATAAAATGCCCAGATCTGATCCTTCATTCACATTGGCCATTTGGGTCCGGGCCAGTGTTACATTAGCCTTTACCGCTCCAGATAAACTACGGTGATAAGCAATTAGCAATTTTTCTTTAATTGGCGTGATAAAAGCGTTCATATTGCCTCGTCTTGATAAACAGGCCCCTGTAAGTGAAGAATCTCTTTTAGGGGAGGGGGTAGGATTTGGGGGTGGTCCAGTACATTGGGAGTGCAGGTCAAAGCCCCCTACCCTGCACTTGTCCCAGTAAATGTTGGGGGGTTGCGTTACCTGATCTGTGAAAGCTACATGGTTGCAGCGAGGATAGTACCGTGAGGAGAAACGTTATCATCTGCTCCTAAAAGTCATGTTTCCAATATCAGTACGGTCAGCGTTCAGCGGTATGTCACTTACCAGCGCGCTGGTGCGTGGACCTCCGGAGGTCACCGTTCCGGCCTGATGCTGCCTCTCTGCGGTGTACAAAACCCTCTGCCGCTGGGCACCCCTGAATTCCATCTGGCATGCATCCCGCTGAGTTCCCACCATCTGCACTGCACGGGTGCCGCCATGACACTGGCGGTCAGCTGATCCGGTACTATCCAATCCAGTGCTGGGTAGCGCACACATGATTCGCTCATCCAATGGCTGCTGACCAGGGGGGTATATAGGAAAAGTCCCGGCTGAGTATAAGTGCCAGGCGTTGCATCCTGTGCACAACGTCTCCTTGCATCAGTCCTCTGAGACTCTCCTGTGTCAGCGCTCCGTGGAACTACAGGCACCAGCCATCCAGTTTGCTCCTTCTCTATCTGCATTCTGCTCCAGCATTCACCAGCAGTCAGAGACTCTCCAGATGCTGCATTACCACTCTCACCAGCCTCGTTACCCGCCTGCAGCCGTCTTGTGTCCTTTCACCTGCACTAGTTCTCAGCTGTCTCCTGATAAGCCAAACCTGGTTCCACTGCTGCCAGATTTACCAACTGACAGGCAGTTCTCCTCCTGCTCACCATCGGTTCCCAGGCTAACCATCGATTGTTCCAATCCACCATCGGTTCCCAGGCCGATTACCAATTGTCTCCGTCCACCATTGGTTCCCAGACCAAACAGCAATCAAGGGACTTATTTCTCACCAGAGACTTTATCAGCTTCCACGCTGATAATTGACATCGTCGTTCCAGTTATTATTTCCTGTGTGTGTAATATTAATAAATATAATTTGCGCATGTGCGCAGGAACTTACTTCAGCCTCCTCGCTTTCTCCATCGCACCACCACTGACCCACTAGTGCCCCCTCCGGTAACAGACACAAACACACACCTGACAAGTACACAGTTGTAATCTTAATTAAATAGTTTGAGAAGCGCCGTTTGCCGCCATCCCCGATTTATTCCTGAAACGCAATAACGTTACTCAGACAAACACATCAGAATAAATAACTTGCGGTCCGGCGCTAACTATACACAGGATAATAGGATTTTAATCACCTACCGGTAAATCCTTTTCTCGTAGTCCATAGGGGATACTGGGAATGCATTTAGTACCATGGGGTATAGACGGGTCCACTAGGAGCCATGGGCACTTTAAGAATTTGATAGTGTGCGCTGGCTCCTCCCTCTATGCCTCTCCTACCAGACTCAGTCTAGGAAACTGTGCCCGAGGAGACGGACATACTTGGAGAGAAGGATAGATAAGAAAAGTGGTGAGATTCCGAACCATCACACACAACAAGAGGAAAGCCATGCTAACCAAACTTGAAACCAGGAACAGCAACAGCTGAACCAACCAGAAAATGTAACTAAGTAACAGTGCAGGAAGAACGAAGCACCGGGCGGGCACCCAGTATCCCCTACGGACTACGAGAAAAGGATTTAACGGTAGGTAATTAAAATCCTATTTTCTCTTACGTCCTAGAGGATACTGGGAATCCATTTAGTACCATGGGGAAATACCAAAGCTCCCAAACCGGGTGGGAGAGTGCTGAGGTTCCTGCAGAACTGATTGACCAAAGTGAAGGTCCTCAGAGGCCAAAGTATCAAACTTGTAAAATCTTAGCAAACGTGTTCGAACCTGACCAAGTAGCTGCTCGGCAGAGCTGTAAAGCCGAGACACCTCGGGCAGCCGCCCAAGAAGTACCCACTGACCTAGTAGAGTGGGCCTGTACAGATTTTGGAACCAGCAAGCCTCCTGTGGAATAATCATGCTGGGTAGTGAGCCTGATCCAGCGTGCAATCGTCTGCTTTGAAGCAGGACACCCAACTTTATTTGGATCTTAGCGAACGAACAGCGAGTCCGATTTCCTGTGATGTGCTGGTCTCTTTACATACACCTTCAAAGCCCTCACAACATCCAAAGACTTTGAAGTAGCAGAGGTGTCCGTAACAACCGGAACCACAATAGGTTGGTTGATGTGAAACGCAGACACCGCCTTAGGAAGAAAGTGATGACGAGTTTTGAGTTCAGCTCTGTCCCCATGGAAAATTAAGTAGGGGTTCTTGTGAGACAACGCCCCTAACTCTGACACACGTCTTGCTGACGTCAAGGCCAACGGTGTGATGGTCTTCCACGTAAGCTACTTTACGTCTACCTCCTGTAACGGTTAAAACCAGTCCGATTGGAGGAACTGCAGCACCAAATTGAGATCCCAGGGTGCCGTGGGAGCCAAGGCACAAAGGGAGGCTGGATGTGCAGAACACCTTTCAAGAACGACTGGACCTCAGGGAGAGAAGCTAATTGTTTCTTAAAGTAAATAGACAAGGCTGAAATCTGGACTTTAATGGAGCCTAGACGTAGGCCAACATCCACTCCCGACTGCAGAAATTTCAGGAAACGTCCCAGATGAAATTCCACCGCAGAATATTGTCTGTTCTCGCACCAAGAGACATATTTCTTCCCGATACGGTGGTAATGTTTAGACGTTACCCCCTTCCTGGCTTGACTCATAGTCGGGATGACCTTGTCCGGAATCCCACTCCTGACTAGAATCAGCCGTTCATCTTCCATGCTGTTAAACGTAGCCGCGGTAAGTCTTGATAGACGAACGGGCCCTGTAGCAGAAGATCCTCGCATAGAGGTAGAGGCCACGGATTGTCGATCAGCATCTTGAGAAGATCCGAGTACCAGGCCTTTCGAGGCCAGTCTGGAGCAATGAATATTGCTTGAAACTGTTCCCTTTTTATTCTTTTTAGAATTCTTGGGATCAGAGGAAGTGGAGGGAACACGTACACCAGCTGGTAGACCCAAGGAGTTGTCAGAGCGTCTACCGCCACTGCTTGTGATTCCCTCGACCTGGAACAATACTGTTTGAGCTTCTTGTTGAGTCGAGAGGCCATCATGTTGATATGTGAATATCCCCACCGACGTGTCAACCACCGAAACACCTCTGGGTGGAGGCCCCACTCCCCCGGGTGCAGGTCGTGTCTGCTAAGGAAGTCTGCTTTCCAGTTGTCTACTCCCGGAATGAAGACTCCCGACAACGCCACGGAGAATTCTTGACACCTCTGACATTGCTGCTCTGCTTTTCATTCCGCCATGTCAGTTTATGTACGTTACCGCCGTTACATTGTCCGACTGGACCTGAATGGCCTAATTCCGAAGTAGAGATGAGGCCTGCAGAAGGGTGTTGCAGATTGCCCTGAGTTCCAGGATGTTTACTGGAAGGACGACTTCCCAACTTGACCATCTTCCTTGAAACTGCACCCCCTGGGTGACTGCTCCCCCAACCTCTGAGGCTTGCGCCTGTGGTTAACAGAATCCAGTTCTGAATACCGACCCTCCAACCCTCGATGAGGTGAGAAGTCTGTAGCCACCACAGAAGGGAGATCCTGGCTCTTGGCGACAGATTGATCCTCTGGTGCATGTGAAGATGCGATCCGGACCATTTGTCCAACAGATCCAGCTGGAAAGGCCTGCCATGAAACCTTCCATACTGAAGCGCTTCGTAAGAGGCCACCATTTTCCCCAGAAGGCGAATGCACAGATGCACCGAGATCCGGGTTGGCTTCAGGACAGCCCGAACCATCGATTGGATTACCATAGCCTTCTCCAAGAGAAGGAACATTCTCTGAGACTCTGTGTTGAGTATCATTCCCAGGAGAAGAAGCCTCTGCATTGGTTCCAAGTGAGATTTGGTAAGTTCAGAATCCACTCGTGATCAGGAGTAGTCTGGTTGAGAGGCCAATGCTGTCCAACAACCAATCCCTGGACGGTGCCTTTATCAGAAGATCGTCCAGGTACGGAATTATGTTCACTCCCTGTTTGTGGAGTAGAAACATCATCTCTGCCATCACTTTGAAGAACACTCTCGGTGCCATGGAGAGACCAAATGGCAGGGCCTGGATCTGGTAGTAACAGTCCTGCAGTGCAAACCGTAGATAAGCCTGATGAGGTAGCCAGATAGGAATGTGAAGGTACGCATCCTTGATATCCTGAGACACTAGGAATTCCCCCTCCTTTAGACCTGAGATCACCGCTCTCAGAGACTCCATCTTAAATTTGAACACTCGTAAGTGCAGGTTCAACGACTTCAGGTTCAAAATTAGTCTTACCGAACCGTCCAGTTTCGGTACTACAAACAAGTTGGAATAATACCCTTGTTTGCAGATGAGGTGGAACTGGAACAATGACCTGAGTATGTACCAGTTTTTGAATGGCATCCTGTAAAGTTATACTTGCCTCTTGCAAAACTGGTAAGCCTGATTTGAAGAATCTGTGAGGTGGGAGCTCCTGAAACTCCAGTCTGCAGCCCTGGGAAATCAGATCTATGTCCCAGGGATCCTGGCACGAACTTGTACAGATGTGACTGAAGAATTTTAGTTGGGCTCCCACCCGCCAGTCTTCCAAGCATCGCGGTCCATCGTCATGCTGAAGGCTTTGAGGAAGCAGAGCTTGAGCTCTGTTCCTGAGAACCGGCAGTTGCTGGTTTGCGTGGTTTACCTCTAGCGCCTCTGGTGGCTGTAGAAGAACCTCTGGATTTGCCCCTAAACTTGGCCATCCGAAAGGACTGTAAATTGCCTTTCTGGATGGGGGAGCTGCAGAAGGAAGATATGTGGACTTACCCGCAGTAGGTTTGGAGATGCATTTGTCTAGTTCATCTCCAAATAAGGCCTCTCCTGTGAAGGGTAGGCCTTCCACACCTTTCCAAATAAGGCCTCTCCTGTGAAGGGTAGGCCTTTCACGCCTTTCCTGGAGTCCGCGTCAGCAGTCCATTGACGTAGCCATAAGCCCCTGCGTGCTGACACTGCCAATGCAGTGGTGCGTGTATTAAGCAAGTCTATGGGGTATATGCAATTCACGGCGAATCGCTGCAAATTATCGCCGTTTTTAAATTCGACTCAATTCGACAGGTGAATTCCGAAATTCACCATATTCAATGAAAAACGGATTCGCCAGAGTCGCGGGCGAAAATCGGCCGATTTGGCGGATTTTGCCGCGATTTTAAAAAACGGGGAAAAACGGGAAAAACCCGGAAAAAAAAATGGCGTGGGGTCCCCCCTCCAAAGCATAACCAGCCTCGGGCTCATCGAGCTGGTCCTGGTTCTAAAAATCCGGGGAAAAATTGGCCAGGGATCCCCCGTATTTTTAAAACCAGCACCGGGCTCTGCGCCTGGTGCTGGTGCCAAAAATACGGGGGACAAAAAGAGTAGGGGTCCCCCGTATTTTTAACACCAGCATCGGGCTCCACTAGCTGGACAGATAATGCCACAGCCGGGGGTCACTTTTATGCCGTGCCCTGCGGCCGTGGCATTAAATATCCAACGAGTCACCCCTGGCCGGGGTACCCTGGGGGAGTGGGGACCCCTTCAATCAAGGGGTCCCCCCCCCCCAGCCACCCAAGGGCCAGGGGTGAAGCCCGAGGCTGTCCCCCCCCATCCAATGGGCTGCGGATGGGGGGGCTGATAGCCTTTTGTGATAATAAAAAGATATTGTTTTTTCCAGTAGTACTACAAGTCCCAGCAAGCCTCCCCCGCAAGCTGGTACTTGGAGAACCACAAGTACCAGCATGCGGGAGAAAAACGGGCCCGCTGGTACCTGTAGTACTACTGGGAAAAAAATACCCCAAAAAAAACAGGACACACACACCGTGACAGTAAAACTTTATTACACACTACCGACACACACATACTTACCTATGTTGACACGCCGACTGCCACGGTCTCCGACGATCCGAGGGTACCTGTGAAAAAATGATACTCACCTTCCAGCGTCCAGAGATAAATCCACGTCCAGAGAGATAAATCCACGTACTTGTAAAAAAAAAAGAACACGCAAATACCCGCTCCATACCGGACTAGAAAGGGGTCCAATGCTTTCACATCAGACCCCATTCTACCGAATGCCGGGACATCACGTGACTCCTGTCACTGAAGTCCCTTCAGCCAATCAGGAAGCGCTACTTCCGTGGCGCTCACCTGATTGGCTGTGCGCTGTCTGTACTGTGACAGCACATCGCAAAGCCGCTCCATTACTTTCAATGGTGGGAACTTAGCGGCTAGCGGTGGGGTCACCCGCCGGTCAGCCGCTGACCGGCGGGTGACCTTACCGCTAGCCGCTAAGTTCCCACCATTGAAAGTAATGGAGCGGCTTTGCGATGTGCTGTCACAGTACAGACAGCGCACAGCCAATCAGGTGAGCGCAACGAAGTTGCGCTTCCTGATTGGCTTAGAGACCTTTCTGTGACAGCTGTCACTGACAGGTCTCATTCGTGGAAAGGTGTCCCATGTGTCAGCATGGGACCCCTTTCAGTCCGGCATGGAGCGGGTGTTCGGTTTGTTTTTTTGCCAAGTACGTGGATTTATCTCTGGACCATGGCTGGGGTGAGTATATTGATCTTTTCTTTTCAGGTATCCGTGGATTCTACATGGAGAAGAGGACCGATGTCGGCGTGTGAACATAGGTAAGTATGTGTGCGTCGACGTATGAAATAAAGTTTTACTGTCGACGGTGTGTGTGTCCTGTTTTTATTTGGGTATTTTTTCCCCAGTAGTACTACAGGTACCAGCGGGCCCGATTTTCTCCCGCATGCTGGTACTTGTGGTTCTCCAAGTACCAGCTTGCGGGGGAGGCTTGCTGGGACTTGTAGTACTACTGGAAAAAACAATATCTTTTTATTATCACAAAAGGCTATCAGCTCCCCCATCCGCAGCCCATTGGATGGGGGGGGACAGCCTCGGGCTTCACCCCTGGCCCTTGGGTGGCTGGGGGGGGGGGACCCCTTGATTGAAGGGGTCCCCACTCCCCCAGGGTACCCCGGCCAGGGGTGACTAGTTGGATATTTAATGCCACGGCCGCAGGGCACGGCATAAAAGTGACCCCCGGCTGTGGCATTATCTGTCCAGCTAGTGGAGCCCGATGCTGGTGTTAAAAATACGGGGGACCCCTACTCTTTTTGTCCCCCGTATTTTTGGCACCAGCACCAGGCGCAGAGCCCGGTGCTGGTTTTAAAAATACGGGGGATCCCCTGTCAATTTTTCCCCCGCATTTTTAGAACCAGGACCAGCTCGAAGAGCCCGAGGCTGGTTATGCTTTGGAGGGGGGACCCCACGCCATTTTTTTTTATGATTTCACCGTTCCAGCATAAAAAAATAAAAAAAAAATAAAAAAAATATTTTAAAAAATATATAAATAATATTTGTGCCTCCAAAAAAAAAAGTACCTAATCCCTTCTAATATAAATAGATCTGTTATTCCCCCCAAAAAAAACACAAAAAAAAAACATGTTTAAAAATTTTTTATTTGTTTTCACCCTCCAAAGTGTGGCGGATTGAAAATGACGAATTTGCTGTCTAAAAGCACTGCTGTCGAATTTCCAAACTTGAATTGAATATGCTTTGGTCGAATTGCAGCACTTGTATCATTGCAGAAAAGTCGAATTTGCAAAAAGTCGAATTTCAAAAAGTCGAATTTTGAAAGTCCGTTTTTTGGTTGGAAAGCACTGAATTGCATAGGCGATTTTTTTTTTTGGTCGAAAATGACCCGAAATTCGACAATTTCGGGAATTCGACCGCAATTGCATATACCCCTATTTCTTTTATGGCTTCCACCATAAGGTTTGCAGAGTCCTGTATATGCTGTAGGAGTAAAATAATCTCCCCTTGAGGCAAGGTATCTAACCCCTCAATTAGGTTACCCGACCATTTGGCAATGGCCTTAGTAATCCACCCACCTGCTATAGTGGGTCTCTGGGCCAAACCAGCAACTGTATACAAGGATTTTAGTGTGGTCTCAATTCTACGATCCGCCGTGTCTTTCAGGGAGGCTGCACCCGGGACAGGCAATACAATTTTATGTGACAACCTGGATACTGATGCATCCACTATCGTTGGATTTTCCCATTTTTTCCTGTACTCAGGAGGAAAAGGAAAAGATGATAGCAACCTCTTAGGGATTTAACATTTCCTATCAGGATTAACCCACGGTTCTTCAAACAGGGTATTTAATTCCTTTGACACAGGAAAAGTGGCTGAGGATTTCTTTTTCTTTTTTATATTAAAATAAGATTCCTCACTCTCTGTCACCTTGTCAGGGATATTCAGAACTACTCTGATAGCTTCTATGAGAACCTCTATTCCCTGTGACAGAGTACCCTCCCCGACCTCTGAGTCCACCTCACCCTCCTCCATGTCTGACCCTTCATCATCAGAGTCAGACTGCAGGATATGGACCAAAGTGCTTGTTTTGCAGACAAATGGCAGGGGCCTGAGATGCTGGTTTGGGTACTGAGTCTCTTTTCATAAACTCAGTCAGCGATTGTCTTAAGTATTGCGTCTTTCTTATTGCGGGACAATTTAGTAGAAATATTGGAAATCATTCCCTTAATAGTGTCCAACCATGCTGGTTCTGCCCGGCTAGCCTGGGAGGGTGCACTTCACTGAGTACACAGTAGTGAACCCCCTGGAGAAGAGGAACACTGTGCCTTACATGAAACACACTCTTTGTCCGACATACTGTGACAGTGACAGCACACACACACACACAGGAAACGGTTAAATGCACAATTAACCCACAAAGAGCCCTTCCAGGGAGACTCAGAGACAGTATGGAGCCAACACACGGCGCCCTTACCGCTAATGCCAAGCTTAGCCAGGTCGCAGACTAAGGGGTAAATTTACTAAGGTCCCGATTTTGACCGAGACGCCGTTTTTTCATCAAAGTGTCATCTCGGTAATTTACTAAACTCAAATCACGGCAGTGATGAGGGCATTCATAATATTTGGAAGTCCTAGGAAAAAAATCACGAATGAATACACCATCGGTCAAAACGCGGCTGTTTAAGTATGAATCTCGGTCATTTACTAAGAAGTGCAAAGCAAAAAAAAACAAAACACTGCCGTGAAAAATTACAACTCGTAAAAAAGTGCTTAAAAAAAACAGACCTGCTTTTTTTATTCGTGACTGGATAGGCATGCACGGATCCATGAGATCCGTGCATGTATATCAGTAAGAAGGGGTGGGAAAGTGATGATTTTTTCAAAAAAAATTGCGTGGGGTCCCCCCTCCTAAGCATAACCAGCCTCGGGCTCTTTGAGCCGATCCTGGTTGCAGAAATATGGGAAAAAAATTGACAGGGGTTCCCCCATATTTAAGCAACCAGCATCGGGCTCTGCGCCTGGTCCTGGTTCCAAAAATACGGGGGACAAAAAGAGTAGGGGTCCCCCGTATTTTTAAAACCAGCACCGGGCTCCATTAGCTGGACAGATAATGCCACAGCCGGGGGTCACTTTTATATAGTGCCCTGCGGCCGTGGCATCAAAAATCCAACTAGTCACCCCTGGCCGGGGTACCCTGGGGGAGTGGGGACCCCTTCAATCAAGGGGTCCCCCCCCCCCCAGCCACCCAAGGGCCAGGGGTGAAGCCCGAGGCTGTCCCCCCCCATCCAATGGGCTACGGATGGGGGGGCTGATAGCCTTTGTTGTAAATGAAAAGATATTGTTTTTAGTAGCAGTACTACAAGTCCCAGCAAGCCTCCCCCGCAAGCTGGTACTTGGAGAACCACAAGTACCAGCATGCGGCGGAAAAACGGGCCCGCTGGTACCTGTAGTACTATTACTAAAAAAATACCCAAATAAACACAAGACACACACACCTTGAAAGTAAAGATTTATTACATACATGCACACAAACATACATACATACTTACCTTATGTTCACACGCAGGTCGGTCCTCTTCTCCAGTAGAATCCAAGGGGTACCTGTTGAATAAATTACACTCACCAGATCCAGGGTCCCAGGCTCCTCGTCGCATCCATGTGTAATCCACGTACTTGAATAAAATAACAAAACGGATACCCGAGCCACGAACTGAAAGGGTCCCCATGTTTTCACATGGGACTCCTTTCCCCGAATGCCAGAAACCCACTCTGACTTCTGTCTAAGTGGGTTTCTTCAGCCAATCAGGGAGCGCTACGTTGTAGCACTCTCCTGATCGGCTGTGTGCTCCTGTACTGAGTGACAGGCGGCACACGGCAGTGTTACAATGTAGCGCCTATGCGCTCCATTGTAACCAATGGTGGGAACTTTCTGCCCTGCGGTTGACCTAAAGTGACGTCACCGCTGAGCAGAAAGTTCCCACCATTGGTTACAATGGAGCGCATAGGCGCTACATTGTAACACTGCCGTGTGCCGCCTGTCACTCAGTACAGGAGCACACAGCCGATCAGGAGAGTGCTACAACGTAGCGCTCCCTGATTGGCTGAAGAAACCCACTTAGACAGAAGTCAGAGTGGGTTTCTGGCATTCGGGGAAAGGAGTCCCATGTGAAAACATGGGGACCCTTTCAGTTCGTGGCTCGGGTATCCGTTTTGTTATTTTATTCAAGTACGTGGATTACACATGGATGCGACGAGGAGCCTGGGACCCTGGATCTGGTGAGTAGAATTTATTCAACAGGTACCCCTTGGATTCTACTGGAGAAGAGGACCGACCTGCGTGTGAACATAAGGTAAGTATGTATGTATGTTTGTGTGCATGTATGTAATAAATCTTTACTTTCAAGGTGTGTGTGTCTTGTGTTTATTTGGGTATTTTTTTAGTAATAGTACTACAGGTACCAGCGGGCCCGTTTTTCCGCCGCATGCTGGTACTTGTGGTTCTCCAAGTACCAGCATGCGGGGGAGGCTTGCTGGGACTTGTAGTACTGCTACTAAAAACAATATCTTTTCATTTACAACAAAGGCTATCAGCCCCCCCATCCGTAGCCCATTGGATGGGGGGGGGGGGCAGCCTCGGGCTTCACCCCTGGCCCTTGGGTGGCTGGGGGGGGGGGGACCCCTTGATTGAAGGGGTCCCCACTCCCCCAGGGTACCCCGGCCAGGGGTGACTAGTTGGATTTTTGATGCCACGGCCGCAGGGCACTATATAAAAGTGACCCCCGGCTGTGGCATTATCTGTCTAGCTAGTGGAGCCCGGTGCTGGTTTTAAAAATACGGGGGACCCCTACTCTTTTTGTCCCCCGTATTTTTGGAACCAGGACCAGGCGCAGAGCCCGATGCTGGTTGCTTAAATATGGGGGAACCCCTGTCAATTTTTCCCCCATATTTCTGCAACCAGGATCGGCTCAAAGAGCCCGAGGCTGGTTATGCTTAGGAGGGGGGACCCCACGCAATTTTTTTTTTAATTTTACACTGTTTAATTTTTTTTTAAAAATGAACCCCAGCACGGATCACACAGATCCGGCCGAGATTCATTTTTAAAAAGTCGGCAGTGTTTTGCTAATCACTGCCGTAAAAATAGAAAAAAAAAACACGAATGACATCGACATCGGAACAAAAGAAAAACCCGAATACGACAGCTTAGTAAATTAGTCGTAATCAATTCAAAAAGTTGCAGTTTTACACTTTCGATGTCATTCGTGATTGAACTTTGACCTTTTTCCGAAAATTACGAATGTTAGTAAATTTACCCCTAAGTATCTAGATTAGGGACTCAGTACACTAAAAATCGCTCCCCCCCTGATACCGCTGAGGTAATCTGGAGGAGCTGTGCGTCCCCATCAGTCAGCATCTGTATCCGCTGCGGAGGGAAAATGGCGCTGGTGAGCTGCTGGATCCGCTCATAGTGAAGCCCCGCCCCTTCAATGGCACGTGGTTTTCCCACTCTTTTTTTATACTGGCTGAGATAATTTTGTGCAGAACAGGGAGTCAGTCCCTTTTTTAATTCTGCAATGCCAGTCTGGGTACTGTGTACACATATAGTGTACTGAGACTCCGTTCGCCCCCTCAGAAGCTGTGCGTCTGCACTGTGTACTGAGTCTGGAGACCCAGCCGACCCATGTAGAAGCCGTGCGTCTCCGTACCCTCATGCCGCCATAATGGCCCGCGACCCGCTAACCGGGACGCCGGCTTAGTACTCACCACTCTTCTGGCTCTGTTAGGGGTGGCGGCGTGCTGTGGGAATGTACGCTCGCCGTGGTGGGGCTTGCGAATAGTTCCCTGAGGAGCTCAGTGTCCTGTCAGCGGGGAACGGGACCATTAACCTTTCAAGAGGTTGTGCCGTCGTCTCCCCCCCCCCCCAAGTCCCACAAAGCAGACAGGCTGGTGCCATCCAGTCCTGCCTGAAAATAACAAACAGATAAAATAAATGCAGAAAACTCTTCAGGAGCTTCCAAAGACGTGACCAGCTCCTCCGGGCACATTTTCTAAACTAAGTCTGGTAGGAGGGGCATAAAGGGAGGAGCCAGCCCACACTATCAAATTCTTAAAGTGCCCAAGGCTCCTAGTAGACCCGTCTATACCTCATGGTACTAAATGGATTCCCAGTATCCCCTAGGACGTAAGAGAAAATCCTAACTCACTAAAAAACAATAAAAGAAGTTTACCAGGCACAGCTCACTGGATTTCAAGAGCAGGTTTCTCTCACATAGTGTCACCTCTTTCCCCAGGCAGTGTGAGAGAGAAATGATCAGGCTGACGACCTTTGTAACACACCCATACAACTGAAAACCCTAATTAGCCTTCTGTGAGACTAAAAGCCCAAAAACCCAAACTGGGGCTAAATGGATGGAGAACCCCCTCCCTCTCTTTCAACATCCAACCCCAGGACCCTTGTCCGGTTCTTACCAAAAGCTCTCAGCAAAACCAACACAAGATTCCTATTTTAAAACGCGTAGGTAACAAACCTGGGGCAAATATACCTCTCTTCCACCACTATTCCAGTGATCTTGTCACTAAATATAAATATATACACAGTATAAAGCAGACAAAGATGGGCCAAGTGGTTCTTATCTGCCGTCAAAATGCTATGTGTCTGTGTTCCTTTTGATATATATAATGTGATGTTAGTTCAGTCGTAGACAGATCTCCCAGACAAGAGATTTAGAAGGCAATGAATAATATATAGAATAAAATCTCCATCTTTAGACATAGTAGTTTCTGAGTCCGAGCTCGGAGCAGCAGATTTGCAGTAAGGAGAATATTCTGTCTTTTCTGCTTCACTTTTAAGGTTGAAAATCTAATTTCTACCGAGACCAGGTCACAAAGTACCAGGGAACCAATCAATTATCATAACACAGCGCTGGGTCTGCATGGTGCGTTAGTAGTTAATGTACCAGTCTGGAGTGTGGCAAATCTTTATTTGGAGGAATAACAAATAATGCCACAGTTACATCCTCGTCCGCTATAATGACGGAAGGCTGGCCACGGACTGTGCGATAACACCAACAAGCTAAATATACATGTATATATGTCTCGGATAATGAGAGCAAAAGCAGATATTGCCAAAACTGAATCCTCTGCGGGCGCACTGGGAGGAAGTAAAGCAAAGCGTTTAGGCCGAGACGATCTGCAGGAAGTGAGAGGAATTCCGTTCTGCAGGCAGTGGCTTGATCTTAGATATGTACAATTATGAGTTACTTTATTTATACAGTATCAGAATATTACATGGTGGGGAGGAACGGTCGCAATTCACGGTGCAGAAATATCTCCTCCAGCGTTAACCCTCTGATTAATGGTCCTTAGCAGGGAAAGACCTACTTTCTGTCTCCTTTATCTTCGAGCATTTACAGTATGTATCTATCTGTGATGAAACAATGTGAGTTTGTATGTACTCTCTTGTAAACTCAAGTACTATTGTGTTACTCACTATTATTGCACTTTTGTCATCCACATATTTTTCGACTATTTGAGCACATTACTGGAAGAACGTATCGGAAGGTATAAAAACACTTATTGATCGAAGACAGCGCCGAAAACCACCCCCTTCTCTCCAAATACTACTAATGACGCCGTTCGGCCTATGGGCTGTTTCACACGCTGCGTTTTTTTGCCGGGTGGGAAAAAACCCGGATGGCTTTTTCCCGTGCCGTTACTGTAATTAATAATGTAAGGGGTAGGGTCCTTTTACATGCCCCCGGCCCGGCTGCCGTGTTGCAGCCGGAAATATCCACTGAATGGTCCGGCTGCCGCGCTGGGCTGTGCCGTCCTTGTAGGCAGTGAACCGTGTGTGTGTGAATGGGAGCTTTCACACACGTTTTTTTTTTCAAGCCGCTGCTGTGCATGCGCGCAGCATTGAACACAGCTCAAAGCCGTTGTGTGCGAAAGACACTGCTGGATGGTAAAAAGCCGGACAAAGTTTGTCCGTCTTTTTGCCACCCGGGCAAAACCGGCGCATGTGAAATAGGGGATCCGGTCTCTAGGTCGACAGTAACTAGGTTGACACTATCTAGGTCGACCACTATTGGTCGACAGTAACTAGGTCGACAGGGTCTCTAGGTCAACAGGGTCTCTAGGTAGACAGGTCATAAGGTTGACATGATTTTTTCACAATTTTTTACTTTTTTTGAACTTTTTCATACTTAACGATCCACGCGGACTACGATTGGGAATAGTAACCTGTGCCGAGCGCAGCGGTAGCGCGAAGCATGGCGAGGGGACGCGGTGCACCAATTAGGGTTCCCGGTCACTTTACGAAGAAAACAACACCAAAAAAAACATTAAAAACTCATGTCGACCTTATGACCTGTCGACCTAGAACCCGTTGACCCAGAGATCCTGTCGACTTAACATCCCTGTCGACCTAGTTACTGTCGACCAATAGTGGTTACTATCTACCTTCCATACCACACCCGTGAAACAGCCTTATACTGTATCTGCAGGTGTATGCAACCAAGATCTCTGTATTATCTGATTATCACGCAGTGTTATTTCTCACTCAGTGTGCATTAGGGATAGCAAAATGTTTTTTCTTACTCAGAATTACCCCTCCCTTTTAGCACCTGAATGACATCACAATCTGATTGAGCAGCTTGCCAATAAATGTGCATTGTAGTTAGAGGCATGGATGGGTCAGCATTAGGAGGGATTGCTGACTCCAGAGTGCCATTGGAGAAGCCAGGGGTGTCTCCAGGTAAGCTGTCTCTCAGATGCTGTAGGAGCCATTATCATGTGGCCTTACACTGGGCTATCAGACCCAGATATATTTGTAATTATTTATGGGATGGGTTTGGGGTGAGGTGCCCCCCGTGTTGGTATGGCTGGGCTGCTTCAGGTCGGCCCACCCTAACACTTTATTAACACTTATGTTTTTCCCTATCACATTTTATATATTTTTGTATTATTTTAATCACACCTCACTTATATAGCACTTACGTGCTTCTTCATTAACCCTTACAAATTTTCACCTGTGTGCTGCCCTGGGGTGGCCAGCCTGTGCCAACATAATGGGGTCACGCAACCCAGACCCACACCTAGTGTTAGGGACCCCCAGTGACAGAGACGCCTTGCCATTTGGCCTGGGAGCTTAACCCTATATCTGCAGATATATGCAACAAAGATCTGTGTATTTTCTTATATTATGTAGTGTTATTTTTCAATCAGTGTGCATCCCTCCCTTTTAGCTCCTGAGTGACATCACAATCTGAGCAGCTTGCCAATAAATGTGTACTACTCACGAGGGGCCATGTTGGAAGGCTCCTGCTTTTCTTGACTGCATATCTTAGGACCTGAAAGGGTTAAAGCTCGTCTCTGCTTCACATGTCATAGAATTGTTTGTGTTACAGAACTGTTTGTTCCAGCACATTTTTGCTACTGTCTTTGTCTGTTATCTTTTTATACCGTGTGAATAACTTTTCTTTTTGAGTACAAACTTTCCCATATATGTATATCCTTCCGCTGCGGCAGTTCCTAGCCAATCATGTTATGTTAACCCCCTTTTGTGTTCTGTCCAATTAGTTATTGACTTGGGACATACACGCCCTAAATCCTTTCTTTTATATACTTTTGTTAAACAAACAATAAACAGTGTGAATCTTTACTGCTTGTGTTTTGCATGTTACTTGTAGCATAAGGTTTACACTCACGGACGTCTAAGAGACTATCACATCGAGGGTTAAAGAATAGAGGAGTAATCCTTACAAGTGGGTGCTCGGCCGGGATTCAGTTGATCGTCCCCGGACCGGTGAGATAGAGAATTTATTGTCTGTCTTTGCCATACGGGATTGCGGTCATACACTGAAGCTGAATCCGTGTCAGTGTTCTGGGAACACGTGACCTAACATCTTTAATGTCTGGGACTTAAAGATACGTCTGAGAAGTGACCAGGGGTCCAAGCGCAATTCTCCAAAGACGTTAGTATCTGGGATACTTAAAATAGACCTGGGAGTCTATACATAACGTAGATTTTACCTCGATTTGATTGTCTACTTATTATGTTATGGCCATAACAGATATTAGAGTATAAGTTTCATGTATTCAGCTTGACGGGTGGTAAGTGCACGTCTGTTGAATACCCTTATAACTTTCTTGCTTCCTATCACAATACGCTGCATTTCCAAGTCCCTGTACGAGTGGTGAGTAAACGTACAGATTATTACTATCGATTGTTTTGTTAAAGTACTATGCAGATGATATTGTGATATTGTCAATAACTAATTAACTGGTTAGCTGATGCATGCATAGAAAGTTGTTGGAAATTGTGTTTTTACTATGGGCTCTGGTCAGAGTAAGAAAACTGTATACCCCCCTCCCCTACCCGGGGAGACATGTAAAGAATACGTGGCCCGTAATTCTACCTCTGATTATTATTTGATTGATCCCTGGGTGGATAATTTAGCAGGGTGGACAGAGAAAGCAGGATAGGACCCATTCCCACGGGAAGGCAGTAATTACCCTTTCTATATGGATATGGTTAAAGGTCTTTGTTTAGGGGACAGGGAAGCCTGGCCGTGGTATGATCATGATCCACAATGGGATATGACATATATGCGGGCCGGGGGTGTGCAGTGGCTGACCATAGCGCCCTATTGGTATGATAAATCCATCAATAAGAAACAAAGGAGGATTAAAAATATCAGTTCCCAACAGCACAGAAAGGAGGAAGTGAGAACCTGTAAATCTTTGAAAACCCTCTCGCCTCCCCCTTACAGCCCAATATATCCTGCTCTTAAAGACACAGATCTCTTAGCAGCAGTAACCCTTTCACAACAGATGGGATCGCCTCCACCTCCACTGCTAGAAAATGCGTCCACTAGCTCTATCCCTAACGCACCAGTAACCCAGAGTTTAGATAATAGTATAATAACCTCCCAGCCCACATCCCTTAAACAACCAGCCACCCGCCGCACAGCCGATTCCACTATCGCTGCCGAGGGCTCCTTCTCCCCCCATGTCACTCGAGGAGGAACTGAATTCTCTGACGGCGGTGAAGCTTCTTCCACCACCGTTGCCCTCCACTTACCCTTTATGACAGTGGGAGACCAAATGTTAATAAAACCCATTGAAATAGAAGATTTAGACAGGATAGTAAAACACTGTCCCAAGCCTACCGTTACCCCCGCTGGCTGTATATCTTATTTGCGCAAAGCTTGCAAAGGACGCAGCTATACACAAGAAGACATGAGGCTGATTATAGATGGTGTAATCGACCACTATAATGGATGGGATTGGACAAAGGTCCCTGCCATCCACACACCTGCTGCACAAAATAGTGCCGCTACCTACACCCTCAACACACAGACAGGTATCGAGAATATGTGGAAGGAAATTGATACACATATGAAGGAAGTCTTTAAAACCCGTGCTTCTTTGCCTGTCGCTGTAGCTTGTAAACAGAAGCCTTCAGAGTCTGTTACTGAGTTTTGGAAAAGGTTTAAGGACTGTTGGACAGATGACGCTGGCTTACCTTTGCTTAACTCGGAAAGCTTACTCATTTCCACCTTCATTAACAACCTTCTACCTTCTGTCATAGTTTCTGTTAAGCAAAGCGTCTCTTCCTGGACTTCTGATAGTACGAAAGATTTTGAAAAACATCTATATGAGAAAGAGGCTGCAGGGTGTTTTGATGTAAAGAAACCTGCACCCACTCATAACTATCAGAACTCCAGACGCTTTGACAGACAGAACCAACCCCGCAGTCAGGGAAGATTCCAAAGACCCCAACATAAATCACCTACAGGAGACATGGCCGGCAAACGGCACACCTCCTGTTACAACTGTGGCCAGGATGGTCACTGGGCAAGAGATTGCCCCCAGCCCCCTCAGACACCTCGACAGCCTGCTCTGAATCCTGCCCCCCAACAACACCCCCGCCCACGCCATGACAACCCTCTCTCTGATCATGTACGTTTCAGAGTTGACTGGCAAGACCCCGCGCACTGACGGGGCCCGGAGGAGGGTATCCCAGCCTTTATTCAACTCACCCGTCATTGGAAAGATTCACCTCTGCTGCCACTTATTATAAATGGAAGTAAAATTCCCTTTTTAGTGGACAGCGGTGCAACAACCAGTGTTTTGTGTTCTGACCTATATGATGGTGATTTGGAAAAGACTGCTCCTTCAATGGGAATCAATGGGATACCCACCAATGCCTACCTAACCAAGGCCCTCTCTGTCTCCACAACAAAGGGGTTGCGCATGGGCAAACATAGGTTCACAGTCATACCTGAGTGCCCCATCAACCTACTAGGTAGGGACCTGCTTAGCAAACTTTCCATCTCTATTCTGCCCTCACCTACTGGTACTGGGTTGGATATTGAATCCCCTCATTTTCCAATTTGGGAAATGACTACCAACATGCCTGACCTAGCCCAAGTAAACCCCGCTCTTTGGTCAGAAGGTCCATATGACACTGGCCTAATCTCATGCACACCATATAAGGCCAATCTCAAACCCGACTCACAACCTGTTTATCAAAAGCAGTATCCCCTCTCACCAGAAAAGATAGAAGGTCTCCGCCCCATGATACAGCAATTCTTACAACAGGGTATTCTCAGACATATTGTATCACCATACTGTACTCCTGTAAACCCTGTTGCCAAAGCTGATGGCAGTATAAGATTTGTACAAGATCTCAGAGCGATCAATCAGTTAATAGTCCCAATTGCACCAATTGTTCCAGACGTAAACTCACTCATTTCTGCAATCCCTGCAGATGCTGCGTTCTTCTCTGTAATTGATTTGAAGAATGCCTTTTTCAGCATACCTGTAGATTCACAGACACAATTACTTTTTGCCTTTTCTTTTGAGGGTAAACAACTTACCTGGTGCAGATTACCCATGGGCTATATTGACTCACCCGTTGTCTATAGCATTGTACTCCAGGCCACATTGAGGCCCTGGCAACCTCACCATGGTTCAGTCCTGCTACAGTATGCAGATGATCTGCTGCTCTGTAGTCAAACTGAGGAGGCCTGCCGAGAGGATGGTGTTTCATTACTAAACTGGCTTTGTGAATGTGGACACAAGGTGTCCAAAACAAAAATGCAATGGTGTAAAAAGCATGTTGATTACTTAGGTTTTGTGCTCACTCAGGGAGAGAGGAAAATCAGTCCACAACGCATACAGTCTGTATTGGGCCTGGTCACCCCAACTACCCAGAAGGAACTACTGTCCTTCCTGGGTATGGTAAATTACTGCAGACAGTGGATATCTGATTGCTCCTATTATGATAACATTTTGAGACAAGCCACACTGAAGGACAAACCTAAAACTGTACAATGGTCACAAGAAATGTTAACTGCATATGAAAGTTTAAAATGTATGTTGATGAAAAGTCCGGCACTTGGCCTCCCCAATTATGTACTACCTTTCCATCTATATGCAAGGGACAATTGTAAAACCATGGCGGGGGTGCTCACACAGTTTCATGGAGGGAAGTTGCGCCCCGTGGCATTTTTTTCCAAAGTCATGCCAGTGTCTGTGCAAGGTATGCCTGCCTGCCTCAGGGCTTTGGCAGCCTGTGCAATGGTTGCAGAAATGGCCACTACCCTCACTTTAGGCCACACCACAGTACTCCACACCACACATGATGTCCTGGCAATACTTAAAGGCTTACACACACAGCACATGTCAGCACAACGCCTTAGTGGATATGAAGTACTTCTTTTGGGCAACCCTACACTTACCATCAAGTACACTGCCAGTTCTTCTGGCCCTACACCCATTCTCAATGCCCTTTTAGGCTTGAAAGGTCCCGAGGATGAACCACCCGACCTGCATTACTGTGCTGCTTCCATTGAAGCTGAAACTTCTCCCAGACTTGACATGTCTCCCGTTCCCATACCAGGCGCAGACATAGTTTTTGTTGACGGCTCCTGTAGTAGGCCCAATGACAATACATACCAAGCTGGTTATGCCATTGTCACCCTCCCTGACACTGTATTGGAAGCCCTGCCAATACCTTATCAGTCCGCGCAAGCTGCAGAACTCATTGCATTCACTAGAGCATGTCAGCTCTACCAGAACAAGCCTGTTACCATTTACACTGACTCCAGATACGCCCACGGCGTTGTTCATGACCATGGGGTCATTTGGCAACGCCGTGGCTTTCTCGGGGCAGATGGCAAGGGTATCTCGCATGCGCAGCTCATCTCTGATCTGTTACATGCCATTACCCTCCCTTCTGACATTGCCATTATCCACTGCAAGGCACATACTGGCGGCAAGGATAATATCTCCCTTGGCAACGCCCTTGCAGACACTACTGCTAAACAAGCGGCCCTACAGCCTACTGCCCATTCTCACATGGCAGTCATGGCCCCTCCCTCCCTTGACAACGTCCATCTGCTCACTCAACTTCAAGCTGCTGCGACTAATACTGATCTCTCCGACTGGACTTACCCAATTCTGCAGAAAAATCCTAAATCAGGATTAATCTGCAAAGAGGGGAAACCCTGTATACCCCAGTCCAGTGCCCCTTTGCTCATTGCCCATTACCATGGTGTTGGTCACCATAGTAAAGCCACAACACTCCTCCTACTAACCAAGGATTTTTATGTTACTGAGGCCAAAACACTTGTGGACCAATATGTTAGCAGATGCATCACCTGCCTCAGGAACAACCCTAACAACCCTAATAAAGCGAAACACCAGCATCTTGAATACCCCACCACCCCTTTTACACACTTACAAATTGATTTTACCCATATCCCTGGCATAGGCAAACAAGAATATGCCCTGGTCATTGTAGATATGTTCTCTCGCTGGCCAGAAGTATTCCCAACTAAGTCAGAGGATGCTAAGACAGTAGCTAGAATCCGAACACAGGAAATCATCCCGAGATGGGGATGCCCATTGCAGATAAATAGCGACAAAGGCACAGCCTTTACAGCCAAAGTCACACAGGCCCTAGTGAAGGCCTTGCAAATAGAATGGAAGTTTCACATCCCGTACCACCCGCAGAGTTCAGGGGTCGTAGAAAGAATGAATAGGACCCTCAAAGACAAACTAAGGAAGGCCACAGGAGGTACCTTCCACAAATGGAAGCAAGTCCTCCCTATCATCCTAGCAGAAATTAGGATGACCCCACAGAAAACCCTAGGGTACTCCCCTTTTGAGATATTGATGGGTAGGCCTTTTCCCACCCCATGGGCAAAAAAAACCGTTGATAATACAGGAAGGAGATCTAGAACTTATAAGGGAAGAGTATGTCAGGGCCCTCATAACCAAACTTGATGAGATTGAACATGAAGTTGTTTGTAAAAATCCTTTGAATCCACAGGAACCAACACACCCTTTCAAGGTTGGAGACAGAGTCGTGGTAAAGGTGCTCCCCAGGAACAAGAGCCCAGGAGACTTCACCTATGGTCCCGAGACAGAAGTCGTAGCAGTGACCAGAACAGCAGTCCTGACTGACGAGGGGCCCACTTGGATTCATGCATCCCGAGTAAAGAAGTTCCCAGACCAGACCTTGAAGAAGAAGCAAGTGATTCCAGCGAGGTACTAACGGGGGCAGACAGCCCTGACCTCCAACAAGGAGAAGATGGAGGTCTAGAAGGAAACAATTAAATGAGAATCATATTATATAGATTAATGATTCTAAGAGGGGAATGAAAGGGTTAAAGCTCGTCTCTGCTTCACATGTCATAGAATTGTTTGTGTTACAGAACTGTTTGTTCCAGCACATTTTTGCTACTGTCTTTGTCTGTTATCTTTTTATACCGTGTGAATAACTTTTCTTTTTGAGTACAAACTTTCCCATATATGTATATCCTTCCGCTGCGGCAGTTCCTAGCCAATCATGTTATGTTAACCCCCTTTTGTGTTCTGTCCAATTAGTTATTGACTTGGGACATACACACCCTAAATCCTTTCTTTTATATACTTTTGTTAAACAAACAATAAACAGTGTGAATCTTTACTGCTTGTGTTTTGCATGTTACTTGTAGCATAAGGTTTACACTCACGGACGTCTAAGAGACTATCACATCGAGGGTTAAAGAATAGAGGAGTAATCCTTACAGGACCTAAATCAGACCGGATCGCTGTTGTGTGAATTCGCAAGGCGGACGATTATCGATTGACTGCGCATGCGTGCGGTAGTATGCGCAGACGCTAGGCCAAACTGTGACAGAATCCTGCGTCTTTTTCGATCACTAGGCGAATGTCGGTTAATTGACAGGAAGCTGAGTTTTGCGGGGGGTAACTGAATGTTTTCTGGGAGTGACAGGAAAAACGCAGGCGTGCCCAAGCGATTTCTGGTTGAGTCTGTGACGTCAGCTGCGGCCACGATCAGCCTGATGTGATCGCACTGTAGGAGTAAGTCCTGGGCTGTGCACAGACTGGAAAAATCATTCGATGGTGAGTGAGCTGCAAACGGATTTGCAGCTGACCGTGTATGCACGGGGTGGGTATTCACTCTGGTTAGGGGGCGACTATCCGATCGCAAACCTCTGCAAATTCGCAGGAGCGTTCAGGTCTGAATTAGGCCCATTGTCTTCAATGTCTATTCCCCACAGGTGCCAGTTATCCAAATCTCCAGATGTGGACGGTGAATGAGCCCCTGTATCTGTGTTGTGGGAGCAGGCAGTGGCGTGTTCAAGAGCGAGCAGTCAGCTCAGTCTCCTCATGCACTGATATAATAGACTGAGATTATAGAGTGCACTTATCCAGTTTCATGTTGTCCAGTTCTATTAACAAGTAATTGTGCTGCAGCTTCTGACGTTTTGCAGTAAACACAGGGAAGGAGGCTGTGCGGCTGCCATAGGCTGACCTGATTTACAGCGGCTCCCTACCAAGAACTGACACCCTCACACGCTGCCTGAACCCCATCCATCTCCTTCCCGGCTCAGGAGTTACTGCTAATTAACGTCAATGAGACTCTGAACTGCCAACAGGTGAACGGCTGTGACCAGCCATCAATATTCCACCTGGCTCCCTGCCATAGGCTGCTCACAGGGGATGCTGTGGCTGACCGCTGCGTGCACACCGCCCTGACCTGAGGAGATTCACACCGGGGACAGAGATACGTCACACACACACAGGGGCCTGCGCCAGCACTGACTATAACACTGGTGACAGAGACAGGTCACACACACATAAAGGGGCCTGCACCAGCACTGACTATAACACTGGTGACAGAGACAGGTCACACACACACACACACACACACACACACACACACAGGGGCCTGCACCAGCACTGAGTATAACACTGGTGACAGAGATAGGTCACACACACACAGGGGCCTGCACCAGCACTGACTATAACACTGGTGACAGAGACAGGTCACACACACATAAAGGGGCCTGCACCAGCACTGACTATAACACTGGTGACAGAGACAGGTCTCACACACACACACACACACACAGGGGCCTGCACCAGCACTGAGTATAACACTGGTGACAGAGATAGGTCACACACACACAGGGGCCTGCACCAGCACTGACTATAACACTGGTGACAGAGACAGGTCACACACACATAAAGGGGCCTGCACCAGCACTGACTATAACACTGGTGACAGAGACAGGTCACACACACACAGGGGCCTGCACCAGCACTGACTATAACACTGGTGACAGAGACAGGTCACACACACACACAGGGGCCTGCACCAGCACTGACTATAACACTGGTGACAGAGACAGGTCACACACACACAGGGGCCTGCACCAGCACTGACTATAACACTGGTGACAGAGACTGGTCACACACACATAAAGGGGCCTGCACCAGCACTGACTATAACACTGGTGACAGAGACCGGTCATACACACACACACACACAGGGGCCTGCACCAGCACTGACTATAACACTGGTGACAGAGACCGGTGTCACACACACACACACAGGGGCCTGCACCAGCACTGACTATAACACTGGTGAGAGAGATAGGTCACACATACACACAGGGGCCTGCACCAGCACTGACTATAACACTGGTGACAGAGACAGGTCACACACACACACAGGGGCCTGCACCAGCACTGACTATAACACTGGTGACAGAGTCAGGTCACACACACACACACACAGGGGCCTGCACCAGCACTGACTATAACACTGGTGACAGAGACAGGTCACACACACACAGGGGCCTGCACCAGCACTGACTATAACACTGGTGACAGAGACAGGTCACACACACACACACACACACACACACACAGGGGCCTGCACCAGCACTGACTATAACACTGGTGACAGAGACAGGTCACACACACGCAGGGGCCTGCACCAGCACTGACTATAACACTGGTGACAGAGACAGGTCACACACACATACACAGGGGCTTGCACCAGCACTGACTATAACACTGGTGACAGAGACAGGTCACACACACACACACAGGGGCCTGCACCAGCACTGACTATAACACTGGTGACAGAGACAGGTCACACACACACACAGGGGCCTGCACCAGCACTGACTATAACACTGGTGACAGAGACAGGTCATACACACACAGGGGCCTGCACCAGCACTGACTATAACACTGGTGACAGAGACAGGTCACACACACATACACACAGGGGCCTGCACCAGCACTGACTATAACACTGGTGACAGAGACAGGTCACACACACACACAGGGGCCTGCACCAGCACTGACTATAACACTGGTGACAGAGACAGGTCACACACACACACACAGGGGCCTGCACCAGCACTGACTATAACACTGGTGACAGAGACAGGTCACACACACACAGGGGCCTGCACCAGCACTGACTATAACACTGGTGACAGAGACTGGTCACACACACATAAAGGGGCCTGCACCAGCACTGACTATAACACTGGTGACAGAGACCGGTCATACACACACACACACACAGGGGCCTGCACCAGCACTGACTATAACACTGGTGACAGAGACCGGTGTCACACACACACACACACAGGGGCCTGCACCAGCACTGACTATAACACTGGTGAGAGAGATAGGTCACACATACACACAGGGGCCTGCACCAGCACTGACTATAACACTGGTGACAGAGACAGGTCACACACACACACAGGGGCCTGCACCAGCACTGACTATAACACTGGTGACAGAGTCAGGTCACACACACACACACAGGGGCCTGCACCAGCACTGACTATAACACTGGTGACAGAGACAGGTCACACACACAGAGGGGCCTGCACCAGCACTGACTATAACACTGGTGACAGAGACAGGTCACACACACACACACACACACACAGGGGCCTGCACCAGCACTGACTATAACACTGGTGACAGAGACAGGTCACACACACACAGGGGCCTGCACCAGCACTGACTATAACACTGGTGACAGAGACTGGTCACATACACACACAGGGGCCTGCACCAGCACTGACTATAACACTGGTGACAGAGACAGGTCACACACACACAGGGGCCTGCACCAGCACTGACTATAACACTGGTGACAGAGACAGGTCACACACACACACACACAGGGGCCTGCACCAGCACTGACTATAACACTGGTGACAGAGACAGGTCACACACACACAGGGGCCTGCACCAGCACTGACTATAACACTGGTGACAGAGACAGGTCACACACATACAGGGGCCTGCACCAGCACTGACTATAGCACTGGTGACAGAGACAGGTCACACACACACACAGGGGCCTGCACCAGCACTGACTATAACACTGGTGACAGAGACAGGTCACACACACACAGGGGCCTGCACCAGCACTGACTATAACACTAGTGACAGAGACAGGTCACACACACACAGGGGCCTGCACCAGCACTGACTATAACACTGGTGACAGAGACTGGTCACACACACACACACACACACACACACACACACAGGGGCCTGCACCAGTACTGACTATAACACTGGTGACAGAGACAGGTCACACACATACAGGGGCCTGCACCAGCACTGACTATAACACTGGTGACAGAGACAGGTCACACACACACACAGGGGCCTGCACCAGCACTGACTATAATACTGGTGACAGAGACAGGTCACACACACACAGGGGCCTGCACCAGCACTGACTATAACACTAGTGACAGAGACAGGTCACACACACACACAGGGGCCTGCACCAGCACTGACTATAACACTAGTGACAGAGACAGGTCACACACACACAGGGGCCTGCACCAGTACTGACTATAACACTGGTGACAGAGACAGGTCACACACACACAGGGGCCTGCACCAGTACTGACTATAACACTGGTGACAGAGACAGGTCACACACACACACACACACACACACACACACACGGGCCTGCACCAGCACTGACTATAACACTAGTGACAGAGACAGGTCACACACACACACACAGGGGCCTGCACCAGCACTGACTATAACACTGGTGACAGAGACAGGTCACACACACACACACACACAGGGGCCTGCACCAGCACTGACTATAACACTGGTGACAGAGACAGGTCACACACACACACACAGGGGCCTGCACCAGCACTGACTATAACACTGGTGACAGAGACAGGTCACACACACACAGGGGCCTGCACCAGTACTGACTATAACACTGGTGACAAAGACAGGACACACACACACACACACAGGGACCTGCACCAGCACTGACTATAACACTGGTGACAGAGACAGGTCACACACACACATACAGGGGCCTGCACCAGGACTGACTATAACACTGGTGACAGAGACAGGTGTCACACACACACACACACAGGGGCCTGCACCAGCACTGACTATAACACTGGTGACAGAGACAGGTCACACACACACAGAGGCCTGCACCAGCACTGACTATAACACTGGTGACAGAGACAGGTCACACACACACACAGGGGCCTGCACCAGCACTGACTATAACACTGGTGACAGAGACAGGTCACACACACACACACACACAGGGGCCTGCACCAGCACTGACTATAACACTGGTGACAGAGACAGGTCACACACACAGGGGCCTGCACCAGCACTGACTATAACACTGGTGACAGAGACAGGTCACACACACATACAGGGGCCTGCACCAGCACTGACTATAACACTGGTGACAGAGACAGGTCACACACACATACAGGGGCCTGCACCCGCACTGACTATAACACTGGTGACAGAGACAGGTCACACACACACACACACACACAGGGGCCTGCACCAGCACTGACTATAACACTGGTGACAGAGACAGGTCACACACACATACAGGGGCCTGCACCAGCACTGACTATAACACTGGTGACAGAGACAGGTCACACACACACACACAGGGGCCTGCACCAGCACTGACTATAACACTGGTGACAGAGACAGGTCACACACACACACACAGGGGCCTGCACCAGCACTGACTATAACACTGGTGACAGAGACAGGTCACACACACACACAGGGGCCTGCACCAGCACTGACTATAACACTGGTGACAGAGACAGGTCACACACACACAGGGGCCTGCACCAGCACTGACTATAACACTGGTGACAGAGACAGGTCACACACATACAGGGGCCTGCACCAGCACTGACTATAACACTGGTGACAGAGACAGGTCACACACACACAGGGGCCTGCACCAGCACTGACTATAACACTGGTGACAGAGACAGGTCACACACACAGGGGCCTGCACCAGCACTGACTATAACACTGGTGACAGAGTCAGGTCACACACACACAGGGGCCTGCACCAGCACTGACTATAACACTGGTGACAGAGACAGGTCACACACACACAGGGGCCTGCACCAGCACTGACTATAACACTGGTGACAGAGACAGGTCACACACACACAGGGGCCTGCACCAGCACTGACTATAACACTGGTGACAGAGACAGGTCACACACACACAGGGGTTTGCACCAGCACTGACTATAATACTGGTGACAGAGACAGGTCACACACACACAGGGGCCTGCACCAGCACTGACTATAACACTGGTGACAGAGACAGGTCACACACACACAGGGGCCTGCACCAGCACTGACTATAACACTGGTGACAGAGTCAGGTGTCACACACACACACACACACAGGGGCCTGCACCAGCACTGACTATAACACTGGTGACAGAGACAGGTCACACACACACAGGGGCCTGCACCAGTACTGACTATAGCACTGGTGACAGAGACAGGTCACACACACAGGGGCCTGCACCAGCACTGACTATAACACTGGTGACAGAGACAGGTCACACACACAGGGGCCTGCACCAGCACTGACTATAACACCGGTGACAGAGACAAGTCACACACACAGGGGCCTGCACCAGCACTGACTATAGCACTGGTGACAGAGACAGGTCACACACACAGGGGCCTGCACCAGCACTGACTATAACACTGGTGACAGAGACAGGTCACACACACAGGGGCCTGCACCAGCACTGACTATAACACTGGTGACAGAGACAGGTCACACACACACATACAGGGGCCTGCACCAGCACTGACTATAACACTGGTGACAGAGACAGGTGTCACACACACACACACACACACAGGGGCCTGCACCAGCACTGACTATAACACTGGTGACAGAGACAGGTCACACACACAGGGGCCTGCACCAGCACTGACTATAACACTGGTGACAGAGACAGGTCACACACACACACACACACACACACAGGGGCCTGCACCAGCACTGACTATAACACTGGTGACAGAGACAGGTCACACACACACAGGGGCCTGCACCAGCACTGACTATAACACTGGTGACAGAGACAGGTCACACACACACAGGGGCCTGCGCCAGCACTGACTATAACACTGGTGACAGAGACAGGTCACACACACACAGGGGCCTGCACCAGCACTGACTATAACACTGGTGACAGAGACAGGTCACACACACAGGGGCCTGCACCAGCACTGACTATAACACTGGTGACAGAGACAGGTCACACACACACAGGGGCCTGCACCAGCACTGACTATAACACTGGTGACAGAGACAGGTCACACACACACAGGGGCCTGCACCAGCACTGACTATAACACTGGTGACAGAGACAGGTCACACACACACACACAGGGGCCTGCACCAGCACTGACTATAACATTGGTGACAGAGACAGGTCACACACACACACACAGGGGCCTGCACCAGCACTGACTATAACACTGGTGACAGAGACAGGTCACACACACACACACAGGGGCCTGCACCAGCACTGACTATAACACTGGTGACAGAGACAGGTCACACACACACAGGGGCCTGCACCAGCACTGACTATAACACTGGTGACAGAGTCAGGTGTCACACACACACACACACACACACACACACACAGGGGCCTGCACCAGCACTGACTATAACACTGGTGACAGAGACAGGTCACACACACACACACAGGGGCCTGCACCAGCACTGACTATAACACTGGTGACAGAGACAGGTCACACACACACAGGGGCCTGCACCAGCACTGACTATAACACTGGTGACAGAGACAGGTCACACACACAGGGGCCTGCACCAGCACTGACTATAACACTGGTGACAGAGACAGGTCACACACACACAGGGGCCTGCACCAGCACTGACTATAACACTGGTGACAGAGACAGGTCACACACACAGGGGCCTGCACCAGTACTGACTATAACACTGGTGACAGAGACAGGTCACACACACACACAGGGGCCTGCACCAGCACTGACTATAACACTGGTGACAGAGACAGGTCACACACACACACAGGGGCCTGCACCAGCACTGACTATAACACTGGTGACAGAGACAGGTCACACACACATAAAGGGGCCTGCACCAGCACTGACTATAACACTGGTGACAGAGACAGGTCACACACACAGGGGCCTGCACCAGCACTGACTATAACACTGGTGACAGAGACAGGTCACACACACATACAGGGGCCTGCACCAGCACTGACTATAACACTGGTGACAGAGACAGGTCACACACACACACAGGGGCCTGCACCAGCACTGACTATAACACTGGTGACAGAGACAGGTCACACACACAGGGGCCTGCACCAGCACTGACTATAACACTGGTGACAGAGACAGGTCACACACACACACAGGGGCCTGCACCAGCACTGACTATAACACTGGTGACAGAGACAGGTCACACACACACACAGGGGCCTGCACCAGCACTGACTATAACACTGGTGACAGAGACAGGTCACACACATACAGGGGCCTGCACCAGCACTGACTATAACACTGGTGACAGAGACAGGTCACACACACACACAGGGGCCTGCACCAGCACTGACTATAACACTGGTGACAGAGACAGGTCACACACATACAGGGGCCTGCACCAGCACTGACTATAACACTGGTGACAGAGACAGGTCACACACACACACACACACACACAGGGGCCTGCACCAGCACTGACTATAACACTGGTGACAGAGACAGGTCACACACACACACACAGGGGCCTGCACCAGCACTGACTATAACACTGGTGACAGAGACAGGTCACACATACACAGGGGCCTGCACCAGCACTGACTATAACACTGGTGACAGAGACAGGTCACACACACACAGGGGCCTGCACCAGCACTGACTATAACACTGGTGACAGAGACAGGTCACACACACACATACAGGGGCCTGCACCAGCACTGACTATAACACTGGTGACAGAGACAGGTCACACACACACACACAGGGGCCTGCACCAGCACTGACTATAACATTGGTGACAGAGACAGGTCACACACACACACACAGGGGCCTGCACCAGCACTGACTATAACACTGGTGACAGAGACAGGTCACACACACACACACACACACAGGGGCCTGCACCAGCACTGACTATAACACTGGTGACAGAGACAGGTCACACACACACACACAGGGGCCTGCACCAGCACTGACTATAACACTGGTGACAGAGACAGGTCACACACACACACACAGGGGCCTGCACCAGCACTGACTATAACACTGGTGACAGAGACAGGTCACACACACACACACACACACAGGGGCCTGTACCAGCACTGACTATAACACTGGTGACAGAGACAGGTCACACACACACACACAGGGGCCTGCACCAGCACTGACTATAACACTGGTGACAGAGACAGGTCACACATACACAGGGGCCTGCACCAGCACTGACTATAACACTGGTGACAGAGACAGGTCACACACACACAGGGGCCTGCACCAGCACTGACTATAACACTGGTGACAGAGACAGGTCACACACACACATACAGGGGCCTGCACCAGCACTGACTATAACACTGGTGACAGAGACAGGTCACACACACACACACAGGGGCCTGCACCAGCACTGACTATAACATTGGTGACAGAGACAGGTCACACACACACACACAGGGGCCTGCACCAGCACTGACTATAACACTGGTGACAGAGACAGGTCACACACACACACACAGGGGCCTGCACCAGCACTGACTATAACACTGGTGACAGAGACAGGTCACACACACACAGGGGCCTGCACCAGCACTGACTATAACACTGGTGACAGAGTCAGGTGTCACACACACACACACACACACAGGGGCCTGCACCAGCACTGACTATAACACTGGTGACAGAGACAGGTCACACACACACACACACAGGGGCCTGCACCAGCACTGACTATAACACTGGTGACAGAGACAGGTCACACACACACAGGGGCCTGCACCAGCACTGACTATAACACTGGTGACAGAGACAGGTCACACACACAGGGGCCTGCACCAGCACTGACTATAACACTGGTGACAGAGACAGGTCACACACACACAGGGGCCTGCACCAGCACTGACTATAACACTGGTGACAGAGACAGGTCACACACACAGGGGCCTGCACCAGTACTGACTATAACACTGGTGACAGAGACAGGTCACACACACAGGGGCCTGCACCAGCACTGACTATAACACTGGTGACAGAGACAGGTCACACACACATACAGGGGCCTGCACCAGCACTGACTATAACACTGGTGACAGAGACAGGTCACACACACACACAGGGGCCTGCACCAGCACTGACTATAACACTGGTGACAGAGACAGGTCACACACACAGGGGCCTGCACCAGCACTGACTATAACACTGGTGACAGAGACAGGTCACACACACACACAGGGGCCTGCACCAGCACTGACTATAACACTGGTGACAGAGACAGGTCACACACACACACAGGGGCCTGCACCAGCACTGACTATAACACTGGTGACAGAGACAGGTCACACACATACAGGGGCCTGCACCAGCACTGACTATAACACTGGTGACAGAGACAGGTCACACACACACACAGGGGCCTGCACCAGCACTGACTATAACACTGGTGACAGAGACAGGTCACACACATACAGGGGCCTGCACCAGCACTGACTATAACACTGGTGACAGAGACAGGTCACACACACACACACACACACAGGGGCCTGCACCAGCACTGACTATAACACTGGTGACAGAGACAGGTCACACACACACACACAGGGGCCTGCACCAGCACTGACTATAACACTGGTGACAGAGACAGGTCACACATACACAGGGGCCTGCACCAGCACTGACTATAACACTGGTGACAGAGACAGGTCACACACACACAGGGGCCTGCACCAGCACTGACTATAACACTGGTGACAGAGACAGGTCACACACATACAGGGGCCTGCACCAGCACTGACTATAACACTGGTGACAGAGACAGGTCACACACACACAGGGGCCTGCACCAGCACTAACTATAACACTGGTGACAGAGACAGGTCACACACACACAGGGGCCTGCACCAGTACTGACTATAACACTGGTGACAGAGACAGGTCACACACACACACACACACACACACAGGGGCCTGCACCAGCACTGACTATAACACTGGTGACAGAGACAGGTCACACACACACATACAGGGGCCTGCACCAGCACTGACTATAACACTGGTGACAGAGACAGGTCACACACACACACACAGGGGCCTGCACCAGCACTGACTATAACACTGGTGACAGAGACAGGTAACACACACACACAGGGGCCTGCACCAGCACTGACTATAACACTGGTGACAGAGATAGGTCACACACACACACACAGGGGCCTGCACCAGCACTGACTATAACACTGGTGACAGAGACAGGTCACACACACACATACAGGGGCCTGCACCAGCACTGACTATAACACTGGTGACAGAGACAGGTCACACACACATACAGGGGCCTGCACCAGCACTGACTATAACACTGGTGACAGAGACAGGTAACACACACACACAGGGGCCTGCACCAGCACTGACTATAACACTGGTGACAGAGACAGGTCACACACACACACACAGGGGCCTGCACCAGCACTGACTATAACACTGGTGACAGAGACAGGTCACACACACACACAGGGGCCTGCACCAGCACTGACTATAACACTGGTGACAGAGACAGGTCACACACACATACAGGGGCCTGCACCAGCACTGACTATAACACTGGTGACAGAGACAGGTAACACACACACACAGGGGCCTGCACCAGCACTGACTATAACACTGGTGACAGAGACAGGTCACACACACACACACAGGGGCCTGCACCAGCACTGACTATAACACTGGTGACAGAGACAGGTCACACACACACACAGGGGCCTGCACCAGCACTGACTATAACACTGGTGACAGAGACCGGTCACACACACACACACACACAGGGGCCTGCACCAGCACTGACTATAACACTGGTGACAGAGACAGGTCACACACACATACAGGGGCCTGCACCAGCACTGACTATAACACTGGTGACAGAGACAGGTCACACACACACAGGGGCCTGCACCAGCACTGACTATAACACTGGTGACAGAGACAGGTCACACACACATACAGGGGCCTGCACCAGCACTGACTATAACACTGGTGACAGAGACAGGTCACACACACAGGGGCCTGCGCCAGCACTGACTATAACACTGGTGACAGAGACAGGTCACACACACACACAGGGGCCTGCGCCAGCACTGACTATAACACTGGTGACAGAGACAGGTCACACACACACACAGGGGCCTGCACCAGTACTGACTATAACACTGGTGACAGAGACAGGTCACACACACACACACACACACACTGGGGCCTGCACCAGCACTGACTATAACACTGGTGACAGAGACAGGTCACACACACACAGGGGCCTGCACCAGCACTGACTATAACACTGGTGACAGAGACAGGTCACACACACACATACAGGGGCCTGCACCAGCACTGACTATAACACTGGTGACAGAGACAGGTCACACACACATACAGGGGCCTGCACCAGCACTGACTATAACACTGGTGACAGAGACAGGTAACACACACACACAGGGGCCTGCACCAGCACTGACTATAACACTGGTGACAGAGACAGGTCACACACACACACACAGGGGCCTGCACCAGCACTGACTATAACACTGGTGACAGAGACAGGTCACACACACACACAGGGGCCTGCACCAGCACTGACTATAACACTGGTGACAGAGACAGGTCACACACACATACAGGGGCCTGCACCAGCACTGACTATAACACTGGTGACAGAGACAGGTAACACACACACACAGGGGCCTGCACCAGCACTGACTATAACACTGGTGACAGAGACAGGTCACACACACACACACAGGGGCCTGCACCAGCACTGACTATAACACTGGTGACAGAGACAGGTCACACACACACACAGGGGCCTGCACCAGCACTGACTATAACACTGGTGACAGAGACCGGTCACACACACACACACACACAGGGGCCTGCACCAGCACTGACTATAACACTGGTGACAGAGACAGGTCACACACACATACAGGGGCCTGCACCAGCACTGACTATAACACTGGTGACAGAGACAGGTCACACACACACAGGGGCCTGCACCAGCACTGACTATAACACTGGTGACAGAGACAGGTCACACACACATACAGGGGCCTGCACCAGCACTGACTATAACACTGGTGACAGAGACAGGTCACACACACAGGGGCCTGCGCCAGCACTGACTATAACACTGGTGACAGAGACAGGTCACACACACACACAGGGGCCTGCGCCAGCACTGACTATAACACTGGTGACAGAGACAGGTCACACACACACACAGGGGCCTGCACCAGTACTGACTATAACACTGGTGACAGAGACAGGTCACACACACATACAGGGGCCTACACCAGCACTGACTATAACACTGGTGACAGAGACAGGTCACACACACACACACAGGGGCCTGCACCAGCACTGACTATAACACTGGTGACAGAGACAGGTCACACACACACACACACAGGGGCCTGCACCAGCACTGACTATAACACTGGTGACAGAGACAGGTCATACACACACACACACACACACAGGGGCCTGCACCCAGGAACACTAGATGACGTACAAGGCAGTGAATCGCCTCATAAGACACCACTCTGCTCTTCTCTCCCTCATTAATTACAAAAACCTACATACATATAAAAGACATAACATGACATAATAGTAATTAATACAGAAAATGTGTAACGAATGTCGCTGCTCTTCTATTTGAAATGAAAAACGTTTGTTTCAGAAATATTCCGCTATGCCCACATATCAGCCGGATAACAGGATAGGTGGGTAGTAAACGGGGCTACTGGAGAGACGCTCTTCAGATCAGTGTGAGTCTTCTAGAGCAGCCTCACATCTTGCCAGAGCTCCCAGGCTGGTCCATTAAATGTCTCGCCGATCTGAAAGAGAACTAGTGATTGCTAAACGCATTACACTTCAATGAAAATCTATGTTCTGTTCCTCATTAGAGGGCGGCTGGGCTCCGGAGGGAGCTGGGAAGCGGCTCTGCCGCTACGGATGAACAGAAGAGAACCGAGCCACCTCAGAGAGGGGGGGATATAGAGAGTCAGCCCTCGTAGCTGACGGACTGGGGGGGCGCAGGCCTCTACCAAACTTTTAATAAAGCATAACGAGGCATAGAGTCGTAAAACCTTCCTGTAATTTAGCGTTCCCGCGAGATAGGCTGGCGGCGGTTGGCAACATGCGGATCATGGTCCTGGCAGCTCAGTCAACCTTGGCGACAAATGTTTTAACCCATTCCCTGCTGGGCCAGCCCTGGACCGTAGCAAAAACTGTGAGGGGAAAAAGAAAACCCGCCAACCTTTCTTTCTTTCCCCTAAGTGCTTCCTAAATGAGGGCTGAAATGGTGCGTGACAGCACTGGCGCTGCCTGCCCAGGAGACCATCTGTCTACTATTATTTATTGCTAATCATTACTGGTCAGCGCCAGCACTAAACATGGCTGCCGGCAGCTGCCCTGCCTGTCTGTCACATGACCAGGTATGTACCTGTCCCTAAATCAGTTCAGTGGTCGTACGCAATGCATACAGGTTTATTACAAAAGAAACAGTTTTAACACTACATATAAAATAATGACTATTTATTATGACACGCAACATACACCATTGCGCATCGAAACTGTGGACATTTATTACAGAGGTTCGATGTGTGTACCTTGAGATAGCAATATGGTAGCCGAATTGCTGTATTCCTGCGCAGAAACGACGCGTGGTTATGTCCTGGTCACGGGACTCTGCAATAACTGCAGCCGCTTCTGCAAAACGTTCCAAACAGTCGCTTGTGGAATTTGTACCTCCAGACTCGCTGTGGATTTCTTAGGACTGCGTTGATAAATGGCACGTACACGCTCCACTTGTTCATCAGATACAGGTGGTCGCCCAGGGCCTTTACCTACACGCAAACATCCGGTCGTTTCACATTTCGTGTGCCACTCGTATTTGGAATGTTTAGTCGGTGTTGATTTCCCGAATCACGTTCTAAAAGGTCGTTGCACACTGTAACGGAACACGTTTAATTCCAGCACCCAAAATGCCTTCCCCACAGCAAATACAGCCATCTTGCCTGACTGGTCACGTGACGCACTTTTGGTTGCTCACATCACCATGACCTTCGGAAGTTAAAACTTCCTCAGTTTTTCTATAGAACTGTGTATAGTGCGTGTCGCTATCTTAAATAGTTATTTTATTATTAAACGGTTTTTTATTTTATTTTTTTAATAACTCTATTCTTCCTGCGCACTCAAAATGTTTACAGTATCCGCGGCAGAGTCACCTTTTAAGGCGCAGTCAGTGAGCTGCAAGTAAGACCAATTATCACGGGTAGTGTCAGACTTTCCGAGAGAGTATGCGCTCTCCTGGGAAGTATACACTAGTTAAACGTACTGTTATTCTTGCAAATGTATATCTAATCAGAGCATTATAGGGTTATTATGAGTGGATACACAGGGCCTAATTCAGATCTGATTGCAACAGCAACATTTTTCTATAATGGGCAAAACCATGTGCACTGCAGGTGGGGCAGATGTAACATGTGCAGAGAGAGTTAGATTTGGGTGGGGTGTGTTCAAACTGAAATCTAAATTGCAGTGTAAGAATAAAGCAGGCAGTATTTACCCTGCACAGAAACAATATAACCCTCCCAAATCTAACTCTCTCTGCACATGTTACATTTGCCCCTTAAAGAAATATTTTGCTTTGCGATCAGGTCTGAATTAAGCCCATAGTTTTGTAGAAAATTCTACATACTAATGACAGATTTTCATGTGCAACTATGCAAACGAAAAACACACTTCATATATATATTTCTATACATACAGTACAGTATACACACACACAAACATACACACACATCTATTCTCCCCTAACCATGCATTGTCTCAGGACGTCTGGGGGCAGGAAACATCAGGTGCCAAAATGCAAAATGTGCATCATCCTTTGGGCGTGTTCCACTACATACATGAACATGTTTTGTACCTGCAAGTAGAATACACTACAGCCATGTGAGGTCATTAGGCGAGGCAGGGGCAACCGAAAAAGCCTCTCAGGGCTGCGTCCGGCTGACAGGCCCCTCTATCTGCACCGCCCGGGCAGGATGACGCAGACTAATTGAGTGACTAGAGCAGGATTTACCAACTAAAGCGAAATACATTCTCCGCTCTCTTCGTGTCCTGCAAAAGCTTCCTGCGGCATTCTAAAATAGACTCTGAAAGTGACAAGTTCAGAGATAATTCATTCCCCCACAGTCAGCTTAGACACGCCGGTGATTAGTTCTCTGGGAAGTGTGAAAAAGAAATAAAATACCACATTTCTTCTTCTGGCGTGCACAAAGTAAAGCCACAAACAAAAGACATTCTGCCGCCTGGGCGATAAGTACAGACACCTACGGAATTACTGAGAGACAATCCGTTGTGTGCTGACCAAGGGATGGAAAACTGGCACATGGGAAGGTATGGACAAGCGGATGGAAACCCAAGACAAAACCCGAACCCACACTCCAAATTTCCATAATTAAATCCATAAAGTGCCAAGGACTAACCAGTCATGGTGAGCAGAGTCTGGCTTTGTGAAGGGGATGCTTGAGGTTCCTTTGGGTACAACAAGGGGCTTGGTGGGGGAGCTCAAATTTCCTTTTTGCCCCAGGACATAACATTTCCAGATGCCGCTCTGTTGAAGCCCTGGATCAACACAACATAACGGTGGGTTCTTATCACCCTAGCAGCCAAAATATTACATGGGTACTGTCTTGGCCTGATACCACCACAGCTTGAAGACCAGTATCTGGTGGCACTTCCTATATTCATGCCAAAGCCCCGTGGTCCAATATCACCAATCCCCTTCTGCTCAAGTACAGCTATCTGCAACGGGCCACACAATTCCCACCTACGGCCCGGATAATTCCCACCTCCGGCCCCGATTTCCAGCTCTGCTGGGTGAAATGAAGTATCTACAGGTGGATATTTAAAATAGTGGCTCTCCACAGTTCCGGGCGAAGGAGTGAATACAAGGGCTCATACGTCGGGTGACACGGAGGCCAAGGCAGATGAGGGGCTTAGATGTCTGCGGCTCACAGGAAGCAATTACCAGGAAAAGAAGAAGAAGATAAAAACAATACACAGTATTTTGGATGTGACATTTTTCCGGAGCTATTTTTAATTCAGTGTTGGCAGGCTGAGCACAGTGCTGCGTTCAGGAGAGTGCGGAGCCCTAGCAGCGTTTCATGGAAAGGGGCTACCGGGCTCTGCAAGAAGCCGCAGGTATACAATGGCTGCAAGAACGGACACAGTACAATAGCCAACAGCCGCATTACTGTATGTACGACTCTGTGGCGGGGAAATTACAGGATTCTCAGCCTATTGTGATACAGGCGTATTTATATGTACAAGCATCGGAGCTATTCCGATCTTACATTCCAGCCTATACAATAAAACAGATTAAAACGTACACACTTTGGGGCTGAGACTCCGTGATGCCACCACATGTCAGTACACGTCATACACCTATTTACCAATGGGTGTATGTTAGGTAGAGTAGACTTAGGTCGACAGTGTCTAGGTCGACCATTATTGGTCGACAGTAAGTAGGTCGACTGGGTTTCTAGGTCAATACGTACTAGGTCGACATGAGAAAAGGTTGACATGAGTTTTTTTTTTTACTTTTTTACGTGTCGTTTTCTCCATACAGTGACCGGGAACCCTGATTAGTGCACCGTGCCCCTCGCATGGCACCGTGCCCAATTGTAGTCCGCGTGGATCGTAAAGTATGAAAAATTTGAAAAACTCAGGTCGACCTTTTATTCTGTCGACCTAGAAACCATATACAAGAAGGGCCAGAAGAAACTCTCTTTTTCTGGGGGCACTGTTATAGTTATAAAATGTAACTTTTTTTTACTGTACTTTAAAAACAATAAGTAATGTAATCACGTACAGACAGACACACATCACATATAACGTTGTAGATAATAGCAGAGATAATAAATTATCTCGCTGTAATAAATAGACAATGTGAAGTTCACTGATCATCCAGAAAGCTCGAGCGAAATAATTATTTTTCTTTTTACAAAACCGGTACCAAATTTTCAAGGTCTCCGATAATTCCTATTGATACAGAAGGTAACGCAGCTCACAGTGCAGATACTGAATACAGCCGGTAAGGAATAATAATGACTCCAAATAACAATCACCAATGAGTCCGCACCACAGAATAGCTCACAGAATTGCCAAATACTCGATGATCTCAGTCCCTTAATGTCAATATTGCTGATTAATAACATGCAATGTGAGGGTATGTCGTGCAGAATAAAGGTAAAACTCCTGGCATGAGTGGAAGGGATGTAACAGGCGACCCTGTATTCTGACACTAATTGGGGCAGCTGCTGCTCGTTGTGTGCAGGTGCATTAATAGTGAGTGAGCGTGTCCCACGGTGTCACAGGGTTTGGAATGAGGATAATTTGGTGCTTCTGCTGTTGTAGTCTAACGATCTGAGTGCCCTGTTGTATTCAGCGCAGGGGACTCAGTAGATCATTTCCCACAATGAGAGAGCGCCGACCTAGAAGATGATAGAGTGTCAGAAAAGATATAGAATAAAGACACACGGGCTGCCCTCAGAGTATGCTGCTTCCCTGCATATGCCACTGGTATTGGTGCAGGGTGAGCGATGCTCTGACCTATTGTGGTGTGTGTGGAAAGGTCAGCGGCAGTATTCCGTGCCCCCATGGTTGGCCGGTCCCTGGTGCCTAAAGGTATTGCAGGGTCTCTCATTATGGTATGCAATTATTCCAAAATACGGAAAAATCCCATATCCAAAATACCTCTGGTCCCAAGCATTTTGGATAAGGGATACTCAACCTGTATCAACAGGTTAAAAGGCCGCTGCTGGATTTGGATGGGGCTGAAAGATTAAAGTAAAGCCACGCTCAGTTTCTGGAATCTGATGCGGTCACCTGTGGTTCCACCTGTGAGGTAATGAAAGGTATAAAGGGGAGGGGCGTCGACACCCACTCGGCCTGTATGAACAAGGCGGAGCATTAAGCTTAGTGTAAGACCGGGAAGAGAGGCGCATCAGATGCAGCAAGCGGTGCATTCATTGTAAGTATGTTTTTGTTTTCTACATTAATTCCTTCAACGCCACCCAAAAACTATTTATACCTTTTTACATATTGCCTCTACTACTGCGCCGTGGCCTGAACTAATGCCGCAGGTAAGGTAGGCCTTCATGAATAATCTGGACACGGTGTCGGCTCACGGTGCACATTGCCGCAGGGGACAGACGCACTCCGAAATGCGATTACCAGGCACCTTAGCTCGGTTCTGGTATGAATAGTCGACCATGTTAAGGTCAACATTCATTAGGTCGACCACTATTGGCCAACACAGACATGGTCAACATAGACTAATAGTCTACACATGAAAATTGTCGACACGGTACAGGTTGACACATGAAAAGGTCGACATGAATTTTTAACTGTTTTTGGTGTAATTTTTTCTGTAACATGACCAGGAACCCCAATTAGTGTACCGCGTCCCCTTGCGTGGCTCGGGCAAGGTGCCTCGCTCTGCTACCGCTGCGCTCGGCACAGGTTACCGTTCCCAATCGTAGTCCACGTGGATGGTAAAGTATGAAAAAATAGGATTTTAATTACCTACCGGTTTATCCTGTTCTCGTAGTCTGTAGAGGGTGCTGGGGTCCACATTAGTACCATGGGGTATAGATGGGTCCACTAGGAGCCATGGGCACTTTAAGAATTTGATAGTGTGCGCTGGCTCCTCCCTCTATGCCCGTCCTAACAGACTCAGTCTAGGAAACTGTGCCCGAGGAGATGGACATTCTTTGAGAGAAGGATAGAAAGATAGTGGTGAGATTCACACCAGCACACACAACAAGAGGAAAGCCATGCTAAGCCAACTTTAAACCAGGAACAGCAACAGCTGAACCAACAATACTTAACCAAGTAATAGGTCAGGAATACAAGCACCGGACGGGCGCCCAGTATCCTCTACAGACTACGAGAAAAGGATTTACCGGTAGGTAATTAAAATCCTATTTTCTCTTACGTCCTAGACTAGAGGATACTGGGGTCCACATTAGTACCATGGGGATATACCAAAAGCTCCCAAACCGGGTCAGAGAGTGCTGAGGTTCCTCCAGAACCGATTTACCAAACTGAAGGTCCTCAGAGGCCAAAGTATCGAACTTGTAGAACTTAGTAAACGTGTTCGAACCTGACCAAGTAGCTGCTCAGCAGAGCTGTAGAGCCGAGACACCCCGGGCAGCCGCCCAGGAAGAACCCACTAACCTTGTAGAGTGGGCCTGTACATATTTTGGAACCGGCAAGCCTGCCATAGAATAAGCATGCTGGATAGTAAGCCTGATCCAGCAAGCAATAGACTGCTTTGAAGCAGGACACCCAATTTAATTGGGATCATTGAGAACAAACAGCGAGTCAGATTTTCTGTGACGAGCTGTCCGCTTCACATATATATTCAAAGCCCTCAAAACATCCAAGGACCTTGAAGTAAAAGAGGTGTCGGCAACCACCGGAACCACAATAGGTTGGTTGATATGAATCGCTGACACCACCTTAGGAAGAAATTACTGACGAGTTCTGTAGGAGGCACAAAGTGTGGTTGGATGTGCAGAACCCCCTTCAAAAATGTCTGAACCTCAGGGAGAGAAGCGAATTGTTTCTGGAAGAAAATGGATAAGGCCGAAATCTGGACTTTTATGGAGCCCAAACGTAGGCCCCCATCCACACCTGACTGCAGAAAAAGGAGAAAACGGCCCAGTGGAAATTCCACCGGAAATTTCCTGTTCTCACACCAAGAGACGTATTTTTTCCAAATACGGTGGTAATGCTTAGACGTTACCCCTTTTCTGGCTTGGATCAGGGTTGGAATAACCCTATCCGGGACCCCTGTTGGAGAAGATCCTCGCAAAGAGGTAGAGGCCATGGGTCCTCCAGGAGCATCTCCAGCAGATTCGCGTACCAGGCCCTTCTTGGCCAGTCCGGAGCATTGAGAATTGCTTGAACCTTTTCCCTTTTTATTCTTTTGAGAATTTTTGGGATCAATGGAAGTGGTGGAAACACACCATCTGTTAGACCCATGGAGACACCAGAGCGTCCACCGCCACTGCTTGTGGGTCTCTCGATCTGGAACAATACCGCTGGAGTTTCAGGTTGATCTGTGGCATTACCGACCGACGTGTCAAGCACCCGAATACCTCCGGGTGAGGGCCCCACTCTCCTGGGTGGAGGTCGTGTCTGCTTCCCAGTTGTCTACTCCAGGGATAAAGATTGGCGAAAACACCACAGCGTGTCTTTCTGCACAGAGGAGAATCCTTGTTACCTCTGACATGGCTGCTCTGATCTTCGTTCCTCCCTGTAGGTTTATGTAAGGTACCGTCGTCGTCTGAAGCCACCACAGAAGAGAAATCCTGGCTTTTGGCGTCAGACGGATCCTCTGGTGCATGTTAAGATGTGATCCGGACCATTTGTCCAATAGATCCAGCTGGAAGGGCCTTGCGTGAAACCTTCCATACTGTAGTGCCTCATAAGAGGCTACCATCTTCCCCAGGAGGCGAATGCATAGATGCATCCGGGTTGGTTTAAAGCATCCCGTACCATCGACTGGATTAGCAATGCCTTGTCTAAAGGAAGGAATACCTTCTGTGCCTCCGTATCCAGTATCAACCCCAGGAACGGAAGCCTCCGTGTTGGTTCCAGATGAGATTTTGGTAGGTTCAGAATACACCCGTGATCCTGGAATAGTCGGATTGAGAGGGCAATGTTGTCCAACAACCTCTCCCTGGATGGTGCTTTTATCAGCAGATTGTCCAGGTACGGTATTATGTTCACTCCTTGTTTGCGGAGGAGAAACATTATCTCTACCATTACCTTGGTGAACACACTCAGTGCCGTAGAGAGGCCAAATGGCAGGGCCTGGAACTGGTAGTGACAGTCCTGTAATGCAAACCTTAGATAAGCCTGATGAGGCGGCCAGATTGGAATATGAAGGTATGCATCCTTGATATCCAGAGACACCAAGAATTCCCCCTCCTCCAGACCTGAGATCACCGCTCTCAGAGACTCCATCTTGAACTTGAAAACCCGTAAGTACGGGTTCAATGACTTGAGATTTAAAATGGGCCTTACCGAAACATCCGGTTTCGGTACTACAAACAGGTTGGAGTAATAACCCTGGTTTTGCAGCTGAGGTGTAACTAGAACAATGACCTGAGTCTGTGCCAGTTTTTGAATTGCTTCCTGTAAAGTCATACCTGCTTCTTGAGTAACTGGTAAACCTGATTTGAAGAATCTGTGAGGTGGGAGTTCCTGAAACTCCAGTCTTTAGCCCTGGGCTATAAGATATTTCACCCAGGGATCCTGGCATGATGTTGCCCATATGTGACTGAAATATCTTAATCGGGCACCCACCTGCCTGTCTTCCAGGCAGTGCGGTCCACCGTCATGCTGAAGGCTTAGAGGAAGCAGACCCGGAGTTCTGTTCCTGTGAACCTGCAGTTGCTGGTTTTCTGGGTTTACCTCTATTGCCTTCGAATGCGTAGAAGAACCTTTTGGTTTTGTTTTTAAATTTCGCTGTCCGAAAGGACTGCAGAATTGGAGCACAATAGGTTTTTCTAGCTGGGGGGGGGGGGGGGGGGGGGGCGCGGAAGGAAGGTAAGTAGACTTACCCACCACGGCCTTGGAAATCCACGAATCCAGTTCAGCTCCAAACAGGGCCTCACCTGTGAATGGTAGGTTTTCCATGCCTTTCCTGGAATCCACATCCGCAGTCCACTGGCGTAGCCATAGGCCCCTTCGTGCTGACACTGCCATGGCAGTGGTGCGTGCATTGAGCAAACCTATTTCTTTTTATGGCCTCTACCATAAAATTTGCAGAGTCCTGTTTATGCTGTAGGAGTAAAACTAACTTCCACCTGGTTAAGGAATCTAATCCCTCAATTAGATTACCTGGCCATTTAGCAATGGCCCTAGTGATCCATGCACAAGCAATAGTGGGTCTCTGGGCCACCACAGCAGCTGTGTACAGGGATTTGAGTGTGTTCTCAATTTTGCGGTCAGCCGTGTCCTTTAAGGTGGCTGCCCCAGGGACAGGTAAGACTATCTTACATGACAACCTAGATACCGATGCATCAACAATCGGTGGATTTTCCCATTTTTTCTATCATCCTGAGGAAAGGGGAAGGATGTGAGTAATCTCTTAGGGATCTGAAACTTTTTATCAGGATTAACCCAGGTTTCTTCAAACAGAGAATTCAACTCTTTTGATGCAGGAAAAGTAGCAGAGAATTTATTTTTTTCATGAAAATAAGATACCTCCTCCACCTCTGTCACCTTATCAGTAGGGAGGCCAATCCCGGTGCATTTTTTCAATCCCGGGATTCGGGATTGAAAAATGCTCAATCCCGGGATTCCCAGGATCCCGGGATTGCAGTAGGGATCAGTGTAGGGAGCAGTGTAGGGAGCAGAGAAAGTATATGTGGAGGGCAGCAAGGCAGGGTGGATGTAGGGAGCAAGGGAGGGTGGGTGTAGGGAGCAGTGGGAGGGTGGGTGTGTAGTGAGCATGTAAGGTACAGGAAGGGAAGGTGCCGGTGGGTGTAGCGAGCAGAGGGAGGATGTCAGGAGCAGAGAGTGTGGGTGTAGGTAGCGATAAGATAAACACTTACTACTTAGGCGGGCCGCGGGCACCAGCCATGGACACACACACACTGACCGCGCTGGCGGCATTTCAAACGTAGCGCTGGCCGCCAGCCGGCCAGAACTGGCAGTCCGGCAGCCAATCAGGGGCCGCGGCTGCTGCCGCTTCCCTGATTGGCTGCCGGTCTGCCAGCTCTGATTGGCTGGCAGCCGGCGCTACGTTTGAAATGCCGCCAGCGCGGTCAGTGTGTGTGTGTCCATAGCTGATGTAACTACATTGCTGATAGCCGGGCAGCGCTGTGCTATAGTGCCCAGCGCTGTCCGGCAAAACTGCGCATGCGCACTCTAATCCCGTGAATCCCGGGATTGGAGGCTCCAATCCCGGGATTCAAATCCCGGCATTTTTGGGCCAAAATCCCGGGATCCCGCCGATCCCGATCCCGGGATTGGCCTCCCTACTTACAATCTGCAGAACGTTTCTAATAGCTTCTATCAGAGCCTGTACCCACTATGACAGAGCTGCATCCCCCCCACTGAGTCCACCTCACCCTCCTCTGCGTCTGACACGTCGTCATCAGTGTCAGTCTGCGGGATTTGAGCCAGTGTATGCTTTTGTGGGTAAATGGAAGGGGTCTGAGGCACTGGTGTGGTGCCTAAATCTCTATTCATCAGGTCATCCACAGACTGCCTTAAGTATTGCGTCTCTGTCTCATTCTGAGATAATTTGTTAAAAATAGTCGAGATCATCCCTTTCAGTGATGCTGGTTCGGACCCACTAGCCTAAGAGTGTGTACTATCCTGAGTGCACTGTAGTGATCCCCCTGGGGAAGAAAAACACTCTGCCGTGCATGAAACACACTCCTTTGACATTGTAAATGTGAAATCACACCCACACACAAAGGAAAAGGTTAAGCACAAGTAACCCACACAGAGCCCTGATAGGGAGACATAGAGGATTTTAGAGCCAGACACACAGCGCCCTTACTGCTAATTGCAAGTTTAGCTGGGTAGGTGCTTAGTACACCAATAAAGCTCCCCCCCTCCCCCTTGCTATGACCCCCTGGTACCGCTGAGGTAATCTGGAGCTGCGCTTCTCTGTCAGTCTGTCACTGTGGAACTGCAGAGGGAAAATGGCGCTGGTGAGCTGCTGGATCCACTCATACTGAAGCCCCACCCCTCAATGGCGCACGGTCTTCCCGGTTTTTTTTATACTGGCTGAGGTGTTTGGTGCTTAATACAGTGAACCAGGGTCCCTGTAAGCGTATTGCCAGTGTGGGTACAGTTTTAGAGGCTCAGCTCGCCCCCTCATAAGCGGAGCAGCCACGCTGTTCTGAGCCTGGAGACACAGCCTGCTCTCAGAGCCGCGATCCGTACCCTCATGCCACCATAACAGCAGCGACCTGCTAACCGGGACGCCGGCATAGTACTCACCACTCTTCTGTCTTCTGGCTCTGTTAGGAGTGGCGGCGTGCTGCGGGAATGTACGCTCGCCATGGTGGGGCTTGCGAATAATTCCCTCAGGAGCTCAGTGTCGTCCTGTCAGCAGGGAACGGGACCATTAACCCTTCAAGAGGTTTGGCCGTCGTCGTCTCCCCTAAGTACCACGAAGCAGGTACCAACCAGTCCTGCCTGAAAATAACACACAGAAAAATAAATGCAGAAAACTCTTCAGGAGCTTCCCTAAGCGTGACCGGCTCCTCTGGGCACATTTTCTATACTGAGTCTGGTAGGAGGGGCATAGAGGGAGGAGCCAGCCCACACTAACAAATTCTTAAAGTACCCATGACACCTAGTGGACCTGTCTATACCCCATGGTACTAATGTGGACCCCAGTATCCTCTAGGACGTAAGATAAAGTTAAAAATCTATGTGTTTTTTTTTTAAACATGTTGACATTTTCATGTGTCGACCATGTCAATGTCAACCAATAGTGGTCGACCTAGTGACTGTTGACCTATGTAGTGTCGACCTGCGAAACTCATACCAAATTAAATGGCCGCTGCTGGACTTTGATGGGGCTGAAAGAGTAAAGCAAAGTCACGCTCAGTTTCTGGAATCTGACGCGGTCACCTGTGAGGTAACGAAAGTTACAGAGGGGAGGGGCGTCGACACCCACTCGGCTTGCATGAACAAGGCGGAGCATTAAGCTTAGTGTAAGACCGGGAAGAGAGGCGCATCGGATGCAGCATCGATACCCCTTCATTGTATCGATGTTTTTGTTTTCTACATTAATTCCTTCAACGCCACCCAAAAACTATTGATACCTTTTTACATATTACCTCTACTACTGCGCAGTGGCCTGAACTAATGCCGCAGGTAAGGTAGGCCTTCATGAATAATACGGACACGGTGTCGGCTCACGGTGCACATTGCCGCAGGGGACAGACGCACTCTGAAATGCAATTACCAGGCACCTTAGCTGGTGTACAAGCTTTTAAAACTGGGTGAAGTTTACTCTGGAGCGCAGTAAAAAGATGTTCATGAGGTGCAATTGCTGGAGACATAAATAGGCAGCTGGTAAAAGGTTTCTCCTAAACCAAAGCTATGATTAAAGGCTTCCCAACAATGCAGCACGCCCGCACTATATCTGACGTACCCTAGAAGGTCATTAAACATGTAATCTGTCCCCGCCGCAGATCCAGTGGCCTTTATTCTCCATCCGTCCCTCTGGCTGCGAGGCTTTTAGCAGTTCAGCGGAGGGAAAGGGGAAAAAAAACAATAATGGAAAACCGAAATAAATAAATAAAAGGCAAACACAATTTCCACATTAATGAGTAAACCGTATTAACGAGCTGCGCTTTTTCTATTACAACACATCGTTCCATGTAAATTCATTTGTACAAATTATGCAAATGTCCTCCGAACCCCCCCCCCCCAAATTCTCACCGCATTACCCACCTCGCTGTGGTCACAGGCTCGGAGGGGAAAAAAACACAATGCATTTAGAAAGCAGCCCCGAGGGGGACACGGCGCCAAACTGAGCAAAGTGATTGGCCAATTAGATGCCTCCTGGGCCACGTGCGGCTACTGCTTGCTGTTTCTGATAAGCAGATTGTTACCTGCTATAAGCAAACAAGGGGGAATTTACATGGGAATCACTTACACAGCCGGACGCGCTTAATTGAATTTTTTTTTAACCAAACTTTTACTTGATTTGCTAGTTTGTTTGTATTTTTGGGAGGAGAGGGTGGAAGGCAACATGATAACGCGGCAGGGCATCTATATCCCTAGCGGAGAGACACTGAGTAACAATACCACTCCTAGCTGTTAGCGTCAGTGGTCGTTTCATGCGTCATCTGACAAACCGGCCCTATTCCCTACTCATATTATTTTCAGGTTTCTCCAATATGGTCATCATTCAACATTCACCCAGATTTACCAACCAGTAAATGTTGATTCGCGTTGGCAATCCTTTTTCAGCCATAAACGGCAATCTCAACTTCTAAAATCGCAGTGCTGCTCCTCACCGCTGGAGCTCACCCCCTATCACACTCTTCACAGCCTCAAACAAGCTATCAAAACCCATTTCTTTATTGAATTCTTCCAGCTCTCATTCTAACCCACCGCTCTATGGCCCTCATTCCGAGTTGTTCGCTCGTTCTTTTTCTTCGCATCGGTGCGATAAGTCGCAAACTATGCATGCGCAATGTTCGCAGTGCGTCTGCGCCAAGTAAATTAGCACAAAAGTTTGGTATTTTACTCACGGCTTAATGAAGAATTTTCATCGTTCTGGTGATCGGAGTGTGATTGACAGGAAGTGGGTGTTTCTGGGCGGAAACTGACCGTTTTCTGGGAATGTGCGAAAAACGCAGGCGTGTCAGGGAAAAACGCGGGAGTCTCTGGAGAAACGGGGGAGTGGCTGGGCGAACGCTGGGTGTGTTTGTGACGTCAAACCAGGAACGAAAAGGACTGAACTGATCGCAGTGGCAGAGTAAGTCTCGAGCTACTCAGAAACTGCTAAGAAGTGTCTATTCGCAATTCTGCAAAGCTAAGATTCACTCCCAGTAGGCGGCGGCTTAGCGTGTGCAAAGCTGCTAAAAGCAGCTAGCGAGCGAACAACTCAGAATGAGGGCCTATGCTCCTCGCTCACTGTCTCTCCTCTGTGTCACCCCTGTCTGTCTGTCCCCCCCCTATAGAGTGTAAGCTCTCATCCTAACCCACCGCTCTATGCTCCTCACTCACTGTCTCTCCTCTGTGTCACCCCTGTCTATCTGCCCCTCCCCTATAGAGTGTAATCTCTCATCCTAACCCACCGCTCTATGCTCCTCGCTCACTGTCTCTCCTCTATATCACCCGTCTGTCTGCCCCTCCCCTATAGAGTGTAAGCTCTCATCCTAACCCACCACTCTATGCTCCTCACTCACTGTCTCTCCTCTGTGTCACCCCTGTCTGTCTGTCCCTCCCCTATAGAGTGTAAGCTCTCCTCCTAACCCACCGCTCAATGCTCCTCACTCACTGTCTCTCCTCTGTGTCACCCCTGTCTGTCTGTCCCTCCCCTATAGAGTGTAATCTCTCATCCTAACCCACCGCTCAATGCTCCTCACTCACTGTCTCTCCTCTGTGTCACCCCTGTCTGTCTGTCCCTCCCCTATAGAGTGTAAGCTCTCATCCTAACCCACCGCTCTATGCTCCTCACTCACTGTCTCTCCTCTGTGTCACCCCTGTCTGTCTGCCCCTTCCCTATACAGTGTAAGCTCTCATCCTAACCCACCGCTCAATGCTCCTCACTCACTGTCTCTCCTCTGTGTCACCCCTGTCTGTCTGCCCCTCCCCGATAGAGTGTAAGCTCTCATCCTAACCCACCGCTCTATGCTCCTCACTCACTGTCTCTCCTCTGTGTCACCCCTGTCTGTCTGTCCCTCCCCTATAGAGTGTAATCTCTCATCCTAACCCACCGCTCAATGCTCCTCACTCACTGTCTCTCCTCTGTGTCACCCCTGTCTGTCTGTCCCTCCCCTATAGAGTGTAAGCTCTCATCCTAACCCACCGCTCTATGCTCCTCACTCACTGTCTCTCCTCTGTGTCACCCCTGTCTGTCTGCCCCTCCCCTATAGAGTGTAATCTCTCATCCTAACCCACCGCTCTATGCTCCTCACTCACTGTCTCTCCTCTGTGTCACCCCTGTCTATCTGCCCCTCCCCTATAGAGTGTAATCTCTCATCCTAACCCACCGCTCTATGCTCCTCGCTCACTGTCTCTCCTCTATATCACCCGTCTGTCTGCCCCTCCCCTATAGAGTGTAAGCTCTCATCCTAACCCACCACTCTATGCTCCTCACTCACTGTCTCTCCTCTGTGTCACCCCTGTCTGTCTGCCCCTCCCCTATACAGTGTAAGCTCTCATCCTAACCCACCGCTCAATGCTCCTCACTCACTGTCTCTCCTCTGTGTCACCCCTGTCTGTCTGTCCCTCCCCTATAGAGTGTAAGCTCTCATCCTAACCCACCGCTCTATGCTCCTCACTCACTGTCTCTCCTCTGTGTCACCCCTGTCTGTCTGCCCCTCCCCTATAGAGTGTAAGCTCTCATCCTAACCCACCGCTCTATGCTCCTCACTCACTGTCTCTCCTCTGTGTCACCCCTGTCTGTCTGTCCCTCCCCTATAGAGTGTAATCTCTCATCCTAACCCACCGCTCAATGCTCCTCACTCACTGTCTCTCCTCTGTGTCACCCCTGTCTGTCTGTCCCTCCCCTATAGAGTGTAAGCTCTCATCCTAACCCACCGCTCTATGCTCCTCACTCACTGTCTCTCCTCTGTGTCACCCCTGTCTGTCTGCCCCTCCCCTATAGAGTGTAAGCTCTAATCCTAACCCACCGCTCTATGCTCCTCACTCACTGTCTCTCCTCTGTGTCACCCCTGTCTGTCTGCCCCTCCCCTATAGAGTGTAAGCTCTCATCCTAACCCACGGCTCTATGCTCCTCACTCACTGTCTCTCCTCTGTGTCACCCCTGTCTGTCTGTCCCTCCCCTATAGAGTGTAAGCTCTCATCCTAACCCATCGCTCAATGCTCCTCACTCACTGTCTCTCATCTGTGTCACCCCTGTCTGTCTCCCCCTCCCCTATAGAGTGTAAGCTCTCATCCTAACCCACGGCTCTATGCTCCTCACTCACTGTCTCTCCTCTGTGTCACCCCTGTCTGTCTGTCCCTCCCCTATAGAGTGTAAGCTCTCATCCTAACCCATCGCTCAATGCTCCTCACTCACTGTCTCTCCTCTGTGTCACCCCTTTCTTTCTGTCTGTCCCTCCCCTATAGAGGGTTAGCTCTCCTCCTAACCCACCGCTCTATGCCCCTCACTCACTGTCTCTCCTCTGTGTCACCCCTGTCTGTCTGTCCCTCCCCTATAGAGTGTAAGCTCTCCTCCTAACCCACCACTCTATGCTCCTCACTCACTGTCTCTCCTCTGTGTCACCCCTGTCTGTCTGCCCCTCCCCTATAGAGTGTAAGCTCTCCTCCTAACCCACCGCTCTATGCTCCTCACTCACTGTCTCTCCTCTGTGTCACCCCTGTCTGTCTGCCCCTCCCCTATAGAGTGTAAGCTCTCCTCCTAACCCACCGCTCCATCTCCTCGCTCACTGTCTCTCCCCTCTGTCTCACCCCTGTCTGTCTGTCCCTCCCCTATAGATTGTAAGCTCTTATTCTAACCCACCGCCCCATCTCCTCACTCACTGTCTCTCCTCTGTGTCACCCCTGTCTGTCTGTCCCTCCCCTATAGAGTGTAAGCTCTCATCCTAACCCACCGCTCTATGCTCCTCACTCACTGTCTCTCCTCTGTGTCACCCCTGTCTGTCTGACCCTCCCCTATAGAGTGTAAGCTCTTATCCTAACCCACCGCTCTATGCTCCTCACTCACTGTCTCTCCTCTGTGTCACCCCTGTCTGTCTGCCCCTCCCCTATAGAGTGTAAGCTCTCATCCTAACCCACCGCTCTATGCCCCTCACTCACTGTCTCTCATCTGTGTCACCCCTGTCTGTCTGCCCCTCCCCTATAGAGTGTAATCTCTCATCCTAACCCACCACTCTATGCTCCTCACTCACTGTCTCTCCTCTCTGTGTCACCCGTTGTCTGCTCCTCCCCTATAGATTGTAAGCTCTCATCCTAACCCACCGCTCTATGCCCCTCACTCACTGTCTCTCCTCTGTGTCACCCCTGTCTGTCTATCCCTCCCCTATAGAGTGTAAGCTCTCCTCCTAACCCACCGCTCAATGCTCCTCACTCACTGTCTCTCCTCTGTGTCACCCCTGTCTGTCCCTCCCCTATAGAGTGTAATCTCTCATCCTAACCCACCGCTCAATGCTCCTCACTCACTGTCTCTCCTCTGTGTCACCCCTGTCTGTCTGTCCCTCCCCTATAGAGTGTAAGCTCTCATCCTAACCCACCGCTCTATGCTCCTCACTCACTGTCTCTCCTCTGTGTCACCCCTGTCTGTCTGCCCCTCCCCTATAGAGTGTAAGCTCTCATCCTAACCCACCGCTCTATGCTCCTCACTCACTGTCTCTCCTCTGTGTCACCCCTGTCTGTCTGCCCCTCCCCTATAGAGTGTAAGCTCTCATCATAACCCACCGCTCTATGCTCCTCACTCACTGTCTCTCCTCTGTGTCACCCCTGTCTGTCTGCCCCTCCCCTATAGAGTGTAAGCTCTCATCCTAACCCACCACTCTATGCTCCTCACTCACTGTCTCTCATCTGTGTCACCCCTGTCTGTCTGTCCCTCCCCTATAGAGTGTAAGCTCTTATCCTAACCCACCGCTCTATGCTCCTCACTCACTGTCTCTCATCTGTGTCACCCCTGTCTGTCTGTCCCTCCCCTATAGAGTGTAAGCTCTTATCCTAACCCACCGCTCTATGCTCCTCACTCACTGTCTCTCATCTGTGTCACCCCTGTCTGTCTGCCCCTCCCCTATAGAGTGTAAGCTCTCATCCTAACCCACCGCTCTATGCCCCTCACTCACTGTCTCTCCTCTGTGTCACCCCTGTCTGTCTGTCCCTCCCCTATAGAGTGTAAGCTCTCATCCTAACCCACCGCTCAATGCTCCTCACTCACTGTCTCTCATCTGTGTCACCCCTGTCTGTCTGTCCCTCCCCTATAGAGTGTAAGCTCTTATCCTAACCCACCGCTCTATGCTCCTCACTCACTGTCTCTCATCTGTGTCACCCCTGTCTGTCTGCCCCTCCCCTATAGAGTGTAAGCTCTCATCCTAACCCACCGCTCTATGCCCCTCACTCACTGTCTCTCCTCTGTGTCACCCCTGTCTGTCTGTCCCTCCCCTATAGAGTGTAAGCTCTCCTCCTAACCCACCACTCTATGCTCCTCACTCACTGTCTCTCATCTGTGTCACCCCTGTCTGTCTGTCCCTCCCCTATAGAGTGTAAGCTCTTATCCTAACCCACCGCTCTATGCTCCTCACTCACTGTCTCTCATCTGTGTCACCCCTGTCTGTCTGTCCCTCCCCTATAGAGTGTAATCTCTCATCCTAACCCACCACTCTATACTCCTCACTCACCGTCTCTCCTCTGTGTCACCCCGTCTGTCTGCCCCTCCCCTATAGAGTGTAAGCTCTCATACTAACCCACCGCTCTATGCTCCTCACTCACTGTCTCTCCTCTGTGTCACCCCTGTCTGTCTGTCCCTCCCCTATAGAGTGTAAGCTCTTATCCTAACCCACCGCTCTATGCTCCTCACTCACTGTCTCTCATCTGTGTCACCCCTGTCTGTCGGTCCCTCCCCTATAGAGTGTAATCTCTCATCCTAACCCACCGCTCTATGCTCCTCACTCACTGTCTCTCCTCTGTGTCACTCTGCTCATCTCTGCACTCTCCCAAAGGGGGGCATTTATCAAAAATCCTATTTCCAATAGTACTGTAACGACCAAGATCACATCGCAGGATGCAATTCTTCCAGGGGCATGTATCAATGAACACCCTCAGTGACAGGGACTCCGACAGGAGCTACATCTGCCATGTTTTGCCCGTGGGCTGCAGGGTATCCGGACTCCAGGTCGACAGCACAAAGGTTGACACACCTTAGGGCGACGCCAATTGGTCGACACACCTTAGGTCGACATGGACAAAAGGTCGACATGGAAAAAGGTCGACATGAGTTTTTCACGATTTTTTTCTTTTTTTGAACCTTTACATACTTAACGATCCACGTGGACTACGATTGGAACGGTAAAGTGTGCCGAGCGAAGCGGTAGCGGAGCGAAGGCACCATGCCCGAAGCATGGCGAGCGAAGCGAGCCATGCGAGGGGACGCGGTGCACTAATTGGGGTTCCCGGTCACTCTACGAAGAAAACTACACCAAAAAAACATAAAAACCTCATGTCGACCTTTTTCCATGTCGACCTTGTTCCTGTCGACCTTTTGTCCATGTCGACCTAAGGTGTGTCGACCAATTGGCGTCGACCTAAGGTGTGTCGACCTTTGTGCTGTCGACCCTCAGTCCCAGACCCGAATGCAGCGGGCCACTGTAATAACTGCAGGGACCAATCACCGGACGTTTGTACATCGCATTCATGAAGTTGGTAAATTTAGCATCATCACATCCACACATATTGCCTGCTCCCATTCCCGCTATGGAATGCCCACCCACCCACAACCAGTACTCACCTCGCAGGCAGCTTATCATGTTTCCAAACCGTCTTCTGTTATTCCCTGCGGCATCTTTCCCTATTACTCCCTATGACGCCCCTGCCTCCATATAAACTACCCTCTGGCCCCTGACTGGGTCATATATCCCTAATAATAAGAATTTACTTACCGATAATTCTATTTCTCGGAGTCCGTAGTGGATGCTGGGGTTCCTGAAAGGACCATGGGGAATAGCGGCTCCGCAGGAGACAGGGCACAAAAGTAAAGCTTTTACAGGTCAGGTGGTGTGTACTGGCTCCTCCCCCTATGACCCTCCTCCAGACTCCAGTTAGGTACTGTGCCCGGACGAGCGTACACAATAAGGGAGGATTTTGAATCCCGGGTAAGACTCATACCAGCCACACCAATCACACCGTACAACTTGTGATCTAAACCCAGTTAACAGTATGATAACAGAGGAGCCTCTGAAAGATGGCTTCCTAAACAATAACCCGAATTAGTTAACAATAACTATGTACAAGTATTGCAGATAATCCGCACTTGGGATGGGCGCCCAGCATCCACTACGGACTCCGAGAAATAGAATTATCGGTAAGTAAATTCTTATTTTCTCTATCGTCCTAAGTGGATGCTGGGGTTCCTGAAAGGACCATGGGGATTATACCAAAGCTCCCAAACGGGCGGGAGAGTGCGGATGACTCTGCAGCACCGAATGAGAGAACTCCAGGTCCTCCTTTGCCAGGGTATCAAATTTGTAAAAATTTACAAACGTGTTCTCCCCTGACCACGTAGCTGCTCGGCAGAGTTGTAATGCCGAGACCCCTCGGGCAGGCGCCCAAGATGAGCCCACCTTCCTTGCGGAATGGGCCTTAACAGATTTAGGCTGTGGCAGGCCTGCCACAGAATGTACAAGTTGAATTTTGTTACAAATCCAACGAGCAATCGACTGCTTAGAAGCAGGTGCACCCAACTTGTTGGGTGCATACAGTATAAACAGCGAGTCAGATTTTCTGACTCCAGCCGTCCTTTAAATGTATATTTTTAAGGCTCTGACAACGTCCAACAACTTGGAGTCCTTCAAGTCGTCTGTAGCCGCAGGCACTACAATAGGCTGGTTCAGGTGAAACGCTGATACCACCTTAGGGAGAAAATGCGGACGCGTCCGCCGCTCTGCCCTATGTCGAATGGAAAATTAAATAAGGGCTTTTATAAAACAAAGCCGCCAGTTCAGATACTCTCCCGGCCGAAGCCAGGGCCAGTAACATAGTCACTTTCCATGTGAGATATTTCAAATCCACATTCTTTAGTGGTTCAAACCAATTGGATTTGAGGAAATCTAAAACTACATTTAGATCCCACGGTGCCACCTTAGGCACCACAGGAGGCTGTATATGCAGTACTCCTTTGATAAAAATCTGGACCTCAGGGACTGAGGCCAATTCTTTTTGGAAGAATATTGATATGGCCGAAATTTGAACCTTAATAGATCCCAATTTGAGACCCATAGACAATCCTGATTGCAGGAAATGTAGGAAAACGACCCAGTTGAAATTCCTCCATCGGAGCACTCCGCTGCTCGCACCACGCAACATATTTTCGCCAAATACGGCGATAATGCTTCGCGGTGACTTCCTTCCTTGCCTTTATCAAGGTAGGAATGACTTCTTCCGGAATGCCTTTTCCTTTTAGGATCTGGCATTCAAACGCCATGCCGTCAAACGCAGCCGCGGTAAGTCTTGAAAAAGACAAGGACCCTGCTGAAGCAGGTCCCTTCTCAGAAGTAGAGGCCACGGATCGTCCGTGACCATCTCTTGAAGTTCCGGGTACCAAGTCCTTCTTGGCCAATCCGGAGCCACTAGTCTTACTCCTCTTTGCCGTATAATCCTCAATACCTTTGGTATGAGAGGCAGAGGAGGAAACACATATACCGACTGGTACACCCAAGGTGTTACCAGCGCGTCCACAGCTATTGCCTGCGGATCTCTTGACCTGGCGCAATATCTGTCCAGTGTTTTGTTGAGGCGAGACGCCATCATGTCCACCATTGGTTTTACCCAACGGTTTAATAGCATGTGGAAAACTTCTGGATGAAGTCCCCACTCTCCCGGGTGAAGGTCGTGTCTGCTGAGGAAGTCTGCTTCCCAGTTGTCCACGCCCGGGATGAATACTGCTGACAGTGCTATCACGTGATTCTCCGCCCAGCGAAGGATCCTGGCAGCTTCTGCCATTGCCCTCCTGCTTCTTGTGCCGCCCTGTCTGTTTACATGGGCGACTGCCGTGATGTTGTCCGACTGGATCAACACCGGTCTTCCTTGAAGCAGAGGTTCCGCCTGGCTTAGAGCATTGTAGATTGCTCTTAGTTCCAGACTGCTTATGTGAAGAGACTTTTTCAGGCTCGACCACACTCCCTGGAAATTTCTTCCCTGTGTGACTGCTCCCCAGCCTCTCAGGCTGGCATCCGTGGTCACCAGGAACCAATCCTGCATGCCGAATCTGCGGCCCTCCAATAGATGAGCCTCCTGCAACCACCACAGAAGGGATACCCTTGTCCTCGGCGACAGGGTTATCCGCAGGTGCATCTGAAGATGCGACCCTGACCATTTGTCCAACAGATCCCTTTGCATGGAATCTGCCGAAAGGGATTGCTTCGTAAGAAGCTACCATTTTTTCCCAGGACTCTTGTGCATTGATGTACAGACACCTTTCCTGGTTTTAGGAGGTTCCTGACCAGGTCAGATAACTCCTTGGCTTTTTCTTCGGGAAGAAAAACCTTTTTCTGAACTGTGTCCAGAATCATCCCCAGGAACAGCAGACGAGTTGTCGGCATTAATTGGGATTTTGGAATATTCAGAATCCATCCGTGCTGCTTTAGCACCTCTTGAGATAGTGCTAAACCCATCTCTAGCTGTTCTCTGGACCTTGCCCTTATTAGGAGATCGTCCAAGTATGGGATAATTAATACGCCTTTTCTTCGAAGAAGAAATATTATCTCGGCCATTACCTTTGTAAAGACCCGAGGTGCCGTGGACAAACCAAACGGCAGCGTCTGAAACTGATAGTGACAGTTTTGTACAACGAACCTGAGGTACCCCTGGTGTGAGGGGTAATTGGAACGTGGAGATACGCATCCTTGATGTCCAAGGATACCATAAAGTCCCCTTCTTCCAGGTTCGCTATCACTGCTCTGAGTGACTCCATCTTGAACTTGAACTTCTTTATGTACAGGTTCAAGGACTTCAGATTTAGAATAGGCCTTACCGAGCCATCCGGCTTCGGTACCACAAAAAGAGTGGAATAATACCCCTTCCCTTGTTGTAGAAGAGGTACCTTGACTATCACCTGCTGAGAATACAGCTTGTGAATGGCTTCCAAAACCGTCTCCCTTTCTGAGGGGGACGTTGGTAAAGCAGACTTCAGGAAACGGCGAGGTGGCTCTGTCTCTAATTTCAACCTGTACCCCTGAGATATTATCTGCAGGATCCAGGGATTTACCTGCGAGTGAGCCCACTGCGCGCTGTAATTCTTGAGACGACCGCCTACCGCCCCCGAGTCCGCTTGCGAAGCCCCAGCGTCATGCTGAGGCTTTTGTAGAAGCCGGGGAGGGCTTCTGTTCCTGGGAAGGAGCTGCCTGTTGCTGTCTCTTCCCTCGTCCTCTGCCTCGTGGCAGATATGAATAGCCCTTTGCTCTCTTATTTTTAAAGGAACGAAAGGGCTGCGGTTGAAAGGTCGGTGCCTTTTTCTGTTGGGGAGTGACTTGAGGTAGAAAGGTGGATTTCCCGGCCGTAGCCGTGGCCACCAAATCCGATAGACCGACCCCAAATAACTCCTCTACGCATCGCCTGTCCACTGTCGTGTCCATAAAGCTCTTCTGGCCGAAATGGACATAGCACTTACCCGTGATGCCAGTGTGCAGATATCTCCCTGTGCATCACGCATATAAAGAAATGCATCCTTTATTTGTTCTAACGACAGTAAAATATTGTCCCTGTCCAGGGTATCAATATTTTCGATCAGGGACTCTGACCAAACTACCCCAGCACTGCACATCCAGGCAGTCGCAATAGCTGGTCGTAGTATAACACCTGCATGTGTGTATATACCTTTTTGGATATTTTCCATCCTCCTATCTGATGGATCTTTAAGTGCGGCCGTCTCAGGAGAGGGTAACGCCACTTGTTTTGATAAGCGTGTTAGCGCTTTGTCCACCCTAGGAGGTGTTTCCCAGCGCTCCCTAACCTCTGGCGGGAAAGGGTATAAAGCCAATAACTTCTTTGAAATTAGCAGTTTTTTATCGGGGCACCCCACGCTTCATCACACACGTCATTTAATTCTTCTGATTCGGTAAAAACTACTGGTAGTTTTTTCACACCCCACATAATACCCTGTTTAGTGGTACCTGTAGTATCAGCTAAATGTAACATCTCCTTTATTGCCAAAATCATATAACGTGTGGCCCTACTGGAAAATACGGTTGATTCGTCACCTTCACCACCGGAATCAGTGCCTGTGTCTGGGTCTGTGTCGACCGACTGAGGCAAGGGGCGTTTTACAGCCCCTGACGGTGTTTGAGGCGCCTGGACAGGCACTAATTGAGTGTCCGGCCGCCTCATGTCGGCAAACGACTGCTTAAGCGAGTTGACGCTATCCCGTAATTCCACAAATAAAGGCATCCATTCTGGTGTCGACCCCCTAGGAGGTGACATCCTCATATTTGGCAATTGCTCCGCCTCCACACCAATAACGTCCTCATACATGTCGACACACACGTACCGACACACAGCAGACACACAGGGAATGCTCTATACGAAGACAGGACCCACTAGCCCTTTGGGGAGACAGAGGGAGAGTCTGCCAGCACACACCAAAAAGCGCTATATATGACAGGGATAGCCTTATGATTAAGTGCTCCCTTATAGCTGCTTTTATATTAATATATATTGCCATTTATTTTGCCCCCCCTCTCTGTTATACCCTGTTTCTGTAGTGCAGTGCAGGGGAGAGACCTGGGAGCCTTCCTGACCAGCGGAGCTGTGACAGAAAATGGCGCCGTGTGCTGAGGAGATAGGCCCCGCCCCTTTTTCGGCGGGCTCGTCTCCCGCTATTTAGTACATTTAGGCAGGGGTAAATATCTCCATATAGCCTCTGGGGCTATATGTGAGGTATTTTTAGCCTTTTTAAAGGTTTTCATTTGCCTCCCAGGGCGCCCCCCTCCCAGCGCCCTGCACCCTCAGTGACTGCCGTGTGAAGTGTGCTGAGAGGAAAATGGCGCACAGCTGCAGTGCTGTGCGCTACCTTAAGAAGACTGCAGGAGTCTTCAGCCGCCGATTCTGGACCTCTTCTTGCTTCAGCATCTGTGAGGGGGCCGGCGGCGTGGCTCCGGTGACCATCCAGGCTGTACCTGTGATCGTCCCTCTGGAGCTTCATGTCCAGTAGCCAAGAAGCCAATCCATCCTGCACGCAGGTGAGTTCACTTCTTCTCCCCTCTGTCCCTCGTTGCAGTGATCCTGTTGCCAGCAGGAATCACTGTAAAATAAAAAACCTAAGCTAAACTCTCTAAGCAGCTCTTTATGAGAGCCACCTAGAATTGCACCCTTCTCGGCCGGGCACAAAAATCTAACTGGAGTCTGGAGGAGGGTCATAGGGGGAGGAGCCAGTGCACACCACCTGATCTGTAAAAGCTTTACTTTTGTGCCCTGTCTCCTGCGGAGCCGCTATTCCCCATGGTCCTTTCAGGAACCCCAGCATCCACTTAGGACGATAGAGAAAATAACTTATTGCAGCATAGCTGGAGCAATATGTGACACTTACCCCCCCTATTGCCCTCTTACCTCTCTCTATGCTAATACCCCGTCTCTTCTTATATCTGCGTTTGGTTCCAATTGTAAAGTACTACAGAATATTCTGGTGCTCCCCAAACGGTAATAACAATAATAACTACAAATCCCAGCATGCCTAGTGTAACGGCTTGTAGTTACACAACGCTTTGGGAATAGGATGCCTGACTGTGGGTGACGCTGCAGCAGCAAGTGACGGAGATTTGGGCATATGGGGGGGGGGCTCAGTGATGGCTGCCTGGAGGACTAGATGTGGTTAGGCATACAAGTGTCACAACATATGTGACACTACAAGTTACACAATTCCTTCTTATGCAGATCTGACAGTAAGTGAGAAAACGGTTACAGGGAAATCTGAAATTTGCATATATTTGCATTTTACACCTATTATTGCAATGCGGTAAAACAGTCATTAGTATTAGTGTAATTATAATCCCTTATGCAGGCGCACAAGAGACAGGTACCGCACTGGGAGTCTCACAGACCGACCCATATATGCTGGTCTCTGTGCGCTACCTGAGGTGCTCCAATAACCTACATCTATGTGGATAAATCTGACATTATCCAGACTCTGATTCTGTCACTGACAAGAATGCACACCCCTCGGGGAGCTTGCAGCAAGCGGAGCAGATTACAGAACGTTTCCGGAAATAGCTGCGGATTCTGCCCGGCCCGAGGGCCCTTTGCTGTTCTCTCTGACAGCGCGGCACAAAGGGGGCGAGAAGATTTTGTCACCAATCAAGAGAGATGTGAACTCCGGGCCTCGTCTTTCAGCTGCGGCCGCCTGGCGCTGTAAATACGTGCTGAACTTTGCACCAATCAATTCAGCTTTCTTACCCAGGTATGGAAATATCCAACCCTGGCTGACCCCTTCCTGCCGAATGACCCAGATACAGTAACCCTGCGGAGAGATGAGATCATGCAGACAACCAGAATGAAGCCAGTCCTATTAAGCTGTATTGTCTCTATGTGTAACCCGCAGACTGCTCCAGGCCCTATGCCAGCTTCTCATAACTAGGTACCGCAATCTGCCAGGCTGGCACCCGCAGCTACCAATTCTTTATAAAATCACCCGTGACAGGCACCTAATTAATGCACCTAGCCCAGGCCTATCCAATGAGGGCTTCACCTTTCATGCAACTTTACTTCACTTGCTTTGCGCCCTCCTGCAACGTTTACTAAACAATGAGCCTCATTCAGTCGCAAAGCGGCTATTGTACATAGGGGGTCATTCTGAGTTGATCTCTCGCTGGCGATTTTCACAGCGCAGCGACCAGGTAAAAACATGGCAAAAATGCGTATGCACCGCAATGCGCAGGCGCGTCGTACGGGTACAAAGAGGATCGTGCTGGGCGATGGATTTAGCGAAGATTCCATTCGCACAGCCGAACGCAAGGTGATTGACAGGAAGATGGCGTTTGTGAGTGTCAACTGACCGTTTTCTGGGAGTGTTTGGAAAAACGCAGGCGTGTCCAGGCGTTTGCAGGGCGGGTGTCTGATGTCAATTCCGGCACCAAAAAGACTGAAGTGATCGCAAGGGCTGAGTAAGTCCTGGGCTACTCAGAAACTGCACAAAATTTTTTTGCTGCGCAAGGCTGCACAAGCATTCGCACACTTGCTAAGCAAAAATACACACCCACCGTGGGCTGCGTCTATGCGTTTGCACGGCTGCTAAAAGTAGCTAGCGAGCGATCAACTCGGAAGGACCCCCATAAACTGGTCAATGTCTTGTTACTGCGCAAGCGTCTTAGCCGCGATGCACATGCCGAGTGATTGAATTGTGATGGCGGTCGCACCAAGGGACCAGTCGCTAAGTGAGTGACAGGAAGACAGCGTTTGGGGGTGGTAACGGGGAGTGGTCGGGTAAACGCAGGCCTGTCATGTTACTGGAGAGGCCTCTGCATCCCGGGAGAGCAGCCTGCGCGTCTACAGAGGCACTCAGACTCTGCCACATGACCCGATCTGCGACGATGGTACCGATGCTCAGGTTAGCTTCTGCCCATATTAGCATATAGTCACGGCTGCGTACGGCAAAAGATAGCAACAGCAATCGCTAGAACAACCACGTCTGAATCAGCCCCATATTGCTTTATATTTCTTTTCATTTTATTTTTTTTATTGTTTGTCAATTTTCTAGAAGTGTCATTACAGCAGGGGATTAAGTCCATCTGCCCTGGCTCAGGTAATCGTAATAAAGGGATAGATGAAGAGGGCTCCACCTGTATATTAAGAAAAAAAATAATGCCGGGCGCCATATAGTATATAAACAAAAAAGACAAAGTAATGTTCCGATGAGAAGTGCGCATTATAATCCTGCGTAGGGGCCTCAGTATGAGACGTAACGCTGCCGATATACGCTTCCACAGACCTGCCAATGGCGGGTAGCCCCTTAATACTCCTGGTGAGCCGCAGTTCTTAGCTGCAAGGCCAGCTCCTCGATCAGGGGTGGGGAACCTTTTTTCTACCAAGGGCCATTTGTATATATATATATATATATATATATAATATATATAAAATCCTTCGGGGGCCATACAAAAATTATCAACTTAAAAATGAGCCTGCCGCTTGACACACACACATTAAAAGAAAGAAAAAACACAATACTCACCAGCCACGCTCCTGCTTCCGGACCCTTGCCCTCTGCCTGGCTGCCCGCTCCTCAGAACTATGGCAGAGACGTCATGACATCTCTCCCATAGCACCGCACAGGCACACACGCACACTGCCAGAGCCGGAAGCCGGAGCTTAAGAGTGAGCTCCTGCCTCCGGCTGCTGCTGAGGGGAAGAAGCCGGGCGCCCGCTAGTAACAAAACCTTAGTGGGCGCCAGGCATCTACCTTGGTTAGGTAAGCCTGGGAGGGCCGGATCAAGTGGCTTTGCGGGCCTTATACGGCCTGCGGGCCTGAGGTTCCCCACCCCTGTCCTAGATCCTAAGGTTTATTTGTCTATGTTCCGAGGCTGACAATCCACCAACCAGGCCGCACTCTACGGATACAGAGAGTGCAGCCATGACGGGCGGGCCCTACAATTGTCTAGACTAGACAACCCCCGGGAGCCCGGCATGTGGAACAAGAACCGGCTCCTGCCTAAAAGGCAACGAGACGACTCAAGGTTCAATTCAATCTCATTAGAGGGCAACTTTATCTAACAAAATCATTTCTTATTTCCCTCCATGCGCCGGATGCAGAGCACTGCGCTCCCCAGAACACCACGAGCAAGACAGATCTCAGCGGTGCCGTCAATTCTCTCTCCCCCACACCGCGATGGAGTGTTTGGTATTTGATGCTTTCATATTCAATTTACTGAGGTTATCTGCGGCAAACAAATAAACATCGCACCTCACGTACTTCGCTGGTAAAACGCAACGACGACAACCGGAAAGGTTCTCATTACTGCAGATCTCTAAGTGTAACCTTTATTAACCGGGCCCTCGGGAGTTCTCTGAAATAGTGTTTCTGTCCCAAGATGAAAGCTGCATCATTTATCCTGCAAACTACGGAATGTCGTCACTCCTTGTAGCTAAGAATCCCGGCCCGCCAATGATAGAATACAGCTCGTGCCCCCTGTACAACATCACAGACAAGGGGGGTAGAGTACTCTGGTACTGCTGCAGTACAGCTTAATCTAGGCACAGTGTATCAGGGGTCTATGCCTGCTGGCTCTGGATTAATACTCCCATAGTCCATGGGCACACTGGTGGGTTAGACGCAGGGGATGTCAATAGGGTGTGCTTCCAAGTGGCAGACAGTTTAGAGTGTAAGCTCCAGTGGTGCAGGGACCGATGAGAATGATACAACTTTATGAAACTTAAAGGGCGGAGGTTACTCAAAATAAAGAAGAGAAATAGCTTATTCCACATGTAGAGTACGTGCAAGATGCGCCACCCACCTGGCATGTCGACCTATTTCAGGTGTCGACGGTGACCAATAGTGGTCGACCTTAAGACTGTCGACTCAACGATCCACACCCCCATGCAAACCACAAATACATTTTGCATGGCTGATAACAGTGTCTGCTTTCCTGAGGCCGCGACACATTACTGAAATATTTAAGGAGTTTTTGGAATCTCTTGAAACGTCTCAGCATGAAAGCGCCAGCGGGCAGCTGGCAGCCCTGAATCGACCATCTGCTGGCGAGAGCTCCGGGGTAGCACGGGGCAAGATATGAGAGTTCCCTCACATGTCGCCGGGGCCTGGCCCAGAGTCTCCGCCATCCCTTCCCTGGGTTGGAGAGATTCGCCGTTGCGTTGCTTACTGCCTATCCCTTGGGCCTGGAACTCATTTGTAACTTGTAAGTGTAACACACAGTCGCCTCACAGCAGTACTTAGCTGCCTGTCTCTAACCAATGCAGCCATCTGCCCGGGCATTCTCCACCAAACAAAGCCTGAGCGACGCGTCTTCGTTACCCTCATAACGTCCATCAAGTTTCATCACGGTCTTATAAATTAAGTCCGCAGTGCCAGACGATAATGAGGCCATTGTCATGCGTAGAGGGCTGTTACCAGTAAATAAGAGGCTCCGTGCAACGGGTTGAAGGACACGACTTAAACCAAGACGCTGTTACTGACAGGAATTTGCAGGGAGGGATTCTGCAGACAGGAGGCGTGTGCGCGCTCCCTGATGCTTTCTTCCGCATTGCTCCATCCTGGGCCACAGCGCAGCACGAGTGTAATTCTGCGTCATCTGTGAGGCGTTAGTTGCGCAGCACGCAGTTTACAGGGGGACGGGCCTGTCTGTTTTTGAGGCTTATTACGGCAGCGACTTTGCAGGACACAATAAATGACATCATACCGCTTTTGCGTCGAAGGATTTTCAGACCGCCGGCTTTGGGCAGCGTAATACATAGACCCAGATCTGGAAATAGGTTTTCCATTGTTGTGTTAGTCGGTGGGTCAACTTTGCTCCCTTTGAATAAAAGTCAACATAAGGCGCCCCCAGGAGGCCGCTATGAGACACTGCGTCTCATTAACTATGCAACCACATTTCCGGGGCCTCCTGCCAGCAAATCAAACAGCCAACCAGATACGCTCTAAAAGCCGCTCACCGAAATTATGCACCAAGAAACAGGTTTCTGAGACATATGTAAAATACTTTATCATAGCGGTTTCTGCAATGTGGCGTGAAATCCGGGTCAGCATCCGACCCGAACGCTCGCTGCAGTTTACCACAGCGCAGCGATTGGGTCAGAACTGCACATGCGCCGGCGCATGTCAGACGGCCGAAGGCCATCGTTGCCTAGCGATCGCCTCTGCCTGATTGACAGGCAGAGGCGGTCACTGGGTGGGAGGGGGCTGGACAGCGGCGCGGTCCAGCCCACGCAGGTGTGGTCGGACCTTTGGGGGGGGGGGGGCCGCGGCGGCCTAGTGACGTCACACGCAGCCGCTGCGACCTGAGCAGCGAAGAGGTTCTCCCGGCCAGCCGCAGGTGCTGCGCTGGCCGGCGGTTACTCCTCAAATGCAAAAGCATCGCCGCTGTGCGATGCTTTTGCATTTCTGCGGGGGGGGGGGGGGGGGGGGGCGGCACTGACATGCGGGGCAGACTAGCCCTGTGCTGGGCGTCCCCCCGCATGTCTGAGTGCCTGATCGTAGCTGTGCTAAATTTAGCATAGCTACGATCAACTCGGAATGACCCCCCATGTGCAGTGCTGGGGGAGGGGGGCAGATGTAACATGTGCAGAGAGAGTTACATTTGTGTGGGGTGTGTTCAAACTGAAATCTAAATTGCAGTCTAAAAATAAAGCAGCCAGTATTTACCCTGCACAGAAACAAAATGACCCACCCAAATCTAACTCTCTCTGCACATGTTACATCTGCCACACCTGCAGTGCACATGGTTTTACCCAATTGCTAACTTTTTTGGTTTGCTAACAACTCTGAATAACCCCCTATAGCTGCACAGCCGTATGTATCTCAGGACACACGTAACACAAAGCACAGACGCGTGCACCCTCAGCGGTAAGCCAGCCTCTCTGTATGCTGAGCTGCGAGGCAGGCTGCCCCCACACGCTCACGTATATATTATGTATCAATCAAATGGAGCGCAACGTCCGGATCTACAAAGCCGCAACATCACAGACTGGTGCACGTATGTGATCAAACAGAATTTCTGGGGAATCGTTTGCAATGTTGGGGAGGGCTGCCTGGGTAAGGACCCCGGTATACGCCGTCCCACAACAGGGCAGTATTTCGTCTGTTCCTGTCTCTCATCTGGAGAACGTGTCATGGTTCAGCTGTAACAGCTCAGCCTAAGGGTACCTGCATTAGAGATTCCCTCGCATATTATCAATGTGTCATTTACATCCTGGACAATTAGGCAGTATTGATTTTTCTGGGAAGATAACTTGGAAAAATGACGTTTCCAAAAGTAACAATGAGCTCACTGCGAGCACAGAGCGTTCGGTTCCGGCTGGTTACAGCGTGGGAGGGCGAGATGTTCTCTATGAGCCCAAGTTCTTGCAGGGAATAAAAATGTTATTTCCACACGTAAGAAACAATCGAGATACACAGACAACATGGGCGGCTATTATCCGCCATCAGTGCGCACGTGCACCTCCCTATAGCAATGCCTATTGAAACGCCTCTACAGGGGCGTAGCCAGAACTTTGTGGGCCCCATTGCAACATTCTGAAGGGGCCCCTATCCAATGCTTCTAGAGAGACCCTTCTCTCCATAGTGGTTGTTCATTTCATGCCCCATAATATTGCCCTAGTTTATTGTATGCACCATTCAGTAATAGTGCCCTAGGGTGCCGCTATCCGCCTGCCGGTAAATCGTATATATTCCCACATTATGGGAGCCGTCTGGATTTCGGCGGTCAGGATACCGACGCCGGAATCCCGACAGCCGGCAATGACGCCTACCGGCTGCTAATACTGGGGCCTCACCCCGCTGATATTCCTCACCCACATTTTGTTTCTCATTCTGCTCATGTTATGAGACGGAACATATTCACATAGGAGGAGAATTTGCGCTCACGCCACAACGAGCCAATTAACCCTTCCTGTAATGGGTTCCTTTCTGCGTCGCTGAGCGCCGACGCAGCCAAAAATAATTACTGCAGCTCCGTATTAGCAGGCGATTAGCAGGCTTGATGGATTAATTACCGACAGTTGCAGGTTATCCTATGTCTCACCTCAGGGTTAAACTCAGCAGCGACACCGGACTTCCTTTAGCCTAAATCAAACGTCAAAGCGTGCCAGGGAGGTCGGCTGAATTCCCGACAGCCCAAGCGCCAGATCCAGGTGCGCGGTCTGCGACTCCTCAGAAACCAGAGTGACACAAACCCTTTGAAAAAGTCAGACGTTATTTTCCATAATTAATGAGAGCTATTTATAAGCTAATTCGGCTCCCTGATGAACAGGAAAAGTGTCACCCAGGCAGAAAATACAGGTACTACCTCTGGAAAAAGTAAAACCGCCGCTTTGGGGGGATGTAGATTTAGGCGTAAGTAAACTGCGCTTTTTCTGTACCGCAGGTGCGCACAAAGAGAACAACGCTTCTGAGGGGACACTGCCGAAAGAAACAAAGCAGAAAAACTATTGATTGTACCCTTCTTTCCAAAGACGTCAGGCCCATATACTTGAAAACTACAGGCTCACCAGTGCGATACACTGGAGAAACACAGGCCTCAGCTACCGGCACTGACAGCCTGCAAGGGGCGAACACTTATTCCGAAGGACGAATGTAGAAAAATATAAATATATTCTGGAATGATTCTAGGACGCTCACCCGCAATTGAAATACAGACCAAATAGAAGTTTAGCTGGAGCGCGAGCATACACAGTATTATTAGTGTGTGTTAATGACTTTCTTTATGGTTTTTGCCAACAAAACCGTACAGAGTGTAAATTCCACTGGCCCAGGGACCGATGTGAATGATTGGCCATTCTCTGTGGACAGCTGTGTAATATATGTTGGCTCTATAACTATATAGATCACTAATTGCTTCTGAGGTTTGTATTGCAGCAGTCGGTGAGGAAGTGCAGAATGGTATTAATGCACTGGGCAAATATTGGCGCACCCGGGGTGCGTGCATTTAGGGGTCTATTCATGAAGCAGTGAAAAGAGTGGAGAAGTGAGCCAATGGAGAAGTTGCCCATGGCAACCAATCAGCATTGATGTAACATTTATCAAGTGCATTCTTAAAAAATGATGCTGATTGGTTGCCATGGGCAACTTCTCCACTCTTTTCACTGCTTCGTGAATAGACCTCATTAACACTTATCACCTTCTCCGCAACATCGAGTTCTTTTAAATTATCCGGATAAATTTAGGGGGGGTTTGCACATTAAAGTGTCAACAGTCAACACGAGAGGTCACAAATGAACTATTTGTTTGACTTGCCCCTCACGCCATCTATAAATTATAGTACGAGGAGGACATTCCTTCTCAACGTACACTACACAGACAGAATAGCCATAAACCTCTGAGTAAATGCCTCTAAAATGGCGGTTGGGGGAGGGGGAGGGGATTATATTGGGAGTAATGACTCCAGACATCACTGTAGTCATCTTTGGAAAGAGTGGGGCGATATTAGAGACCATTACACAGACCACTTCTCTAGTAAAATAAGAAGAGAACGAAGGAAGACAACGCTCATTTCATGCCATTAATATAAAGCAGAAATGTCTAATTGGTGGCCCATCAGTCAGATGTGGCCCAGTACAACACAAGGCCCCTGCGGGAGGACACGGCTCCTGCGGGAGGACACGGCCCCTGCGGGAGGACACGGCCCCTGCGGGAGGACACGCCCCCTGCGGGAGGACACGCCCCCTGCGGGAGGACACGCCCCCTGCGGGAGGACAGGGCCCCTGCGGGAGGACAGGGCCCCTGCGGGAGGACACGGCTCCTACGGGAGGACACGGCTCCTGCGGGAGGACACGGCTCCTATGGGAGGACACCGCTCCTGCGGGAGGACAAGGCCCCTGCGGGAGGACACGGCCCCTGCGGGAGGACACGGCCCCTGCGGGAGGACACGGCCCCTGCGGGAGGACACGGCCACTGCGGGAGGACACGGCTACTGCGGGAGGACACGGCTACTGCGGGAGGACACGGCTACTGCGGGAGGACACGGCTACTGCGGGAGGATACGGCTACTGCGGGAGGATACGGCCCCTGCGGGAGGACACGGCCCCTGCGGGAGGATACGGCCCCTTCGGGAGGACACGGCCCCTGCGGGAGGACAGGGCCCCTGCGGGAGGACACGGCTACTGCGGGAGGACACGGCTACTGCGGGAGGACAGGGCTACTGCGGGAGGACACGGCTACTGCGGGAGGATACGGCCCCTGCGGGAGGACACGGCCCCTGCGGGAGGATACGGCCCCTTCGGGAGGACACGGCCCCTGCGGGAGGACAGGGCCCCTGCGGGAGGACACGACTACTGCGGGAGGACACGGCTACTGCGGGAGGACAGGGCTACTGCGGGAGGACACGGCTACTGCGGGAGGACACGGCTACTGCGGGAGGACACGGCTACTGCGGGAGGACACGGCTACTGCGGGAGGATACAGCTACTGCGGGAGGATACGGCCCCTGCGGGAGGACACGGCCCCTGCGGGAGGATACGGCCCCTTCGGGAGGACACGGCCCCTGCGGGAGGACAGGGCCCCTGCGGGAGGACACGACTACTGTGGGAGGACAGGGCTCCTGTGGGAGGACACGGCTACTGCGGGAGGACACTGCTCAGGATCCCGCCAGTCACCATGCCGACGTCGGGATCCCAAGCAATCAAACGTCCGACAGTCGGCATGCCAACTAACAGGGACTATTCCCACTTGTGGTGTCCACGACACCCATAGAGTGGGAATACAATCTGTGGCGAGCGCAGTGAGCCTGCTAGGTGGCGAGCGCAGCGTGCCCGCAAGGGGCTCTATGGCACTCGCCACCCCCCTACAGGCATTCTGCAGTCGGGGTCCCAGGGTCGGTACACTGACCTATGGGATCAGCGCAGCCCCAACCCAACTATACAATCTGCAGCCCCACATCGGGGATAGAGTTCTGGGCTTTCTGTGCGTCATGGGCTCTTAGAATCCCCCCACAATCCCCTCACAGAGATCACAAGGAATTTTACATGAGGTTCTTCAGTGATCCAACAATGGGTTAACGTTAAAGAGATATTCCTGAGAGTTCACCATTGTTGGTCCTGGTGGAAGAGGATACGCAGCACAACATCACCACCAGCGGACAACTCTGTCCTCGTACAGCAATATATCAGTGTTATTATTACCACCTACTATAAATAGCACCAGCATTCGCCAGCGCGCTTATAACTGGGGAAATGTAACGCCTGAGCTTCACACAGCACACTGCTCTACATAAATACACAGTATGTATACACACACACGCACACAGACACATACACACACAGAGCGAGAGAGAGTGAGAGACTGAGCTTCACACAGAACACTGCTCTACATAAATACACAGTATGTATACACACACACACATACACACACACATACACAGAGACACATACACACATACACACACACATACACACACGCACACAGACACATACACACACAGAGCGAGAGAGAGAGACTGAGCTTCACACAGAACACTGCTCTACATAAATACACTATTATATACATGTATACAGTATGTATACACACACAGACACACACACACCCAGACACACACACAGGGAGAGTGAGAGACTGAGCTTCACACAGAACATTGCTTTACATAAATACACTATTATATATACAAATACACACACACACATATATATATATATATATACACACACACCCACATATATACACACACAGACACACAGAGGGAGAGGGAGAGACTGAGATTGTGTGCACGTCAGTTGCATGCTGGCAATGCGTGTTGCATACATGTAGACTACCTCCCTATGTACACAGAGACAAGCAGATGAGAGGGTAACCGGAGTGTATGAAACGTGCAGGGGGCGAGGATATAACCACATAGGAAAGATCACATGGCAGAAGGGGGAGACGTGATCCTGGGGGGGAACCAAGGAACCTACAAAGAGGAGATTGTTCAGATAAGGGAAAGAGACTGAGCTGAATAGACAGAGAGGAACACAGAGAGAGAACCTGCGTACACTGCACATCATGACAGGAGAATTGTGCATACACTGTATGTCATGACAGAAAGAGAACCAACAGTATGTACACTGCACATCATGACAGGAGAAATACGTATACACTGTATGTCATGACAGGAAGAACCTGTGTACACTGCACATCATGATAGGGAAAATGTGCACAGTGTATGTCATGACAGAAAGAGAACCTGCATACACTGCACATCATGACAGGAGAAATGTGCATACACTGTATGTCATGACAGGAAGAAACTGTGGCCCTCATTCCGAGTCGGTCGCTCGGTAATTTTCATCGCATCGCAGTGAAATTCCGCTTAGTACGCATGCGCAATAATCGCACTGCGACTGCGCCAAGTAATTTTACAATGAAGATAGTATTTTTACTCACGGCTTTTTCTTCGCTCCGGCGATCGTAGTGTGATTGACAGGAAATGGGTGTTACTGGGCGGAAACACGGCGTTTTCGGGGCGTGTGGATAAAAACGCTACCGTTTCCGGAAAAAACGCAGGAGTGGCCGGAGAAACGGGGGAGTGTCTGGGCGAACGCTGGGTGTGTTTATGACGTCAAACCAGGAACGACAAGCACTGAACTGATCGCAGATGCCGAGTAAGTCTGAAGCTACTCTGAAACTGCTAAGTAGTTTGTAATCGCAATATTGCGAATACATCGGTCGCAATTTTAAGAAGCTAAGATACACTCCCAGTAGGCGTAGGCTTAGCCTGAGCAACTCTGCTAAATTCGCCTTGCGAGCGATCAACTCGGAATGAGGGCCTGTGTACACTGCACATCATGACAGGAGAAATGTGCATACACTGTATGTCATGACAGAAAGAGAACCTATGTACACTGCACATCATGATAGGAGAAATACGTATACACTGTATGTCATGACAGAAAGAGAACCTATGTACACTGCACATCATGATAGGAGAAATACCATGACAGGAAGTACCTGTGTACACTGCACATCATGACAGGAGAAATACGTATACACTGTATGTCCTGACAGGAAGAACCTGTGTACACTGCACATCATGACAGGAGAAATACGTATACACTGTATATCATGACAGGAAGAACCTGTGTACACTGCACATCATGACAGGAGAAATACGTATACACTGTATGTCATGACAGGAAGAACCTGTGTACACTGCACATCATGACATGAGAAATACGTATACACTGTATGTCATGACAGGAAGAACCTGTGTACACTGCACATCATGACATGAGAAATACGTATACAATGTATGTCATGACAGAAAGAACCTGTGTACACTGCACATCATGACATGAGAAATACGTATACACTGTATGTCATGGCAGGAAGAACCTGTGTACACTGCACATCATGACATGAGAAATACGTATACACTGTATGTCATGACAGGAAGAAACTGTGTACACTGCACATCATGACATGAGAAATACGTATACACTGTATGTCATGACAGGAAGAACCTGTGTACACTGCACATCATGACATGAGAAATACGTATACAATGTATGTCATGACAGAAAGAACCTGTGTACACTGCACATCATGACATGAGAAATACGCATACAATGTATGTCATGACAGAAAGAACCTGTGTACACTGCACATCATGACATGAGAAATACGTATACACTGTATGTCATGACAGGAAGAACCTGTGTACACTGCACATCATGACATGAGAAATACGTATACACTGTATGTCATGACAGGAAGAACCTGTGTACACTGCACATCATGACATGAGAAATACGTATACACTGTATGTCATGACAGGAAGAACCTGTGTACACTGCACATCATGACATGAGAAATACGTATACAATGTATGTCATGACAGAAAGAACCTGTGTACACTGCACATCATGACAGGAGAAATACGTATACACTGTATATCATGACAGGAAGAACCTGTGTACACTGCACATCATGACAGGAGAAATACGTATACACTGTATGTCATGACAGGAAGAACCTGTGTACACTGCACATCATGACATGAGAAATACGTATACACTGTATGTCATGACAGGAAGAACCTGTGTACACTGCACATCATGACATGAGAAATACGTATACAATGTATGTCATGACAGAAAGAACCTGTGTACACTGCACATCATGACATGAGAAATACGTATACACTGTATGTCATGGCAGGAAGAACCTGTGTACACTGCACATCATGACATGAGAAATACGTATACACTGTATGTCATGACAGGAAGAAACTGTGTACACTGCACATCATGACATGAGAAATACGTATACACTGTATGTCATGACAGGAAGGACCTGTGTACACTGCACATCATGACAGGAGAATTACGTATACACTGTATGTCATGTCAGGAAGAACCTGTGTACACTGCACATCATGACAGGAGAAATACGTATACACTGTATGTCATGACAGGAAGAACTTATGTACACGGCACATCATGACAGGAGAAATACGTATACACTGTATGTCATGACAGAAAGAACCCGTGTACACTGCACATCATGACAGGGAAAATCTGCATACACTGTATGTCATGACAGGAAGAATCTGTGTACAGTGCACATAATGACAGGGGAAACGTGTATGCACTGTATGTCATGACAGAAAGAGAACCTGCCTACATTGCTCATCATGACAGGGGAAATGTGCATACACTGTATGTCATGACAGAAAGAACCTGCGTACACTGCACATCATGACAGGGGAAATGTGCATAAACTGTGGGCCTCATTCCGACCCGATCGCACGCTGCACGTCCTCGCAGGGGTGCGATCAGGTCTGGAATGCTCATGCTTGGCTTGCGCATTGCGCACCGATGCCTGGCAATAGCAGTCGCCGGGCAACGACGCTGACAGTGGAGAAAGCGGTCGCAGCGGCGACCACAAAAAGATTGACTGCAGGAAGGTGTTCCGGGGCGTCAACTGACCGCTGGAGGCCGTTTTCGGGGAGTGGTAAGAAAAACGCAGGCGTGTCCAGGTGAACGGAGGGCGGATGTCTGACGTCAAAGCCGAGCCCATCATCGCTGGATCCGTCGCACAGGGTAAGTATGTCCAGGGCTGGTCTTGATTTGTGTGAAACTTTTTTAGCATTGCAGGGCTGCACAAGCGATCGCACCCCTGCAATGCTAAAATACACTCCCCCATAGGCGGAGATTAGTTGATCGCAGCAGCAGCAAAACGTTGCTTGGTGCGATTAACTCGGAATGAGGGCCTGTATGTCATGACAGGAAGAACCTGTGTACACTGCACATCATGACAGCAGAAATGTGCATACACTGTATGTCATGACAGAAAGAGAACCTGCCTACACTGCACATCATGGCAGGGAAAATCTGCAAACACTGTAGGTCATGGAGGGAAGAACCTGTGTACCCTGCACATCATGACAGGGAAAATCTGCATACACTGTATGTCATGACAGGAAGACACTGCGTACCCTGCATATTATGACGGGGAAAATCTGCATACACTGTATTTCATGACAGGAAGAAGCTGCATACACTGCATATCGGGACATGGAAAATCTGCATACACTGTATGTCATGACAGGAAGAACATGTGTACACTGCATATCATAACAGACAGAATGGAGTTCACATCACATCATGAAAGGGTGACTCAACATACATTGGACACCGTCATGACGGGCCTGCATGCACTGCACGTTGTCATGACAGGAAGAATGTGGACAAGCTGCATGTTGTCATGACGCGGGAGAACCTGGCCAAACTGCACGCCATCATGATGCGGAGAAACTGGACAAACTGCACATAGTCATGACGGGGAGAACCTGGACAAACTACACGTCATCATGACTGGGAGAACCTGGACAAACTGCACATCGTCATGACAGGGAGAACCTGGACAAACTGCACGTCATCATGACAGGAAGAACCTGGACAAACTGCACGTTGTCATGATGGGGAGAAACTAGACAAACTGCACATTGTCATGACTAGGAGAACCTGGACAAACTGCACGCCATCATGACTGGGAAAACCTGGACAAACAGCACATCGTCATGACAGGAAGAACCTGGACAATCTGCACATCGTCATGACAGGGAGAACCTGGACAAACTGCACATCGTCATGACAGGGAGAACCTGGACAAACTGCACATCGTCATGACGGGGAGAACCTGAAGACACTGCACGTCATGTGGGGGATGGACCTGTATAAGCTGCCTGTCATGGAGGAATGAACCTGTATATGCTGCATGTCATGACATGGAGAATATGTACACACGGCACATCATGAAAATCTTCATACACTGCATATCATGACAAGTATAATTGACATACATGGTTTATCATGACAGAGATAGAATCTGCATAGACATGACAGAGACATGATAATAAAAGTATCATGACAGGAAGAAAGCACATAGTTACAATATCCTGATACTGGAATAATAATATGTATGCAATATTATATCATGCCAGAATATAAATATTATATAATGTAATAATAAAAATATTACAATACTCTGAGAAGGAAAGAAACATGTTATATTATCTAGTCAATACAGATTCTACTTACATTGCAATATTATCACAGAGAATCTTCGTGTTACTATATCCCAATACAAGAACGATATGTATATGATGGGGATATAACAGAATATACAAGTATTGCAATATCATGATGAAGGGTCTGCTTATTGCATTGCAATATCTATCTATCTACCTACCTATCTATCTATCTTTACATACATAGTACAAAACCCTGGGGATTCTGTAAAATCCTCTATACATCCCGATGCCTTGTTGTAATACAGGGTATATATATGTAGCGTACTATTCCCTGACAGAGAGGCGCTCTGTACACAGGTAAGTACACAGAAGTATACCCTAATAGCGTGCCAGACAGAGAGAGTTTATACAGAAAAACATTTGCTGAGCAGGAGCCGGAGACCGTACAGAATAATAGTGACAGATTATATATAGAATAATGACAGTGAGGCAGATAGCTACCGACACAACATAGAGGAATACTGTAATACGGCAGATAAGTACACACACACACACACACACACACACACACAGCCTGTATATATAGCATACTGTAATGGGCAGATACTTATAGAGACTGTGTATATATATAGCATACTGTAACATGATAGATACGTAAGTACAGAGCCTGTATATATAGCATATTGTAATGGGCAGATACTTATAGAGACCGTATATATAGCATACTGTAATATGATAGATAAGTACAGAGCCTGTATGTAGAATACTGTAATGGGACAAATACCTATAGAGACTGTTGATAGATAGATAGATAGATAGATAGATAGATAGATAGATAGATAGATAGATAGATAGATAGATAGATAGATACTTTAGCATACTGGGGGCAGATACCTATAGAGACTGTATATATAGCATACAGTAATACGATAGATAAGTACACAGCCTGTATATAGAATATTGTAATGTGGCACATACCTATAGAGACTCTCTCTCTCTCTCTCTCTCTATATATATCGTACTGCAATATAATAGATAAGTACAGAGCCTGTATATAGAACATCGTAATGGGGCAGATACCTATGCAGACTGTGTATATAGCACACTGTAATACCATATATAAGTATACAGCCTCTACATATATAATACTGTCATGGGGTAGATACCTATGGAGGCTGTATATATAGCATACTGTAATACGAAAGTTAAGTACAGAGCCTGTACATAGACCATAAAAATGGGGCAGATACATACAGAGACTGTGTATATATATATATATATATATATATATATATATATATATATATACACTGTAAGAGGAGAGAGAAGTATAAAGACTGAGCACAGAATATAGTACTAGGGGCAGAAATCTATAAGATACCCTGTATATATAATGCTACGGAGGGACAGGTACTGATAAGAAGAATACTCTAATAGAGGAGAATATATGTACAGTGACTTTATACTGTACACATGATATCGTGCAGTAACAGGAGAGGCATAGACGATACAGGATTAGTGTAATACAGAGATTGTATACAGAATCATTTCACAGGGGTAGATCTCTCTCTCTCTCTCTCTCTATATATATATATATATGTTAGAGGGGCATGTATCTACAGTGACTATATATAATATAGAGGGGTAGATCTCTATATATACACATTAGAGTGGCACGTATCTACAGTGACTATATATAATATAGAGGGGTAGATCTCTATATATACACATTAGAGTGGCACGTATCTACAGTGACTATATATAATATAGAGGGGTAGATCTCTATATATACATTAGAGTGGCACGTATCTACAGTGACTATATATAATATAGAGGGGTAGATCTCTATATATACACATTAGAGTGGCACGTATCTACAGTGACTATATATAATATAGAGGGGTAGATCTCTATATATACATTAGAGTGGCACGTATCTACAGTGACTATATATAATATAGAGGGGTAGATCTCTATATATACATTAGAGGGGCACGTATCTACAGTGACTATATATAATATAGAGGGGTAGATCTCTATATATACACATTAGAGGGGCACGTATCTACAGTGACTATATATAATATAGAGGGGTAGATCTCTATATATACATTAGGGGGGGCACGTATCTACAGTGACTATATATAATATAGAGGGGTAGATCTCTATATATACATTAGGGGGGGCACGTATCTACAGTGACTATATATAATATAGTTATAAAGGGTAGATTTTTAGATGGAGCATATATATAACCCAGAGAGAGAGCGAGAGAGAGAGGCATATTAGGGCATACAGTATACCTACAGTCATATATAGAATAGTGTTACAGCCGGGGTATCCTATACTGTGACCGGGGGCAGATAACCAGAAAGCACATCTGGAAGCCTCTGGGGCAGATATATACAGGGACTGGAGGGTAAAATCTCATAGAGAGTGAGGTAGCAGCTCCTATGCAGGGGGGCAGAGGCAGAATCGGGTCAGAGGATGAGAGTTGGAGAGAGTGTGAGTGATACTGGGGGGATACAGTGACACTATGAGGATGCTGCAACTATTTATCATCTGCCGGAGCAGCGCTGTCCATGGGGGCCACAGGGGGATGGGGGCACGCAGGGGGATGGGGGGCATAGGGGATGGGGGGCACAGAGGGCTGTGGGGCACACAGAGGTATGGGGGAGGACATAGGGGATGGGGGGCACAGTGGGATGTGGTGGGGGGGGCACACAGAGGGCAGGGGGGCATGCAGAGGGCTGTGGGGCACGCAGGGGGCTGGGGATGCACACAGAGGTATAGAGCGCACACAGAGGGATGGGGGGGCACACAGAGGTATACGGGGCACACAGAGATGGGGGGCACGCAGGGGGCTGGGGGTGCACACAGAGGTATAGGGGGCACACAGAGGGATGGGGGGGCACACAGAGGGATGGGGGGCACACAGAGGTATACGGGGCACACAGAGGTATACGGGGCACACAGGGGGCACACAGAGGTATGGGGGGGCACACAGAGGTACAGGGGGCACACAGGTACAGGGGGCACACAGAGGGATGGGGGGCACACAGAGGTATAGGGGGCACACAGAGGTATGGGGGGGCACACAGAGGGATGGGGGGCACACAGAGGGATGGGGGGGCACACAGAGGGATGGGGGGGCACACAGAGGGATGGGGGGGCACACAGAGGTACAGGGGGCACACAGAGGAACAGGGGCACACAGAGGAACAGGGGGCACACAGAGGTATAGGGGGCACACAGAGGTATAGGGGGCACACAGAGGTATAGGAGGACGCTACCTAGAGGCATGGGGTGGGGGCACAGATTGGGGTGGCACAGTAATACATGGTGGTCACACACCGACACTGGGGAGGGAGCATGCCGGCACACTGTACTAGTTCCCCAGCCAGCCAGGGCAGCTGAGCCCCGGGATCTGCAGACAGTAACAGGTGAGTGATAGCGCCCCGGCCCGGGGGCCACTTACCCAGTGCCAGGTGCAGAAGGGGCAACAGCAGGGCGCTGACCCCGGGGCAGCTCATCTTTCCCATTCCGACCCCGGTACCTCCATCTGCTTCACACGCCTGGGTGCAGACCGGGGATCCCCGGAGCCTGGTGCCGGCACATCCCCTGCTGGAAGCCCCACCGGACGGGTGAGGAGGGCTGCGAGCGGGTGTAAGAGCCTATCCTGGGCGGCTCTGTCCCTCACTGCCTGCAGCAGCTACAGCCTGGCATCAACTGGCTCTCCCCGCCGCTGCCTGCCTCCCCCCGCCTCCTCCTCCTCCTCCTCCCCTGCCTCATGGAGTGCTCACTCCCCCAGCCTCTGCCTCATGGAGTGCTCACTCCCCTCTCACCCAGCCTCAGTCCCCTCTCCCCCCAGCCCTTGCCTCATGGAGTGCTCACTCCCCTCTCCCCCCAGCCTCACTCCCCTCTCCCCCCAGCCTCACTCCCCTCTCTCCCCAGCCTCACGCCCTTCTCCCCCCTGCTCCTCTCTGCCTCATGGAGTGCTTACTCCCCTCTACCCCCAGCCTCACTCCCCTCTGCCTCATGGAGTGCTTACTCCCCTCTCCCCCCAGCCTCATTCCCCTCTGCCCCATGGAGTGCTCACTCCCCTCTCACCCAGCCTCACTCCCCTCTCACCCAGCCTCACTCCCCTCTCCCCCCAGCCTCTGCCTCATGGAGTGCTCACTCCCCTCTCCCCCAGCCTCACTCCCCACTATCCCCAGCCTCACTCCCTTCACCCCACAGCTTCACTCCCCACTATCCCCAGCCTCACTTCCCTCTCCCCCAGCCTCACTCCCCTCTCCCCCCAGCCTCTGCCTCATGGAGTGCTCACTCCCCTCTACCCCAGCCTCACTCCCCACTATCCCCAGCCTCACTCCCCTCTCTCCCCAGCCTCAATCCCCTCTCCCCCCTGCTCCTCTGCCTCATGGAGTGCTCACTCCCCTCTCCACCCAGCCTCACTCCCCTCTCCCCTCTGCCTCATGGAGTGCTCACTCCCCTCTCACCCAGCCATTGCTTCATGGAGTGCTCACTCCCCTCTCCCCCAACCTCACTCCCCTCTCCTCCCAGCCTCTGCCTCATGGAGTGCTCACTCCCCTCTCACCCAGCCTCAATCCCCTCTCACCCAGCCTTACTGCCCACTATCCCCAGCCTCACTCCCCTCTCCCCTCTGCCTCATGGAGTGCTCACTCCCCTCTCACCCAGCCTCACTCCCCTCTCACCCAGCCTCAATCCCCACTATCCCCAGCCTCACTCCCCTCTCCCCCCAGCCTCTGCCTCATGGAGTGCTCACTCCCCTCTCCCCCCAGCCTCTGCCTCATAGAGTGCTCACTCCCCTCTCCCCCAGCCTCTGCCTCATGGAGTGCTCACACCCCTCTCCCCCCAGCCTCACTCCCCTCTACCCCCAAGTTTTTGCCTCATGGAGTGCTCACTCCCCTCTACCCCAGCCTCTGCCTCATGGAGTGCTCACTCACCCCTGCTCCTCTGCCTCATGGAGTGCTCACTCCCCTCCTCCCCCTGCTTATCTGCCTCATGGAGTGCTCACTCCCCTCCTCCCCCTGCTTATCTGCCTCATGGAGGGCTCACTCTCCTCTCCCCCAGCCTCTGCCTCATGGAGTGCTCACTCCCCTCTCCCCCAGCCTCACTCCCCTCTCCCCCCCAGCCCCTGCCTCATGGAGTGCTCACTCCCCTCTCCCCCATCCTCTGCCTCGTGGAGTGCTCACTCCCCTCTCTCCCAGCCTCTGCCTCATGGAGTGCTCACTCCCCTCTCACCCAGCCTCACTCCCCCCCCCCCTCCAGCCCCTGCCTCATGGAGTGCTCACTCCCCTCTTCCCCAGCCTCACTCCCTTCCCCAGCCCCTGCCTCATGGATTGCTCACTCCCCTCTCCCCCAGCCTCTGCCTCATGGAGTGCTCACTCCCCTTTTCTCCCTGCTCCTCTGCCTCATGGAGTGCTCACTCCCCTCTCCCCCCTGCTCCTCTGCCTCATGGAGGGCTCACTCCCTTCTCCCCCCAGCCCCTGCCTAATGGAGTACTCACTCCCTTCTTCCCCAGCCTCTGCCTCATGGAGTGCTCACTCCCCTCTCCCCCTGCATCTGCCTCTTGGAGTGCTCATTCCCCTCTCCCCCTATCCTCACTCCCCTCTCCCCCCAGCCCCTGCCTCATGGAGTGCTCACTCCCCCAGCCTCTGCCTCGTGGAGTGCTCACTCCCCTCTCCCCCCAGCCTCACTCACCTCTCCCCCTGCTCCTCTGCCTCATGGAGGGCTCACTCCCCTCTCCCCCCAGCCTCTGCCTCATGGAGTGCTCACTACCCTCTCCCCCCACCCTATGCCTCATGGAGTGCTCACTCCCCGCTACCCCCAGCCTCTCTCATACTCTGTAATCTCCCATTCCCTGTGCCCCCATTACACCTCCTCCATACATCTGTGTGCCCCCGGTATGTACTGTACCCCCCATGTGCCATCTCTCATACCCTGTAATCCCCCATTCCCTGTGCCTCATTACACCTCCTCCATCCATCTGTGTGCCCCCGGTATGTACTGTACCCCCCATGTGCCATCTCTCTCATACCCTGTAATCCCCCATTCCCTGTGCCCCCATTACACCTCCTCCATCCATCTGTGTGCCCCCGGTATGTACTGTACCCCCATGTGCCATCTCTCTCATACCCTGTAATCCCCCATTCCCTGTGCCCCCATTACACCTCCTCCATCCATCTGTGTGCCCCCGGTATGTACTGTACCCCCATGTGCCATCTCTCTCATGCCCTGTAATCCCCCATTCCCTGTGCCCCCATTACACCTCCTCCATCCATCTGTGTGCCCCCGGTATGTACTGTACCCCCATGTGCCATCTCTCTCATACCCTGTAATCCCCCATTCCCTGTGCCCCCATTACACCTCCTCCATCCATCTGTGTGCCCCCGGTATGTACTGTACCCCATGTGCCATTACTCACATACCCTGTAATCCCCCATTCCCTGTGCCCCCATTACACCTCCTCCATCCATCTGTGTGCCCCCGGTATGTACTGTACCCCCATGTGCCATCTCTCTCATACCCTGTAATCCCCCATTCCCTGTGCCCCCATTACACCTCCTCCATCCATCTGTGTGCCCCCAGTATGTACTGTGCCCCCATGTGCCATCTCTCTCATACCCTGTAATCCCCCATTCCCTGTCCCCCCATTACACCTCCATCCATCTGTGTGCCCCCGGTATGTACTGTACCCCCATGTGCCGTCTCTCTCATACCCTGTAATCCCCCATTCCCTGTGCCCCCATTACACCTCCTCCATCCATCTGTGTGCCCCCGGTATGTACTGTACCCCCATGTGCCATCTCTCTCATACCCTGTAATCCCCCATTCCCTGTGCCCCCATTACACCTCCTCCATCCATCTGTGTGCCCCCGGTATGTACTGTACCCCCATGCGCCATTTCTCTCATACCCTGTAATCCCCCATTACACCTCCTCCATCCATCTGTGTGCCCCCGGTATGTACTGTTCCCCCATGTGCCATCTCTTTCATACCCTGTAATCCCCCATTCCCTGTGCCCCCATTACACCTCCTCCATCCATCTGTGTGCCCTCGGTATGTACTGTACCCCCATGTGCCATTTCTCTCATACCCTGTAATACCCCATTCCCTGTGCCCCCATTACACCTCCTCCATCCATCTGTGTGCCCCCGGTATGTACTGTCCCCCCATGTGCCATTACTCTCATACCCTGTAATCCCCCATTCCCTGTGCCCCATTACACCTCCTCCATCCATCTGTGTGCCCCCGGTATGTACTGTACCCCCATGTGCCATTTATCTCATACCCTGTAATCCCCCATTCCCTGTGCCCCATTAAACCTCCTCCATCCATCTTTGTGCCCCCGGTATGTACTGTACCCCCATGTGCCATTTCTCTCATACCCTGTAATCCCCCATTCCCTGTGCCCCATTACACCTCCTCCATCCATCTGTGTGCCCCCGGTATGTACTGTACCCCCATGTGCCATTTCTCTCATACCCTGTAATCTCCCATTACCTGTGCCCCCATTACACCTCCTCCATCCATCTGTGTGCCCCTGGTATGTACTGTACCCCCATGTGCCATCTCTCTCATACCCTGTAATCCCCCATTCCCTGTGCCCCATTACACCTCCTCCATCCATCTGTGTGCCCCCGGTATGTACTGTACCCCCATGTGCCATCTCTCTTATACCCTGTAATCCCCCATTCCCTGTGCCCCATTACACCTCCTCCATCCATCTGTGTGCCTCGGTATGTACTGTACCCCCCATATGCCATCTCTCTCATACCCTGTAATCCCCCATTCCCTGTGCCCCCATTACACCTCCTCCATCCATCTGTGTGCCCCCGGTATGTACTGTACCCCCCATGTGCCATCTCTCTCATACCCTGTAATCCCCCATTCCCTGTGCCCCATTACACCTCCTCCATCCACCTGTGTGCCCCCGATATGTACTGTCCCCCCATGTGCCATTACTCTCATACCCTGTAATCCCCCATTCCCTGTGCCCCCATTACACCTCCTCCATCCATCTGTGTGCCCCCGGTATGTACTGTCCCCCCATGTGCCATTTTTCTCATACCCTGTAATCCCCCATTCCCTGTGCCCCCATTACACCTCCTCCATTCATCTGTGTGCCCCCGGTATGTACTGTACCCCCATGTGCCATTACTCTCATACCCTGTAATCCCCCATTCCCTGTGCCCCCATTACACCTCCTCCATCCATCTGTGTGCCCCCGGTATGTACTGTCCCCCCATGTGCCATTTCTCTCTTACCCTGTAATCCCCCATTCCCTGTGCCCCATTACACCTCCTCCATCCATCTGTGTGCACCCGGTATGTACTGTACCCCCATGTGCCATCTCTCTCATACCCTGTAATCCCCCATTCCCTGTGCCCCATTACACCTCCTCCATCCATCTGTGTGCCCCCGGTATGTACTGTACCCCCATGTGCCATTTCTCTCATACCCTGTAATCCCCCATTCCCTGTTCCCCATTACACCTCCTCCATCCATCTGTGTGCCCCCGGTATGTACTATACCCCCCATGTGCCATCTCTCTCATACACTGTAATCCCCCATTCCCTGTGCCCCCATTACACCTCCTCCATCCATCTGTGTGCCCCCGGTATGTACTGTACCCCCATGTGCCATTTCTCTCATACCCTGTAATCCCCCATTCCCTGTGCCCCCATTACACCTCCTCCATCCATCTGTGTGCCCCCGGTATGTACTGTGCCCCCATGTGCCATCTCTCTCATACACTGCAATCCCCCATTCCCTGTGCCCCCATTACACCTCCTCCATCCATCTGTGTGCCCCCGGTATGTACTGTGCCCCCATGTGCCATCTCTCTCGCACCCTGTAATCCCCCATTCCCTGTGCCTCATTACACCTCCTCCATCCATCTGTGTGCTCCCGGTATGTACTGTACCCCCCATGTGCCATCTCTCTCATACCCTGTAATCCCCCATTCCCTGTGTCCCATTACACCTCCTCCATCCATCTGTGTGTCCCCGGTATGCACTGTACCCCCATGTGCCACTTCTCTCATACTCTGTAATCCCCCATTCCCTGTGCCCCATTACACCTCCTCCATCCATCTGTGTGCCCCCGGTATGTACTGTACCCCCATGTGCCATTTCTCTCATACCCTGTAATCCCCCATTCCCTGTGCCCCCATTACACCTCCTCCATCCATCTGTGTGCCCCCGGTATGTACTGTACCCCCCATGTGCCATTACTCTCATACCCTGTAATCCCCCATTCCCTTTGCCCCATTACACCCCCCCATCCATCTGTGTGCCCCCGGTATGTATTGTACCCCCATGTGCCACTTCTCTCATACTCTGTAATCCCCCATTCCCTGTGCCCCATTACACCTCCTCCATCCATCTGTGTTCCCCCGGTATGTACTTTACCCCCATGTGCCACTACTCTCATACCCTGTAATCCCCCATTCCCTGTGCCCCATTACACCTCCTCCATTCATCTGTGTGCCCCCGGTATGTACTGTACCCCCCATGTGCCATCTCTTTCATACCCTGTAATCTCCCATTCCCTGTGCCCTCATTACACCTCCTCCATCCATCTGTGTGTCCCCCGTATGTACTGTACCCCCATGTGCCATTTCTCTCGTACCCTGTAATCCTCCATTCCCTGTGCCCAATTACACCTCCTCCATCCATCTGTGTGCCCCTGGTATGTACTGTACCCCCATGTGCCATTTCTCTCTTACCCTGTAATCCCCCATTCCCTGTGCCCCATTACACCTCCTCCATCCATCTGTGTGCACCCGGTATGTACTGTACCCCCATGTGCCATCTCTCTCATACCCTGTAATCCCCCATTCCCTGTGCCCCATTACACCTCCTCCATCCATCTGTGTGCCCCCGGTATGTACTGTACCCCCATGTGCCATTTCTCTCATACCCTGTAATCCCCCATTCCCTGTGCCCCATTACACCTCCTCCATCCATCTGTGTGCCCCCGGTATGTACTATACCCCCCATGTGCCATCTCTCTCATACACTGTAATCCCCCATTCCCTGTGCCCCCATTACACCTCCTCCATCCATCTGTGTGCCCCCGGTATGTACTGTACCCCCATGTGCCATTTCTCTCATACCCTGTAATCCCCCATTCCCTGTGCCCCCATTACACCTCCTCCATCCATCTGTGTGCCCCCGGTATGTACTGTGCCCCCATGTGCCATCTCTCTCATACACTGCAATCCCCCATTCCCTGTGCCCCCATTACACCTCCTCCATCCATCTGTGTGCCCCCGGAATGTACTGTGCCCCCATGTGCCATCTCTCTCGCACCCTGTAATCCCCCATTCCCTGTGCCTCATTACACCTCCTCCATCCATCTGTGTGCCCCCGGTATGAACTGTACCCCCCATGTGCCATCTCTCTCATACCCTGTAATCCCCCATTCCCTGTGTCCCATTACACCTCCTCCATCCATCTGTGTGTCCCCGGTATGCACTGTACCCCCATGTGCCACTTCTCTCATACTCTGTAATCCCCCATTCCCTGTGCCCCATTACACCTCCTCCATCCATCTGTGTGCCCCCGGTATGTACTGTACCCCCATGTGCCATTTCTCTCATACCCTGTAATCCCCCATTCCCTGTGCCCCCATTACACCTCCTCCATCCATCTGTGTGCCCCCGGTATGTACTGTACCCCCCATGTGCCATTACTCTCATACCCTGTAATCCCCCATTCCCTGTGCCCCATTACACACCCCCATCCATCTGTGTGCCCCCGGTATGTATTGTACCCCCATGTGCCACTTCTCTCATACTCTGTAATCCCCCATTCCCTGTGCCCCATTACACCTCCTCCATCCATCTGTGTGCCCCCGGTATGTACTTTACCCCCATGTGCCACTACTCTCATACCCTGTAATCCCCCATTCCCTGTGCCCCATTACACCTCCTCCATTCATCTGTGTGCCGCCGGTATGTACTGTACCCCCCATGTGCCATCTCTTTCATACCCTGTAATCTCCCATTCCCTGTGCCCCCATTACACCTCCTCCATCCATCTGTGTGTCCCCCGTATGTACTGTACCCCCATGTGCCATTTCTCTCGTACCCTGTAATCCTCCATTCCCTGTGCCCAATTACACCTCCTCCATCCATCTGTGTGCCCCTGGTATGTACTGTACCCCCATGTGCCATTTCTCTCATACCCTGTAATCCCCCATTCCCTGTGCCCCATTACACCTCCTCCATCCATCTTTGTGCCCCTGGTATGTACTGTGCCCCCATGAGCCATCTCTCTCATACCCTGTAATCTCCCATTCCCTGTGCCCCATTACACCTCCTCCATCCATCTGTGTGCCCCCGGTATGTACTGTACCCCCCATGTGCCATCTCTCTCATACCCTGTAATCCCCCATTCCCTGTGCCCCCATTACACCTCCTCCATTAATCTGTGTGCCCCCGGTATGTACTGTACCCCCATGAGCCATCTCTCTCATACCCTGTAATCTCCCATTCCCTGTGCCCCATTACACCTCCTCCATCCATCTGTGTGCCCCCGGTATGTACTGTACCCCCCATGTGCCATCTCTCTCATACCCTGTAATCCCCCATTCCCTGTGCCCCCATTACACCTCCTCCATTCATCTGTGTGCCCCCGGTATGTACTGTACCCCCATGTGCCATCTCTCTCATACCCTGTGTCAAAGTCAGAAAAATATCACGATGCACACAGCCATATTTGCACCTCATACAGGTCCGCGCTGCGCATGCGTGCGCTCTCCCGTGCGTGCGCATACTCGCTGTTGCGGGCACCCGCGGGCGCGCAGTATGTGCATTTACGGTAGAGTTCATGTGTTCGTAGCGTGCGACTCAAACGTTACATATATATCACTATATAATGTATTTTGTAGATTATGGTCCCTTTGATAGAATCTGAAAGTTTAGTTAATGTAGCATGTTCATGGACAGAGAAATCCCTCTTTGTTTGATACGAAGGGTCAGACAGGAGTAATACAGTGGTGTTTAGTATCCATCGGAAGAGTATTTAATTAGCAATATTCCGGTGTTGGTTTGAAGCGGATTAATCGCTCGTGCGAATAGTTATGGACATAAGAAGTTTATGTCCATTTACTATTATTTGCACTTACTTATTCATGCGGCGGGAAACCCAGTTCCCCACCCACCTGAGCAGTTGGAAATCGTCACAGCCCACCTGTATGAATCAACCTATGACCTTTTGTTATGATGCGAGGAGGAATTCTTGTGTCCAATGAACAATGAGATTGTAGGGACCATTGAATTGTATTGTGTGTGGGGCATAAATAGACAAGCCGATCACATCCAGCTCACTCTTCAACGGTTCTCATTGCTGATAATCGGGAGCTGGATGTCCAGAGGCGCATGCGATCGTTCCCCTTTGTGCGTAAGTTTTCTCCGCAATCATATTGATCTTACTGTTATTGTGAGCCATATCTCTCTCTCTCTCTTCTCCTCTTTCTCTCTTATTTTCCCTTAAAACGTAATTGTATTGTATTGTATTTCCCGTGTAGTTATCCGGTTAGTTAGTCTATGTTATATTGTAGTGTATGACTTGTATTGTATTAATTCTTTTGCAAGTATAACATTCATAATATATATATAAGGCGTTGGACCCTAAGCACGGTATCTGTGTATTTCTTATAGTGTTAAGTATTCTCAGAGCGTCGGTGACGCTCGAACAGCTTTTAAGTTAATAAGGTTATACTGTGCTGCATTTACACTCTATCACTACACTAAGGTCTTACTGCATAATACACTGTTTATGGTTTAGATATAAAGGTTTAACATTGTGAGCGTCAGCGCCGCTGGTGATCTCCTCGTGGTCCCGAGCGTCCGCTACGCTATAGCGAATCATTACGTTAGTCGGCAGCCAATAGCGTGCCTGCCCGTGATCTCTTGGCCGTGAGCGAACGTGACGCTTGAGCGTCTCGACTACGGCTAAGCGATTGTTACGCAACATGCGTACCCTTACGGTACTCCATACGTAAATAGCGTACAGTGTTCTTAGACCTCATAAAGGGTATTATATAAGATAAATATTTAGCTTTATCAATTGGCTGCTCGTCCAGTCCTTCACATATCTCTGCTAGGTAATTTCAGCAGACATTATCCATCAGCAAAGGGCGGGAGATCATATTCTTCGCAGTGCTGACGGGATAAGCGTCTGCTTCGCTTAGTAAAGGGTGCTGAAGGAATCCGGGAACCGGAGGTAAGAACAACACACTAGTGTCTTTTAAAACTGTTTATTTCTGTTTTGTATACACACGCATATATCTGCATTCCTTTTTCGTGTATATTCATATCACTCTCCTGTTTGCCATTGTATAATTGATAAACGTGCTGAGAAAGATTTGTTGCTATTGGTAGTTAAAGAGTAAAAACGATACATTAAGGGGTAATTTGTAAAACACACGCACAGCTTCGCCTGAGATACAAGGAAAGACCTGTGTGGTGCTTGGTAGATGATTACAGTTAAAGATCATCTACATTGATAAACGTGCTAATTGTATTTTTGTATGGCCAGCGTACACGTGTCTCTAACAAAAGGCTGAGACTCGCGAACGCAACACAAAGGCCGACGCACGCAGCGTATATTACGCAACGGAGCGTCTGGGTACGCCCACCGAAACTCAAATCGCACAATAGCATTGTTTTAGTGGGGGCGGTATAGCATAGCCACGTGATAATAGCACAAATTGATTTCAGTTTTTCCAAAACTTAGTTTAAATACCTTACTTTACTGTGATGCCTCTGGGGACAGCTATCAGACTACGGGAAATGATTTTTCTGATCAGAAAACTATAAGAATGATAGTGGGTTGAAAACGGTATGAGTGTATTGAATCCCGCTTTGTGAACTGAGTGATCTGGGTGATCTTTGGTGGAACGTGATGAGCACGGTCTGAGTGAAAACGTGCAACAGAGTGTGATAAAGTTTTCGTTGTATTACGCTCTGGCTGTTTTGGAGCACAGTAGGGAGACTCCAATGATCCTACCATTTATGGGCAACAAGTGTCTATAAGTGGTACGATTGGACCGCACGGTTGTATGTGTGACCAATAACGCAACATGATATGAGGTAGTATATCCATGCGTAAATCTTGCCCTCATACGTGTTGTAGGGAGCACATGCAAGCGTGATTTGTGTAAAGAAAAAGGAAGGGAATTTTCTCAGGAAAATCTCTAGAGATAGGGCCTGTAACGGTTACACGTGTCTGCTAAAAGGGGCGGATTCGTTGTACTCGGAGCAGAAGGAGTTCAGTGGAAGAGCTTTAAGGATTTCCACTGTAGACTTCTGTGTTTGGTGCATTTTAGGAAGTTTTTCTGTGTTAAAAAAAAAAGGTCCACAATGGAAGCCAAGTGCACAACACAGGGACGTTCAGCAGTCAGGGTTCAGACTGCAGAGGCTTGCAGACCCCGAGGGTCTGCTCGGTTAGTAATGTGGAGGAGGTATGGTCCCCACACTGAGACCTTTTGTGATGAATGGACACGAATGACTGCGGGGGATAAGGCACCATTTCCCGGGATAGGTAGTTTTGACTTAGAGGTATTGCATAATTTAAGGCGAAGGATCTGTCTCATAAAATCCTGGAAACAACGAGTTAAACATAATGATTGTTTACAGATATGGCTACAGGAAAGTGACATGCAAAGAAATGTAACTTACATACCTAACTTTCATCCTGAGAGGAGAGACATGGCAATGGAGAGGATTATGGTTGCGGAGAAAGGCACAATGGGGTGCGATAAAAGTGCACTTAGTAACTATATTAAGAATGAATGTAACAAACGTAATAAGGTTTATAAAAATGAAAGTGTTAAATGGACAACTATTAACCCATGCAAGTCGCACCCCTTGTTAAACTTTCCTCAGGAACACCAACAAGAAAGTGAGCCCAGCACAATGTCGGAGCCTTTTCCAGCAGCCATCACACAAGACATCCAGGTGGACGCGACCAAATCGGTAAAGACTGTAATCAAACCCCCTAACGGAGGGTCAGGTGAGGTCGTGTCCACAGGTACGTATGGTATTATACATCACGCACAAACAAATGTACCTCATATCGTGGAATCAATTCAGAATGACGTTACTGGACTTAATCCTGTCAGGGTAATTGCAGTACCAAATGGGAAAACTGACTCTTCAGGAGTCACTCCTGTCAGGAACATCGCCATGTACTGCCCCTTTTCCCGAACAGAATTAAGAACAATTCTGTCTGAATTTCCTGATCCCAGGAAAGACTTAGTTGCTTGTCAAAAATACATTAGAGTGCTAGGAAACACTGCAGAGCCAAATAACAAAGATTGGAGGACAGTTTTGAGGGCATGTTTACCCCCCGATGTTGATTCATTGAAATTTATCGCTGATTGTAAGCTAGATTAGGAAGTGCCACTAACAGACGAGTATAACCTAGATAATGTAAAAAGAATTAATCTACAGTTGAAAGAATATTTTCCTGCAGTAGTAAAGTGGAATAAAATCTTTACAATAAAACAAAAAGAAGGTGAATCCGCATCAGAGTATTTTCACCGGGCTCTGCAGGATATGGCTAGGTACACTGGTATAGATGACATTGAAACTAACGTACACCACAGAGAGGTAGCTGTGTCTGTATTAATGGACAGCTTAAAAGACACACTAAAAATTAGGGTACAAACCTCTATACCTCATTGGAGAGGTATCTCGGTGGCTGCATTAAGAGAGTCCGCTATCGAGCATGACCAAAATATCCAAAGAACCAGGGAAGCACAGGGAGAGCGGTTGATGGTACTGAGCATCCAAGCACTAGAGGAGGCATCAAGTCGACCGGAACCCCAGGCCCCTAGCACATGGAGAAAGCCAAGGATTTGTTATCATTGTAGAAGAGAAGGGCATTATGCCAGCAACTGTAATAACCCACATAAAGTCAGACCCCCTAGACCAAGAAATGAGCAAAATTATAACACACACAATTATAATCAGGGATCTTTTAGGAAGAATTTTGGGCCACACCCATGATATGTAGTCAGGAAAGGTGATCATTAGGACTGATGGTAAGCCTGAGGTAACGGTTAATAAATTGGGAGGTCATTCACTGAAGACACAGGAATGACAAGGTGAAACGTTGTAAATGTATTTGTGAAAAATGTTTTTTTTCTCTCTCTCTCCCCATCTCTGACGATTATTGATAGGACTCAAACATTGCATATCTACTTGGTCTTTGCAGAAGTCTACCAAACCCCAGCATGACCTATCCGCATCAATGTATTCTGGCCAGATACAGAGGGTGGAGTATGGAGGTGCTGGTGGGAGGGACTGCGCAAGGAAACCATTGGACATGTAGATATGACAGCCTGATGATCTGACAATGTTTTAAAATGTTTGAAATTTTTTTTTTTCCTGTTGTTGTTCTCTGTTGATTTATGTGATATATATATATATATATGAATTGTTCTCTCTCTCTCTTTTGTTTTTTTTGTTTTCTCTCTTCTTTCTCATGTTTTCATGTTTTAAAGATGGTATGTCACACATCAGTTAGACAAATGGTAATGCAAGATTTTTGCTCCTTACAGAGAGATCGCTGGTTTGGAAGGAATATTGCATCACCGGAATGTTCGGTTGGAAGACTGAGAGACAGCACCTTTGAGATGACGACAGAACAGGAAGAACGACAAAGACTAGAGAACTTAATTATCGTAACAAGTTTCTCTCCCCCTCAAACTGGTTTTCCTGTACCCCCATTACAAATTTCTCCTTTTCTCCTCCTGTAAGATGGACTCGCCTCAAGAGACTGTGATCCGTGTTTTCATGTTGACCCTGATGTTGACCAGAGCAGTCTGTTTCGGTGAGAGTACCAGTGAGGTCGAGAAAGAAGTTTTGACACCAGAAAGGTTCCAATGACTAAGACGGAGGTGTAAATTTCCAATAGCAACACAAGCACCGAACAAAGGCGAGTACCGGAAACAATCTAACAGCCATGTTATTTGTAAACATTTTTTTTTTTGGATTGTTAGCTGAAGAAAACTGTATCTGTAGGCTCTGTGATAACGTAGTTGAGGATGGATGCATCAAGAAATGCCAATCCAGTTTTAATATCCACATGGACCGGCATCCCTTGAGTGACTATCACTCCTTAGTGGGTAGTGTGTTAAATCAAACAGATTGTTGGGTATGCTCTCAAGTACCTCAAGGTCATAGCAAATCAGGACTAGTACCATTTCCTTTAACGATAGGGGAGGTACTTGAGCTAAGTGGTGGGAGGCCGGTGGACAAGAGGTTTAATATCTCCAGTCCTCCTAGTTTGAAGCTCCACCAATATCATGTGGATAGATCCCTCATATGTTTTAACATTTCCAATCCCCGAAAGCCGGGAAATTGGGAAGTGCCATGGAGTAACCAAACCATGACCTTTTCATATAGAGCAGATAGAATGCCGACAGATACAGAGCTTATACGCCACATAGCCAGTAGAGGAAAATCTTTCCGATATAGGTATACCCTAGGAAATAGGATTACGAGAGTTGGAGAGGTATCACCAGGATACTGTGCACATATCGTACAACCTGATACGTGTACTAGACAGATGGGAGAATTAGGGTTAGGAGATTTCACATGGAAGATGTGTAATATGGTTATGTCCTACTCCGTCCCATATGTTCTCCCCGATGATGCATATTTCATATGCGGGAGGAAGGCGTATAAGTGGCTTGCCCCAAACTCTGAAGGATTGTGTTATATTGGAAAAGTACTGCCTGAAGTAATGACTGTATCACATGCCAAAATGAAAGATATACACCGTGTTGCCCAAGCTCCTTATACTCACACCCATTACGAGCATGTAGTTAAACGGCACCTGATAGAAAGAACAGAGCATACGGCCTCTGACATGATCCATGAATCCACCGGGATTCAGTTTCTAATCACGTTAGACATCACTCGCACCGCTAGAGGAGTGTTGAATTATAAATACATATCTGCGCTTGCAAATTTGTTAGACAATATCACAGAAATGTATGATGACACGTTTAGGTATACTGGAAGAGAACTTCAAGCTTATAAAACAGAACTGGTTCAGCATAGAATGATTCTCAATTATCTCACGGCAGTGACAGGTGGATATTGTGTCACACTGGCAACGCAGTACGGCGTGAAATGTTGCACATATATTACAAATAGTACCGAGGACCCGGTCGAGGTCCTAGACCAAAAGATGGACGATATTCTCCAGCTGAAGTGGGAATTTCGCAGGAGACACAATCTCACTCTTGCTGCTGTAGGTAATGAGCTGACTGGTTGGGTGTCATGGTTGAATCCGCGAAATTGGTTCTCTGGTTTAGGAGAATGGGCTCAAGGAGTCATAATGGATGTTGGGAAGTTTCTCCTATGTATCTTAGGTGTTATCATAACGATTGGCTTGATATTTAGATGCGGTCAGGCTTTAACGAAGTGTAAACGAAGTACCAGGGTGATGAGTTTAAGGAGTGAGGAAATTGTAATTCCAATGGATTTGATTTATGACCCAAATGTAGAAACAATGATGTGATGAAAAATGCGATTTCTACGGTCCGTTTCTTTCACCTGTTTTTCCGTTTTCTCCAAGGTAAAAAGACCCACTTGGACGAGGAATTTGATGATCCTGTATACAGACAACTGATGGATTAAAGAAGAAGTTTTGACAACCTTATACACAGATATTTGATGAACTTTGCCATAGATCCCCAGTTTCCCTAGAAATTTTAAAATTACGCTAGCCCAACACTTTTGTAAATCTATGGACATTGACAAAGCTTTTTGCCCACACGCCTTTTGGCAAAAGCACAAAGAAGACTGCATTCAACAGACACCGAACAAGACTTCAACCGACAAATGTTCATTTACCTGACATAGAATACCACTGCATTTACCGTAATTATGTCTTTTCTTCATCTCTACAACCTTCAGGTAATTACACACATAGTCGATAGGGAATACAGGCACAGATATCAGCAATCACATATTCCCCCATTCATGTATCATCAACTAAAATGTGCTCCCCATTTGTTACAACCACAGCCGAAAAGAGCTCGGTAAAGTTTGACAGCCCATCCACAGACCCGTACCACGGGATAAGAAGGAATTCAAATGTATACTTCGCAATGCCTCGAAGCTTGATTTAAAACACGTACGGCACGTTGATACATGACCCCCAAACACGGATTCATACACACATGCTTCTGCTATCTGTTATGCACACCAGTGCCTGCAGGAAAGTACTGGTGTCAGGACTGTTATGCACTCCAGTGCCTGCAGGAATGTACTGGTGTTTGAACTGTTATGCAAAACAAATGGACTTACAGACAGACTGGGGAATATGACATAACGTACACAGAAGGTGATAGGGTAACAAAATACACACAGAGTGAACAGAGAAGCCCAGAGGCTAAGGAACTGGGTATCTCCCTTGTATTAGAACTGCTCAGATGGGAAAAGCAAGATGTTGTGTTTTAATACGTAGAGAACCCGAAATGCTGTTGCTAAGGGCAACAGCAAAACCCTAAAGGGTTACCAACGGGTGTGGCAGTAAACTCCTTGGTCAGAGATGGAATGATAGACACAAGGAGAGTCTCCACAATCCTAATTCTCACTTGCAGTGCACAGGTTCAGCTTACTGCCACTAAACTGACCCCTGACACCTAGCAAAGTGAGACAGGATTAGACAGGCAAGTCTTAGAATACAGCCGCAAACTTGCTAAGTTCACAGAGTAGTAACAGAACCCCAGCAAGCTAAACGACTGACTCCAGTCTTACTGCTAGGTCTGGATTGGCAGAGTGTAATACCAAATCCCCAGGCCTATTTGCAGTAAGCAACAAACAAATACAAAGCTACACAGTACTGGCTAACTTTCAGAAACTGACTAACCAACAAAGATTCAGCAGCATCTGCTTACCCTGAGAAGAGGCCTTATAAAGCAGGTGCTGTCCACGCCCCACTCAGACCTCACAGACTGTGAGCACAAAAACCAGCACCGGATCCCCTGCCATGCACAGAGCCTATAACCACTGCACAGCAAAAGACCCGAACCGGAGTATCAGCTGCGCTCAGGTCACTCCGCTAGCACTTGTCTCCCGGTTGCCATGACGACGTGGCAGCACAGGGCAGGAGACCCTAACACTATCTCACTAGGTCATACCCTTTTCCTACCTTCTCCTCTCCTCCCTTACCCAACCATGGAAATGTATTAACCCCTGACATATATTTTTCTCTTTTTGAAATGTTTTAGAAGGTGGCAGTTATTGTTGACTGCCAAAGGGTGGACTGTCAAAGTCAGAAAAATATCACGATGCACACTGCCATATTTGCACCTCATACAGGTCCGCGCTGCGCATGCGTGCACTCTCCCGTGCGTGCGCATACTCGCTGTTGCGGGCACCCGTGGGCGCGCAGTATGTGCATTTACGGTAGAGTTCATGTGTTCGTAGCGTGCGACTCAAACGTTACATATTTTCACTATATAATGTATTTTGTAGATTATGGTCCCTTTGATAGAATCTGAAAGTTTAGTTAATGTAGCATGTTCATGGACAGAGAAATCCCTCTTTGTTTGATACGAAGGGTCAGACAGGAGTAATACAGTGGTGTTTAGTATCCATCGGAAGAGTATTTAATTAGCAATATTCCGGTGTTGGTTTGAAGCGGATTAATCGCTCGTGCGAATAGTTATGGACATAAGAAGTTTATGTCCATTTACTATTATTTGCACTTACTTATTCATGCGGCGGGAAACCCAGTTCCCCACCCACCTGAGCAGTTGGAAATCGTCACAGCCCACCTGTATGAATCAACCTATGACCTTTTGTTATAATGCGAGGAGGAATTCCTGTGTCCAATGAACAATGAGATTGTAGGGACCATTGAATTGTATTGTGTGTGGGGCATAAATAGACAAGCCGATCACATCCAGCTCACTCTTCAACGGTTCTCATTGCTGATAATCGGGAGCTGGATGTCCAGAGGCGCATGCGATCGTTCCCCTTTGTGCGTAAGTTTTCTCCGCAATCATATTGATCTTACTGTTATTGTGAGCCATATCTCTCTCTCTCTTCTCCTCTTTCTCTCTTATTTTCCCTTAAAACGTAATTGTATTGTATTGTATTTCCCGTGTAGTTATCTGGTTAGTTAGTCTATGTTATATTGTAGTGTATGACTTGTATTGTATTTATTCTTTTGCAAGTATAACATTCATAATATATATATAAGGCGTTGGACCCTAAGCACGGTATCTGTGTATTTCTTATAGTGTTAAGTATTCTCAGAGCGTCGGTGACGCTCGAACAGCTTTTAAGTTAATAAGGTTACACGGTGTTGCATCTACACCCTATCACTACACTAAGGTCTTACTGCATAATACACTGTTTATGGTTTAGATATAAAGGTTTAACATTGTGAGCGTCAGCGCCGCTGGTGATCTCCTCGTGGTCCCGAGCGTCCGCTACGCTATAGCGAATCATTACGTTAGTCGGCAGCCAATAGCGTGCCTGCCCGTGATCTCTTGGCCGTGAGCGAACGTGACGCTTGAGCGTCTCGACTACGGCTAAGCGATTGTTACGCAACGTGCGTACCCTTACGGTACTCCATACGTAAATAGCGTACAGTGTTCTTAGACCTCATAAAGGGTATTATATAAGATAAATATTTAGCTTTATCACCTGTAATCCCCCATTCCCTGTGCCCCCATTACACCTCCTCCATCCATCTGTGTGCCCCCGGTATGTACTGTGCCCCCATGTGCCATCTCTCTCGCACCCTGTAATCCCCCATTCCCTGTGCCTCATTACACCTCCTCCATCCATCTGTGTGCCCCCGGTATGTACTGTACCCCCATGTGCCATCTCTCTCATACCCTGTAATCCCCCATTCCCTGTGCCCCATTACACCTCCTCCATCCATCTGTGTGTCCCCGGTATGTACTGTACCCCCATGTGCCACTTCTCTCATACTCTGTAATCCCCCATTCCCTGTGCCCCATTACACCTCCTCCATCCATCTGTGTGCCCCCGGTATGTACTGTACCCCCATGTGCCATTTCTCTCATGCCCTGTAATCCCCCATTCCCTGTGCCCCCATTACACCTCCTCCATCCATCTGTGTGCCCCCGGTATGTACTGTACCCCCATGTGCCATCTCTCTCATTACGGAAATCCCCATTCCCTGTGCCCCATTACACCTCCTCCATTCATCTGTGTGCCCCCGGTATGTAATGTACCCCCCATGTGCCATCTCTCTCATACCCTGTAATCCCCCATTCCCTGTGCCCCATTACACCTCCTCCATTCATCTGTGTGCCCCCGGTATGTACTGTACCCCCATGTGCCATCTCTCTCATACCCTGTAATCCCCCATTCCCTGTGCCCCATTACACCTCCTCCATCCATCTGTGTGCCCCCGGTATGTACTGTACCCCCATGTGCCATCTCTCTCATACCCTGTAATCCCCCATTCCCTGTGCCCCATTACACCTCCTCCATTCATCTGTGTGCCCCTGGTATGTACTGTACCCCCATGTGCCATCTCTCTCATACCCTGTAATCCCCCATTCCCTGTGCCCCATTACACCTCCTCCATCCATCTGTGTGCCCCCGGTATGTACTGTACCCCCATGTGCCATCTCTCTCATACCCTGTAATCCCCCATTCCCTGTGCCCCCATTACACCTCCTCCATCCATCTGTGTGCCCCCGGTATGTACTGTACCCCCATGTGCCATCTCTCTCATACCCTATAATCCCCCAATCCTTGTGCCCCATTACACCTCCTCCATTCATCTGTGTGCCCCCAGTATGTACTTTGCCCCCATGTGCCATCTCTCTCATACCCTGTAATCCCCCATTCCCTGTGCCCCATTACACCTCCTCCATTCATCTGTGTGCCCCCAGTATGTACTGTACCCCCATGTGCCATCTCTCTCATACCCTGTAATCCCCCATTCCCTGTGCCCCCATTACACCTCCTCCATCCATCTGTGTGCCCCCGGTATGTACTGTACCCCCATAGCCATCTCTCTCATACCCTGTAATCCCCCATTCCCTGTGCCCCCATTACACCTCCTCCATCCATCTGTGTGCCCCCGGTATGTACTGTACCCCCATGTGCCATCTCTCTCATACCCTGTAATCCCCCATTCCCTGTGCCCCATTACACCTCCCCATCCATCTGTGTACCCCCGGTATGTACTGTACCCCCATGTGCCATTTCTCTCGTACCCTGTAATCTCCCATTCCCTGTGCCCCCATTACACCTCCTCCATCCATCTGTGTGCCCCCAGTATGTACTGTGCCCCCATGTGCCATTTCTCTCATACCCTGTAATCCCCCATTCCCTGTGCCCCATTACACCTACTCCATTCATCTGTGTGCCCCCAGTATGTACTGTACCCCCATGTGCCATCTCTCTCATACCCTGTAATCCCCCATTCCCTGTGCCCCATTACACCTCCCCATCCATCTGTGTACCCCCGGTATGTACTGTACCCCCATGTGCCATTTCTCTCGTACCCTGTAATCTCCCATTCCCTGTGCCCCCATTACACCTCCTCCATCCATCTGTGTGCCCCCAGTATGTACTGTGCCCCCATGTGCCATTTCTCTCATGCCCTGTAATCCCCCATTCCCTGTGCCCCCATTACACCTCCTCCATCCATCTGTGTGCCCCCGGTATGTACTGTACCCCCATGTGCCATCTCTCTCATTACGGAAATCCCCATTCCCTGTGCCCCATTACACCTCCTCCATTCATCTGTGTGCCCCCGGTATGTAATGTACCCCCCATGTGCCATCTCTCTCATACCCTGTAATCCCCCATTCCCTGTGCCCCATTACACCTCCTCCATTCATCTGTGTGCCCCCGGTATGTACTGTACCCCCATGTGCCATCTCTCTCATACCCTGTAATCCCCCATTCCCTGTGCCCCATTACACCTCCTCCATCCATCTGTGTGCCCCCGGTATGTACTGTACCCCCATGTGCCATCTCTCTCATACCCTGTAATCCCCCATTCCCTGTGCCCCATTACACCTCCTCCATTCATCTGTGTGCCCCTGGTATGTACTGTACCCCCATGTGCCATCTCTCTCATACCCTGTAATCCCCCATTCCCTGTGCCCCATTACACCTCCTCCATCCATCTGTGTGCCCCCGGTATGTACTGTACCCCCATGTGCCATCTCTCTCATACCCTGTAATCCCCCATTCCCTGTGCCCCCATTACACCTCCTCCATCCATCTGTGTGCCCCCGGTATGTACTGTACCCCCATGTGCCATCTCTCTCATACCCTATAATCCCCCAATCCTTGTGCCCCATTACACCTCCTCCATTCATCTGTGTGCCCCCAGTATGTACTTTGCCCCCATGTGCCATCTCTCTCATACCCTGTAATCCCCCATTCCCTGTGCCCCATTACACCTCCTCCATTCATCTGTGTGCCCCCAGTATGTACTGTACCCCCATGTGCCATCTCTCTCATACCCTGTAATCCCCCATTCCCTGTGCCCCCATTACACCTCCTCCATCCATCTGTGTGCCCCCGGTATGTACTGTACCCCCATAGCCATCTCTCTCATACCCTGTAATCCCCCATTCCCTGTGCCCCCATTACACCTCCTCCATCCATCTGTGTGCCCCCGGTATGTACTGTACCCCCATGTGCCATCTCTCTCATACCCTGTAATCCCCCATTCCCTGTGCCCCATTACACCTCCCCATCCATCTGTGTACCCCCGGTATGTACTGTACCCCCATGTGCCATTTCTCTCGTACCCTGTAATCTCCCATTCCCTGTGCCCCCATTACACCTCCTCCATCCATCTGTGTGCCCCCAGTATGTACTGTGCCCCCATGTGCCATTTCTCTCATACCCTGTAATCCCCCATTCCCTGTGCCCCATTACACCTACTCCATTCATCTGTGTGCCCCCAGTATGTACTGTACCCCCATGTGCCATCTCTCTCATACCCTGTAATCCCCCATTCCCTGTGCCCCATTACACCTCCTCCATCCATCTGTGTGCCCCCGGTATGTACTGTACCCCCATGTGCCATCTCTCTCATACCCTGTAATCCCCCAATCCCTGTGCCCCCATTACACCTCCTCCATCCATCTGTGTGCCCCCGGTATGTACTGTACCGCCATGTGCCATCTCTCTCATACCCTGTAATCCCCCATTCCCTGTGCCCCATTACACCTCCTCCATTCATCTGTGTGCCCCCAGTATGTACTGTGCCCCCATGTGCCATTTCTCTCATACCCTGTAATCCCCCATTCCCTGTGCCCCATTACACCTACTCCATTCATCTGTGTGCCCCCAGTATGTACTGTACCCCCATGTGCCATCTCTCTCATACCCTGTAATCCCCCATTCCCTGTGCCCCCATTACACCTCCTCCATCCATCTGTGTGCCCCCGGTATGTACTGTACCCCCATGTGCCATTTCTCTCGTACCCTGTAATCCCCCATTCCCTGTGCCCCCATTACACCTCCTCCATCCATCTGTGTGCCCCTGGTATGTACTGTACCCCCATGTGCCATTTCTTTCATACCCTGTAATCCCCCATTCCCTGTGCCCCATTACACCTCCTCCATCCATCTTTGTGCCCCCGGTATGTACTGTGCCCCCATGAGCCATCTCTCTCTTACCCTGTTATCTCCCATTCCCTGTGCCCCATTACACCTCCTCCATCCATCTGTGTGCCCCCGGTATGTACTGTACCCCCCATGTGCCATCTCTCTCATACCCTGTAATCCCCCATTCCCTGTGCCCCCATTACACCTCCTCCATTCATCTGTGTGCCCCCGGTATGTACTGTACCCCCATGAGCCATCTCTCTCATACCCTGTAATCTCCCATTCCCTGTGCCCCATTACACCTCCTCCATCCATCGGTGTGCCCCCGGTATGTACTGTACCCCCCATGTGCCATCTCTCTCATACCCTGTAATCCCCCATTCACTGTGCCCCCATTACACCTCCTCCATCCATCTGTGTGCCCCTGGTATGTACTGTACCCCCATGAGCCATCTCTCTCATACCCTGTAATCTCCCATTCCCTGTGCCCCATTACACCTCCTCCATCCATCTGTGTGCCCCCGGTATGTACTGTACCCCCATGTGCCATCTCTCTCATTACGGAAATCCCCATTCCCTGTGCCCCATTACACCTCCTCCATTCATCTGTGTGCCCCCGGTATGTACTGTACCCCCATGTGCCATCTCTCTCATACCCTGTAATCCCCCATTCCCTGTGCCCCATTACACCTCCTCCATTCATCTGTGTGCCCCCGGTATGTACTGTACCCCCATGTGCCATCTCTCTCATACCCTGTAATCCCCCATTCCCTGTGCCCCATTACACCTCCTCCATTCATCTGTGTGCCCCCGGTATGTACTGTACCCCCATGTGCCATCTCTCTCATACCCTGTAATCCCCCATTCCCTGTGCCCCATTACACCTCCTCCATCCATCTGTGTGCCCCCGGTATGTACTGTACCCCCATGTGCCATCTCTCTCATACCCTGTAATCCCCCATTCCCTGTGCCCCCATTACACCTCCTCCATCCATCTGTGTGCCCCCGGTATGTACTGTACCCCCATGTGCCATCTCTCTCATACCCTGTAATCCCCCATTCCCTGTGCCCCATTACACCTCCTCCATTCATCTGTGTGCCCCCAGTATGTACTTTGCCCCCATGTGCCATCTCTCTCATACCCTGTAATCCCCCATTCCCTGTGCCCCATTACACCTCCTCCATTCATCTGTGTGCCCCCAGTATGTACTGTACCCCCATGTGCCATCTCTCTCATACCCTGTAATCCCCCATTCCCTGTGCCCCCATTACACCTCCTCCATCTGTGTGCCCCCGGTATGTACTGTACCCCCATGTGCCATCTCTCTCATACCCTGTAATCCCCCATTCCCTGTGCCCCCATTACACCTCCTCCATCCATCTGTGTGCCCCCGGTATGTACTGTACCCCCATGTGCCATCTCTCTAATACCCTGTAATCCCCCATTCCCTGTGCCCCCATTACACCTCCTCCATCCATCTGTGTGCCCCCGGTATGTACTGTACCCCCATGTGCCATTACTCTCATACCCTGTAATCCCCCATTCCCTGTGCCCCATTACACCTCCTCCATCCATCTGTGAGCCCCCGGTATGTACTGTACCCCCATGTGCCATTTATCTCATACCCTGTAATCCCCCATTCCCTGTGCCCCCATTACACCTCCATCCATCTGTGTGCCCCCGGTATGTACTGTACCCCCATGTGCCATTTCTCTCTCACCCTGTAATCCCCCATTCCCTGTGCCCCCATTACACCTCCTCCATCCATCTGTGTACCCCCGGTATGTACTGTACCCCCATGTGCCATTTCTCTCATACCCTGTAATACCCCATTCCCTGTGCCCCCATTACACCTCCTCCATCCATCTGTGTACCCCCGGTATGTACTGTACCCCCATGTGCCATTTCTCTCATACCCTGTAATCCCCCATTCCCTGTGCCCCCATTACACCTCCTCCATTCATCTGTTTGCCCCCGGTATGTACTGTACCCCCATGTGCCATTTATCTCATACCCTGTAATCCCCCATTCCCTGTGCCCCCATTACACCTCCTCCATCCATCTGTGTGCCCCCGGTATGTACTGTGCCCCCATGTGCCATCTCTCTCATACCCTGTAATCTCCCATTCCCTGTGCCCCCATTACACCTCCTCCATCCATCTATTTGCCCCCGGTATGTACTGTACCCCCAGGTGCCATCTCTCTCATACCCTGTAATCCCCCATTCCCTGTGCCCCATTACACCTCCTCCATCCATCTGTGTGCCCCCAGTATGTACTGTACCCCCATGTGCCATCTCTCTCATACCCTGTAATCCCCCATTCCCTGTGCCCCCATTACACCTCCTCCATCCATCTGTGTGCCCCCGGTATGTACTGTACCCCATGTGCCATTACTCTCATACCCTGTAATCCCCCATTCCCTGTGCCCCATTACACCTCCTCCATCCATCTGTGTGCCCCCGGTATGTACTGTACCCCCATGTGCCATCTCTCTCATACCCTGTAATCCCCCATTCCCTGTGCCCCATTACACCTTCTCCATCCATCTGTGTGCCCCTGGTATGTACTGTGCCCCCATGTGCCATTTCTCTCATACCCTGTAATCCCCCATTCCCTGTGCCCCCATTACACCTCCTCCATCCATCTGTGTGCCCCCGGTATGTACTGTACCCCCCATGTGCCATCTCTCTCATACCCTGTAATCCCCCATTCCCTGTGCCCCCATTACACCTCCTCCATCCATCTGTGTACCCCCGGTATGTACTGTACCCCCATGTGCCATCTCTCTCATACCCTGTAATCCCCCATTCCCTGTGCCCCCATTACACCTCCTCCATCCATCTGAGTGCCCCCGGTATGTACTGTACTCCCCATGTGCCATCTCTCTCATACCCTGTAATCCCCCATTCCCTGTGCCCCCATTACACCTCCTCCATCCATCTGTGTGCCCCCGGTATGTACTGTACCCCCTTGTGCCATCTCTCTCGCACCCTGTAATCCCCCATTCCCTGTGCCCCCATTACACCTCCTCCATCCATCTGTGTGCCCCCGGTATGTACTGTACCCCCATGTGCCATCTCTCTCGCACCCTGTAATCCCCCATTCCCTGTGCCCCCATATCTTTAGTTACATAATCCATTATTGACACTTCTACCCCCACATTTCATAGTAACCCCCCCCCCCCCCCCCCGCCCCATTGCATTCTACCTATAGAGAGCTCTAGTCTGTATGAGTTTTCCTCTAATCTGCTCAAGCCCTCTGCTTTCTCCTATAAACTGGGGGGGCACGGGGGGGGGGGGGGGGGGATATAATCCGCATTTATCATCTGGTCTGTATCTGATGATATATACGCGAGGTGTAGCTTTCTATGGGAATTCAGGCAATAGGTACGGCTTTAACCCCTTTTGACGTAGTCAGCCTGACAAATGTCGCTCATATAAATCAGTGTCGCTTATTAGGTTAGTGATTTACATAATCAGATGTGGTGTGACTGCTTACACCGCGGTGCCATTAATCCAGGCAGCCCCTCCTGTGCCAGGCAGGCAGGTAGCACTACCCTTGCAGTAGGAAATGGGTCAACTTGCCATGCTGGTGTAGTGCTTAACCCCTCCAGTGCCAGAGTAAACCAGGCCATTGGAAAGTGGGCAATGCAGCCTTTGTGTGTGAGTAAGGGGCAGTCGTATTACACTGCAGGTAACAAGAAGAATGAACGTGCCATCTATCACTGTGCCAGCGGCATGGGGTGCCAGGGCTGTGTCTGATACACTGTGGCTGTTAGTAAAAGTCACACAGCTGCTATAAATGAGCAGGCCTTATGTCCGGTGTTTACTGAGCCATGTTTATACAACGGGCATGACCAGTCTGCGTTTTTGCCACCACTCTCCGTCACCTCCCACAGGCGGTCTCTTCCTGCCAATCACTCTGCTTTTCAACTCTCTCTGCGAGCGGCATCGCAAAGTTACCATAAACAGTCCGATCGCCGCACATGCGCAGTCTGCCAATAATCACTCAGTCGCGTGAACTCTGGTGGAAGATAAAAGAATGTTATTTCAGATATTCACTAATACAGCCGAGCGATTCACAACCTGCAGCAACCAATGTATTTCTGTGGCTGTGTGACGTGGTGCTTGTACAGTGACAGGCCCTGGCTAGTAATATAATGGTGCTTGCCGGGACGATTCCAATGCCAATCCCAAACCTTATCCCGGGGGAAGATTGCAGCTCGTATAAATTGCTAAGTATATGGTTTTAGATGGACTTACTGGAATGGTATTATTATAGAAGACACAGATACCGTGGGGTATATTTACAAAGATTCGTGTTTTTGCCGTTTTGAAGGGTGTTTGATCTCGAATGGTATTCGGTGCATTTTACTGCAACTTTTTGAATCCTGATACGGTCATTCACTAAGCTGCCGACTTTTCCCAATTCGTATTTCCGATGTCGATGTGATTTGTAATGTCAGGCAGTGTTTTACGGGAGTGATGAGTAAAACACTGCCTGACAAAACGCAAGGAATCCCGGCCGAATCTGTGAGATCCGTGAAGGGCTTCATTGTGTACCTTAAAAAGGTGTTTAAAGTGTTTTAAAATCTGAAAAAAATTGCGTGGGGTCCCCCCTCCTAAGCACAACCAGCCTCGGGCTCTTTAAGCCAGTCCTGGTTGAAAAAATATGGGGGGGGAAATGACAGGGGTTCCCCCATATTTGATCAACCAGCACCGGGCGGATGGGGGGCTGATAGCCAAGTGTAAAAAATTTGAATATTTTTTTTAGTAGCAGTACTACAAGTCCCAGCAAGCCTCCCCCGCAAGCTGGTACTTGGAGAACCACAAGTACCAGCATGCGGTGGAAAACCTGGGCCGCTGGTACCTGTAGTACTACTACTAAAAAAATACCCCAAAAAAAACAGGACACACACACCGTGAAAGTATAACTTTATTACATACATGCACACCTCCATACATACATACTTACCTATGTTCCCACGAGGCTCAGTCCTCTTCTCCATGTAGAATCCTTGGGGTACCTGTGAAAAAAATTATACTCACATAATCCAGTGTAGATTCTGTCCTTTGTATAAGCGGTGAGGTTACTTTCGGTCAACCGCTGACCGCAAAGTTCCCACCATTGGCTACAATGGAGCGCATAGGCGCTACATTGTATCTCTGCCGTGTGCTGCCTCACAGACACTACAGGAGCACACATCCAATCAGGAGAGTACCACGACGTGGCACTCCCTGATTGGCTGAAGGGACCCTCTTTGACAGGAGTCAGGGGGGGTCCTAGCAGTCGGGGAAAGGGGTCCCATGTGTAAACATGGGACCCTTTCAGTGCGTGGTCGGGTTTCCGTTTTTTTGTTTTGCCAAGTACGTGGATTATACAAAGGACAGAATCTACACTGGATTATGTGAGTATAATTTTTTTCGCAGGTCCCCCAAGGATTCTACAGGGAGAAGAGGACCGAGCCTCGTGGGAACATAGGTAAGTATGTATGTATGTATGGAGGTGTGCATGTATGTAATAAACTTATACTTTCATGGTGTGTGTGTCCTGTTTTTTTGGGGGTATTTTTTTAGTAGTAGTACTACAGGTACCAGCGGCCCAGGTTTTCCACCGCATGCTGGTACTTGTGGTTCTCCAAGTACCAGCTTGCAGGGAGGCTTGCTGGGACTTGTAGTACTGCTACTAAAAACAATATTCACATTTTTTACACTTGGCTATCAGCCCCCCATCCGCCGCCCTTGGATGGGGGGGACAGCCTCGGGCTTCACCCCTGGCCCTTGGGTGGCTGGAGGGGGGTGACCCCTTGATTTAAGGGGTTCCCACTCCTCCAGGGTACCCCGGCCAGGGGTGACTAGTTGGGTATGTAATGCCAGGGCCGCAGGGACCACTATAAAAGTGTCTCCCGGCTGTGGCATTATGTACCTGGCTAGTGGAGCCCGGTGCTGGTTTTAAAAATACGGGGGACCCCTACGCTTTTTGTCCCCCGTATTTTTGGAACCAGGACCAGGCGCAGAGCCCGGTGCTGGTTGATCAAATATGGGGGAACCCCTGTAATTTTTTTCCCCATATTTTTTCAACCAGGACCTGCTCAAAGAGCCCGAGGCTGGTTGTGCTTAGGAGGGGGGACCCCATGCAATTTTTTTTTCACTTTTTACATTAAACACACCCTTTCCCATAGATAACCATGCACAGATCTCACTGATTGGTGCATGGTTATCCAAACTCGACTGGAAAAAGCAGGTCTATTTTTTTCCTGCTATTTTTAACGATTCGAAAAAAATAGACCCGCACTTGAGCACTCAGAGACTAACACCCAAATACGAATGAATAGTGAATACCCGTATTGTATGAAATAACAGCCGCGTTTGACCGATGGTCTATTCATTCGTATTTCAGAACTTTGCCAATCAAACCATTACGAATAGCCCAAACACTGCCGAGATTTGTGCTTAGTGAATTCCCGGATTGGGACTTAGCAATAAAAACACAAATTGGCAAAACTCTGATTTTTAGTAAATACTGGCCCGTGAGTGTAATCTACCAAAGAGAGGAGGTTGTATGCTGAATGCAAGGATAAACCCAATCTAGAACCCTGGTATAAGTCGCTAGGTAGAGCCCTCATCTGTACAAAGAGTATAAACCTGTACATGCCTGTCACCTGTCCTCTATAATGCAGTCTCCTGTGCCTCCCCCATGCCTGTCACCTGTCCTCTATAATGCAGTCTCCTGTGCCTCCCCCATGCCTGTCACCTGTCCTCTATAATGCAGTCTCCTGTGCCTCCCCCATGCCTGTCACCTGTCCTCTATAATGCAGTCTCCTGTGCATCCCCATGTCTGTCACATGTCCTCTATAATGCAGTCTCCTGTGCCTCCCCATGTCTGTCACCTGTCCTCTATAATGGAGTCTCCTGTGCCTCCACCATGCCTATCATCTGTCCTCTATATTGCATTCTCCTGTTCATCCTCTATGCCTGTCACCTGTCCTTTATATTGCAGTCTCCTGTGCATCCCCATGTCTGTCACCTGTCCTCTATATTGCAGTCTCCTGTGCCTCCCCCGTGTCTGTCACCTGTCCTCTATATTGCAGTCTCCTGTGCCTCCCCCGTGTCTGTCACCTGTCCTCTATATTGCAGTCTCCTGTGCCTCCCCCGTATCTGTCACCTGTCCTCTATATTGCAGTCTCCTGTGCCTCCCCCATGACTGTGACCTGTCTTCCAGATTGTCGTCTTCTTCTCACTTCCCTACCCGCCACCTTGCACTCCTGCTGTGCTGGTCACATGACCACCAGGACTCAGAAGAAGATTCTGGAGCTGCTGCAGCCACAGGTAGGTAACTGCTGGGCCACCAGGGGCATTTGGTCGACATTCTATCATGTCCATGTAGCATCCTTGACATTGCTTTAGAGATGACTGCAGTGCACAGCGGCTGGCCAATGTGTATGTCCACCCACAAGTGATGCCATTGCTGGGTGGGGTATCTGCGCCTCCTTGTAGGTGTGCCCCATTCACCAATATGCAAAGCCCCCACTGTACTCGGACTGCCCGCTCTCCTCCGTTAGCCCCACGCCAGGCATTAGGAGGCTCAGCGGTCAGACCTGCATATGGGTGGAGGCAAACACTTACCTCTGTGAGCATGTTCAGTACCAATATCATCTTGACCAATGGGCCCACGCAAACTCTGCCTCAGCCGCCTCTGTCACTTGGTTCTCGAGACTCGTCCTTTGCCACTAACCTTGGAATCATGATGGTGGTTTAATAAAGCCTATGATCTGCCTGGCTGTTCTTGATTCCCAGTTATACTGCCATGCATCACAATTATGTCACACTGCCCACCAGAACAGCTTGTAGCGAGGAGCTAATCACTTATTCTGCAGGAGACACTTTCCCCTGACTCCTGCAACATCTTTCACAATTTGCACAACATTCAGTTGTGTGGCGGACACTCAGTGTGGATGTGTCACAGCCCCAGGGAAGGATTTTGTGCATCTACCATGTCACATAGCACTGATATACAGTACCACCAGATGCTGCGTTGGGGGCTCTGCATGGACCTAAACCTCAGGCAGATACCTACAAGAGGTGACCCTTTCATTATACTGCGTCAGCTGCTTCTGTTGCTGCTTCCCAGTATTATTATCACTATACTGTACAGCCCCATAACAAGCAGATGATCCAGTATAAATGAAAAACAGGGTCCCAGGCACGCTTATACCTGCTGGGATTTGTAGTTCTGTAGGTTGGCAGTGGGCTGACATGCAACCTTCGGCACTATGCAGAGTACTGCGCCTTCCTGAGAGACTGCTCGCACTTCCCAACTCAATATCCCTGAAACCTCTAGGAGCCGGTGTGATCATAAACCCGAACTGATGAATTCTCTGCATCTCAGAGGTGCTTTGAAATCTAAACATGAAGTACAGCCGGAGTGAGAGTGCATTACTGGCGTGCTTTGTGCGCCTCGCATTTCATCAGACATTATCCTGCCAGGACGGATGCACAGGTGAGAATTGTATCCTCAGACAATGAAATGCCGGGCTGGCCTTAACCCCGTCCTGTCTGCAGCGGCCGGGGAGGAAAGGATGCAGGGAGAGATGTGTGATTAAACATTCCATTCCCAGGGAGACAGCAGGAATGCCCGGGATGATGGCACCGGCCTGTTATCTGGGACTGGAGCTGCTGCAGAACCTCTTACAGCTGTACATTACTGCTAAATGCACCTTTAGCCCAAGATGCAGCAACATTATCTAAATTGGTATCATTGAATTTCCAGTTACTTTTGTGAACCGTTCTTATACAGCTTGGGTAGAACTGCCCAACACAGGGAGCAATAGTGGCCCGATTCCTACCTTATGCCAATGCGCTTATCTGCCCGCCTGTGCAAACATCATCAGTATTGCTGATCATGGGGGTCATTCCGAGTTGATCGCTAGCTGCATTCGTTCGCTGTGCAGCGATGAGGCAAAAAAACGGCACTTCTGCGCATGCGTATGCGGCGTAATGCGCACGCGCGACGTTCTATTACAACGAACAATGTAGTTTCACACAAGGTCTAGCGAAGCATTTCAGTCGCACTGGTGGCCGCAGCGTGATTGACAGGAAGTGGGCGTTTCTGGGTGTCAACTGACCATTTTCAGGGAGTGTTCGGAAAAACGCAGGCGTGCCAGGAAAAATGCAGGCGTGGCTGGGCGAACGCAGGGCGTGTTTGTGACGTCAAAACAGGAACTGAACGGTCTGAAGTGATCGCAAGCGCTGAGTAGGTTTTGAGCTACTCTGAAACTACACAATTTTTTTTTTGTAGCCGCTCTGCGATCCTTTCGTTCGCACTTCTGCTAAGCTAAAATACACTCTCAGTGGGAGGCGGCATAGCGTGTGCACGGCTGCTAAAAACTGCTAGCGAGCGATCAACTCTGAATGACCACCTATGTTAGATGCAAAGATCCGTCATAACGAGTCAGGCCCAAAACCAGTTGCGATGTATGGGTTCCAAGCCAATGCAGGAGAGATCGGAACGTCTGTTCCTGACAATGCGGAGAGAGAAAACGCAGCGCTCATGTTTCTAAACCCAATAATTACACCAACAGTTGAGTCAAATCACAAATTTTGCATTCTAACAAAAAAGCACATTGACAAAAGACTGCTGTTGCAATCACATATATGTAACCAGCCTCGGTTTTGCAATATCTTCTGCTAATCTCTATTCAATCACACTATAGAATGATATAAGCATTAACGATTCAGGCCTTTATATTACACACCTATAAAAGTTGCAATATTAAGCCTAGGCCGTACTCCTAGTTTAGGTAACGATAGGTTAATCTAGGAACAACCAAAGAGTCCCAACAAGACGTACTGTAATAAATGCAGGATCTGCACCATTTGTCTCTCAGAGCCTCGGCCAATCGATGTTTGGGATCCCAGTCATAATGCAGCACTTTTCGTGGGACCGCAAGGAAGTGCTCTCTGTTGAGTGTCCACGGAACATACAGGTTATTCTGCAGGTTATAAAGAACCAATGATTCTACTGAACATCTCTCACTAATCAGGTGCTGACGCATTTCACTTTTTTTTTAAATTAATGCAGCGCACATGTCCAACAAAATGTTCCAGTGGTAATGAGAGTTCCATGGTTCCACTAAGTTGGGGGGATACATGTATATATAGATAATGTAGACACATTTACAGTTGTCCAGACATGGACTCCTGGAACACAAAGTCTCCTGATTGAATGAACGCAGCATCCAGCAGTTTGGGTTACCATCTTTGTAATGTACTGGAGGTCTGGTGCCCAACTGAATAAAGGAGCAGATCACCTTACATAAGGACAGGTCAATTGCTTGGCATCCCCTATGAAAGCCAGAAGAGGAGAAAATATTAGATTTCATGTCCTTTATACATTTTCTTCTTGATCTCTACCTCGGGGATCAGTGTTAAGGTCTCTGCCCGTCATAGGTCTACTCTTCACTCCTTTTTGTCTTCATCATTGAGATGTTAGCAAAATCCACAGCTCATTTTTGTTTCTTAAAGGGGCAGATGTACGAAACCTTGAAGATAGATAAAGTATCAGCCAATCAGCTCCTAACTGTTATTTTTCAAACAGCCTGTAACATGGCAGTTAGGAGCTGATTGGCTGTTACTTTATCACTCTCCAAGGGTTAGTACATCTCAGAATGATACCTGAGGGTCAAACAATACTCACTAGGCGTTTATCAAGAATTTCATGTAAAAATGAATGTGTCTCCAACACCTGTAGCTTAAGAGTAAATGGAGGTCTTCAACTTTTCTAGTAAACCCTGAAGTTCCATTCCAAGTGCTTGGAATTGGTCGTAGACAATTGCTCATTGGCTTTCACTTCACACATTCATACAGAATCATGCTGCTTTTCCCTCTGTAAAGATGCGCCCTTTTCTTCAGACTCCACACGATAACAATACATGCTGTATTAAACTCTACCGGTTCTTCCATCTCGCATCTGTACATAAATGTAGTATTATATATAAAAATCAAGACTCTCTGGTGTGTGAGTTCTTCAAGAACACAAACACAAAATATTACTTAATGGGATTTAGGCCCTCATTCCGAGTTGTTCGCTCGCCAGCCGCTTTTAGCAGCATTGCACACGCTAAGCCGCCGCCCTCTGGGAGTGTATCTTCGCTTAGCAGAATTGCGAACAAAAGATTCTCAAAATTGCGAATAGAAATTTCTTAGCAGTTTCTGAGTAGCTCGACACTTACTCTGCCACTGCGATCAGTTCAGTCAGTTTCGCTCCTGGTTTGACGTCACAAACACACCCAGCGTTCGCCCAGACACTCCCCCGTTTCTCCAGCCTCTCCCGCGTTTTTCCCAGAAACGGCAGCGTTTTTTCGCACACACCCATAAAACGGTCAGTTTCCACCCAGAAACACCCACTTCCTGTCAATCACATTACGATCACCAGAACGAAGAAAAAACCTTGTAATGCCGTGAGTAAAATACCAAACTTCTTAGCAAATTTACTTAACGCAGCCGCAGTGCGAACATTGCGCATGCGCAGTTAGCGGAAAATCGCACCGATGCGAAGAAAAATAACGAGCGAACAACTCGGAATGAGGGCCTTAATTTTACAAGTCACATTGCTTATGGAATAATGCGCTTATGGGTAACAATGTGTCGCCTGTGGGGGTGTGGTTCATAGAGGCGACCACACTTTGGTCAACAGTAACTAAGTCGACACAAAAAAATAGGTCAACACAAGCACTAGGTTGACATGACAAAAGGTCGACATAAGGTTTTTTTTTTAAAATTAGTGTCGTTTTCTTCGTAGAGTGACCGGGAACCCCAATTAGTGCACCGTGTCTCCTCGCATGGCTCGTTTCACTCTCCATGCTTCGGGCAAGGTTATCGTTCCCAATTGTAGTCCACGTGGATCGTAAAATATGAAAAAGTTATAAAAATTGAAAAAATTGTAAAAAAAAGCCGTGTCGACCTTTTTTCCAAAAGCATTTTTAGTAATAGATTATTAAAATTATTAAAATAGATCGTAGCTCTCTACTGGATTAAACAGAGATACAGCATTCATAACACTAAACATGATTTGACTCTTAGCACATATACATATGAAACCTGATCAAGTTATACTGATTTTTTGGGTAAATCCATTGTATGTAAGTTCATTATGGGGCCTGTCAGTAACACATATCTGACTACTTTCAGCAGAGCCGGCCCTAACCAATATGATGCCCTAGGCAAGATTTTGGCTGGTGCCCCCAAGCACCGCCGCTAGTTCTGCAGGAGATGCCTGGCATGAGTCAGCTGGCAGCTCTGCTAACGTCGGTCGCCTTTTGTATATGAAAATGCATCTTATTTGCATTACTATGTGGCTAGGATGCACAAGCAGCTTCTGCTGATTAAAATGATATACAGCATGCCTATATTCTGTGTGCGACTGCGGCTATATCTGCATATGAAATGCTACATTACAGTGATTTCCAGGAATACACTGCAACGTAGCATTTCGTATGCAGATACAGCCGCAGTCACACACAGAATATAGGCATGCCGCATATCATTTTAATCAGCAGAAGCTGCTTGTGCCCCTAGGCATACCAGATGCCCTAGGCATTTGCCTAGTTTGCCTATGCCTAAGGCCGGCTCTGACTTTCACACTTGTTACTTGTTACAAAGTTCTTCTCAAACATGGAGTATGGGATGTATTGCTTTCGTCCATTATGTTTTTCATAAGGATTGTTCTTTCAAATTCAGGTGACGCAAATGCACATTTTAAACTATCATTTCCTCGGAACTTCTAACGGGACAGCAAAATAAGGAGGAATGCTCTTTTGTGGTACCTATCTTCTCTTTGCAAACGATCAGGGCGAGCTGTCAGAAAGCAAGCCCGCAAATTGTGTCTGTTTCCTGCATCAAAATGCATTAATCATTTGTTTACTTACATGTAGTGATTTCCTCAAACCATTTACATCATGACGGCATTAACATATTATGACTCTCTCCCGTGAGGGTTTGCCGGTTCACGGCCCATCTACAGTAAAAGGTTTTGCTCAACGACTTTGAAAGACGGTTTTCTACACTTAACGATCCGTCTAAACGTATTTTGTTAATCATTGCAATCATACGTCATATGCCAATGCGAGAGCAGTGTTTGCAATGCAAACCAGAGTCAGGCCTATATTTGGATACTGCCGACCTTTACCTCATGTTCGCCGCAATATCGATGATTACTCTTTACTTTGTCACTTTACCTCAACTTGATTCCGTTCACTTCACCTTTGCAGTTCTACACTTCCGATTGGCAATTAGGTGATGCAAAGATAAGTTGCAGCAACATACAACTTGATAAATAGACCCTAGAGATTCGTCTGACAGCAGGTAAAGATGAATTGTCCCATCTAGTCTCTTCGTTCCTCTAATTAGCAGTAAAAGCGGAAGACAGGTCTGTCTCAGGTCCAGACATGTTTAAATCCCTTACCTTTGTATTGAAATCGTGTTACAAGCATTTACGTATTGGTTTGGTTTGTTAATAATTCCCTCTCTGCTCTTTACTTACCAGTCTACGATAGCCGACACGAGCAAGTTAACAGTTGCTCAGTTCACGATAGTTTGAGGTCTATGGGGGTCATTCCGAGTTGTTCGCTCGCTAGCAGTTTTTAGCAGCCGTGCAAACGCTATGCCGCCGCCCACTGGGAGTGTATTTTAGCTTAGCAGAAGTGCGAACTGAAGGATCGCAGAGCGGCTACAAAATAATTTAGTGCAGTTTCAGAGTAGCTTCAGACCTACTCAGCGCTTGCGATCACTTCAGACTGTTCAGTTCCTGTTTTGACGTCACGAACACGCCCTGCGTTCACCCAGCCACGCCTGCATTTTTCCTGGCACGCCTGCGTTTTTCCGAACACTCCCTGAAAACGGTCAGTTGCCACCCAGAAACGCCCACTTCATGTCAATCACTCTGCGGCCAGCAGTGCGACTGAAATGCATCGCTAGCCCTTGTGTGAAACTACATCGATCGTTGCATTAGTACAACGCGCGTGCGCATTGTGCCGCATACACATGCGCAGAAGTGCTGATTTTTTTGCCTAATCGCCGCGCAGCGTACGAAAGCAGCTAGCGATCAACTCGGAATGACCCCCTTAGTTCATTAATAATTTCCTCTCTGCTCTTCACCTACCAGTCTGCGATAGCCGACACGAGCAAGTTAACAGTTGCTCAGTTCACGATAGTTTGGGGTCTATGTACTAAGCCTTGCAGAGTGATAAAGTGGAGAGAGATAAAGTACCAGCCAAACAGCTCCTAACTGCCATGTTACAGGCTGTGTTTGAAAAATGACAGTTAGAAGCTGATTAGTTGGTACTTTATTACCGTGCAATTTATCACTCTCCAAGGCCGGATGTACTAAAGGGAAAATGCGTTAAAACCCACGTTTTCACGGGTTTTACCGCATTTTCATATGTACTAGCCCTCGGCTGCCAAGTTTTCGCCACCTTGGGTTTCGCCATCTTTTGATGGCAATACCCTAAAGAAGCCTACGGGCTTCTTACCGCCGCCGCCCCACGCCGCTCACGACGACCTCCACCCTGCATACCTGTGTGTAGTAAGCCGCTGCCTCCGTGATGCGGGTGTGGCCCCCCTCCTCCTCTGCAGCACAGCCTTGTCTCCTTCCGGCAGCAGAGGGGAGGAGGAGCCCGGAGACTCCCTGCACACTAGGGAGGCCAATCCCGGGATCGGCGGGATACCAGAATTTAGGGCCAAAGCGTCCGGGATTCAATCCCGGGATTGGAAGGTCCAATCCCGGAGATTGAGAGGTCAGCGTTGAGCGTCCAGAGGACACTCAGGCGCTGCCATGCTTCTTCCTTCCAGCTCCCCAGCGCAGCGTGAGGTCATGCTGCGCCGCTGCTGGGGGAGAGAGAGACAGTGTGGAGTTTCCCACCCGCGGTTTATGGTTAGGTATGTGCGCAGGGAGGGGTGGGGTGAGGGGGCGGCCACATAGTTAAAAACTAATCCCGATTGGCTTCCCTTCTGCACACGTCACCTCCCAGATCTGGGAGGTGACGGAACCCGCAGAGATCCTTCTTACAGGTACCACGGGGGTGTCTCTGCACCGCATTGCGATGTTAGCACATATGCGATTAGCGGCACTGTACTTTAATACATCCCGCCCCAAGGCTTGATAAATTTGAGCCTTTATCTCTCTCTACTTTATACCTCTCCAAAGCTTCGTACATTTGCCTCTTAGGATTGTGTAAAAAAATCCACCCGTCCAGGGTGAGATCGGGCCAGGAGGGGGGCGATTGCGGTGCCGTTGCTGGCGTTTTATTAGCGACACTGTCCCCTTCACGGTTAATTGGATTGATCCTAAAGCATCATTTAAACATTTCATACCTTCTGGGGTATATCTGCAATAGGACGGGGACAAAGAGAATCCTGACATTATGTTTTACAGAATATAGTGACGCAGTAGAAGCATTGAATCCCCCTCCCCTGATAAAACCACGGCGGGGACGGAGACGTGCATTAGGCGAATACATCAATACTAAAAAATATTAAATCAAGAAAAGAAGACATTGAATAGTATAAATTGCTGGCAGAGTGTTCGTATCTCGCGTCTCCATCACCCCCTCACCCTACAGACATCTGGCTGCAGACCGGGTGATAAATGGCTCGGAGGAGAAACGTGCTCGCAGTGCGTGGCGCTCGTTAAGTGAGCGCGAACACGTGAAGGGGACACGTGGCACTTGTAATGGATAACTGATGGTTTCACGCCAGAGTTTCAGGAACATTAGGGAAGCTACAGACCTGTGACTGGGGGGACGGGGCAGGGTGACCCTGAAGCCTGCTCCCAAACAAATTAGGCATCTAATGGAGATTGTACCGGAGAACAGCGCAGAGTATTCTTCTGGCTACACAACGCACACACTGCCGGCAGAACAATATTGTGTCTCCTAACACCCTGCCCCTACAGCCAAGTGATTGCTGCGCTGTGTAATAAATAGACCAGTGGGCAGGCCGACTTAAATACTTGACCCAGATAAAGGATTATTCCGAAACCTGCTAACGAATTCACCTCCCGGGTCATTTATCAAGATCTCCCCAGTGAACAAATCAGGACAGGACCTGCGGAGAGAACCTGGGAGCATGTAGCAGGGAAATGCAGAGGGTTTCGCTAGATTTCATTCCTGCGGCTGCTCTAGAGATACAGTATAACAACCAGTGTCTACATACTCTTGTCGAGAACTACGCTGTATATTCTATATGGTAACGGTGCTGTACCGTGCATCCCCGGGGGCCCAGTACAGTGATGCTGCCGCAGTCCTGTGGCCCCCTCCCTACTCTTTTTGAGAGCACAGCGGGGGCCACAGGGTAAGGGAGGCATACGTGACATTGGGGATCATGTCATTCCGAGTTGATCGCTAGCTGAAAATGTTTGCTGCGCTGCGATTAAGTAAAAAACCGGCACTTCTGCGCATGCGTATGTGGCGCAATGCGCACGCGCAACGTATTTTCACAACGGCCGATGTATTTTGACACAAGGTCTAGTGAAGCTTTTCATTCGCAATGGCCGCTGCAGAGTGATTGACATGAAGTGGGCGTTTCTGGGTGGCAACTGACCATTTTCAGGGAGTGTTCGAAAAAACGCAGGCGTGCCAGGAAAAGGGTAGGCGTGGCTGGGAGAACGCAGGGCGTGTTTGTGACGTAAAATCTGAAACTAAACAGTCTGAAGTGATCGCAAGCGCTGAGTAGGTCTCGAGCTGCTCAGAAACTGCACAATCTTTTTTTGTAGCCGCTCTGTGATCCTTTCAGTCGTGCTTCTGCTAAGCTAAAATACACTCCCAGTGGGCGGCGGCATAGCGTTTGCACGGCTGCTAAAAACTGCTAGCGAGCGATCAACTCGGAATGACCCCCATTGTCGTGCCCCTCTGGAGCCCTGTATCTGCCACACCCAACAATGGGGCTAATTCAGACCTGATCGCCCAGTAGGGTTTTTTGCAGCGCTGCGATCAGATAGTCGCCGCCTACAGGGGAGTGTATTTTAGCTGTGCAAGTGTGTGATCGCATGTGTAGCAGCGCGGTACAAACAGATCTTGTGCAGTCTCTGCGCAGCCCAGGACTTACTCAGCCGCTGCGATCACTTCAGCCTGTCCAGGGCCGGAACTGACGTCAGGAACCCGCCCTGCAAACGCCTGGACACGCCTGCGTTTTCCCAACCACTCCCGGAAAACGGTCAGTTGCCACCCACAAACGCCCTCTTCCTGTCAATCTCCTTGTGATCGCCCGTGCGAATGGATCCTTTCGCATAAACCCATCGCTGAGCGGCGATCCGCTTTGTACCCGTGCGATGCGCCTGCGCATTGCGGTGCATACGCATGCGCAGTTTAGACCTGATCGCCCGCTGTGTGAAAACGCAGCCTAGCGATCAGGTCTGACTTAGGCCCATTATCGGTACGGTTGTCAGCAAGCTCTGGGGTAAGATGGAATTTACCCCCAAGGTCACTTTTGTTCTTACTGGCACTGAGGAAGAGGTGACGCTTGTTTTCGTCATGGCTGAAGATGCCAGCATCTGTGTGGGTGGATCTGGGCACCCCTAGATAAAGGTGGCACGGGGTGTATGTATGCCCCTGGCTTGTGCCCAGATCCAGAAAGAAGATTTCATCTTACAGACAATGCTACTTGTAGAAGAGACAGAACCAACGTGCAGTCATTTATGTCTTACATTAATTATAAGCAATGCTAGAGGGAGCGTGATACAGAAGTAGGTAGGAATTGCAGCCAACATTTACACCCCTCTCATATTGCCGGCAATATCCCGGATTATTTCACGTGAACGCTCAGCAGCTCGGGATGTTGCGCGGTGTGAAAGCACCCAGTTGGAATCCAGCCACCCGTCATGTCAACTCGAGGATCGCATACAAAGACAAGGCTGCAGGTGCACAATTCAAACCCGGGTATCGACCAGGGTTAAACCCGAGTTCAACCCGAATCGAGGGGCATTGTGAATGGGTAACCAGGGTCAATGCCACCCGGGAACCCGTTCACAGCATAAGAAGAGCCGGTGCGTGGCGATGATGTCATCTCCACGCGTCGCCTCGGCACTTGACCGCGGTGACGTGAGCGACCTGGCAGTTGTACCCCAGATGATGTCACAGCCTGCTCGCAACTGGGATGGACCCGTGTACAAAATCCAGGGTGGGACCCGGAAGTGCAATGTGCACGCGGAATTACACTCTTACACAGGGAACAATGGATCCATAGTAAACTTAGGGGGACATTTACTAAGCAGTGATAAGAGCGGACAAGTGAGCCAGTGTATTAAGGAGCAGCAATAGGTTACAGCAACAACGATTATAGCGATTACAATCTAAGATGGCGCCGCAGATGGCTGCCTCGGAGCTACGCAGCTCAGCCAAAATACCTGTTTCCCCTTGTTTTCCCTTGCCCTTGTCTACCCCACCGGTGACCAAATACAGCAGGGAAGCCCTCCTAAGTTGGAGCGCTCCCGAGGTGCTTACCACACATTCGGGCCCGTCGGCGGGCGGATCAGTGGCCCTTGCAGCCCTTGCTGCCCTGTGTGGCAAGGATGCAGACGTTGTGGACACCGAAGTGGATGACCGAGCGGCCGCGCCCCCCCGCAGCCCAGGTGGCGACTGGCGGATGGATCACCGGCCCCGGAAAGAGAATGACGGAGGCCCTCATGTCGGCCCTAGTAGAAGGACCTGGACTCAGAGGAGAGGCTGTCGCGCAGGCGCCCTAGTGAGGTGGCGGCGGCGAGGGCACCGGTCTGCACTTCCCGCGATCCTGCTTTCGAATGTGCGCTCACTGGCAAACAAGTTCGATGAATTGTCCCTCCTTCTGGGCAGCGCAGGGTCAGGCATTACAGGGTCATCCGTCCTCTGCTTTACAGGGACGTGGCTGGACGACCAAATTGCAGACAACCCGATGTCTCTGCCGGGCTTCAGTCTCTTCAGGGCCGATCGCTCCAAGGTTCTCTCAGGAAAAAACGAAGGGTGGTGGCATCTGCTTCTACATCAACGACGGATGGTGCACCAATGTCACGATCATAGGCAAATCATGCAGCCCTCACCTGGAGATGCTGAGTATCAACTGCAACCCCTTCTATTCCCCCCGGGAATTTGCCTCAATTGTCCTTGTGGGAGTGTACACCCCCCCCCCCCTCGCCTGCGCGAACGAAGCCCTGCACCACCTGGCCATATGTATATCTGACATAGAACAAAAACACCCAGACTCTCTGCTTATAGTACTGGGTGACTTCAACAGAACTAACCTGAGCAAGGAGCTACCTAAGTAAAAACAACAAGTCACGTGTCCCACTAGAGAAGGGCGCACCCTTGATCACTGCTACACTACCCTCAAGTCTGCCTTCCGGTCTATCCCGCGTGCTGCACTCGGCCTATCTGACCACTGCCTCGTCCACCTACTCCCTACCTATACACAGAAGCTGAGAGCAGTTAAGCCTGTCGTTAAGACTGTTAAGAAATGGACCAATGAGGCCAAGATGAAGCTCCAGGCCTGCTTTGACTGCACGGAATGGGGGGTCTTTGAAGCCTCGGCAACCGACATGAATGACTTGACAGACACTGTCACATCCTACATCAGCTACTGTGAGGACATGTGTGTACCTACCAAGACTTACCGCATTTACAACAACAACAAGCCCTGGTTCAATGCCCAGCTCAGGCAACTTCGTCGAGCCAAAGAGGAGGCCTATAGCAGCGGTGACAGAGCACTATACAACTGTACTAGGAACTCTCTGACTAAAGGAATCAGGCTAGCAAAAAAGCGGTTCTCGGACAAGCTGACAAACGATCTCTCCACCAATGACCCCGTATCTGTATGGAAAGGAATGCAATCCATAACCAACTATAGGAAAACATCAAAGTCCACCGCCATGCACCAAGACCTTGCAGATGAACTGAACCACTTTTATTGCAGGTTCACAAAAGAAGTCCCCTGCAACCCAAACAATCACCTCTACGATGCCCCGAACACTGACGGCCAACCCCAAGCACTGCAAGTCACCCAAGAAGAGGTGGAGGCATTGTTCAAAAGGGCCAAAACCAGGAAAGCTCCGGGTCCTGACGGAGTGTCACCATCTGCCCTAAGAGCATGTGCGGGTCAGCTCGCCCCCATATTCACCAAGATCTTCAATAAATCGCTGGAGCTACAGAAAGTCCCTTCCTGCCTCAAAAGGTCTACTATAGTCCCGGTCCCCAAGAAACCCACTATCACGAACCTGAACGACTACAGGCCGATAGCACTGACGTCTGTGGTCATGAAAACGTTCGAGCGTCTGGTTTTGAATCACCTGAAAACTGTGACTGGCCCCCAACTGAACCCCCTGCAGTTCGCCTATCGCTCGAATCGGTGTGTCGAGGATGCAGTCAACCTGGGCCTGCACTACATTCTACAGCACCTAGACATTCCCGGTACCTACGCAAGGGGCCTGTTTGTCGATTTCAGCTCGGCCTTCAATACAATCGTCCCCAGCATCCTCCACCCCAAATGACTTCGCCTAGGGGTCCCAGAAGCTACCTATTCCTGGATAATAGACTTCCTGACAGATAGGACACAGGTGGTGAAAGCGGGGGAATTCACCTCTCAAGCGCAGTCCATTAGTACAGGGGCCCCTCAGGGCTGTGTCCTCTCACCCCTGCTCTTCTCCCTGTACACAAATGACTGTACCTCAGAGGCGCAATCAGTAAGGATCATCAAATTCGCCGATGACACCACCATCATCGGCCTCATCAAGGATGGGGACGAATTGGCCTATAGACGGGAAGTAGACCGGCTGGCCCAGTGGTGCATCCACAACAACCTTGAGCTCAACCCCCTCAAAACTGTCGAGATGATAGCGGACTTCAGGAAGAAGTCATATAGTGCACCTCCGCTAACGATTGCTGACAGTGTGCTATCGCTAGTGGACTCCTTCAAGTTTCTAGGGACCACAATCTCCAGGGACCTTAAATGGGGGTCCAACGCTGACGCCACTGTTGGGAAAGCACAGCAGAGGTTGTTCTTCCTCAGGCAACTAAGGAAGTTCAACATCCCACAGAAGCTTCTGCTCCTCTTCTACTCCGCGATTGTGGAGTCGGTACTGTGCTCCTCGATACTCGTATGGTACAGCTCCGCCAGCGCGAGGGACAGATGCAGGCTCCAAAAGGTGGTCAGAACCGCAGAGAAGATCATCGGGCCGACCTTCCCTCAGTCCAGGACCTGTACTTGTCCAGAGCTAAAAAGCGGGCAATGAAGATAGTAAAAGACCAGCTACACCCCGGCCACAGCATGTTTAACTTGCTTCTTTCAGGCAGGCGTTACAGGGCTGTCCCCGCCAGATCCACCAGAAGCCTCAAAAGTTTCTTTCCCCAAGCGGTCCGCCTGCTGAACTCCTGAACATTGACTGACTAGACTGCGTTCCACCACCTGTAATGGTAGGGGGAACTAGTATATAAGCAGCACTAATACTGTGGGCATTATGTGTATAAGCGGCACTTCTGGGGGCATTATGTGTATAAGCGGCACTACTGTGGTCATTATGTTTAAGGGACACTACAACCTTGGGAATTATGTGTAAGGTTCACTACTACTGTGGGAATTGTGTATAAGGGACACTACTGTGGACATTGTATACAAGGGGCACTGCTGCGTGGCATAATGTATATAAAGGGTGCCATTGTGTAGCGCCATGTGAATAATAGGCACTATTTAGTGACGTAACCATAATAATGGCCATTACTGTGTAGTGTAATATGAATCGGGTATTACATTTGGTGTAATGTGAATAAGTTTGTGCTCCTGTGTGGTGTAATGTAAATTGGGGGTACTATTGTGTGACCACGCTGCTTTTTTGTGAGATCAATGTCCCTTTAAAAAGTATAGGAAGTAGAGCACTAATTTATAGTTTGCAGGGGGGGGGGGGGGTCGAAAATACTAGGACTGGCCCTGGCTACACTTAATGTGAGGCCAGGGGGGAGGGTTTGTAGGTGGGGTGTTGATGACTTCCACCACCTCTCCAGGACCACTTTAAACCCTGTCTACGCCCATCACAAACACCCAGTGCCCAGCAGAAGTCTCGTGCCCACTACATAGTTCCATGCCCAGTAAATCTTCCTCTTATCCCTGTCCCATGCCTACCAGATAAATCCAGTTGTCCAAGTCATCACCCTCATGCCACCACAATCCAAAGCCAGCGATATGGCACCAGCAACCAGCATACCAATCTCATACCCTCCACAATCAAATGCTCACCTATATACATCTCCATATTATTAGTCTCATGCCTACTGAAACCCAGTGCCCACTATATATATATATATCACCATATGCCGACTGTTCCCTTCTGTGCTGGCTACCATAAGACTGTCCAGTGTCCTCAATCCTAAATACCACCCCCACCATCTGATTTGTGCAGTTTTCTGACTGTCAGCCTTTTGGTCTAGAGTCCATATTGTATTACCGCATCTCTATTTAATAATCCTGCTTTCAATATGGCTCCACGTTAGAAAAGCCGCTGAGGATCTGTATCTGTTGTCTCCAACCCTCAGTATGTTGGTGAGGACACATATAGTACTTGCTCCCCAACATCTGAGCTCCAGGCAGCACACAAGTTACCTTCTACCACTCATATTATGGGCCGAGTAATACTTTGAGGCTCCCTGGTAAAGCGCTAACCGGTCTGGACTGTGGAGCAGATGTATTAAGCCTGGAGAAGTGATAAAACAGTGATAAGTGGAAGGTGATAACGCACCAGCCAATCATTACAGGTTTGACTAATGACAGCTAGGAGCTGATGATGTCCAGAAAGGGTTTGTATTTGATTAATGGTGGACATGTATGGGATAAGATCATGTTTAAGGCTTATTAATTGATTGCATAACACTAAAACTCATCTGGGTATGATATCATTTGGTTCATGGTTCTTTTCCATACTGGCCGTAATTTCTCAAGCGCCGCGTCTCAGCTTTATCAAACGGAGAGTGATAAATTGCACGATGATGATGCACCAACCAACCAGCTCCTAACTGTCATTTTTCAAAGACAGCTTGTAACGTGACAATTAGGAGCTGATTGGCCATTTATCACAAGGCTTGATAAATCTGGACCATGACCACGTGTGTAACGCATGTAGCCAGTGTATCAGTGGCGGGAGGTGCAAGGGATTACTGCGCTGCAAATACAGCACCGCATGAGCAGGGTGACAGATGGGGCCGCTACACGGGAGGTACAGCCCAGTCGTTTGGAAGATCGAGAGCTCGAACTTGTAGGAAAAAGATTAAAATGGAAATTGTCTTCCTAAATGTTATGCAGAGCATTTGATGAGTAATAAACGCTGAGGACAAGGGGACGTACAGGCGGGGAAGGAATGGGGGCCAATGCGCTAGCGTATACTTCACAGCCACACCGCCATCCATGTATCTCTCTCAGGTATATTTAGCTATATTTACAGGGGGCACCTTAGGATAAACTGTAATAACATATTAATAAATCTCCTTGCAGCCTCTCATTTCGCATTCACTATGTGTGCACGCATTCTCATACATTTGCTAACTCCTTAGAATTCTCTAATTAGTTTCAGGACAGTCAAATTTCTCATTGAGACATATGCAGTTTTTACTTCGTTCCCAATCTATCCAGCTAAAGGGAAACCAAGCAGGGGGAAAAAAAAATCACCCAAAACAGATCACATTATAAAATGAAAGAAACGTGTATATTAATATCTGAGCGCAAATCTCCAACTTTTACATATTGGACCAATTTGCATTTTATGTTGTAAGGTTAGAAATATTATATTTCCCGGGGGATTAACAATTTCATGTATCAAAGTCTTTACACAGCTCAATACAAAGAAAATCCGGGATGCAATGTTATTATGGGGGATATATGGAGCCTAAAGGCCCGTACACACTGGCCGATATATCGGGCGTTCTCTTGAACGGCCGATATATCGCAGGTTCGTCGGCCAGTGTGTACGGCCGATACGTCTGTGAACTCCGTCGTTCACAGACGTATCGCATCGGCCCCGCAGCACAGCCGACGGCCAATATATCTACCGATATATTGGCACGTCGCTGTGTGTGTACGGCGGTTGGCCGACCGCCTTGATACATGCTGCGGCGGCCGGCGGTGATTGACAGCTGAACTGGGCGGGCCTGTGTACACGCCCGCCCAGTTCATGACGTCAGTCCCCGACGGATCGGGCAGTGTGTATGCTCAACAAACTGCCCGATCCGTCCATAGATATATCTGCAGATCAATTGATCTGCAGATATATCTACTAGTGTGTACCCACCTTAAGGCTGGGCACACACTATACAATTATCTGGCAGACCATCTGGCAGATTGGCTGGTTGGAAGGAAAATCTGGCAAATGGATGAGAGTGAATGACAATTGACCATTTGCACCCAAACACTGGAAAGCGGACAAAACCGTCGATCATACCATTTGGTTAGATCTGCTGTGGATTTCCACCGGATTCTATACCCTGAGCCTCAGAGGTTTTTGAAGTGTTACATTGTTCACTGCCGTAGGAATACGCTGAGATGTTCTGATTGGTCAGACCATGGGGGGAGCCGTTATCTGACCAATAATCCTATGGCAGTGAACTGTTATTCGGAACCCAACGCTTAGTAAATCTGGCACACTTTGTGAATTTAGCCTAGATTCTTCTTGCTGCCTCCTATAACAGCAAGTGTAACAGTGCCTGGTCCTAGGACCTCGTCTTCTTGGAAAAATAATAAGTTAATTTGGGTAAATCACTGTAGTATGGCCAATATTAAATATTCTACACGTGCATGGGGGGAAACTGGCCCTCTGACCTCCGTTACACAAACACTTACACTTTACTGCAAATGAAAAATGAGTTTAATTTAAATAATGGTTTTCCATGTATAATTTTAGATGAAGAATACAATTGCCCTTATTTACAGCTGCAGTATAGAGGACATAACGAGATATGGACACCTTCCAAGCTATGGCAGTGCGTCCGCCTTGTACTTCATAATGATACTTGCCAACACTGAACCTCTTATATCAAAAATATAGGGAGGTTGCCCCTAATTTTTGGGCCCTGATTCAGAGAAGGACGCAAAGCCGATGTTCCACGGAACTGAGCGATTATCGTCAGACAGTGCATGTGCTGCGTTCGCACTGTGCATACATCAAGCTTCCACTACGATATCTCATGCAATGAGGATTCCACTGCAAAGTGATGGACATAAAGTGACCGTCTGGGGGTGGTAATATGGTGTTAGAGGTGTCCGAAACCCAAAAATTCTACTGGAACTCCTGCCGCTAGCTCAGATGTGCAGATTGCTAAGTTAAAGTGGATCTCTGAAAAACTTGTAATGTTATCAGAAGTCTACGGGAGGGGGGGACATAGGACTAGAATTTACAGCCATTCAACTAATAGATAGACCAGTGTAACCACCCATCTGTACGTACCAGAATACTACTGCGTCCAGGAAATGGCAGGGAACGCCGACCATCATCACATGGTCATACTAATGTAACACGCTCATCATATCACCATACTCATGTAACACGCTCATCACATGGTCATACTCCTGTAACATGCTCATCACATAGTCATACTCCTGTAACACACTCATCACATAGTCATACTCCTGTAACACACTCATCACATGGTCATACTCCTCTAACATGCTCATCACATGGTCATACTCATGTAACACGCTCATTATATGGTCATACTCATGTAACACACTCATTACATGGTCATACTCATGTAACACGCTCATCATATGACCATACACATGTAACACACTCATCACATGGTCATACTCCTGTAACGCATGCATACTCATGTATCACACTCATCACATGGTCATACTCCTGTAACACGCTCATTACATGGTCATACTCCAGTAAACAACTCATTACATGGTCATACTCATGTAACACACTCATCACATGGTCATACTCCTGTAACACACACATTACATGGTCATTCTCATGTAACACGCTCATCATATGACCATACTCATGTAACACGCTCATCACTGGTCATACTCCTGTAACACGCTCATTATATGGTCATACTCCTGTAAACAACTCATTACATGGTCATACTCATGTAACACGCTCATCACATGGTCATACTCATGTAACACGCTCATCATATGACCATACTCATGTAACACGCTCATCACTGGTCATACTCCTGTAACACGCTCATCACATGGTCATTCTCATGTAACACACTCATTACATGGTCATACTCATGTAACACGCTCATCACATGGTCATACTCATGTAACACGCTCATTATATGACCATACTCATGTAACACGCTCATCACATGGTCATATTCATGTAAAACGCTCATCACATGGCCATACTCATGTAACACGCTCATCACATGGCCATACTCATGTAACACGCTCATCACATGGCCATACTCATGTAACACGCTCATCACATGGCCATACTCATGTAACACGCTCATCACATGGTCATACTCATGTAACACGCTCATCACATGGCCATACTCATGTAACACGCTCATCGCATGGTCATAGACATGTAACATGCTCATCACATGGTCATACTCATGTAACACGCTCATTACATGGTCACACTCATGTAACACGCTCATCACATGGTCATACTCATGTAACACACTCATCACATGGCCATACTCATGTAACACGCTCATCGCATGGTCATAGACATGTAACACGCTCATCGCATGGTCATACTCATGTAACACGCTCATCACATGGCCATACTCATGTAACACGCTCATCGCATGGTCATAGACATGTAACACGCTCATCACATGGTCATACTCATGTAACACGCTCATTACATGGTCACACTCATGTAACACGCTCATCACATGGTCATACTCATGTAACACACTCATCACATGGCCATACTCATGTAACACGCTCATCGCATGGTCAAACTCATGTAACACACTTATTATATGGTCATACTCATGTAACACACTCATTACATGGTCATACTCATGTAACACGCTCATCATATCACCATACTCATGTAACACGCTCATCACATGGCCATACTCATGTAACACGCTCATCACATGGTCATACACATGTAACACGCTCCTCACATGGTCATACTCATGTAACACGCTCATCATATGGTCATACTCATGTAACACACTCATCACATGGCCATGCTCATGTAACACGCTCATCACATGGTCATAATCATGTAACACGCTCATTACATGGTCATACTCATGTAACACGCTCATCACATGGTCATACTCATGTAAAACACTCATCATATCACATACTCATGTAACACGCTCATCACATGGCCATTCTCATGTAACACGCTCATCACATGGTCATACTCATGTAACACGATCATCACATGGTCATACTCATGTAAAACACTCATCATATCACCATACTCATGTAACACGCTCATCACATGGCCATACTCATGTAACACGCTCATCACATGGTCATGCTTATGTAACACGCTCATTACATGGTCATACTCATGTAACGCGCTCATCACATGGTCATACTCATGTAACACGCTCATCACATGGTCATACTCATGTAACACGCTCATCACGTGGTCATACTCATGTAACACACTAATTACATGGTCATACTCATGTAACACGATCATCATAAGACCATATTCATGTAACACATTCATCACATGGTCATACTCATGTAACACGATCATCACATGGTCATACTCATGTAAAACACGCATCATATCACCATACTCATGTAACATGCTCATCACTTTGCCATACCCATGTAACACGCTCATCACATGGTCATAGACATGTAACACACTCATCTCATGGTCATACTCATGTAACACGCTCATTACTTGGTCATACTCATGTAACACGCTCATCACATGGTCATACTCATGTAACATGCTCATCACATGGTCATACTCATGTAACACGCTCATTACATGGTCATACTCATGTATTGCGCTCATCACATAGTCATACTCATGTAACAGGCTCATTACTTGGTCATACTCATGTAAAACACTCATCATATCACGATAGTCATGAAACGCTCATCACATGGCCATACTGATGTAACACACTCATTACATTGTCAAACTCATGTAAAACACTCATTACATGGTCATACTCATGTAACACGTTCATTACATGGTCATACTCCTGTATCCCGCTCATTATTTGGTATACTCATGTAACACACTCATTACATGGTCATACTCATGTAACACGCTCATCATATCACCATACTCATGTAACACGCTCATCACATGGCCATACTCATGTAACACGCTCATCACATGGTCATACTCATGTAACACGCTCATCATATGGTCATACTCATGTAACACACTCATCACATGGCCATGCTCATGTAACACGCTCATCACATGGTCATAATCATGTAACACGCTCATTACATGGTCATACTCATGTAACACGCTCATCACATGGTCATACTCATGTAAAACACTCATCATATCACATACTCATGTAACACGCTCATCACATGGCCATTCTCATGTAACACGCTCATCACATGGTCATACTCATGTAACACGATCATCACATGGTCATACTCATGTAAAACACTCATCATATCACCATACTCATGTAACACGCTCATCACATGGCCATACTCATGTAACACGCTCATCACATGGTCATACTTATGTAACACGCTCATTACATGGTCATACTCATGTAACGCGCTCATCACATGGTCATACTCATGTAACACGCTCATCACATGGTCATACTCATGTAACACGCTCATCACGTGGTCATACTCATGTAACACACTAATTACATGGTCATACTCATGTAACACGATCATCATAAGACCATATTCATGTAACACGTTCATCACATGGTCATACTCATGTAACACGATCATCACATGGTCATACTCATGTAAAACACGCATCATATCACCATACTCATGTAACATGCTCATCACATGGCCATACCCATGTAACACGCTCATCACATGGTCATAGACATGTAACACGCTCATCTCATGGTCATACTCATGTAACACGCTCATTACTTGGTCATACTCATGTAACACGCTCATCACATGGTCATACTCATGTAACATGCTCATCACATGGTCATACTCATGTAACACGCTCATTACATGGTCATACTCATGTATTGCGCTCATCACATAGTCATACTCATGTAACAGGCTCATTACTTGGTCATACTCATGTAAAACACTCATCATATCACGATAGTCATGAAACGCTCATCACATGGCCATACTGATGTAACACACTCATTACATTGTCAAACTCATGTAAAACACTCATTACATGGTCATACTCATGTAACACGTTCATTACATGGTCATACTCCTGTATCCCGCTCATTATTTGGTATACTCATGTAACACACTCATTACATGGTCATACTCATGTAACACGCTCATCATATCACCATACTCATGTAACACGCTCATCACATGGCCATACTCATGTAACACACTCATCACATGGTCATACACATGTAACACGCTCCTCACATGGTCATACTCATGTAACACGCTCATCATATGGTCATACTCATGTAACACACTCATCACATGGCCATGCTCATGTAACACGCTCATCACATGGTCATAATCATGTAACACGCTCATTACATGGTCATACTCATGTAACACGCTCATCACATGGTCATACTCATGTAAAACACTCATCATATCACATACTCATGTAACACGCTCATCACATGGCCATTCTCATGTAACACGCTCATCACATGGTCATACTCATGTAACACGATCATCACATGGTCATACTCATGTAAAACACTCATCATATCACCATACTCATGTAACACGCTCATCACATGGCCATACTCATGTAACACGCTCATCACATGGTCATACTTATGTAACACGCTCATTACATGGTCATACTCATGTAACGCGCTCATCACATGGTCATACTCATGTAACACGCTCATCACATGGTCATACTCATGTAACACGCTCATCACGTGGTCATACTCATGTAACACACTAATTACATGGTCATACTCATGTAACACGATCATCATAAGACCATATTCATGTAACACGCTCATCACATGGTCATACTCATGTAACACGATCATCACATGGTCATACTCATGTAAAACACGCATCATATCACCATACTCATGTAACATGCTCATCACATGGCCATACCCATGTAACACGCTCATCACATGGTCATAGACATGTAACACGCTCATCTCATGGTCATACTCATGTAACACGCTCATTACTTGGTCATACTCATGTAACACGCTCATCACATGGTCATACTCATGTAACATGCTCATCACATGGTCATACTCATGTAACACGCTCATTACATGGTCATACTCATGTATTGCGCTCATCACATAGTCATACTCATGTAACAGGCTCATTACTTGGTCATACTCATGTAAAACACTCATCATATCACGATAGTCATGAAACGCTCATCACATGGCCATACTGATGTAACACACTCATTACATTGTCAAACTCATGTAAAACACTCATTACATGGTCATACTCATGTAACACGTTCATTACATGGTCATACTCCTGTATCCCGCTCATTATTTGGTATACTCATGTAACACACTCATTACATGGTCATACTCATGTAAAACGATCATCATATGACCATATTCATGAAACACGCTCATCACATGGTCATACTCATGTAACATGCTCATCACATAGTCATACTCATGTAACACACTCATTACATGTTCATACTCATGTAACACACTCATCATATCACCATTCTCATGTAACACGCTCATCACATGGTCATACTCATGTAACATGCTCATCACATGGTCATACTCATGTAACACGCTCATTACATGGTCATACTCATGTAAAACACTCATCATATCACGATAGTCATGAAACGCTCATCACATGGCCATACTGATGTAACACACTCATTACATTGTCAAACTCATGTAAAACACTCATTACATGGTCATACTCATGTAACACGTTCATTACATGGTCATACTCCTGTATCCCGCTCATTATTTGGTATACTCATGTAACACACTCATTACATGGTCATACTCATGTAAAACGATCATCATATGACCATATTCATGAAACACGCTCATCACATGGTCATACTCATGTAACATGCTCATCACATAGTCATACTCATGTAACACACTCATTACATGTTCATACTCATGTAACACACTCATCATATCACCATTCTCATGTAACACGCTCATCACATGGTCATACTCATGTAACACACTCAGTACATGATCATACTCATGTAACACACTCATTACATGGTCATTCTCATGTAACACACTCATTACATGGTCATACTCATGTAACACGCTCATTACATGGTCATACTCCTGTAACATGCTCATTACATGGTCATACTCCTGTAAACCGCTCATTATATGGTATACTCCTGTAACACACTCATTACATGGTCATACTCATGTAACACGTTCATCACATGGTCATATTCATGTAACACGTTCATCACATGGTCACACTCATGTAACGCGCTCATTACATGGTCATACTCATGTAACACGTTCATCACATGGTCATATTCATGTAACACGCTCATCACATGGCCATACTCATGTAACACACTCATCACATGGCCATACTCGTGTAACACGCTCATCACATGGCCATACTCGTGTAACATACTCATCACATGGTCATACTCATGTAACACACTCATCACATGGCCATACTCGTGTAACACGCTCATCACATGGCCATACTCGTGTAACATACTCATCACATGGTCATACTCATGTAACCCACTCATTACATGGTCACACTCATGTAACGCGCTCATTACATGGTCATACTCATGTAACACGTTCATCACATGGTCATATTCATGTAACACGCTCATCACATGGCCATACTCATGTAACACACTCATCACATGGCCATACTCGTGTAACACGCTCATGACATGGCCATACTCGTGTAACATACTCATCACATGGTCATACTCATGTAACCCACTCATTACATGGTCACACTCATGTAACGCGCTCATTACATGGTCATACTCATGTAACACGTTCATCACATGGTCATATTCATGTAACACGCTCATCACATGGCCATACTCATGTAACACACTCATCACATGGCCATACTCGTGTAACACGCTCATCACATGGCCATACTCGTGTAACATACTCATCACATGGTCATACTCATGTAACCCACTCATTACATGGTCACACTCATGTAACGCGCTCATTACATGGTCATACTCATGTAACACGTTCATCACATGGTCATACTTATGTAAAACGCTTATTACATGGTCATACTCATGTAACATGCTCATCATATCACCATACTCATGTAACACGCTCATTACATGGTCATACTCATGTAACACACACATTACATGGTCATACTCATGTAACACACTCATCACATGGTCATACTCATGTAACACGCTCATTCCATGGTCACACTCATGTAACATGCGCATACTCATGTAACACACTCATCACATGGCCATACTCATGTAACACGCTCATCCCATGGCCATACTCATGTAACACACTCATCACATGGTCATAGTACATAGGGGGTCATTCCGAGTTGTTCGCTCGTTATTTTTTTCTCGCAACGGAGCGATTAGTCGCTAATGCGCATGTGCAATGTCCGCAGTGCGACTGCGCCAAGTAAATTTGCTATGCAGTTAGGTATTTTACTCACGGCATTACAAGGTTTTTTCTTCGTTCTGGTGATCGTAATGTGATTGACAGGAAGTGGGTGTTTCTGGGCGGAAACTGGCCGTTTTATGGGTGTGTGCGAAAAAAGCTACCGTTTCTGGGAAAAACGCGGGAGTGGCTGGAGAAACGGAGGAGTGTCTGGGCGAACGCTGGGTGTGTTTGTGACGTCAAACCAGGAACGACAAGTACTGAACTGATCGCACTGGCAGAGTAAGTCTCGAGCTACTCAGAAACTGCACAGAGATGTCTTATCGCAATATTGCGAATCTTTCGTTCGCAATTTTGATAAGCTAAGATTCACTCCCAGTAGGCGGCGGCTTAGCGTGTGCAAAGCTGCTAAAAGCAGCTTGCGAGCGAACAACTCGGAATGACCCCCATAGTATTTACATAGTATCTAAGCTTGAAAAAAGACAATTTGTTCATCGAGTACAACCTCTTGGTGGTCTCCTATGCAGTTTTCTCTTAGGACTAATTTTGCCTCATGCTGATGTCAGCCGTTTTGTTTTAATGACATCCGTTGTGTTTTTACTCATGTAACACGCTCATCACTTGGTCAGACTCATGTAACACGCTCATCACTTGGTCATACTCATGTAACACGCTCATCACTTGGTCATACTCATGTAACACGCTCATCACATGGTCATACTCATGTAACACGCTCATCACTTGGTCATACTCATGTAACACGCTCATCACATGGTCATACTCATGTAACACGCTCATCACTTGGTCATACTCATGTAACACGCTCATCATATAGCCATATTCATGTAACATGTTCATCACATATCATACCCATGTAACTCGCTCATCACATGGCCATACTCATGTAACACGCTCATCACATGGTCATACTCATGTAACACGCTCATCACATGGTCATACTCATGTAACCATCTCATCATATGGTCATACACATGTAACACACTCATCACATGGCCATTTACATTTAACGTGCACATCACTTGGCCATATCTATGTAACACGCTCATCACATGGCCATATCTATGTAACACGCTCATCACATGGTCATACTCGTATAACACGCTCATCACATGGCCATACTCATGTAACATGCTCATCACATGGCCATACTCATGTAACACGCTCATCACATGGCCATACTCATCTAACCCGCTCATTACATAGTCATACTTATGTAACACACTCATCATATGGTCATACTCATGTGACACGCTCATCACATGGCCATACTCATGTAACACGCTCATCACATGGTCATACACATGTAACACACTCATCACATGGCCATTAAAATTTAACATGCACATCACATGGCCATATCTATGTAACACGCTCATCACATGACCATACTCATCTAACCCGCTCATTACATAGTCATACTTATGTAACACACTCATCATATGGTCATACACATGTAACACGCTCATCACATGGCCATACATATGTAATACACTCATCACATGGCCACATGGCCATACTCATGTAACACGCTCATCACATGGCCATATATATGTAATACACTCATCACATGGCCATTTACATTTAACTTGCACATCACATGGCCATTTATATGTAACACGCTCATCACATGGCCATATATATGTAACACGCTCATCACATGGCCATATATATGTAACATGCTCATCACATGGCCATATATATGTAACACGCTCATCACATGGCCATATATATGTAACATGCTCACCACATGGCCATACTCATGTAACACGCTCATCACATGGCCATATATATGTAACTTGCACATCACATGGCCACACACACATAGATTTTACGATAGGTTCACTTATTTTATTATTATAATTATTACTATTAACAGTAACTTATATAGCGTAGCATATTCCGTTGCACTTTATTATTGGGAACAAACAGTGATAAAACAAGACTGGGTAATAACAGACAGATATAGAGGTAGGAGGGCCCTGCTCGCAGGCTGACACTCTACAGGGGGATAGACATTGATACACAATGATATACCTACTACATATTGGTCCAGCCAGATTGCAAAGGTTCTTGGTTTACTGTATGATATCGTCACAAGAAATGTCGTGCAATGTGAAAGTGAATAAAGAGAAAATATATAACGTTATGTGTGACTGTATCGATGGGATGTAATTGAGAAGGATAGCTCATTGAGGTTATGTGGGTGGTTCTGCAATTTGAGCTTCCTGAAGAGGTGAGATGTCAGTGACCGCTTTAAGGTTTGAAGACTAGAAGAAAGTCTTATTGTGCATGGGAGGGCATTGCACAGAATGTGTGTGTCAGGTTTCTGATTTTGTCTGTCCTCGGAGGGGGCGCTAGTAGGTCAGTGTTGGTACAATATATGAAACGTGGAGGCTGAATAAAAGTCCTGCGCATATGCGCTGATGTTTAATAAACACAGAGGTCACAGAGCAAAAATGTCTCAACAGATGGTGCTTAACATCGGTAATGGCAGAGATGAAATAATAAACGGTAACTGAATCCAAGGAAAAAAAGTCTCTAGCAACACAGATATATATTGAAGACAACTTGATGGCTGAATGCAGAAGGTTTAAAGCAAAGTAAAGTCTCTGATAACAAAACGTGAAATACAGTAGCTTGATAACTGAATGCAAATGGTTAGGTAAACTTAACTCCGGTAATACTTGAAAGGCACACAGTCTCTTTATAGCTTAGTTCTTATGAACACACAGGGCCCAGGCAGGAGACAGTCCCAATACAACAAGCTTGCACAAGTTGGTATACTCTTAACGAGGTGCACAGGTTAAGCAATGAAACAACACCTGAGGAGAGTCTCTTACTGCTGATGAGCTGCGATGGGCTGTGGCTGGAGTCTGTAACAAAACGGAGGAAATGCAGAGTGATGAATGAACACTGAGAAGAAGCACAAGGAACCACTGGAGACAGTTACACGGGAACCAGGAGAACTTGACACACCAATGTGACTCATTGTCCAAGGCGATGTGACTGAGCCATGGACTGAAACTTATACCCCTTGCTCTGCGGTGATTGGCTCCTGAACTCTGAGAGTGAGCACAGCACTGGATTGGATGCCTGGGTCAGCTGAGTGTAGTGTCATGGCGGCGCCCATGCAAGCCGGACGCCGGCATACAGCAAGGCACAAATGGAACTTGACTCAGGGGCACCTAGCGACACTGAAGACGATGCTCGCGGCCAGCGCATCCATGCAGTCGCGACTGGGGCCATGACCTCCGGAGCCCTGCACACCTGCGCGCTGGTAAGTGAGACGCAGCTGAACGCTGATTCCTGACAGTGTGCAACCTAAAAATGGTCGGGTTCTGCGATATTGTGAGATAAAGGATGTATGTTGGTGTAGTTTAGTTAATAGTCTTAAGTCTAAGCAGCAGTAGTATTTTATATAGAATTCTACCTCCACGTGTCTGTTGCCCCCCCAGGGGCGAGCAGGTGCCCTCTGCACTTGCACTTGAACCACACCATACCCATTTATAGCAGATAATTATAGGAATTGCCGCAGGATTTATTTAAGGACATTGCTAACCGCTTTTTAATACGACTTTTAGATCTTGCGGTCCTTCAGGCATTGCACATACATGGAAGTGGGCCTCCCACTGAGGGCTGGATGCCCGTGGACCTGAGACTCGCCACTGCTGAATTACAAGTCCTTGGCTTGGCAGCGTCCATTGAATGGAGTGACTTCAGCTTGCGCATACCTCCCTGCGGATATTTCTGCCTGTGTGGCATACACATTTGTAAATGGCCCTATTAAAGAAGGAATAAAATGTGGCGGCATTGTTGCAATGTTGTATCTCGGGCGCATAATAATACAGCGTCGCCCATTGTCACATTTCCAGCCTGGGATACTATTGATTAGTTCAAGGATTACATAGGAATTGGTCACAAAGAACATTCTTTATCTGCGCCTGCTGAGCTGGCAGTCTAATTCTCTGTAGGGGAAGAGAGCAGCCCCCCAGACTTCCCCCCCAGCATGTATATAAGTGCCAGTGAAGCACACACACTTCTCAGCCTGGGATAAGCCCTTATCCCAGCAAACAGCAAGCTGCAAAATCCAACTGGTGAAAGCGTGTTTCCGATAAGCTCCTGATCTCGCTCCCTGCCTTTCATTCCTCAGCTGCACATCGCTCTAAATCCATTTTCCCTGTACAGACTTTCAGTATTGCATCACCAGTTACAGGTAACCCCTTCACAGCCGGAGCCCTCAGTCCTGAGACTGGGTGAGGGGGGGCGCGCAGGCGTGTCACAGTGTGGCTGGGATTCTGCAGACGGCGGAAGAGCGCGGAAGGGAAAGTGGTGACTGACATACTGGATGAGCAGAAAGCACTGCGTGTAATGGAACATCTGCCAAACATGTTTGTGTTTATAAATGGTATAATGCACGTTCCGCTGTCAATTATTAGGCTATAAAGAGCCACGCGTGAGTTCTGTCACCATATAAAAGGCAGCGGCATTATCGCGAAGATTACAGAGGATTTCTTAAAGCAACAAGGTGATTAAATAAAAAAAAAAAATAGATTTTCTTTAACATACAGTAAACCGCTGTGTCGTCCTATAAGAAGAATCTAGGTATTTATATTTCTTCATGGTTTGCTTCTTCAGGTTGCTATATAGGATTCTGCACGGGGTCACATGACATCCATGGCAACCACAGTCACATGGCACGGGACGTAGTGAACAGAGAGGAGTTATAGTGCCACTCTGAAGTCTGTCTCCATTGTAGAATCCTACCCAGCTGGCACCACATAACATGCGGAGAGCCTTGAGCCTGAGTTTGTCAGCCATATTTGTTTTACCTCCGGAGTGATTTTGAAGGGAGATAATGATTTGTAAGAGGGTGGCTAAGAAATCTTGCATGCTTAAAATGTACTTAAGTAGCTACTCACAGACAAATAAGCCTCCAGTATGTGGGTTTTTTTCTTTCATTGTTAATTTGATCATTAAATTCCTACCCTTTAGCTGAAGGATCACAAATGATGACACCAGAATTCATAGTTTATACAGATAGAATTTACAGGAGCGTTATACCCCTATACTATATCAGAGTGTGTAAGGGCAGCGTTATACCCCTATACCATATCAGAGTGTGTAAGGGCAGCGTTATACCCCTATACTATATCAGAGTGTGTAAGGGCAGCGTTATATTATATCAGAGTATGTAAGGGGAGCGTTATACCGCTATACTATATCAGAGTGTGTAAGGGCAGCGTTATACCCCTATACCATATCAGAGTGTGTAAGGGCAGCGTTATACCCCTATACTATATCAGAGTGTGTAAGGGCAGCGTTATACCGCTATATTATATCAGAGTGTGTAAGGGGAGAGTTATACCCCTATACTATATCAGGGTGTGTAAGGGGAGAGTTATACCGCTATACTATAATAGGGTGTGTAAGGGCAGCGTTATACTGCTATACTATATCAGAGTGTGTAAGGGAGAGTTATACCGCTATACTATATCAGAGTGTGTAAGGGGAGTGTTATACTGCTATACTATATCAGAGTGTGTAAGGGGAGCGTTATACCACTATGCTATATCAGAGTGTGTAAGGGGAGAGTTATACCCCTATACTATATCAGAGTGTGTAAGGGGAGTGTTATACCACTATGCTATATCAGAGTGTGTAAGGGGAGCGTTATACCACTATACTATATCAGAGTGTGTAAGAGAAGCATTATACCCCTATACTATATCAGAGTGTTTAAGGGGAGAGTTATACCGCTATACTATATCAGAGTGTGTAAGGGAGTGTTATACTGCTATACTATATCAGAGTGTGTAAGGGGAGAGTTATACCGCTATACTATATCAGAGTGTGTAAGTGCAGCGTTATACCATTATACTATATCAGAGTGTGTAATGGGAGAGTTATACCACTATGCTATACCAGAGTGTGTAAGGGAAGAGTTATACCGCTATACTATATCAGAGTATGGAAGGGGAGAGTTATGCCGCTATACTATATGATATAGTATAACGGTATAACGCTCCCTTACACACTCTGATATAGTCTATATCAGAGTGTGTAAGGGAGCATTATATCGCTATACTATATCAGAGTGTGGAATGGGAGAGTTATACCACTATACTATCTCAGAGTGTGTAAGGGAACGTTATACCACTATACTATATCAGAGTGTGTAATGGGAGCATTATACCACTATACTATATCAGAGTGTGTAAGGGAGCTTTATACCACTATACTATATCAGAGTGTGTAAAAGGAGAGTTATACCGCTATACTATATCAGAGTGTGTAAGGGCAGCGTTATACCGCTATACTATATCAGAGTGTGTAAGGGAGCGTTATACCGCTATACTATATCAGAGTGTATAAGACAAGCGTTATACCACTATACTATATCAGAGTGTGTAAGACAAGCGTTATACCGCTGTACTATATCAGAGTGTGTAAACGGTGCGTTATACCGATATACTATATCAGAGTGTGTAAAAGGATCGTTACACTCCTATACTATAAGGGAAGAGTTATACCGCTATACTATATCAGAGTGTGTAAGGGGAGTGTTATACTGCTATACTATATCAGAGTGTGTAAGGGGAGAGTTATACCGCTATACTATATCAGAGTGTGTAAGTGCAGCGTTATACCATTATACTATATCAGAGTGTGTAATGGGAGAGTTATACCACTATGCTATACCAGAGTGTGTAAGGGAAGAGTTATACCGCTATACTATATCAGAGTATGGAAGGGGAGAGTTATACCGCTATATTATATCAGAGTATGTAAGGGGAGCGTTATACCGATATACTATATCAGAGTGTGTAAGGGGAGTGTTATACCCCTATACTATATCAGAGTGTATAAGGGCAGCGTTATACCCCTATACTATATCAGAGTGTGTAAGGGCAGCGTTATACCCCTATACTATATCAGAGTGTTTAAGGGCAGCGTTATACCCCTATACTATATCAGAGTGTGTAAGGGCAGCGTTATACTGCTATACTATATCAGAGTGTGTAAGGGAGCGTTATATCACTATACGATATCAGAGTGTGTAAGGGCAGCGTTATACCCCTATACTATATCAGAGTGTGTAAGGGCAGCGTTATATCACTATACTATATCAGAGTGTGTAAGGGCAGCGTTATACCCCTATACTATATCAGAGTGTGTAAGGGTAGCGTTATACCCCTATACTATATCAGAGTGTGTAAGGGCAGCGTTATACCGCTATATTATATCAGAGTGTGTAAGGGGAGAGTTATACCCCTATACTATATCAGGGTGTGTAAGGGGAGAGTTATACCGCTATACTATAATAGGGTGTGTAAGGGGAGAGTTATACCGCTATACTATATCAGAGTGTGTAAGGGGAGTGTTATACTGCTATACTATATCAGAGTGTGTAAGGGGAGTGTTATACTGCTATACTATATCAGAGTGTGTAAGGGGAGCGTTATACCACTATACTATATCAGAGTGTGTAAGGGGAGAGTTATACCCCTATACTATATCAGAGTGTGTAAGGGGAGTGTTATACCACTATACTATATCAGAGTGTGTAAGGGGAGCGTTATACCACTATACTATATCAGAGTGTGTAAGAGAAGCGTTATACCCCTATACTATATCAGAGTGTGTAAGGGGAGCGTTATACCACTATACTATATCAGAGTGTGTAAGGGAGTGTTATACTGCTATACTATATCAGAGTGTGTAAGGGGAGAGTTATACCGCTATACTATATCAGAGTGTGTAAGTGCAGCGTTATACCATTACACTATATCAGAGTGTGTAATGGGAGAGTTATACCACTATGCTATACCAGAGTGTGTAAGGGAAGAGTTATACCGCTATACTATATCAGAGTGTGTAAGGGGAGTGTTATACTGCTATACTATATCAGAGTGTGTAAGGGGAGAGTTATACCGCTATACTATATCAGAGTGTGTAAGTGCAGCGTTATACCATTATACTATATCAGAGTGTGTAATGGGAGAGTTATACCACTATGCTATACCAGAGTGTGTAAGGGAAGAGTTATACCGCTATACTATATCAGAGTATGGAAGGGGAGAGTTATACCGCTATACTATATGATATAGTATAACGGTATAACGCTCCCTTACACACTCTGATATAGTCTATATCAGAGTGTGTAAGGGAGCATTATATAGCTATACTATATCAGAGTGTGGAATGGGAGCGTTATACCACTATACTATCTCAGAGTGTGTAAGGGAGCGTTATACCACTATACTATATCAGAGTGTGTAATGGGAGCATTATACCACTATACTATATCAGAGTGTGTAAGGGAGCGTTATACCACTATTCTATATCAGAGTGTGTAAAAAGAGAGTTATACCGCTATACCATATCAGAGTGTGTAAGGGCAGCGTTATACCGCTATACTATATCAGAGTGTGTAAGGGAGCGTTATACCACTATACTATATCAGAGTGTATAAGACAAGCGTTATACCACTATACTATATCAGAGTGTGTAAGACAAGCGTTATACCGCTGTACTATATCAGAGTGTGTAAACGGGGCGTTATACCGATATACTATATCAGAGTGTGTAAGAGTAGCGTTACACTCCTATACTATATCAGAGTGTGTAAGGGGAGCGTTATACCACTATACTATATCAGAGTGTATAAGGAGAGCATTATACCCCTATATTATATCAGATTATGTAAGAGCAGCGTTATACCCCTATACTATATCAGAGTGTGTAAGTGAGCGTTATGCTGCTATACTATATCAGAGTGTGTAAGAGCAGCGTTATACACCAATACTATATTAGAGCGTGTAAGGGGAGAGTTATACCCCTATACTATATCAGAGTGTGTAAAAGGATCGTTACACTCCTATACTATAAGGGAAGAGTTATACCGCTATACTATATCAGAGTGTGTAAGGGGAGTGTTATACTGCTATACTATATCAGAGTGTGTAAGGGGAGAGTTATACCGCTATACTATATCAGAGTGTGTAAGTGCAGCGTTATACCATTATACTATATCAGAGTGTGTAATGGGAGAGTTATACCCCTATACTATATCAGAGTGTGTAAGGGCAGCGTTATACCCCTATACTATATCAGAGTGTGTAAGGGCAGCGTTATACCCCTATACTATATCAGAGTGTGTAAGTGCAGCGTTATACCCCTATACTATATCAGAGTGTGTAAGGGGAGTGTTATACCCCTATACTATATCAGAGTGTGTAAGGGCAGCGTTATACCCCTATACTATATCAGAGTGTGTAAGGGCAGCGTTATACCCCTATACTATATCAGAGTGTGTAAGTGCAGCGTTATACCCCTATACTATATCAGAGTGTGTAAGGGCAGCGTTATACTGCTATACTATATCAGAGTGTGTAAGGGAGCGTTATATCACTATACTATATCAGAGTGTGTAAGGGCAGCGTTATACCCCTATACTATATCAGAGTGTGTAAGGGCAGCGTTATATCACTATACTATATCAGAGTGTGTAAGGGCAGCGTTATACCCCTATACTATATCAGAGTGTGTAAGGGTAGCGTTATACCCCTATACTATATCAGAGTGTGTAAGGGCAGCGTTATACCGCTATATTATATCAGAGTGTGTAAGGGGAGAGTTATACCCCTATACTATATCAGGGTGTGTAAGGGGAGAGTTATACCGCTATACTATAATAGGGTGTGTAAGGGGAGAGTTATACCGCTATACTATATCAGAGTGTGTAAGGGGAGTGTTATACTGCTATACTATATCAGAGTGTGTAAGGGGAGTGTTATACTGCTATACTATATCAGAGTGTGTAAGGGGAGCGTTATACCACTATACTATATCAGAGTGTGTAAGGGGAGTGTTATACCACTATACTATATCAGAGTGTGTAAGGGGAGCGTTATACCACTATACTATATCAGAGTGTGTAAGAGAAGCGTTATACCCCTATACTATATCAGAGTGTGTAAGGGGAGCGTTATACCACTATACTATATCAGAGTGTGTAAGGGAGTGTTATACTGCTATACTATATCAGAGTGTGTAAGTGCAGCGTTATACCATTATACTATATCAGAGTGTGTAATGGGAGAGTTATACCACTATGCTATACCAGAGTGTGTAAGGGAAGAGTTATACCGCTATACTTTATCAGAGTATGGAAGGGGAGAGTTATACCGCTATACTATATGATATAGTATAACGGTATAACGCTCCCTTACACACTCTGATATAGTCTATATCAGAGTGTGTAAGGGAGCATTATATCGCTATACTATATCACAGTGTGTAAGGGCAGCGTTATACCGCTATATTATATCAGAGTATGTAAGGGGAGCGTTATACCACTATACTATATCAGAGTGTGTAAGGGGAGTGTTATACCCCTATACTATATCAGAGTGTGTAAGGGCAGCGTTATACCCCTATACTATATCAGAGTGTGTAAGGGCAGCGTTATACCCCTATACTATATCAGAGTGTGTAAGGGCAGCGTTATACTGCTATACTATATCAGAGTGTGTAAGGGAGCGTTATATCACTATACTATATCAGAGTGTGTAAGGGCAGCGTTATACCCCTATACTATATCAGAGTGTGTAAGGGCAGCGTTATATCACTATACTATATCAGAGTGTGTAAGGGCAGCGTTATACCCCTATACTATATCAGAGTGTGTAAGGGTAGCGTTATACCCCTATACTATATCAGAGTGTGTAAGGGCAGCGTTATACCGCTATATTATATCAGAGTGTGTAAGGGGAGAGTTATACCCCTATACTATATCAGGGTGGGTAAGGGGAGAGTTATACCGCTATACTATAATAGGGTGTGTAAGGGGAGAGTTATACCGCTATACTATATCAGAGTGTGTAAGGGGAGTGTTATACTGCTATACTATATCAGAGTGTGTAAGGGGAGTGTTATACTGCTATACTATATCAGAGTGTGTAAGGGGAGCGTTATACCACTATACTATATCAGAGTGTGTAAGGGGAGAGTTATACCCCTATACTATATCAGAGTGTGTAAGGGGAGTGTTATACCACTATACTATATCAGAGTGTGTAAGGGGAGCGTTATACCACTATACTATATCAGAGTGTGTAAGAGAAGCGTTATACCCCTATAGTATATCAGAGTGTGTAAGGGGAGCGTTATACCACTATACTATATCAGAGTGTGTAAGGGAGTGTTATACTGCTATACTATATCAGAGTGTGTAAGGGGAGAGTTATACCGCTATACTATATCAGAGTGTGTAAGTGCAGCGTTATACCATTATACTATATCAGAGTGTGTAATGGGAGAGTTATACCACTATGCTATACCAGAGTGTGTAAGGGGAGTGTTATACTGCTATACTATATCAGAGTGTGCAAGGGGAGAGTTATACCGCTATACTATATCAGAGTGTGTAAGTGCAGCGTTATACCATTATACTATATCAGAGTGTGTAATGGGAGAGTTATACCACTATGCTATACCAGAGTGTGTAAGGGAAGAGTTATACCGCTATACTATATCAGAGTATGGAAGGGGAGAGTTATACCGCTATACTATATGATATAGTATAACGGTATAACGCTCCCTTACACACTCTGATATAGTCTATATCAGAGTGTGTAAGGGAGCATTATATCGCTATACTATATCAGAGTGTGGAATGGGAGCGTTATACCACTATACTATCTCAGAGTGTGTAAGGGAGCGTTATACCACTATACTATATCAGAGTGTGTAATGGGAGCATTATACCACTATACTATATCAGAGTGTGTAAGGGAGCGTTATACCACTATACTATATCAGAGTGTGTAAAAGGAGAGTTATACCGCTATACTATATCAGAGTGTGTAAGGGCAGCGTTATACCGCTATACTATATCAGAGTGTGTAAGGGAGCGTTATACCGCTATACTATATCAGAGTGTATAAGACAAGCGTTATACCACTATACTATATCAGAGTGTGTAAGACAAGCGTTATACCGCTGTACTATATCAGAGTGTGTAAACGGGGCGTTATACCGATATACTATATCAGAGTGTGTAAGAGTAGCGTTACACTCCTATACTATATCAGAGTGTGTAAGGGGAGCGTTATACCACTATACTATATCAGAGTGTGTAAATGAGTGTTATACCACTATACTATATCAGAGTGTATAAGGAGAGCATTATACCCCTATATTATATCAGATTATGTAAGAGCAGCGTTATACCCCTATACTATATCAGAGTGTGTAAGTGAGCGTTATGCTGCTATACTATATCAGAGTGTGTAAGAGCAGCGTTATACACCAATACTATATTAGAGCGTGTAAGGGGAGAGTTATACCCCTATACTATATCAGAGTGTGTAAGGGAGCGTTATACCCCTTTACTATATCAGAGTGTGTAAGGGAGCGTTATACCTAGAGATGAGCGGGTTAGGTTCCTCGAGCTCCAAACCCCCCCCGAACTTCACCTATTTTACACGGTTCCGAGGCAGCCTCGGATCTTCCCGCCTTGCTCGGTTAACACGAACGCGCCCGAACGTCATCATCCCGCTGTCGTATTCTCGCGAGATTCGTATTGCATATAAAGAGCCGCGTGTCGCTGCCATTTTCACTTGTGCATTGGAGATGATAGCGAGAGGACGTGGCTGCGTTCTCTCAGTTTCTGTGTTCAGTGTGCTGCAAATATCTGTGCTCAGTGTGCTGCAAATATCTGTGCTCAGTGTGCTGCAAATATCTACGTTCTCTGCCTGAAAACGCTCCATATCTGTGCTGCATTGTAGTTGTGCGCAGTATATAGTAGGAGGACAGTGCAGAATTTTGCTGACCACCAGTATATATATAGCAGTACGGTACAGTAGTCCATTGCTCTACCTCTGTGTCATCAAGTATACTATCCATATCTGTGCTGCATTGTAGTTGTGCGCAGTATGTAGTAGGAGGACAGTGCAGAATTTTGCTGACCACCAGTATATATATAGCAGTACGGTACAGTAGTCCATTGCTCTACCTCTGTGTCGTCAAGTATACTATCCATATCTGTGCTGCATTGTAGTTGTGCGCAGTATATAGTAGGAGGACAGTGCAAAAATTTGCTGACCACCAGTATATATATAGCAGTACGGTACAGTAGTCCATTGCTCTACCTCTGTGTCATCAAGTATACTATCCATATCTGTGCTGCATTGTACTTGTGCGCAGTATATAGTAGGAGGACAGTGCAGAATTTTGCTGACCACCAGTATATATATATATATATATATAGCAGTAGGGTATTGCTATTGATATATTACTGGCATATAATTCCACACATTAAAAGATGGAGAACAAAAATGTGGAGGGTAAAATAGGGAAAGATCAAGATCCACTTCCACCTCGTGCTGAAGCTGCTGCCACTAGTCATGGCCGAGACGATGAAATGCCATCAACGTCGTCTGCCAAGGCCGATGCCCAATGTCATAGTAGAGAGCATGCAAAATCCAAAAAACAAAAGTTCAGTAAAATGACCCAAAAATCAAAATTAAAAGCGTCTGATGAGAAGCGTAAACTTGCCAATATGCCATTTACGACACGGAGTGGCAAGGAACGGCTGAGGCCCTGTCCTATGTTCATGGCTAGTGGTTCAGCTTCACATGAGGATGGAAGCACTCATCCTCCCACTAGAAAAATGATAAGACTTGAGCTGGCAAAAGCACAGCAAAGCACTGTACGTTCTTCTAAATCACAAATCCCCAAGGAGAGTCCAGTTGTGTCGGTTGCGATGCCTGACCTTCCCAACACTGGAGGGGAAGAGGTGGCTCCTTCCACCATTTGCACGCCCCCTGCAAGTTCTGGAAGGAGCACCCACAGTCCAGTTCCTGATAGTCAAATTGAAGATGTCACTGTTGAAGTACACCAGGATGAGGATATGGGTGTTGCTGGCGCTGAGGAGGAAATTGACAAGGAGGATTCTGATGGTGAGGTGGTTTGTTTAAGTCAGGCACCCGGGGAGACACCTGTTGTCCGTGGGATGAATATGGCCATTGACATGCCTGGTCAAATTACAAAAAAACTCACCTCTTCGGTGTGGAATTATTTTAACAGAAATGCGGACAACTGGTGTCAAGCCGTGTGTTGCCTTTGTCAAGCTGTAATAAGTAGGGGTAAGGACGTTAACCACCTAGGAACATCCTCCCTTATACGTCACCTGGAGCGCATTCATCAGAAGTCATTGACAAGTTCAAAAACTTTGGGTGACAGCGGAAGCAGTCCACTGACAACTAAATCCCTTCCTCTTGTACCCAAGCTCCTGCAAACCACACCACCAACTCCCTCAGTGTCAATTTCCTCCTTAGGCAGGAACACCAATAGTCCTGCAGGCCATGTCACTGGCAAGTCTGACGAGTCCTCTCCTAACTGGGATTCCTCCGCTGCATCCTTGAGTGTAACGCCTACTGCTGCTGACGCTGCTGTTGTTGCTGCTGGGAGTCGATCGTCATCCCAGAGTGGAAGTCGGAAGACCACTTGTACTACTTCCAGTAAGCAATTGACTGTCCAACAGTCCTTTGCGAGGAAGATGGAATATCACAGCAGTCATCCTGCTGCAAAGCGGATAACTCAGGTCTTGGCAGCTGTGGTGGTGTTAAACGTGTGTCCGGTATCCACCGTTAATTCACAGGGAATTAGAGAATTGATTGAGGTACTGTGTCCCCGGTACCAAATACCATCTAGGTTCCATTTCTCTAGGCAGGAGATACAGAGAATGTACACAGACGTCTGAAAAAGAGTCACCAGTGTCCTAAAAAATGCAGTTGTACCCAATGTCCACTTAACCACGGACATGTGGCCAAGTGAAGCAGGGCAGACTCAGGACTATATGACTGTGACAGTCCACTGGGTAGATGTATTGCCTCCCGCAGCAAGAACAGCAGCGGCGGCACCAGTAGCAGCATCTCGCAAATGCCAACTTGTTCCTAGGCAGGCTACGCTTTGTATCACCGCTTTCCAGAAGAGGCACACAGCTGACAATCTCTTACGGAAACTGAGGAACATCATCGCAGAATGGCTTAACCCAATTGGACTCTCCTGGGTATTTGTGACATCGGATAACGCCACCAATATTGTGCGTGCATTACATCTGGGAAAATTCCAGCACGTCCCATGTTTTGCACATACATTGAATTTGGTGGTGCAGAATTTTTTAAAAAATGACAGGGGCGTGCAAGAGATGCTGTCAGTGGCCCGAAGAATTGCGGGCCACTTTCGGCATTCAGCCACCGCGTGCCGAAAACTGAAGCACCAGCAAACACTCCTGAACCTGCCCCGCCATCATCTGAAACAAGAGGTGGTAACGAGGTGGAATTCAACCCTCTATATGCTTCAGAGGATGGAGGAGCAGCAAAAGGCCATTCAAGCCTATACATCTGCCTATGATATAGGCAAAGGAGGGGGAATGCACCTGACTCAAGCGCAGTGGAGAATGATTTCAATGTTGTGCAAGGTTCTGCAACCCTTTGAACTTGCCACACGTGAAGTCAGTTCAGACACTGCCAGCCTGAGTCAGGTCATTCCCCTCATCAGGCTTTTACAGAAGAAGCTGGAGAGATTGAAGGAGGAGCTAAAACGGAGCGATTCTGCTAGGCATGTGGGACTTGTGGATGGAGCCCTTAATTCGCTTAACCAGGATTCACGGGTGGTCAATCTGTTGAAATCAGAGCACTACATTTTGGCCACCGTGCTCGATCCTAGGTTTAAAGCCTACGTTGTATCTCTCTTTCCAGCAGACACAAGTCTGCAGATGTTCAAAGACCTGCTGGTGAGACAATTGACAAGTCAAGCGGAATGTGACTCGCCAACAGCTCCTCCTTCATCTTCTACCGCCACTGGAACTGCCAGAAGAAGGATAACATTTCCAAAACCACCCGCTGGCGGTGATGCAGGGCAGTCAGGAGCAGTTGCTGACATCTGGTCCAGACTGAATGACCTGCCAACGATTACTGACATGTCGTCTACTGTCACTGCATATGATTCTGTCACCATTGAAAGAGTGGTGGAGGATTATATGAGTGACAGCATCCAAGTAGGCACGTCAGACAGTCTGTACGTAAACTGGCAGGAAAAAGAGGCAATTTGGAGGCCCTTGCATAAACTGGCTTTATTTTACCTAAGTTGCCCCCCTCCAGTGTGTACTCCGAAAGAGTGTTTAGTGCAGCCTGTCACCTTGTCAGCGATCGGCGTACGAGGTTACTTCCAGAAAATGTGGAGAAGATGATGTTCATAAAAATGAATTAGAATAAATTCCTCTGTGGAGACATTTACCAGCAATTGCCTCCAGAAAGTACACAGGGACCTGAGATGGTGGATTCCAGTGGGGACGAATTAATAATCTGTGAGGAGGGGGATGTACATAGTGAAAGGGGTGAGGAATCGGGGGATGAGGAGGAGGTGGACATCTTTCCTCTGTAGAGCCAGTTTGTGCAAGGAGAAATTGATTGCTTCTTTTTTGGTGGGGGCCCAAACCAACCAGTCATTTCAGCCACAGTCGTGTGGCAGACCCTGTCGCTGAAATAATGGGTTTGTTAAAGTGTGCATGTCCTGTTTACACAACATAAGAGTGGGTGGGAGGGCCCAAGGCATACTTGCCTACCTGACCCTCTCCATGAGGGAGAAAAAGCTCTGTTCCTGGACTTTCCTGGTAATGTATGATTGCCATCACCTGTGGTGAGCTAGTTAATTGATAAGAAAGGTGTTTCACCACAGGTGATGGAATCATACATTACCAGGTACGTCCAGGAACAGAGCATTTTCTCCCTCATGGAGAGGGTCAGGTAGGCAAGTATGGCCCAAGGACAATTCCATCTTGCACCTCTTTTTTTTTTATTTATCTTTGCATCATGTGCTGTTTGGGGACTATTTTTTTGAAGGGCCATCCTGTCTGACACTGCAGTGCCACTCCTAGATGGGCCAGGTGTTTGTGTCGGCCACTTGGGTTGCTTAGCTTAGTCATCCAGCGACCTCGGTGCAAATTTTAGGACTAAAAATAATATTGTGAGGTGTGAGGTGTTCAGAATAGACTGGAAATGAGTGGAAATTATGGTTATTTAGGTTAATAATACTATAGGATCAAAATTACCCCCAAATTCTATGATTTAAGCCATTTTTGAGGGTTTTTTGAACAAAAACACCCGAATCCAAATCGCATCCGAATCCGACAAAAATTCGATAGGCTGATTTTGCCAAAACGCGTCCGAATCCATAACACGACCGCGGAACTGAATCCAAAACCAAAACACAAAACGCAAAAAATGCCCGCTGCACATCTCTAGTTATACCCCTATAGTACGTATATCAGAGTGTGTAAGGGAGCGTTATACCTCTATAGTATGTATATCAGAGTGTGTAAGGGAGCGTTATACCCCTATAGTACATATATCAGAGTGTGTAAGGGAGCGTTATACCCCTATAGTACGTATATCAGAGTGTGTAAGGGAGCGTTATACCTCTATAGTATGCATATCAGAGTGTGTAAGGGAGCGTTATACCCCTATAGTACGTATATCAGAGTGTGTAAGGGAGCATTATACCTCTATAGTACGTATATCAGAGCGTGTAAGGGAGCATTATACCCCTATAGTACGTATATCAGAATGTGTAAGGGAGCGTTATACCCCTATAGTACGTATATCATAGTGTGTAAGGGAGCGTTATACCTCTATAGTACGTATATCAGAGTGTGTAAGGGAGCATTATACCCCTATAGTACATATATCAGAGTGTGTAAGGTAGCGTTATACCCCTATAGTACGTATATCAGAGTGTGTAAGGGAGCGTTATACCCCTATAGTACGTATATCAGAGTGTGTATTGGAGCATTATACCTCTATAGTATGTATATCAGAGTGTGTAAGGGAGCATTATACCCCTATAGTACGTATATCAGAGTGTGTATTGGAGCATTATACCTCTATAGTATGTATATCAGAGCGTGTAAGGGAGCATTATACCCCTATAGTACGTATATCAGTGGGTAAGGTAGCGTTATACCCCTATAGTACGTATATCAGAGTGTGTAAGGGAGCGTTATACCCCTATAGTACGTATATTAGAGTGTGTAAGGGAGCGTTATACCCCTATAGTACGTATATCAGAGTGTGTAAGGGAGCGTTATATCTCTATAGTACGTATATCAGAGTGTGTAAGGGAGCGTTATACCCCTATAGTATGTATATCAGAGTGTGTATGGGAGCGTTATACCTCTATAGTATGTATATCAGAGCGTGTAAGGGAGCATTATACCCCTATAGTACGTATATCAGTGTGTAAGGTAGCGTTATACCCCTATAGTACGTATATCAGAGTGTGTAAGGGAGCGTTATACCCCTATAGTACGTATATCAGAGTGTGTAAGGGAGCGTTATACCCCTATAGTACGTATATCAGAGTGTGTAATGGAGCGTTATACCTCTATAGTACGTATATCAGAGTGTGTAAGGGAGCGTTATACCCCTATAGTATGTATATCAGAGTGTGTAAGGGAGCGTTATCCCCCTATAGTACGTATATCAGAGTGTGTAAGGGAGCGTTATACCTCTATAGTACGTATATCAGAGTGTGTAAGGGAGCATTGTACCCCATAGTACGTATATCAGAGTGTGTAAGGTAGCGTTATACCCCTATAGTACGTATATCAGAGTGTGTAAGGGAGCGTTATACCCCTATAGTACGTATATCAGAGTGTGTAAGGTAGCGTTATACCTCTATAGTACGTATATCAGAGCGTGTAAGGGAGCATTATACCCCTATAGTACATATATCAGAGTGTGTAAGGGATCATTATACCCCTATAGTACGTATATCAGAGTGTGTATTGGAGCATTATACCTCTATAGTACGTATATCAGAGTGTGTAAGGGATCATTATACCCCTATAGTACGTATATCAGAGTGTGTATTGGAGCATTATACCTCTATAGTATGTATATCAGAGTGTGTAAAGGAGCGTTATACCCCTATAGTATGTATATCAGAGTGTGTAAGGGAGCGTTATACCTCTATAGTATGTATATCAGAGCGAGTAAGGGAGCATTATACCCCTATAGTACGTATATCAGTGTGTAAGGTAGCGTTATACCCCTATAGTACGTATATCAGAGTGTGTAAGGTAGCGTTAGACCCCTATAGTACGTATATCAGAGTGTGTAAGGGAGCGTTATACCCCTATAGTATGTATATCAGAGTGTGTAAGGGAGCGTTATACCTCTATAGTATGTATATCAGAGCGTGTAAGGGAGCATTATACCCCTATAGTACGTATATCAGTGTGCAAGGTAGCGTTATACCCCTATAGTACGTATATCAGAGTGTGTAAGGGAGCATTATACCTCTATAGTATGTATATAAGAGTGTGTAAGGGAGCGTTATACCCCTATAGTACGTATATCAGAGTGTGTAAGGGAGCGTTATACCTCTATAGTATGCATATCAGAGTGTGTAAGGGAGCGTTATACCCCTATAGTACGTATATCAGAGTGTGTAAGGGAGCATTATACCTCTATAGTACGTATATCAGAGCGTGTAAGGGAGCATTATACCCCTATAGTACGTATATCAGAGTGTGTAAGGGAGCGTTATACCCCTATAGTACGTATATCAGAGCGTGTAAGGGAGCATTATACCCCTATAGTACGTATATCAGTGTGTAAGGTAGCGTTATACCCCTATAGTACGTATATCAGAGTGTGTAAGGGAGCGTTATACCCCTATAGTACGTATATCAGAGTGTGTAAGGGATCATTATACCCCTATAGTACGTATATCAGAGTGTGTATTGGAGCATTATACCTCTATAGTATGTATATCAGAGTGTGTAAGGGAGCGTTATACCACTATAGTATGTATATCAGAGTGTGTAAGGGAGCGTTATACCTCTATAGTATGTATATCAGAGCGTGTAAGGGAGCATTATACCCCTATAGTACGTATATCAGTGTGTAAGGTAGCGTTATACCCCTATAGTACGTATATCAGAGTGTGTAAGGTAGCGTTATACCCCTATAGTACGTATATCAGAGTGTGTAAGGGAGCGTTATACCCCTATAGTACGTATATCAGAGTGTGTAAGGTAGCGTTATACCTCTATAGTACGTATATCAGAGCGTGTAAGGGAGCATTATAACCCTATAGTACATATATCAGAGTGTGTAAGGGATCATTATACCCCTATAGTACGTATATCAGAGTGTGTATTGGAGCATTATACCTCTATAGTATGTATATCAGAGTGTGTAAGGGAGCGTTATACCCCTGTAGTATGTATATCAGAGTGTGTAAGGGAGCGTTATACCTCTATAGTATGTATATCAGAGCGTGTAAGGGAGCATTATACCCCTATAGTACGTATATCAGTGTGTAAGGTAGCGTTATACCCCTATAGTACGTATATCAGAGTGTGTAAGGGAGCGTTATACCCCTATAGTACGTATATCAGAGTGTGTAAGGGAGTGTTATACCCCTATAGTACGTATATCAGAGTGTGTAAGGGAGCGTTATACCTCTATAGTACGTATATCAGAGTGTGTAAGGGAGCATTATACCCCTATAGTACATATATCAGAGTGTGTAAGGTAGCGCTATACCCCTATAGTACGTATATCAGAGTGTGTAAGGGAGCGTTATACCCCTATAGTACGTATATCAGAGTGTGTAAGGGAGCGTTATACCCCTATAGTAGTTTTATCAGAGTGTGTAATGGAGCATTATACCTCTATAGTACGTATATCAGAGCGTGTAAGGGAGCATTATACTCCTATAGTACGTATATCAGAGTGTGTAAGGGAGCGTTATACCCCTATAGTACGTATATCAGAGTGTGTATTGGAGCATTATACCCCTATAGTATGTATATCAGAGTGTGTAAGGGAGCGTTATACCCCTATAGTATGTATATCAGAGTGTGTAAGGGAGCGTTATACCTCTATAGTATGTATATCAGAGCGTGTAAGGGAGCATTATACCCCTATAGTACGTATATCAGTGTGTAAGGTAGCGTTATACCCCTATAGTACGTATATCAGAGTGTGTAAGGGAGCGTTATACCCCTATAGTACGTATATCAGAGTGTGTAAGGGAGCGTTATACCCCTATAGTACGTATATCAGAGTGTGTAATGGAGCGTTATACCTCTATAGTACGTATATCAGAGTGTGTAAGGGAGCGTTATACCCCTATAGTATGTATATCAGAGTGTGTATGGGAGCGTTATACCCCTATAGTATGTGTATCAGAGTGTGTATTGGAGCATTATACCTCTATAGTATGTATATCAGAGTGTGTAAGGGAGTGTTATACCCCTATAGTATGTATATCAGAGTGTGTAATGGAGCGTTATACCTCTATAGTATGTATATCAGAGCGTGTAAGGGAGCATTATACCCCTATAGTACGTATATCAGTGTGTAAGGTAGCGTTATACCCCTATAGTACGTATATCAGAGTGTGTAAGGGAGCGTTATACCCCTATAGTACGTATATCAGAGTGTGTAAGGGAGCGTTATACCCCTATAGTACGTATATCAGAGTGTGTAAGGGAGCGTTATACCTCTATAGTACGTATATCAGAGCGTGTAAGGGAGCATTATACCCCTATAGTACATATATCAGATGTGTAAGGTAACGTTATACCCCTATAGTACGTATATCAAAGTGTGTAAGGGAGCATTATACCCCTATAGTACGTATATCAGAGTGTGTAAGGGAGTGTTATACCCCTATAGTACGTATATCAGAGTGTGTAAGGTAGCGTTATACCTCTATAGTACGTATGTCAGAGCGTGTAAGGGAGCATTATACCCCTATAGTACGTATATCAGAGTGTGTAAGGGATCATTATACCCCTATAGTACGTATATCAGAGTGTGTATTGGAGCATTATACCTCTATAGTATGTATATAAGAGTGTGTAAGGGAGCGTTATACCCCTATAGTATGTATATCAGAGTGTGTAAGGGAGCGTTATACCTCTATAGTATGTATATCAGAGCGTGTAAGGGAGCATTGTACCCCTATAGTACGTATATCAGTGTGTAAGGTAGCGTTATACCCCTATAGTACGTATACCAGAGTGTGTAAGGGAGCGTTATACCCCTATAGTACGTATATCAGAGTGTGTAAGGGAGCGTTATACCTCTATAGTACGTATATCAGAGTGTGTAAGGGAGCGTTATACCCCTATAGTATGTATATCAGAGTGTGTATGTGAGCGTTATACCCCTATAGTATGTATATCAGAGTGTGTATTGGAGCATTATACCTCTATAGTATGTATATCAGAGTGTGTAAGGGAGTGTTATACCCCTATAGTATGTATATCAGAGTGTGTAAGGGAGTGTTATACCCCTATAGTATGTATATCAGAGTGTGTAATGGAGCGTTATACCCCTATAGTATGTATATCAGAGTGTGTAATGGAGCGTTATACCCCTATAGTATGTATATCAGTGTGTAAGGGAGTGTTATACCCCTATAGTATGTATATCAGAGTGTGTAAGGGAGCGTTATCCCCCTATAGTACGTATATCAGAGTGTGTAAGGGAGCGTTATACCTCTATAGTACGTATATCAGAGTGTGTAAGGGAGCGTTGTACCCCATAGTACGTATATCAGAGTGTGTAAGGGAGCGTTATACCCCTATAGTACGTATATCAGAGTGTGTAAGGGAGCGTTATACCCCTATAGTACGTATAACAGAGTGTGTAAGGGAGCGTTATACCCCTATAGTACGTATATCAGAGTGTGTAAGGGAGCGTTATACCCCTATAGTACGTATAACAGAGTGTGTAAGGGAGCGTTATACCCCTATAGTATGCATATCAGTGTGTAAGGGAGCGTTGTACCCCATAGTATGTATATCAAAGTGTGTAAGGGAGCGTTATCCCTCTATAGTACGTATATCAGAGTGTGTAAGGGAGTGTTGTACCCCATAGTACGTATATTAGCATGTGTAAGGAAGCGTTACAGTATATACCTATAGTACATATATGATCACAGCGTAAAAGAGGAGTGTTCTACTCCTATACTACAGTAGACTGTGCATTGCTGGAATTGTAGTCCAGGTAGATCACAGACTAGCTCCTGGGATGATTAGTGAGTCAGGTAAGTGCACGTACTGTAGGTAATACTGTGTGCGCTGACTCTGCAGCTTGCCTTTCTATATACGTATTTCTGTAATCATCCTTTCATGTGCGCTGGTAATTCCCGCCCTGTGTCATGGCAGCACGCAGTCTATGGACAGCACGAAGTAACAGGGAAACCGCTGGCTGGATTTAGGAAATTAAATGTATCTATCTGATTGTAGCTCCACTTTACAGTAAGAAGCCTGGGGCTGGTGATATGGGAACATCGGGAGTCGGGACACAGACGCAGCATTTATGTGTAAATTAATACTGTCTGTTCAATATGTTTAATTTCCGAAAGTGCATAAACGTCTGAGGCACCGTGCACGTGATGTTCCGTCTTCATTTCTCCGTCAGTGCTCCTGCTGGTATGTGGTAGCCAACGGGCGTGCTGGCCAAGATGGCGGCTTCTGCGGGGCTTGATACATGGCAGTTGGGAGCTGATTCGCTGATACTTTATCTCTCTCCAAGGATTAGTGGATAGGCCCCTTTATCTCTCTCTCTTCCAGGTTTGAGACATCTCCCCCTTAAAAACACAATACATGCCAAGTGATTTTCTGGACTACTGCCTAGTCTACTGTACAACCTTTCTAAAGGAGCAATGGTGACCATCACTTGTTTCCTCATCCCGGCTAACGAGCCACGAGACCCCGGTCTGCACCAGCCTCCGCGTCTCTCCGCTGGTATCCAGTCTATAGAGCTACACCAGAAAGGTAGACAGTTTAAAAGGTCGGCGTACAATGGTTGACACACATATGGCAAGTTTTTTTTGTTTTGTTTTTTTCAACTTTTTGTCTGTCTTTTGACCCTAGTGACCTATTGACCCATTAGTGATCAACCTATTGACTGCAGACCTTTTTAGTGTAGATCTAATGATCCAGGCCCCTCTTCGCTTTGGGCAGGCTTACAATATACAGGGTCCACGGAGACTGACACGATCAAAGTGGTTGGCATGATACCACGGCTCTACAATCCGTCCCAACAGGAGCCTAAACTCGCATAAGAACTGTGCTGATGTAAAACTCTAATGTTGGGGCCCTTTTATCCAGCTTCTTATAGCCACGTAGAGAGGCTTCGGCAGGACATAAATAGCATCTGTCTTTGGGCATCTTAGGTCACACCCAATGGCGCCTCCAGAGGTGGAGGTGCAGCGCATCCCAAATTTCCAATAGCGGTGCCGCACCAACTGTCATCCCAAACTGACTCACTAGTGGTTGGTGCGGCTCTCCTATTTGAAACTTGGACTGCGCTGCAGCTCCACCTCTGGAGGCGCCATTGCCCCAGTGTGACCCTATGTAGTCTTTGTTCATTACTCTCTGCAGAGCTTCATAAGTCCGCTGTACTGCAACATGAGCGACAGATAGCGGTGCTCATCTCATAAAGACTTAAGCTAGCGGAAGACGCAACTCCTCAGGGTGCCTCCAGTCAGCTGGGTACCTTTACAACCAGAATTGGCCATAGCTACGTTATAGGACCATGTTAACTAATCTAGTGACGACAAGTTATCTACCTGGCAGCATGTAAGAACTAGGTAACACATAATACAGCATTTATCTATGGTGATCGGTGATAACAGGTCTTGGCGTCAGGGAAGGGCAGGTGGGCTTAACCCTTTATCTAAGTACCCTTTCCCCCCAGGGTGCAGCACGGACAGCAGTTAGACGGCTGAAAATGTCATGTTAGACACACGTGTGGTAGCCCCAGGGTCATTGTGACGGAGGGCTGCTCCACTGTAGCGCATCGGTCGGCCATCACGCACCTTCGTAGCCGAAGTTCACCTCTCACATCAATGGCACGTGGTGCTCCGCAGTTTCCACGTCGGTTATTGGCAATGGCGCCATTTGTCCAGTCACGATACACCGTCACCGCAGCAGCACGCGAACAGGTCACACACTGCGCTGTGTCAGAGATACCGCCACCCTTTGCCTGAAAGCTGATAATCATCCCTTACTGCAACTCAGATAAATCGCCCCTTTTACCCATGACAGTGAGTGATATGTCTGCAGATGGCCTATCGCACACCTTATATACCCACCAAGCCAGCGCACGCTACGTGACGTACTTCATGGGCTACGCGCTGCCAACGTCACCCGTAGGAGGTGTCATAATAATGTGACTCCACCGTGTATTATTATATCAGGAAACTCCACCCAGAAGTATTTTATATTTTCTGTCACTGAGCAGTACATGTCACCAAGAGCTGGGGGCTGACATTGCATTCAGTAATAAGGCAATCTTCTATCCGTCTCCATGGCAGGACACGAACAAGAGCCTCCCTGCACTCCGTAACACGCGATCCTTCTCAGACGCGCGCGTTGCTCGCATGTTTACCTGGCGCAGCTGGGCTTCCGACTCATCCCTGTAAGGGTTAAACAGCGGCCTGCCTGGATGTCAATTTCCTGTCTAACAAGCCGCAGCTCGGCGCATCTAGGAACAGCCAGAGCTGCAGCCCCGTCCCTGTTATTCATTCACTCTCAATTCATTTTCCTGCCTAATTAAATACAAGGCTGTTTTTTCTCCTCTTGGATCCTAATGTGTTCTAAATGATATCCCAGTTGTGTGAAGCCCAGATTAAAACAAAATGATTTACATAATTTATCTGTCTGTTTGGATGATAAGATCTCAAAATCAAAGGGTTTTTCTCCCATAGTCCCTACTAAATACCGCAACTCTGCCACTGCCCTCACTAACTAATTTGGGGGGATCATTATTAATCACCTAATTATTACTGTATCCGTGCGTGAAGATTCCCTATGCATGGTCTGTCCTAGGGATTCTCCCGTGTGTGTGACTGCTGTTTATACCGGCCCTCCTCTCTCTACACCATTGGTAAGAAATAATTGTTATGCAGAGAACAGCAACATTGTCCCTCCAAAGTTGCAAGTAACCCCCCCAAAGATGGCAGGAGCCCGACTTATTATTCTCCCTATAAAATAACAAAGATCAAGAGCAATGTGACTCTTACTGACCAGTATCTCTGACGAGAACAGACGCCAAAGTACTGGAAAATTGGAAAATATCTCTTTCCTATGTAACCACCTGAAGCGCGTTTCGCTGCAGTTTTGCAGTTCCTCAACTGCAGGATTGCAACGTACAATGTTTTATATTGATACGATACGGATTTACAATGTTTGGCGTTCCTCTTACTTTAAAGGAAAATATCTCTTTTCTATATAACCACCTGAAGCGTGTTTCACTGCACTTGTGCAGTTCCTCAGCTGCAGGATTGCAACGTGCAATGTTTTATATTGATGCGATACAGATTTGCATTGTTTGGCTTTCCTCTTACTTTAATGGAAAATATCTCTTTCCTATGTAACCGCCTGAAATGCATTTCGCTGCAGTTTTGCTGTTCCTCAACTGCAGGAATGCAACGTGCAATGTTTTATATTGATACGATACAGATTTACAATGTTTGGCTTTCCTCTTTAATGGAAAATATCTCTTTCCTATGTAACCACCTGAAGCACGTTTCGCTTCAGTTTTGCAGTTCTTCAGCTGCAGGATTGCAACGTGCAATGTTTTATATTGATACGATACAGATTCACAATGTTTGGCGTTCCTCTTACTTTAAAGGAAAATATCTCTTTTCTATATAACCACCTGAAGCGCGTTTCACTGCACTTGTGCAGTTCCTCAGCTGCAGGATTGCAACGTGCAATGTTTTATATTGATGCGATACAGATTTGCATTGTTTGGCTTTCCTCTTACTTTAATGGAAAATATCTCTTTCCTATGTAACCGCCTGAAATGCATTTCGCTGCAGTTTTGCTGTTCCTCAACTGCAGGAATGCAACGTGCAATGTTTTATATTGATGCGATACAGATTTGCATTGTTTGGCTTTTCTCTTACTTTAATGGAAAATATCTCCTTCCTATGTAACCGCCTGAAACGCATTTCGCTTCAGTTTTGCAGTTCCTCAACTGCAGGATTGCAATGTGCAATGTTTTATATTGATACGATACAGATTTACAATGTTTGGCTTTCCTCTTTAATGGAAAATATCTCTCTCCTATGAAACTGCCTGAAACGCATTTTGCTTCAGTTTTGCAGTTCCTCAGCTGCAGGATTGCAACGTGCAATGTTTTATATTGATACGATACAGATTCACAATGTTTGGCGTTCCTCTTACTTTAAAGGAAAATATCTCTTTTCTATATAACCACCTGAAGCGCGTTTCACTGCACTTGTGCAGTTCCTCAGCTGCAGGATTGCAACGTGCAATGTTTTATATTGATGCGATACAGATTTGCATTGTTTGGCTTTCCTCTTACTTTAATGGAAAATATCTCTTTCCTATGTAACCGCCTGAAATGCATTTCGCTGCAGTTTTGCTGTTTCTCAACTGCAGGAATGCAACGTGCAATGTTTTATATTGATGCGATACAGATTTGCATTGTTTGGCTTTCCTCTTACTTTAATGGAAAAGATCTCTTTCCTATGTAACCGCCTGAAACGCATTTTGCTTCAGTTCTGCAGTTCCTCAACTGCAGTATTGCAACATGCAATGTTTTATATTGATACGATACAGATTTACAATGTTTGGCTTTCCTCTTTAATGGAAAATATCTCTTTCCTATGAAACCGCCTGAAGCGCGTTTCGCTGCAGTTCCGCGGTTCCTCAGATGCAGGATTGCAATGTGCAATATTTTATATTGATACGATACAGATTTACAGTGTTTGGCTTTCCTCTTACTTTAATGGAAAATATCTCTATCCTATGTAACTGCCTGAAACGCATTTCGCTGCAGTTTTGCAGTTCCTCAACTGCAGGATTGCAACATGCAATGTTTCATATTGATACGATACAGATTTACAATGTTTGGCTTTCCTCTTTAATGGAAAATATCTCTTTCCTATGAAACCGCCTGAAGCGCGTTTCGCTGCAGTTCCGCGGTTCCTCAGATGCAGTATTGCAACGTGCAATGTTTTATATTGATACGATACAGATTTTCAGTGTTTGGCCTTGCTCTTTAATGCAGTACACATTGCATTTAGTAGTTTCACACAACAATATGAGGATAAAAGAGTAATGTACAAGTATTGTCACTGTGTACGGAGGCTTTCTGTTTCGGGGGTGGTGTATCCATTTAGCAATACGTAGATCAGGTTTTACAGCTGTGTTCTTGTCTCTTTCTACAGTAATATCTCTGAGTGCCTACCCATAATACGGAGCTGGCGGAGAACTGCATTTAGCTGTGCTGCAATCTTACTGGCTCTTTGGATGAATGCCATCAGGACAAAGCGGCAAATGCAGGTGAGACTCCAAAACTCAATAGATGGAAAGGAAACGGGAAGCTGGAAATACAGAGGAGGATGTCACTGGTCAGATACCAGCTATGCAGTGGTGCCCAGTGCTTCCTTTGTCACTAGACTAGGGTACAAATGGCCGCTATTCCCATAATGCAGAGAATTCTGCAGAGCTGCCTTGGTGCCAGACGACCGAGATTGCGTGTTTAGTCTGTGGTATGTCGCAGACTTTGCACTGTTGTCAGACTGGGAGTTGGGAGAAAAGGGGGGGAAAAAGCAGTAACTTTGACAAAACCATGATGCACTGTAGGGGGGCAGAAGTAAGCGGGGCAGGGAGATAGAGATGTGGGAGGGGCAAGCTCACATCTAACATATAAAAATAAAGCTGCCCAGCATCTGTGGGCTACATGCAAATGCATCCAGTACATACCTTGCATGCAAAGTCTCAGTGGATCTGAGTGTTCAATCATCACACCAGAGAGAGAATCTGTTAAGTGGTTACCATGATCATTGAGACTGCATATGGCTGACGTACTGTATTACACAAATGGCACTGTGTTTGGGGCAGCCTATAGCTTGTTACATGCTAATTTATGCAGCCTGGGCTGGCGACAATTGCTCTAAAAATCAAACTTCTAGTAAATGGATAGGCTACGCCCTCAGTGATGTCATTGGCTCCTAGTAACTGGATAGGCTGCACTCTCAGTGATGTCACTGGCTCCTAGTGACTGGATAGGCTACACTCTCAGCGATGTCACTGGTTCCTAGTGACTGGATAGGCTGTACTCTCAGTGATGTCACTGGCTCCTAGTGACTGGATAGGCTGCACACGCAGTGATGTCACTGGTTCCTAGTGACAGGATAGGCTGCACTCTCAGTGATGTCACTGGCTCCTAGTGACTGGATAGGCCGCGCACTCAGTGATGTCACTAGTTCCTAGTGACTGGATAGGCTGCGCTCTCAGCGATGTCACTGGTTCCTTCCCAGTGACTGGATAGGCTGCGCTCTCAGTGATGTCACTGGCTCCTAGTGACTGGATAGGCTACACTATCAGCAATGTCACTGGTTCCTAGTGACTGGATAGGCTGTACTCTCAGTGATGTCACTGGCTCCTAGTGACTGGATAGGCTGCACTCTCAGTGATGTCACTGGCTCCTAGTGACTGGATAGGCTACACTCTCAGTGATGTCACTGGTTCCTAGTGACTGGATAGGTCCACACTCTCAATGATATCACTGACTCCTAGTGACTGGATAGGCCGCACTCTCAGTGATCTCACTCGCTCCTAGTGACTGGATAGGCTGCACTCTCTCTCAGTGATGTCACTGGCTCCTAGTGACTGGATAGGCTGCACTCTCAATGATGTCACTAGCTCCTAGTGACTGGATAGGGTGCACTCTCAATGATGTCACTGGTTCCTAGAGACTGGATAGGTTGCACTCACAGTGATGTCACTGGCTCCAAGTGACTGGATAGGTTGCGCTCTCAGTGATGTCACTGGCTCCTAGTGACTAGATAGGCTGCACTCTCAGTGATGTCACTGGCTCTAGTGACTGGATAGGCTGTGCTCTCAGTGATGTCACTGGCACCTAGTGACTGGATATAGGCTGCACTCTCAGTGATGTCACTGGCTCTAGTGACTGGATAGGCTGTGCTCTCAGCGATGTCACTGGCTCCTAGTGACTGGATAGGCTGCACTCTCAGTGATGTCACTGGCACCTAGTGACTGGATATAGGCTGCACTCTCAGTGATGTCACTGGTTCTTAGTGAATGGATAGGCTGCGCTCCCAGTGATGTCACTGGCTCCTAGTGACTGGATATGCTGCACTGTCAGTGATGTCACTGGCTCCTTGTGATTGGATAGGCTGCGCTCTCAGTGATGTCACTGGCTCCTAGTGACTAGATAGGCTGTACTCTCAGTGATGTCACTGGCTCTAGTGACTGGATAGGCTGCATTCTCAGTGATGTCACTGGCTCCTAGTGACCGGAGAAGCTGCACTCTCAGTGATGTCACTGGCTCTAGTGACTGGGTAGGTTGCACACTCAGTTATGTCACTGGCTCTAGTGACTGGATAGGCTGTGCTCTCAGCGATGTCACTGGCTTCTAGTGACTGGATAAGCTGCACTCTCAGTGATGTCACTGGCTCCTAGTGACTGGATAGGCTGCACTCTCAGTGATGTCACTGGCTCCTAGTGACTGTAAAGGCTGCACTCTCAGTAATGTCACTGGCTCCTAGTGACTGGATAGGCTGTACTCTCAGTGATGTCACTGGCTCCTAGTGACTGGATAGGCCGCACTCTCAATGATGTCACTAGCTCCTAGTGACTGGATAGGCCGCACTCTCAGTGATGTCACTGGCTCCTAGTGACTGGATAGGCTGCACTTGCAGTGATGTCACTGGCTTCTAGTGACAGGATAGGCTGTACTCTCAGTGATGTCACTGGCTACTAGTGACCGGATAGGCTGTACGCTTAGTGATGTAATTGTGGGTGTTATAACAGTCATCATGCCAGTAAGTGGCATGTTTAAACTTATTAGACCTGTACAGTTAAAATGCATGAATTAGCATTACACTTTTGTTGGATCCTGGTGCCTGACTGACTGGTTCCTGCGACTATTGTAGCCTTTACAGCTTTAGTCTCGTAATAAGTATAGTTAATATTAAAAATGATCACATTCAAAATGTAATGAAATAAAAATATTTATTATACTGCATGTATTTAAATTGTCTTATGATTAATATTTAGTTCCTACCAGAGTCCTATCCCACGCTGATGGTGCAGCGGTGCTGGAATGGTTGGCGCTTCCCTTTATCCTATAGATATTTGTATTGTGTTGATAGCTATGACTAGGAGTGTTTGCGGATGTTCTGATTTGTTATTTATAGTTTTGTAGAAGCCAAAACTCGTCCAATAATAAAAAGATATTGATCATTCTAGTTCTGTCTTCCAGGTTTTTAAGTGCAAATTCGCTATTCAGTCCCGTGATATGTGACGGGGTAATTATTTTGGCAAATCTGGAGTTTATAGATAAAATACCTCATTATAGAATATCTGATTTCTCTCTTTTGTTTGTTCTTTTACTTTGTATTTATAATAATAATTAACAATTGTGCTGTTTTCTGAAGTCACATCTAATATAACAGGATAGGGTCATTAATTCTTAAGCGCCTTTATTTAATTGGCCATTTAAAGGTAAAATGACAGTTTGGCAGTCCGGAAAAACTTCTCGTAAAAGTAACAAGCTTTCTTCATTTGGTGTAACAGTGACGGTTTATTCCTGCTCATTAGCTGATAAATGAGTTACAGTCTTCGTGTTTTTGGAGGCGTCTTTATTGGGAAGTGCTCCTCGGTTTAAGTGTTTTCTTTCCTTTTAATCAGAGCCGGTCCTCAGCAGAGAGACTGTACAGCAATTGCTGGGAAATCCATAATATCTGCAAAAAAAGGTGAACAGACAGAAAGAAGAAATCCATTCTACCTTCGCCGACAGAGATTAATTAAAAAGAATCGCATTTGTCCTTCACATTGAGCATCATGTAGGCTAAGGAGCCACTCTGTGTTTTGATTAATTCTTCCTTTCCTTTCTTTTCCTTTCCCTTCCCTTCCCTTCCCTTCCCTTTCCTTTCCTTTCCTTTCCTTCCCTTCCTTCCCTCCCTTCCTTCTTCCCTTCCTTTCCTTCCTTCCTTCCTTCCTTCCTTCCTTCCTTCCTTCCTTCCTTCCTTCCTTCCTTCCTTCCTTCCTTCCTTCCTTCCTTCCTTCCTTCCTTCCTTCCTTCCTTCCTTCCTTCCCTTCCCTTCCCTTTCCTTCCTTCTTCCTTTTTTCCTTCCTTTTTCTTCCTTCCATCTCCTTCCTTTCTTCCTTCCTTCCATCTTCTTCTTTCGATCTTCTTCCTTTTTCCTTCCAGCCCTGTGCAAAATTTTTCCATTGTAGCTGTTGTACCCTACTTCTGTGATCGATCTTATTGCTCCTTCTGTTTCCACTTTGGACTTTGGCTGCTACCATCCCAATTGTATCCCTAGTAATGCTCATAATTCTTCCAACAGTGTATTTTCCCTAGGAGCAGGACCATTACACAATGCCAACCATTTTTACTGTAGCTCCACCACTTTCTTCCGAATGGTGTGTAGATTGTGTGCAGTCTTAAAGACAGGTTATTAAACAACGACAAAGCTTTATTGCCAGTGAAAACAGTTGCTTTTGTCCCAGCAATGGTGGTGGTGCACTTTTTTTGACCAATATATAAATAGTTATCGGCGCCGGTTTCCTCCAGTTTTCTGGCAAAGCTTATTTAACAAGTGTTGCAGCCGTACTGATATAAAACTTAGTTAATACTGATTGTGTCCTTTTTCTGTGTCACAAAACAGCAATTGCCACCTGTGTGCCCTCTTTGCAGTTGGTACTCTGCCTCCTGATGAGTCTCTACCATCTGCCCACCAGCTCCCTGCTTCCCCAGCGGCCATGTAGTCTCTGTTCTATTTGCGCTTCCTCCTCTGCCAGTGCTGACTTTATAGGCGGCTGGGCGGGCGGAATCCTCTCTCATTCAAAGTGGTGATCAGCTGACCCCTAACTTCAGTTTGGCTCTGTTCTCTATATAAGCTGCACTTTGAGCACCATTCAGAGCCAGAGTATTAGGTGGTCAGACCCCTTAGTTCCAGCATCCTTCTGGCAAAGAATGTAGCCAGAAGCCAAGAGGCGAGAGACTAAAATCAATCTTAATGTTGAGGATGGAGTGAAGTGAGGAGAGGAGAGCAAATCTAGAGAGGCTCGAAGGAGGAGGCTGGTGTAGTAATTATTTTGACAGGATGAGTCTTAGGTATGGTGGGTATCCATAATACAATTGAAGTAGGAGCCAGCAGGATCAGAGTAGGGCAAAGGGGAGTAGTGAGGGGAGGAGAGGTGGACCCAGGTGAGATATGTATAGAGGTGGGACTGGGAACACATAATCATTCACCAAGGGAGGAAGTGCACGTGAGAACAGAACAGGGCCCATGATGGACACCTTTGGGTAGATGGGAGGGAGGAGAAGACAGAGGTACAGATAGAGAAGGATGTGTTGGAAAGCTAGGAAATGAAGCAGTAGAGGGTGGTGTCATGAAGGACGATGGAGGGTAGGAGGAGAGGGCGGTCTATGGATGGGGGCTGTTTGCACTTTGTCCTTCGTTAAGAGCAGAAGCTTCATGTAGAATGTGCCGTTCCTGCTTGTTCCTCTAGATCCGCTGTTCAAAGGATGATAAGAAAATACATATTATTCATTAAATGACACATTGATGAATGCAGCTTTGTGTCTGGAGATTGGTTCATCATGTTTCTATTGCTCCTCTATCAATACACACTGTACATACAGTTTTCTTCAGTCCACCGCCACTGCCAGCTCATGCAGCACAATGATCCCGCAGTCACATAAGCTCAACTACTGACAGCTCATCGTAGGGACAATGGTGTTTGTGCAAGGACACATCTCCTTATTTTCATAAACGACATTCAATTGTCACACAGGCGGCATGCTATTCAGTGACATCTGTATAAGGTTACACTGCACAAGTACAGTATGTGTACTTATTAGGTGTGGAGATAAGTATTACCCCTTATGATCAGGTAACACAAGCCCCACTGCCTTTCATGTCGAGTGTGTTGACTATAACCTAAGTTTTGCTTTATCTACAGATAGTTCCTGACCACGGTTGTCAATAGGCGGGAGCTTACCAAAACTTCATTGGCTCCGCAGAAACAGGGGGCTCAAGCCGTCATTTTGGCAGACCTCGTTGGGATGCCTGTGCACCACTTCTGGATTGTATAGCAGGACGGTGCTGGTAGGGGCCCAACCACCGACCTGCATACCTCCCAACATGATCCTCTTCCAGAGGGACACAATGCTCTGCTCCTGGACTTTCCTCTTAATTTATGAATGCCGGCACCTGTGCTGAACATGTTAATGGATAAGAGAGCTGTTTCAGCACAGGTGATGTCAATCTCCTATATATTTGCCCAAGTCTGTGACTCTGTGCTGGCCGTAACGCTGGGCGGAGTCACAGGCACAGATCTGGCCAGGAACAGTCCCCTCCCGATCTCCGCCCAGTCCCCTGTCTCCCCACTCTCCCTTCTCCCCGTACTGTCCCTGGTGAGTGGTGACACCGCAGCCGCTGACTGTGAGCGGAACTGTTATGCACACCAGTGCCTGCAGGAATGTACTGGTGTTTGAACTGTTATGCAAAACAAATGGACTCACAGACAAACTGGGGAATATGACATAACGTACACAGAAGGTGATAGGGTAACAAAATACACACACAGTGAACAGAGAAGCCCAGAGGCTAAGGAACTGGGTATCTCCCTTGTATTAGAACTGCTCAGATGTAAAAAGCAAGATGTTGTGTTTTAATACGTAGAGAACCCGAAATGCTGTTGCTAAGGGCAACAGCAAAACCCTAAAGGGTTACCAACGGGTGTGGCAGTAAACTCCTTGGTCAGAGATGGAATGATAGACACAAGGAGAGCCTCCACAATCCTGATTCTCACTTGCAGTGCACAGGTTTAAGCTTACTGCCACTAAACTGACCCCTGACACCTAGCACAGTGAGACAGGATTAGACAGGCAAGTGTTAGAATACAGCCGCAAACTTGCTAAGTTCACAGAGTAATAACAGAACCCCAGCAAGCTAAACGATTGACTCCAGTCTTACTGCTAGGTCTGGATTGGCAGAGTGTAATACCAAATCCCCAGGCCTATTTGCAGTAAGCAACAAACAAATACAAAGCTACACAGTACTGGCTAACTTTCATGAACTGACTAACCAACAGAGATTCAGCAGCATCTGCTTACCCTGAAAAGAGGCCTTATAAAGCAGGTGCTGTCCACGCCCCACTCAGACCTCACAGACTGTGAGCACAAAAACCAGCACCGGATCCCCTGCCGTGCACAGAGCCTATAACCACTGCACAGCAAAAGACCCGAACTGGAGTATCAGCTGCGCTCAGGTTACTCCACTAGCACTTGTCTCCCGGTTGCCATGACGACGTGGCAGCACAGGGCAGGAGACCCTAACAGTACCCCCCCTCTGACGAGGGGTCAAAGAACCCCTACCACCGGGTTTATCGGGGAACTGCGAGAAGAAAGAGCGTATCAGTCTGGGGGCATGAAGATCACAACTGCGCACCCACGACCGCTCCTCCGGGCCATACCCCTTCCAGTGCACCAAAAATGACAGCCGACCCCGAACCACCTTGGAGTCAAGAATCCTTTCAACAACAAACTCCCTCTGGCCACGTATCAGAAGAGGGGAAGGTCTTCCACTGGAAGAAGGATTACTAATCGCCCGTTTTAAAAGGGAACAATGAAATGTTTTATTGATACCCAAAGAACGGGGCAGATCTAACTGAAATGCCACCGGATTGATAACCCTGGTGATCTTATAAGGGCCGATGAACCGGGGCCCTAACTTATGAGATGGCTGTCTCAACTTCAAATTCTTGGTAGACAACCAGACGAAGTCTCCTAATTTGAAGCTGCAGGGTCTTTTCCGCTTATCAAAAACCCTTTTGGTCACTAATGACACAGACACAAGGGCTTTCTTCACTTTCCGCCAAATACCTCTAAGGACCGAAACCACAGAGGAACCACCAGGCGTGGAGTCCAGGGGGTCAAAAGAATTGGCCTTAGGATGATGCCCATACACACAAAGGAAGGGAGAGATCCCTGTAGCAGAGTGAGCCGCGTTGTTATAGGCAAACTCCGCCATGGACAGATGAGCAACCCAGTCAGTCTGACACTTGGAGACATAACACCTGAGGAACTGCTCCAAGGACTGGTTCACCCTTTCAGTCTGCCCATTAGACTGCGGATGGTAGCCTGACGACAAGCTGACAGAAATCTGGAGATCGGAACAAAATGCCCTCCAGAATTTGGCCACAAACTGGGATCCGCGGTCAGAGACCACATCAAGTGGCAACCCGTGGAGACGCACAACATGCAGCATAAATAATTCAGACAGGCGTCTGGCTGATGGCAGCCCAACCAGTGGAACGAAGTGCGCCATCTTCGAAAACCTGTCAACGACAACCCAGATGGCTGTCATCCCCGAGGATTTGGGCAAGTCCACCACAAAATCCATTGAAATGTGGGTCCATGGCTTAGATGGGATAGAGAGTGGATGTAATGGGCCAACAGGAACCCCTCTAGGAGTCTTATTTCGGGCACAGATGTCACATGCCCGAACCCACTGATCCACATCCTTAGCCACCGAGGGCCACCACACCGCCCTAGATAGCAACTCCCGAGTTCTGGCAATACCCGGGTGACCTGCCGACTTCTTGGCATGGAATTCCAGGAACACTCGCTGTCTTAACCTAGGAGGCACAAACAAAAGACCTACCGGAAGGTCTGGAGGAGCCTGCTCCTGTGCTCTAAGGACTAATGATAAGAGGTCCTGGGTAATGCCCACTTTAATACATGATGGGGAAACAATGGGCAACGGCTCCTCGGTGGTCTCCTGGATTGGAGCAAAACTCCGCGAGAGCGCATCAGCCTTGATGTTTTTTGACCCAGGGCGATATGTTATCAAAAAATTAAAGCGAGCAAAAAACAAAGCCCATCGTGCCTGCCTGGCATTGAGACGCTTCGCTGACTCTAAATATGCCAGATTCTTATGGTCAGTGAGAATTGAGACCACAAACTTAGCCCCCTCAAGCCAGTGTCTCCACTCCTCGAGTGCATCCTTAATAGCCAACAATTCCCGGTTACCCACGTCATAATTCATCTCGGCAGGCGAAAATTTACGGGAAAAGTAAGCACAGGGATGAAGGCGATTATCAGACACTCCCATCTGAGAAAGCACTGCCCCAATACCCATCTCAGAGGCATCCACCTCCACCACAAAAGGACGCTCTGGATCTGGGTGTCGCAGCACCTTGGCCGAAACAAATGCCCTTTTGAGACGGGCAAAAGCCGCTTTAGCCTCACAAGACCAGTGAGCAACATCCGCCCCTTTCTTAGTGAGTGCCACCAAGGGCGCCACTATAGACGAAAATCCAGCGATAAATCGTCTATAAAAATTCGCAAAGCCCAGGAAACGCTGAAGCGCCTTCAAACTAGTGGGCTGCACCCAATCCAGGACTGCCTGTACCTTGGAACCCTCCATTTGGAAACCTTCTGGGGAGATAATATATCCTAGAAATGCGGTTTGCTGAACTTCAAATTCGCACTTCTCCAGCTTCGCCCCAAGCCGGTGGTCTCTGAGTTTCTGGAGGACTAAGCGTACATGCTTCCGATGTTCCTCCAGGGAATGGGAGAAGATTAGGATGTCATCTAAGTATACAACTAAGAATCTATCCAAATATTCCCTGAGCACATCATTCATGAAATCCTGGAAGACTGCCGGGGCATTACAGAGCCCAAAAGGCATCACCAAATATTCATAATGCCCTGAGTGGGTATTAAAGGCAGTCTTCCATTCATCCCCCTCTCTTATTCGGATTAGATTGTACGCACCGCGTAGGTCAATCTTAGAAAAAATGGTGGCAGTACGAAGCTGGTCAAACAAGACCGAAATGAGAGGCAGTGGGTATGAGTTTTTAATCGTGATACGGTTCAATTCCCTGAAGTCGATGCAGGGTCGCAACGAACCGTCCTTTTTACCCACGAAGAAGAACCCCGACCCAACTGGAGACTGTGAAGGTCTGATAAATCCCTTAGCCAAGTTCTCCTGAATGTACTCTGCCATAGCCTGAGTCTCAGGACGTGACAGGGAGTACAACCTGCTCTTGGGAAGCTTAGCATTTGGCAACAAATCAATGGCACAGTCATAGGGGCGATGGGGAGGTAGTACCTCTGCAACTTTTTTGGAGAACACGTCCGCAAAATCTGCATAACACCCTGGCAATCCTGGCAAACTTAGCTGCGAGAGCCTGACTGGAAGGCTCAAGCAACTCCTGAAACAATCAGTACCCCAACTAAGAATCTCCCCAGAGACCCAGTCAAATTGAGGATTGTGGGCCCTTAACCAGGGTAACCCCAACACCAATGGGGCAAAAGTACAGACAGTCACATAAAAGGACAACTCCTCAGAGTGTGTGGCTCCAATAAACAAAGAAATCTGGCTAGTGCAAGAGGTAATTTTACCTTGGGATAATGGTTCCCCGTTTAACCCACAAATCTCAATTTCCGATGCCAAGGGTACTAAGGGAACAGAGTGTTTTAGGGCGAATTGGCGGTCCATAAAAACCCCGTCGGCCCCACTGTCCACAAAGGCCTCAGTCTTGACAGTTTGACCGAGGATCTTCAAGGTCACCGGAATGATAAAAGTCTTCTTGGGAAATTCTGACTTCTGGCCTGACAGGATATTTCCCATCACCCTCAGGCCCTGAAGTTTTCCGGCTTTTCTGGGCATGATACTACCACATGACCTTTATTCCCACAGTACAAACACAACCCCTGCTGTCTCCTCCGCGTCTTCTCACGCGAGGAGAGGCGGGTAGCCCCAATCTGCATAGGCTCCTCAGAAAATTCCTCAGAGTCTGAGGTTCCCTTGGGAAGGAAGGAAATCTCAGTCTCCCTTTCAAGCCTACGCTCTCTCAGCCGTCTATCCACCCGGATGGATAACTGCATGAGCTGATCCAAGCTATCAGGCAAGGGATATTGTACCAGTTGGTCCTTTATCTGGTTAGAAAGACCTCTTCGGTACTGGTGTCTCAGGGCTGGGTCATTCCACTGGGTATCATGGGCCAACCTCCGAAACTCCGTACAGTAAACCTCAACTGGCCTTCGCCCTTGCTTAAGGATCGAAATCTGAGCCTCGGCTGAGGCCGTCTTGTCAGGGTCATCATACAACATGCCCAGTGCCGTAAAAAAAGCATCAACACTTTTAAGCGACGGACAGTCAGGCTGCAACCCATATGCCCAGACCTGTGGGTCTCCTTGTAGCAAGGAAATCACTATGCCCACCCGCTGAATCTCCGACCCAGAAGACTGAGGCCTAAGCCGGAAGTATAGCTTGCAGCTCTCCTTGAAACAAAAGAACTGCGAGCGATCTCCAGAAAAACGATCCGGGAGATTTACTTTCGGCTCCTTAACCCCTGCAGGTGCTGCTGCTGCGGGAGCTCCGCCAGCAGCCTGGGAGGTGTGCATTTTAATGGACAAATCATTAAATTGCCGAGTCAGGACCTGCACCTGATCGACCACCTGTTGCAACATATTTTGAGGGGTATGCTCCATATTCCCACAAAATTTCAACAGGAGTATGAGGCTGCTGAATATGTTATGCACACCAGTGCCTGCAGGAATGTACTGGTGTTTGAACTGTTATGCAAAACAAATGGACTCACAGATAAACTGGGGAATATGACATAACGTACACAGAAGGTGATAGGGTAACAAAATACACACACAGTGAACAGAGAAGCCCAGAGGCTAAGGAACTGGGTATCTCCCTTGTATTAGAACTGCTCAGATGTAAAAAGCAAGATGTTGTGTTTTAATACGTAGAGAACCCGAAATGCTGTTGCTAAGGGCAACAGCAAAACCCTAAAGGGTTACCAACGGGTGTGGCAGTAAACTCCTTGGTCAGAGATGGAATGATAGACACAAGGAGAGCCTCCACAATCCTGATTCTCACTTGCAGTGCACAGGTTTAAGCTTACTGCCACTAAACTGACCCCTGACACCTAGCACAGTGAGACAGGATTAGACAGGCAAGTGTTAGAATACAGCCGCAAACTTGCTAAGTTCACAGAGTAATAACAGAACCCCAGCAAGCTAAACGATTGACTCCAGTCTTACTGCTAGGTCTGGATTGGCAGAGTGTAATACCAAATCCCCAGGCCTATTTGCAGTAAGCAACAAACAAATACAAAGCTACACAGTACTGGCTAACTTTCATGAACTGACTAACCAACAGAGATTCAGCAGCATCTGCTTACCCTGAAAAGAGGCCTTATAAAGCAGGTGCTGTCCACGCCCCACTCAGACCTCACAGACTGTGAGCACAAAAACCAGCACCGGATCCCCTGCCGTGCACAGAGCCTATAACCACTGCACAGCAAAAGACCCGAACCGGAGTATCAGCTGCGCTCAGGTTACTCCACTAGCACTTGTCTCCCGGTTGCCATGACGACGTGGCAGCACAGGGCAGGAGACCCTAACAGGAACTCACATTACCCGCCTCACAGTCTGCCGGCTGCCGCTGAGTCAGGGAGACATGCTGAACAGTGACTCTCCCACCGGCGGCAACCACCCGCATCTGCCCCCCTCCCGCGGCACTCCCGTCCCCTCCCCCGGCACTCCCGTCCCCTCCCCCTCCCGCAGCACCAACATCCGCAGCACTCCCGTCCCCTCCCCCTCCCGCAGCACCAACATCCGCAGCACTCCCGTCCCCTCCCCCTCCCGCAGCACCAACATCCGCAGCACTCCCGCCCAGAGTCTTCACTTTTCTAACACCCGCTGCGGTCGCGGGTGAAAAGGAGGCGTGGCTTCGCGGAAGGGGGCGTGGCTTTGCGTCCCGACCCCCGTTTTCGGCACGTTGTGGTTCGGAGGACACTGCTGCATCTGCAGTGCTGGCTTCTGCGCTGTGACAGGAGCCGGCACTTTGGTGTCACCCCTCAGAGGGTAACACCCGGGTGCGGGCCGCACTCCCCGTAACCACGTTGTGGCGCCACTGCTCCTGCCCCCTCCCCCACCCGTAGCACAAACACCCACCGTCTCCACCCACCACCCGCGGCACTCCCGTCCCCTCCCCCACCCAGAGCACAAACACCCACGCAACCCACCCGCGGAACTCCCGCCCCCTCCCCCACCCGTAGCACCAACACCCGCGGTAACCAACCGCATTCGGCCCCCACACGCTGCACTCCCACCCTCTCCCCCACCCGCAGCACCAACACCCGCGCCACCTACCCACAGCACCCACCGCATCCACCCACCACCCGTGGCACTCCACCCCCTCCCCCACCCGCAGCACCAACACCCGCGACACCCACCGCATCCACCCACCACCCGTGGCACTCCCCCCCCCTCCCCCACCCGCTGCACCAACACGCGCACCACCCGCGGCACTCCCGTCCCCTCCCCCACCCAGAGCACAAACACCCGCACCACCCACCCGCAGGACTACCGCCCCCTCCCCCAACCCGTAGCACCAATACCCGCGGCAACCAACCGCATTTGCACCCCACCCGCTGCACTCCCAGCCTCTCCCCCACCCGCAGCACCAACACCCGCGGCACCCACCGCATCCACCCACCACCCGTGGCACTCCCCCCCTCCCCCACCCGCAGCACCCACCGCATCCACCCACCACCCGTGGCACTCCCCCCTCCCCCACCCGCTGCACCAACACCCACACCACCCGCGGCACTCCCGTCCCCTCCCCCACCCAGAGCACAAACACCCGCGCCACCCACCCGCAGAACTCCCGCCCCCTCCCCCACCCGTAGCACCAACACCCGCGGTAACCAACCGCATTCGCCCCCCACCCGCTGCACTCCCACCCTCTCCCCCACCCGCAGCACCAACACCCGCAGCACCCACCCACCACCCGTGGCACTCCACCCCCTCCCCCACCCGCAGCACCAACACCCGCGGCACCCACCGCATCCACCAACCACCCGTGGCACTCCCCCCCTTCCCCCACCCGCTGCACCAACACGCGCACTACCCGCGGCACTCCCGTCCCCTCCCCCACCCAGAGCACAAACACTCGCGCCACCCACCCGCGGAACTCCCGCCCACTCCCCCAACCCGTAGCACCAACACCCGCGGCAACCAACCGCATTCGCCCCCCACCTGCGGCACTCCCACCCTCTCCCGCAGCACCAACACCCGCGCCACCTACCCGCGGCACCCACCGCATCCACCCACCACCCGTGGCACTCCACCCCCTCCCCCACCCGCAGCACCAACACCAGCGGCACCCACCGCCCGTGGCACCCCCTCCCCCACCCGCTGCACCAACACCCACGGCACTACCGTCCCCTCCCCCACCCAGAGCACAAACACCCGCGCCACCCACCCGCGGAACTCCCGCCCCCAACCCGTAGCACCAACACCCGCGGTAACCAACCGCATTCGCCCCCCACCCGCGGCACTCCCACCCTCTCCCCCACCCGCAGCACCAACACCCGCAGCACCCACCCACCACCCGTGGCACTCCCCCCCCCTCCCCCACCCGCAGCACCAACACCCGCACCACCCGCGGCACTCCCGTCCCCTCCCCCACCCAGAGCACAAACACCCGCGCCACCCACCCACGGAACGCCCGCCCCCTCCCCCAACCCGTAGCACCAACACCGCGGCAACCAAACGCATTCGCCCCCCACCCTCTCCCCCACCCGCAGCACCAACACCCGCGGCACCCACCCACCACCCGTGGCACTCCCCCACCCACAGCACCAACACCCGCACCACCCGTGGCACTCTGCCCCCTCCCCCACCCACAGCACCAACACCCACTGCCCCCCCCCCCCCAGCGGCACCCAACGCGTCCCCCACATCCGCTCTTACCCGCGGCACTCCCACCCGTAGCTCCCACACCTGCAGCACCCCCCGCCCCTCCCCCACCCGCTGCAACCCTGCCGCTCCCCCATACCCACCCTCTCCCCCACCCGCAGCACCAACACCCGCGCCACCTACCCGCTGCACCCACCGCATCCACCCACCACCCGTGGCACTCTGCCCCCTCCCCCACCCACAGCACCAACACCCGCGGTAACCAACTGCATTCGCCCCCACCCGCGGCACTCCCACCCTCTCCCTCACCCGCAGCATTAACACCCGCGCCACCTACCCGCGGCACCCACCGCATCCACCCACCACCCGTGGCACTCCACTCCCTCCCCCATCCGCAGCACCAACACCCGCGGCACCCACCCACCACCCGTGGCACCCCCCCCCCCTCCCCCACCCGCTGCACCAACACCCGTGGCACTCCTGTCCCCTCCCCCACCCAGAGCACAAACACCCGCGCCACCCACCCGCGGAACTCCCGCCCCCAACCCGTAGCACCAACACCCGCGGTAACCAACCGCATTCGCCCCCCACCCGCTGCACTCCCACCCTCTCCCCCACCCGCAGCACCAACACCCGCGCCACCTACCCGCAGCACCCACCGCATCCACCCACCACCCGTGGCACTCCACCCCCTCCCCCACCACCCGCGGCACCCACCCACCACCCGTGGCACTCCCCCCCCTCTCCCACCCGCTGCACCAACACGCGCACTACCCGCAGCACTCCCGTCCCCTCCCCCACCCAGAGCACAAACACCCGCGCCACCCACCCGCGGAACTCCCGCCCCCTCCCCCAACCCGTAGTACCAACACCCGCGGCAACCAACCGCATTCGCACCCCACCCGCGGCACTCCCACCCTCTCCCCCACCCGCAGCACCAACACCCGCGGCACCCACCGCATCCACCCACCACCCGTGGCACTCCACCCCCTCCCCCACCCGCCCCTGCAACCATAGCACCCTCACACCCACCCAGGGCCGGCGCCACCATTAGGCAGCTGCCTATGGGCGGAAGTACTTGAAGGGCGGCGCTGAGTGCAGCAAAAAAAAAAAAAAAAGAAGGAGATGGAATGGAATTGACTGCTCTGCGCCCCCCACCCTCCCGAGCGGATGACCATGTATCTAGATGATCTGAGACTGCTCCCTCCGCCGGCGCCGGGTCTACAAACCAGCTAAGGAGGAAACAAAGAAGCTGCTGGAGCCCGTGGAGGAGGTAGGGGGCGGGACCTACACCCGATGCGGAGAGGGCTTCCCCAACCACTGGTAGATACCCCTGCCATTTACAACACTTTTCTTACTGGCAGTACGGGGAAAGTGACCCTCGTGGTTGTCTTCACCGGGAGCTCCGGCTGCCCCCCCACCTCATGCCTATCCCCACCTCATCCTGTCGAGAGGTGAGTAGCAGCGCCGGGACGTGCGGGCGCCGCACCATACACTGCTCCCTGGCAGTGTTCAGCGTCTGCTCTCCCTGGCCTGCACCTGTGTGCTCCGTGCAGCCGGGGATTGAGCCACATCCTCCTACACCGTGACGGCCGTGTCGGACGGTTAGGTGTACACTGTGCGGCGGGGGGAGGGTTAGGATTAAAATGCAGATAGGGGGAGGGTCAGGGTTAGGCACACCTGGGGATGGTTAGGCTGGGGGCGATGTGATGTAAAAATTTTTGACTACACTTTGCTCTCTATAAACAACTCCAAGTGCCGCAGTATCAATTATATATATATATATATATATATATATAAATATATCTATCTATATATATCTATATTTATATCTATATATATCTATATATATATATATATATATCTATATATATATATATATACCAGTGCCTGAAGTGCACTAGCACTTCTTCGAGCACTGTCCCCCGCCAGTCCGCCACCGTATCATGCTGACCTCGGTGCTACTATTTCAAATATGCAGCGGACCGGCAGCCAATCAGCGGCAGCCGCTCCTGATTTGCTGCCAGTCCGCAGCAGATTTTAAATAGTACAGTGCCCGGCTCCCGTCCCTGACCCCTGACAAGTGCGGCTGCAAGGTTCGGCTCCCGCATGCAGCATGATTACGCCAAGGCTCCAGCTCCCGCCCCGCTGACAGCTCCGCTGCCTAGCTCTGGCTCCCACCCCCCTGACAGCTCCGCTGCCTAGCTCTGGCTTTCTCCTGATGACAACTCGGGTGTCCGGCTCCCGCTCCACAGCACAGCTGCCCGGCTCCGGCTCATGTATGCTGATACCCCGGCTACCTGGCAACAGGTGAGCAGAAGGGAATTCATGGAGGAGAGTGTCAGGGTGGGGACAGTGTGTGTGTGTGTAAATGTGGCTGTGTGTGTGTATATGTGGCTGTTTGTGTAAATGTATATATGTGTGTGTGTGTGTGTGTGTGTGTGTGTGTGTGTGTGTGTATATATGTGGCTGTGTGTGTGTATATATGTGTGTATTTGTATATATGTGTGTGTGTGTATACTGTATGTGGCTGTGAGTATGTAGATATGTGGCTATGTGTGTGCTATAATGTGAATTTTGGCTCATACTGTGTGCTCTAATGTGAATTTCGGCTCATATCGTGTGCTCTAATGTGAATTTTGGCTAATACCGTGTGCTCTAATGTGAATTTCGGCTCATATCGTGTGCTCTAATGTGAATTTTGGCTAATACCGTGTGCTATAATGTGAGTTTTGGCTCATACTGTGTGCTCTAATGTGAATTTCGGCTCATACTGTGTGCTCAAATGTGAATTTCGGCTCATTCTGTGTGCTCTAATGTGAATTTTGGCTAATACCATGTGATCTAATGTGAATTTCGGCTCATATCGTGTGCTCTAATGTGAATTTTGGCTAATACCGTGTGCTCTAATGTGAATTTCGGCTCATACTGTGTGCTCTAATGTGAATTTCGGCTCATACCATGTGCTCTAATGTGAATTTCGGCTAATATCGTGTGCTCTAATGTGAAGTTCGGCTCATACCGTGTGCTATAATGTGATTTTCGGCTGATACCGTGTGGTATAATGTGAATTTCGGCTCATACCATGTGCTCTAATGTGAATTTCGCCTCATACCGTGTGCTATAATGCGAATTTCGCCTCATACCGTGTGCTATAATGTGAATTTTGGCTCATTATGTGCTAGAATGTGAATTTTGCCTCATACCGTGTGCTCTAATGCGAATTTCGCCTCATACCGTGTGCTATAATGTGAATTTTGGTTCATTATGTGCTATAATGTGAATTTCGCCTCATACCGTGTGCTCTAATGTGAATTTTGCCTCATACTGTGTGCTATAATGTGATTTTCAGCTCATACCGTGTGCTATAATGTGATTTGCGGCTCATACTGTGTGCTGCAATGTGATTTTCGGCTCATACCGTGTGCTATAATGTGATTTGCGGCTCATACTGTGTGGTATAATGTGAAAGGGGCACCAGTACTAGAAAGTATAAGGGGTCCCACTATTGTGGTGCAAAATGTGTATAAGGGGTGGTAAACTACACTGAAGGGCATGCCCCCTTTTGAGTGGCCACGCACCCTTTTTCGGAGCAGTGCGCGATTAATTACAACCTTCACTTTTCCATACCCCCACTTCAAAATTTCCACTTCGACCACTGTGTGTGTGTGTGTGTATGTATGTATATGTGTGTGTGTGTGTATATATATATACACACACACACACACACACACACACACACACACACACACACACACACCTCTCCCTAATAACCCCTAATCTGAACACCTTAACCCAGAGGCTCCGAAACGCAATCCTCAAGGCACCCCAATGGTCCTGGTTTTAAATGTATCCATGCTTGGCCACAGGTGATTTAATTAGCACCTTAGTCAATTTGATTTAACCATCTGTGCTGAGCCATGGATATACCTAAAACCTGGACTGTTGGGAACCTCTGCCTTAACCCAAACTGCTAAAACAACCCTATTATCCTATCCCTAAATTTTACCTGAGGGTTTTGGCGCAGGGGCGGGGGGGGGGGGGGGGGGGGGGGGGGGTTTGGCGCTAACTATTTGCCTAGGGTGCTGAGAAATCTTGCACCGGCCCTGTATATATATATATATATATAAATATATCTATCTATATATATCTATATTTATATCTATATATATCTATATATATATATATATATACCAGTGCCTGAAGTGGACTAGCACTTCTTCGAGCACTGTCCCCCGCCAGTCCGCCACCGTATCATGCTGACCTCGGTGCTACTATTTCAAATATGCCGCGGACCGGCAGCCAATCAGCGGCAGCCGCTCCTGATTTGCTGCCAGTCCGCAGCAGATTTTAAATAGTACAGTGCCCGGCTCCCGTCCCTGACCCCTGACAAGTGCGGCTGCAAGGTTCGGCTCCCGCATGCAGCATGATTACGCCAAGGCTCCAGCTCCCGCCCCGCTGACAGCTCCGCTGCCTAGCTCTGGCTCCCACCCCCCTGACAGCTCCGCTGCCTAGCTCTGGCTTTCTCCTGATGACAACTCGGGTGTCCGGCTCCCGCTCCACAGCACAGCTGCCCGGCTCCGGCTCATGTATGCTGATACCCCGGCTACCTGGCAACAGGTGAGCAGAAGGGAATTCATGGAGGAGAGTGTCAGGGTGGGGACAGTGTGTGTGTGTGTAAATGTGGCTGTGTGTGTGTATATGTGGCTGTTTGTGTAAATGTATATATGTGTGTCTGTGTGTGTGTGTGTGTGTATATATGTGGCTGTGTGTGTGTATATATGTGTGTATTTGTATATATGTGTGTGTGTGTATACTGTATGTGGCTGTGAGTATGTAGATATGTGGCTATGTGTGTGCTATAATGTGAATTTTGGCTCATACTGTGTGCTCTAATGTGAATTTCGGCTCATATCGTGTGCTCTAATGTGAATTTTGGCTAATACCGTGTGCTCTAATGTGAATTTCGGCTCATATCGTGTGCTCTAATGTGAATTTTGGCTAATACCGTGTGCTATAATGTGAGTTTTGGCTCATACTGTGTGCTCTAATGTGAATTTCGGCTCATACTGTGTGCTCAAATGTGAATTTCGGCTCATTCTGTGTGCTCTAATGTGAATTTTGGCTAATACCATGTGATCTAATGTGAATTTCGGCTCATATCGTGTGCTCTAATGTGAATTTTGGCTAATACCGTGTGCTCTAATGTGAATTTCGGCTCATACTGTGTGCTCTAATGTGAATTTCGGCTCATACCATGTGCTCTAATGTGAATTTCGGCTAATATCGTGTGCTCTAATGTGAAGTTCGGCTCATACCGTGTGCTATAATGTGATTTTCGGCTGATACCGTGTGGTATAATGTGAATTTCGGCTCATACCATGTGCTCTAATGTGAATTTCGCCTCATACCGTGTGCTATAATGCGAATTTCGCCTCATGCCGTGTGCTATAATGTGAATTTTGGCTCATTATGTGCTAGAATGTGAATTTTGCCTCATACCGTGTGCTCTAATGCGAATTTCGCCTCATACCGTGTGCTATAATGTGAATTTTGGTTCATTATGTGCTATAATGTGAATTTCGCCTCATACCGTGTGCTCTAATGTGAATTTTGCCTCATACTGTGTGCTATAATGTGATTTTCAGCTCATACCGTGTGCTATAATGTGATTTGCGGCTCATACTGTGTGCTGCAATGTGATTTTCGGCTCATACCGTGTGCTATAATGTGATTTGCGGCTCATACTGTGTGGTATAATGTGAAAGGGGCACCAGTACTAGAAAGTATAAGGGGTCCCACTATTGTGGTGCAAAATGTGTATAAGGGGTGGTAAACTACACTGAAGGGCATGCCCCCTTTTGAGTGGCCACGCACCCTTTTTCGGAGCAGTGCGCGATTAATTACAACCTTCACTTTTCCATACCCCCACTTCAAAATTTCCACTTCGACCACTGTGTGTGTGTGTGTGTATGTATGTATATGTGTGTGTGTGTGTATATATATATACACACACACACACACACACACACACACACACACACACACACACACACACACACACACACACACACACACACACACACACACACCTCTCCCTAATAACCCCTAATCTGAACACCTTAACCCAGAGGCTCCGAAACGCAATCCTCAAGGCACCCCAATGGTCCTGGTTTTAAATGTATCCATGCTTGGCCACAGGTGATTTAATTAGCACCTTAGTCAATTTGATTTAACCATCTGTGCTGAGCCATGGATATACCTAAAACCTGGACTGTTGGGAACCTCTGCCTTAACCCAAACTGCTAAAACAACCCTATTATCCTATCCCTAAATTTTACCTGAGGGTTTTGGCAGGGGCGGGGGGGGGGGGGGGGGGGGGGGTTTGGCGCTAACTATTTGCCTAGGGTGCTGAGAAATCTTGCACCGGCCCTGTATATATATATATATATATAAATATATCTATCTATATATATCTATATTTATATCTATATATATCTATATATATAGATATATATACCAGTGCCTGAAGTGGACTAGCACTTCTTCGAGCACTGTCCCCCGCCAGTCCGCCACCGTATCATGCTGACCTCGGTGCTACTATTTCAAATATGCCGCGGACCGGCAGCCAATCAGCGGCAGCCGCTCCTGATTTGCTGCCAGTCCGCAGCAGATTTTAAATAGTACAGTGCCCGGCTCCCGTCCCTGACCCCTGACAAGTGCGGCTGCAAGGTTCGGCTCCCGCATGCAGCATGATTACGCCAAGGCTCCAGCTCCCGCCCCGCTGACAGCTCCGCTGCCTAGCTCTGGCTCCCACCCCCCTGACAGCTCCGCTGCCTAGCTCTGGCTTTCTCCTGATGACAACTCGGGTGTCCGGCTCCCGCTCCACAGCACAGCTGCCCGGCTCCGGCTCATGTATGCTGATACCCCGGCTACCTGGCAACAGGTGAGCAGAAGGGAATTCATGGAGGAGAGTGTCAGGGTGGGGACAGTGTGTGTGTGTGTAAATGTGGCTGTGTGTGTGTATATGTGGCTGTTTGTGTAAATGTATATATGTGTGTGTGTGTGTGTGTGTGTGTGTGTGTGTGTGTGTGTGTGTGTATATATGTGGCTGTGTGTGTGTATATATGTGTGTATTTGTATATATGTGTGTGTGTGTATACTGTATGTGGCTGTGAGTATGTAGATATGTGGCTATGTGTGTGCTATAATGTGAATTTTGGCTCATACTGTGTGCTCTAATGTGAATTTCGGCTCATATCGTGTGCTCTAATGTGAATTTTGGCTAATACCGTGTGCTCTAATGTGAATTTCGGCTCATATCGTGTGCTCTAATGTGAATTTTGGCTAATACCGTGTGCTATAATGTGAGTTTTGGCTCATACTGTGTGCTCTAATGTGAATTTCGGCTCATACTGTGTGCTCAAATGTGAATTTCGGCTCATTCTGTGTGCTCTAATGTGAATTTTGGCTAATACCATGTGATCTAATGTGAATTTCGGCTCATATCGTGTGCTCTAATGTGAATTTTGGCTAATACCGTGTGCTCTAATGTGAATTTCGGCTCATACTGTGTGCTCTAATGTGAATTTCGGCTCATACCATGTGCTCTAATGTGAAGTTCGGCTCATACCGTGTGCTATAATGTGATTTTCGGCTGATACCGTGTGGTATAATGTGAATTTCGGCTCATACCATGTGCTCTAATGTGAATTTCGCCTCATACCGTGTGCTATAATGCGAATTTCGCCTCATACCGTGTGCTATAATGTGAATTTTGGCTCATTATGTGCTAGAATGTGAATTTTGCCTCATACCGTGTGCTCTAATGCGAATTTCGCCTCATACCGTGTGCTATAATGTGAATTTTGGTTCATTATGTGCTATAATGTGAATTTCGCCTCATACCGTGTGCTCTAATGTGAATTTTGCCTCATACTGTGTGCTATAATGTGATTTTCAGCTCATACCGTGTGCTATAATGTGATTTGCGGCTCATACTGTGTGCTGCAATGTGATTTTCGGCTCATACCGTGTGCTATAATGTGATTTGCGGCTCATACTGTGTGGTATAATGTGAAAGGGGCACCAGTACTAGAAAGTATAAGGGGTCCTACTATTGTGGTGCAAAATGTGTATAAGGGGTGGTAAACTACACTGAAGGGCATGCCCCCTTTTGAGTGGCCACGCACCCTTTTTCGGAGCAGTGCGCGATTAATTACAACCTTCACTTTTCCATACCCCCACTTCAAAATTTCCACTTCGACCACTGTGTGTGTGTGTGTGTGTATGTATGTATATGTGTGTGTGTGTGTGTGTGTGTATATATACACACACACACACACACACACACACACACACACACACACACACACACACACACCTCTCCCTAATAACCCCTAATCTGAACACCTTAACCCAGAGGCTCCGAAACGCAATCCTCAAGGCACCCCAATGGTCCTGGTTTTAAATGTATCCATGCTTGGCCACAGGTGATTTAATTAGCACCTTAGTCAATTTGATTTAACCATCTGTGCTGAGCCATGGATATACCTAAAACCTGGACTGTTGGGAACCTCTGCCTTAACCCAAACTGCTAAAACAACCCTATTATCCTATCCCTAAATTTTACCTGAGGGTTTTGGCAGGGGCGGGGGGGGGGGGGGGGGGTTTGGCGCTAACTATTTGCCTAGGGTGCTGAGAAATCTTGCACCGGCCCTGCACCCACCCACCCCCAACTGCACCACCCCGGCTTACTGCCCCCTCCCCCACCCGCGGCACAGCCGTGCAGAGGTTAACGGGGCGAAGCCCCTAACGACGGTGTGAAGAGCGCCCGTAGGGCGCGATGAATCGCCTAGTCATAAATTATGAAGGAAGTCCAGGAGCAGAGCATTGCGTCCCTCCTGGAGAGAGTCATGTTGGGAGGTGTGGACCTGCAGGTATACCTTGAATGAGCCCCGCAGGTTTGTTGTTATACATTGCCGGACCTACATTATGCGTAATCAAGGTAGTTGTATTATTTTCAAGGCGGAGTGGGGGGTTACTTTGGGTTTATTGATCCTCCTTAGGCCATCGATGCTGAAGGCTGAGACTGGTATATCCCGGCTGCATGTGTTCTGTTAGGGGGGAATATGTTACCCTTACATTACTGGCCCCGAGAGAGGAGGGGGAGGAGGGTACAAATTACCCGGGCCTAGGACTGAAAGAGGGTCCCATGTCTGTCTTCCCCCCTTACCTGGCAGCAGGAACTGCAGCTCTTCTCCTCAGCCCGGCATACACAGCTGTATGCTGGGCTGAGGTGTGGCCAGTGAGGCGCTTGAAATATATATTTTTTTCTGGATTTTTCTAAGGGTGCTTGGCCACGCCTCCTACGTTCAGGCCACGCCCACTGAAAAGTACCTGGGCCCGGGAAGCCTCTCTACTGCCCTGCCTACAACCTCTTCATGGCTGGGGATATTTCTTAATGTAACTTTGATGGCGGTATCGCTACCCTGTTATTATAGTGATTAGGAAGGTACAGTATGTTGGTTTCACTGTCAGTGTCAATTACTTTTATAGTTCATCGTCAATATCGTATTGTTTTCCTGTGGAATAACGGGAAGTCATTGCTGTTGCATACTATATTTTATTTTTATAGACATAGTGCCTGAGTCAGATGTGGCCGGAGATGTTATCACTTCCTCGGAAGCAGCAGTGTCGGAAGCAGCAGTGTCGGAAGCAGCAGTGACAGCGCTGTGTGGTGACGCAGCAAAAGGCGTCTATTACACGCAGACGCCTCCTGCTGCACTAGTTGTCCCATTTGTGGCACCCCGGGCGCTGGCACCAAATTAAATCTGCAAGCTATTCTAATATTACAGATTGGGCAATTCTAGTTTGGAGCTTTGTTTATTTTCAAATGTTAGTTCTATCGGAGACATACCTGTATGGTACCAGTCCTGGGAAAGGGCGAGCAGAGTAGGGATCGCTGTTCTCAGTGCCTGGGTCTGATTGCAGCCCCCCATTATACTCCAGCCCTGCAGGCTGTAGGCATTCAGACTTTCTGAGAAAATCAGATTATATGCTAATATAATAATAATAATACTGATGATGACAGAAATATTTGCAGCGGCCTCTGCGTTACGCCCGCGTGTGCTTGAATGGAAATATGATCTGAATGCAGAAAATTCTGATTTTGCCATATAGCCGTTTGTATAGTTCATTTAATTGCTCAGCCGAGCTCCCATTCTTACTGTATGTCACATAGTGAGAGCTGACACACCAGGAAAAGGCCATGGCAGCTCTATTGTATAATTACACCCCATTCCCCCCAACATAACATTTCTTTTCAGTGCACTAAGGCCGCGGACGCACAAATACTATAATACAACAATGAAAGCATGTTTCTCGATTCAACATTAATGAAAGCATAATAAAGGCTCTATTGGCACCGTTGCTCCAGAGAAAAAGTTTACACATATGGACTCATGTATCTGCTTTGTATAATATTCATGGTTCATGTGCGTTAACATTCGGTACGATACAATGGAGATTTATGGGGGCGTTCTTTGAGCAGACTGTGTCGCAGAGAGGTGCAGAGAGTCGTAGAAAGCCACAGAGAGCCGCGGAGAGCATAGAGAGCTGCATAGAGCCGCAGAGAGCAGCAGAGAGCCGCAGGACACCGCAGAGAGTCGAAGAGAGCCGCAGAGAGCCACAGAAAGCCGCAGAGAGAAACAGAGAGCCGCAGAGAGCAGCAGAGAGCCACAGAGAGCCGCAGAAAGATGCAGAGAGCAACAGAGAGTTGCAGAGAGCCGCAGAGAGCCCATGAGAGCCACAGAGAGTCGCAAAGAGCTGCAGAGAGCCACAGAGAGCCGCAGAGAGCCACTGAGAGCCAAAGAGAGCTGCAGAACGCTGCAGAGAGTCGAGAGCTGCAGAGAGCCACAGAAAGCCGCAGAGAGCCGCATAGAGCCACAGAGAGCCGCATAGAGCCACAGAGAGCTGCAGAGAGACACAGAGAGCTGCAGAAAGCCACAGAAAGCCGCTGCGAGTCGCTGAGAGCCCCATAGAGAGTCGCAGAGAGCCACAGAGAGTTGCTGAGAGCCGCAGAGAGCCACAGAGAGCCGCAGAGAGCTACAGAGAGCCGCAGAGAGATGCAGAGAGCCACAGAGACCTGCAGAGAGCTGCAGAGAGCCACAGAGAGTCGCAGAGAGACGCAGAGAGTCGCAGAGAGACGCAGAGAGATGCAGAGAGTTGCAGAGAGATGCAGAGAGTCACAGAGAGATGCAGAGAGTCACAGAGAGATGCAGAGAGTCGCAGAGAGACGCAGAGAGACGCAGAGAGACGCAGAGAGATGCAGAGAGTTGCAGAGAGATGCAGAGAGTCACAGAGAGATGCAGAGAGATGCAGAGAGCATGCAGCTCACACTGAAAGTTAAGATAAAGTTCAAGGTTATGTCTATGCTTTTGTTGTAACAGAGGTTGTTTTTAACGTCTGTGTGCGTGAGCCCTAATCTATCAGACACCATGTCAGGCGCAGCCAGCGCAGTCCCTAGTGAGCCATTAAAAGGGTTCACAACCTTCCAAGAGCCTGTTTCTAGGGTCAACGCAACAACAATGCAGCCGGTTTAGCAGAGATCAAGACGATGGAAGGTATTTTTAGCAGAGAGAGAGAGAGAGATTCACTTTCCAGAGTAATTTTGCCAAGAACAACTCTACTCAGAGAGATTGATAGATAGAGCCCAATGTATTAAAGAGACTTTATTAACATGCCGAGAGTGAGTGATTAACCAAATTCAGCATCTTAATATAAAACTCAGTTCATTGTGCTGGGTGTAGCTCGGCCGATGTAGACTAGTAATAAAATGGTAATTTTCATTGGTGCATTAAAGTAATTAAAGGCAAAAAAGTCAGATGGATTTATTCCTCCTTGAATGTAGACGGGATTATGATTTTATCTGCGTAGCTAATAGGTTTGTTGTATGCGGGGAATGTAGCGGCCATAATTTGCAGAGCCTGCCGGATGCACGGAGTGAAACACCTGGATTTACAGCGTTGCGACTGGACTCGTCAAGGCGTAACCTCCCGGGAGACACCTCTGCAGACTGGAAGGTGCGTGTAGGTTTGCTAAGGGCATAAGCGGAAACATCACATGTCCAGTCTCTCTATAAGAACCACCTCTTTCATTATATAGAACGCCACAGTATTTCTCCTAGCACACTGCTGGGGCTGGGCCTCCTGCTTGTCTTACAGTATTCAGAGAACTGATGGGATGTGACATTTCAGACTGCTTTCATAGAGTCTGTGTCACCTGGATTTGCACTGGCAGTGACAGAGGCATGGAGGTTTGGGTAGCAGGCAGGCTCCCAGGCATCGCCAGATTAAGGAGGGAGGGGGGATACAGGGCATACTGTACCCCAGGCCCCCCTTTGTCAGGGGGCCCCCCAGCCAGAGCACACTGACATCACTAGCTTTCCCTCTTATGCAGCAGCAGAACCAGCAGCCATAATGTGAGCAGGACAGCATGCAGTGCAGGCAGAGACACAGGAGATACCGACCAGAGGAGAGATAGGAGGGTGGAGAGAGCTATAAGTGACACAGGGATCCCAGCCTCTCCTCCTCCCCACCTGGGAGTCTGGGTCCTGTGTAACCTGCTATCTAATGAGGGTCTAGACAGAGGCACATACAGAGTCCTCCTGAGTCCTGTCCCAGTGTGTAAGTAGTACAGAGGATGCTGCTATTCTCGCAGGTGACAAGAGAAATTATAAATTTTAGTTTTTTTAATGTACTTTTAAAGTTGTTTAAGTTTTCCTTCATTGTACTACAAGTACATTTTATAAAATAGTTTTCTTTCCATTAGGTGGCGCTATACACAGCATCCAGGCATTATTAAACTATTAGTCTAAGTCTAATATACACCATTGGGCTAAATTTAATGTACACAATCCATATAACCCAACATGACCCATGCCAGGAGGGAAAACATGCTCTCTACCTGGACTTCCCTCTTAAGATACGATTGCAATCACCTGTGTTGAAACACCTTTCTTATCAATTACATAGTTTAACACAGGTGACACCAGTCATATATGCACAATCTAATATACACCCCCCTCCAACAGGGCCCCCTGTCTTAACTGCCCTGGGCACCCCCAGGCTTAATCCGTCTCTGCTCCCAGGTTGCCCCCCTCTGCCATGTCTAAGGGAGTGATGCGTCGGTGACAGACTGCGAAGGAATGACCGACCAGCCGGGGCTGGGACATTATGGATAAACTCATATGCATCAGCAAGGAGTGTCAGGGCATCAGAACAGGAGTCAGCATGCAGAGGCTGAGTACAGGATACAGGAGTACAGCCTGGAACTCTGGAACACAGGTACTATAGGTGGCACGGATCTGGGCTCAGAGCACCTACTACTAAGCTGACCAATTTGTATCAGGCGGGATTGTGATGTCACCAATCGTGATCATCCTGTATACCCCTGACAGAGCTGGTCACCCCCTGATATAGCGTGAAACTTGCAGACTGAAGCTACAGCAAGCCAGGTACAGGGGAAAGGAGGTGGCAGCCAGCATCAGGTCCAGCAGAAGGTCACCAGTCACCCCTAAAAGTGCACCTTCACCTCCTCTAACTGGAAAAATCTTACTCCATTAATGTATCTTATTTTTATTCTGCAGCACAAAAGTAAGTGCACAGAAAACCACTTACATCCACCAGTGCAAACATCTGTTCTCTGCAAGCTCCTTCATCATGCTCAGACACTTTGGGTAGAATGTTGTGCATCTGCAACACCAGAGAGGACTTTGTGCTGTGACTTAAGCGTGCGTGTGTGTGTGTGTGTGTGTGTGTGTGTGTGTGTGTGTGTGTGTGTGTGTGTGTGTGTACTTAGGCCCGGTGTTTTCTGCCGGTACTCACGTAAAAACATTATAAGTAGATAAAAGATATATAGAAACTTCTACACTCTGGACGAGTCTTCAGACACACATTCAACTTTTCATAATGTAGTGTCTACTACGGGCAGCACAGTGGCATTTCTGTGTAGAGATTGTATGTTCTCCCTGTGATAGCGTGGGTTTCCACTGTACGTCCCGCTTCCTCTCACAATTCCTTAAAAATACTGGTAAGGTAATTGGCTTCTGACAAAATGAACCCTACTATGTATGTGTGTACAGAACATAGGTGGTCATTCCGAGTTGTTCGCTAGCTGCTTTCGTTCACAGCGATCAGGCAAAAAAAAACGGCAATTCTGCGCATTTATATGCGGTGCAATGCGCACGCACGACGTACACAGCCGATGCAGTTTCACACAAGGTCTAGCGACGCTTTTCAATCGCACTACTGGCCGCAGAGTGATTGACAGGGAGTGGTTGTTTCAGGGAGGTTACTGACCGTTTTCGGGGAGTGTGTGTAAAAACGCAGGCGTGACACATACAAACGCAGGCGTGGCTGGGCGAAGGCAGGGCGTGTTCGTGACGTCAAAACAGGAACTAAACAGTTTCAAGTGATCGCAAGCTAGGAGTAGGTCTCGAGCTGCTCAGAAACTGCACAATCTTTTTTTTGTAGCAGCGCTGCGATCCTTTCGTTCGCACTTCTGCTAAGCTAAGATACACTCCCAGAGGGCGGCGGCTTAGCGTTTGCACTGCTGCTAAAAGCAGCTAGCGAGCGATCAACTCGGAATGAGGGCCATAGAGTGTAAGCTCCACTGGGGCAGGGACTGATGGGAATTATATTTTCCCTGTAAAGCGCTGCAGTATATGTATGCGTTATATAAATAACTGTTACTAAAATAAATAAATACGTGCGCGCCTTCACGCGTCCTTGTCTTGTCCCTGCACAAAGCAACTGATCATTTTAATAATTTCTGAAATGATTTCACCTGCACCCGGTCACACATACTGGAACAGCTCCAACCTTCCTATACCCGGAACAAGTTCTAAGGAATGACACAAACATAAGGTGTCACTGCTGCATACCGTAGCGTCGCGTCAGAATAAAGCACTGCCTAGGTTAATGCAAATTTCTTATGTTGGCCGCCAAATTATCTAAAAATCACAGCGTGACGGAAGAAGCGTTGTCATTTATCATTGTTCCCCAGGTCTCTTTCCCATCGGAAATCTTTATTCCACCATACTGTACTTATTTATTCATCGTTCCAACTCCGAAAACAAAATATTAAAGCAAAGATTAATTTTTTATTTGGCACAGAAAGAGAAGGAAATAAAATGACGTCAATTTTAGGATCAAGGGAACTTTAAAACGAAAGAACTTACAAAAATAATTGATAAATATCTGTTTCTCTTCCAAAGTATGAAGCGTGATATATGTACAGTGGTATCTGGTCTCTACGTCGACGAGATGTAGGTTGACAGTGTCTAGGTCGTCCGCTATTGGTCGACAGTAACTAGGTCGACAGGGTTTCTAGGTCGATAGGTCAAAAGGTCGACATAAGTTTTTCACATTTTTTTCCTTTTTTGAACTTTTTTATACTTTAGGATCCACGTGGACTACGATTGGGAATAGTAACCTGTGCCGAACGCAGCGGAAGTGGAGCGAGGCACCTTGCACGAAGCGAGGGGACGCAGTGCACTAATTGGGGTTCACTGTATGGTGAAAACGACACCAAAAAAGATTAAAAAACTCATGTCTTCCTTTTGACCTGTTGACCTAGACCATGTCAACCTAGAATCCCTGTCGACCTAGATACTGTCGACACCCATGTACAGTATAGCTGGCCCAAAGCATTCACAAGCTTCAAATGTATTTTATTTCTACATTTTTACTTCCTAAATCATGGGGTCAGTATCGGATTTATTAGAGATTTCCTTCACTGGACGACACGTATGACTCTGTTATAATAATAATAATAATAATAATAATAATAATAATAATAATTTTATTTATATAGCGCTCTTTCTCCAACAGGACTCAAGGCGCTTTACAGACATCAAAAACAATACACATGATACACATTATGTCGAATAAGCTGGCATATCGAAATCTTTTTGCAATTACAAACAATAATAAAACAAATACTGGCAGTCATTGATCACAGAAGTTTTCACGCCCGACCCCCCCCCCCTTCCTGCTGTGATACGCCAAAATAATTATGTGGCGAATCAGATATCTGCAGGACCGCGTAGTTAGATGGCACCAGTACAATTAGAGCCGTTCAATTGAGGACGTTCAAAACAAATTCCGGAAAAGGTTATTGTAAAAAAATAAAATAAAAAACACAGTTACAAAAATTTTAATTAAAAAATTGTCAAAGAGCTGAAAACTGAAGAACACGGTCCTCTCCATCCTTAAGACATGTGGACAATACGGATGTGAATTTGTCTTTGGCCGCCTACCGGAATATCCTTGGGAAAAGCTAGCCGGCTCCTGAAATTTGCCCCTGCTGCCTGGTCTGGGGCCTGGCCGGCCTCTGCACTGACAGTCACATGACTGATATGTCAACGTGCTGTAATTGGGGCAGCGCTGTCGAACGCCCAGACCCCAAAAGTTCCTTGGCGGCAAATGCATGGGCTTTTATCAGGGCCGGATTAACAATGGGGCGGATGGAGCTGCAGCTCCAGGCCCCCCATTGAAAACAGGCCCACAGCATTCCCTGTAGTTCAGATAGTGATGAGAGAAAAAAAACTTTTTTTCTGTCATCACCAATAGCATTCTCCTGTTCGATTCTAGCCCAGTCACTGCCAGGCAAGGCTCCGCCTATGCCCTCCGTCTCAATCAACCAACAGATGAACACAATCGCCTCCCACCCTGCGCTGTCATCTGAAGCTCGTATACAGTTTGGAAATAAGCTCCACCCCTGGGCCACAAAAAGCCCCGCCCCGGTCCGCGATAAGCTCCGCCTCCGGTCCGCGATAAGCTCCGCCCCCGGATGACGATAAGTTTCGTCCCCGGACCATGATAAGCTCCGTCCCCGGCTCCGTCTGCAGCTGTTCCCCCGATTTCCAAAAGTGCCTGTTTAAATGCAATCTGAAGCTGAGTCACTCTCTTGACCATTTTAAGCTCCGCCCCCTGATCCCTCTACAGTGGCAAACGCAGGATTTGCATGGGGGGGTTTCCAGAACTGGGCGGAGCCAATCACGGGGGTGGGGACTGAGGTGACCCAGTATATGCTGGGTCCGTAAAACTAGTGTGTCTGTGTGTGTGTGTGTGTGTGTGTGTGTGTGTGTGTATATATATATATACATATATATATATATATACATATATCTACACACACATATATATATATATATATATATATATACATACACACACACATACATATACACGGGTGGTCTTCAGTATGCCAGCGGTCGGGCTCCTGGCGACCAGCATACCGGCGCCGGGAGCCTGACCGCCGGCATACCGACACTTATTCTCCCTAGTGGGGGTCCACGACCCCCCTGGAGGGAGAATAGAATAGTGTGGCGCGCGTAGCGTGGCGAGTGCAGCGAGCCCGCAAGGGGCTCATTTGCGCTTGCCACACTGTTAGTAAGCCGGCGGCAGGCCTCCCGGCGCCGGTATGCTGGTCGCCGGGAGGCCGGCCGCCGGGAGATCGTAGTGAACCCATATACACATATACATAGCATATTAAACATGCATACATATATATATATACACACATACAGTACACATATATATACACATGTATATATATATATATCTATCATGTGTGTGTGTGTGTGTGTGTGTGTGTGTGTGTTTATATGTATGTATGTATGTATATGATTGTACTGTTGTGGTGTGGTCCTGAGGACGGGGTGCTGTCCCCGAAAGTACTCGACCTGAACCTTTAATACACATTTGCTACTTTGCCATTATTGATGACTCCAGAGTGCCTTCTTCCTTGGATTTGCATTTATGTATATACATGTGTATATATGTAGGAACATGGATATATATGTACTATAATTAAAATAAAGTAAACTTTTATTGCACTTGCAAGTGCCACCAGGAAGACAGCAGGCTGCAGAGGACGCTAGACAGTCATTAATAATGCTCATGCAGCTAAAGTGGAGGGGGGTTTCTGGGTACTCGGAAACCCCCCCTGGGTGCGCCACTGCTCTACTGCTGAGGTACCGTATAAAAAAAGCGCTATGCTGGCTTGGCTGTATTGCGAACTTAGGGGTCTATTCATGAAGCAGAGAAAAGCCCTGTTTTGCGGTAAACAGGGCTTTTCTCTGCTTACCGCAATTCACAGAGCTGGTTACCGTGGAGAAGTCTCTGACTTCTCCAGCGGTACCCCCGCTCTGTGCCTGAATCGCATCACCATACCTTTGTATGGTGAGTGCGATTCATGAAGGTGCGGAAAGCTCTGCTTTCCGCTTCTCCATGGAGTTCAGGTTCGCCATCTGAGGACAGCGTAACCTGAACTGTAGTGCGGAGACGTCAGGGAAGCTCAATGCTTCCCTGATCGCTGCTCTGCACCTCGCGCTGGCTCCGCCCCCCGACCTCCCAGCAACCACTGCGGCCGGCTGGGAGGTCAACACCGTGCGCATGCGCAAAGAGACCGTCGCTGGACCCCGCGCATCGCTGGGAAGGACCGCCGGAGAAGACCTCACCGCGGGAGCCCCAGACACCGCAGCGCATCGTCGGAAGGGTAAGTATACATGAATTGCTACTTATCACGGCTATACATCGCATCAAAGCGATGCGATGTATAGTGATAAGTAGCAATTCTGATTTCGTTTTCTACATGAATAGACCCCTTAGAGAGCTGTAAGAAGCAGCTGCACAGCTAGGTATGTTCTGAAGGTTATGGGTACTTTAGCCCACTTGATTCTAGCATCTACCAGGACAGCACACTAAGCAGTCCTTACCATCTGACATTGCAGATTTGTGTCATCGCCCAAAATCACAGCGTTGAGTTATATATATATATATATATATATATATATATATATATATATATATTTTTTTTTTAGCTGTTGATTGCAGATCTTCCCTAATGCCCTCACTTTTAAAACTGTACTGACCATACTCTCTCCCTACCATTTGTTTTCAAGTTTGTTCTTGTTTCGGGTGTAGTATGGTATGCCAGCGCTCGGGCTCCCGGCGACCAGCATACCGGCGCCGGGAGCCCGACCGCCGGCATACCGACAGCGTGGCGAGCGCAAAGGAGCCCCTTGCGGGCTCGCTGCGCTCGCCACGCTACGGGCACGGTGGCGCGCTACGCGCGCCACACTATTTTATTCTCCCTCCAAGGGGGTCGTGGACCCCCACGAGGGAGAATACTTGTCGGTATGCCGGGTGTCGGGATTCCGGCGCCGGTATACTGTGCGCCGGGATCCCGACACCCGGCATACAGAAGACCACCCCTTGTTTCTCCCTGATTTACAGTATAAGGGTTGTGTTTCACCACCGTCTTATTTAACCCCTTCAGTGGTAAGTTTTTAATTTAAAAACACACCCTGGAGGGTGTGTTTTTAAATTGAAGTCGGGGAAGGGGGGAAGGTGCGGGGGGGGGGGGGGGTCTGATGGGGCAGGGCGGGGCAATCGCCTGACATTCGCCCCGCGGGGATCACCAGCCCCAGCACTGATTCCCGGCCACCTAGCGGTGCCTGGGAATCACCATAAGGCATTTTACTGCTAAGCCTGCCCCCCGGCCAATAGGATTCCAGGCGGGCGGGCTAAACTCCATAGTATACTGATTCCCGGGTGCCATGCACTCTGCACGGCTGTCCCCAGGATATCAGTAGGTAGTATGCCCGAAAATCTTCCGGGTTGGCCAGCGCTGTCATCGCTGGCAAGCCTGGAAGATTTTCGGACATGCCACTGAAGAGGTTAAATGAAGACTGGCAATACTGTGTGAATAAGTGGTTGTGTGACACAATGTGTATAATGGCCCAACTGTGACGTAATGTGACTAATGGGCGCTTCTGTGTGGTGTTATGTTAGTAACGGACACTACTGTGCTGTGTAATGTGATTAATGGGCGCTTCTGTGTGGTGTAATGTGACTAATGGGTGCTTCTGTGCTGTGTAATGTGACTAACAGGCGCTACTGTGCTGTGTAATGTGACTAATGGACACCACTGTGCGGTATAATGTGACTAACAGGTGCTACTGTGCGGTGTAATGTGACTAACGGGTGCTACTGTGCGGTGTAATGTGACTAATGGGCACTACTGTGCGGTGTAATGTGAATAATGGATGCTACTGTGCTGTGTAATGTGACTAATGGATGCTACTGTGCTGTGTAATGTGACTAATGGATGCTACTGTGTTGTGTAATGTGACTAACGGACACTACTATGCGGTGTAATGTGACTAACGTGTGCTACTGTGTGGTGTAATGTGACTAACGGGTGCTACTGTGCGGTGTAATGTGACTAACAGGCGCTACTGTGCTGTGTAATGTGACTAATGGGCACTACTGTGATGTGTAATGTGACTAATGGGCACTACTGTGCGGTGTAATGTGACTAACGGACACTACTGTGCGGTGTAATGTGACTAACGGGTGCTACTGTGCAGTGTAATGTGACTAATGGGCACTACTGTGCGGTGTAATGTGAATAATGGATGCTACTGTGCTGTGTAATGTGACTAATGGATGCTACTGTGTTGTGTAATGTGACTAACGGACACTACTATGCGGTGTAATGTGACTAACGTGTGCTACTGTGCGGTGTAATGTGACTAACGGGTGCTACTGTGCGGTGTAATGTGACTAACAGGCGCTACTGTGCTGTGTAATGTGACTAATGGGCACTACTGTGCGGTGTAATGTGACTAATGGGCACTACTGTGCGGTGTAATGTGACTAACGGGCACTACTGTGCAGTGTAATGTGACTAACGGACACCACTGTGCGGTGTAATGTGAATAACGGACACTACTGTGCGGTGTAATGTGAATAATGGACACTACTGTATGTGACTAATGGACGCTACTGTGCTGTGTAATGTGACTAATGGACACTACTGTGGTAGACTGAAGGCGCGGGGGTTCCTGAGAGAGACTGGCCAGGGATATCATGTCCACCCCCCCCCCCCACCCCCCCCCTTAATCCGTCTCTGTTGCAGAGGCACACGATAGGCCCTTCATATATTTCAGCTCCAGGCCCATGTGGGTATTAATCTGGCACTGGCTTTTATTATGAGGGTGAATGTAATATAGATAAGGTAAATGGTTTAAAGTTTTTTCGTGGGGTGTTATACGTTATCCCGGTAATCTGGATGCCGGTGGTCACATGACCAACACCGGCATCACAAATTCGATAATGCCAACAGCTTTGGGGGTTAAGTAAACTAACCCTCCCACTCCCCCAACCCTAATCCTCCAAAGGGGGCGGTAGGGCTGAATCTAGGGAGGTGGCGGGTATGGTTAAATTTCAGGCGGTGGCGGCTACGGCAAACCATCCCCTAGTGCCTAACCCTAACCTCCCTTAGGGGTCTATTTATGAAGCAGTGAAAAGTGTGGATAAGTGAGCCTGTGGAGAAGTTGCCCATGGCAACCACTCAGCATTGAAGTAACATTTAGAATTTGCATACTATACAATTGTAGGAAGCAGCTGATTCTCTACAGGTTCACTTCTCCAATCTTTTCACGGCTTCATGAATAGAGCACAAAATGTGTAACCCTAAGGCTAACGCCCCTGGTCCTAACCCTAAGAGGCAGGGAGATACATACCTTCAGGATCCCAGTGGTATGTGTTCCGGTGACAGTGTTTTGGTGTCAGGATTCCACCATCGGTCACATGAACGCCGGGATGGCAAATGTATCCCCTTTGGAGGGTTAAGACGTATCTCTTTTGGGGGGGGGGGGGGGTTAAGAAGGGGTTCTTTTGATTACATTGAGCAGCTTAATGAATATACAGGAAATTAATTGATGATGTGGGAATTATAATAATAATAATAATAATAATAATATTTATATAGCGTTCTTTCTCCAAAAGGACTCAAAGCGCTTAACACATATAATGACCATAACATACAGTAGTACAGACACAATGAAGTACAGAAAAGCTTTTCATAAAATACAGAAGCATGGAGATACTAAAGGGACAATTATGGAAATGCTGAGTAATCAGGAAAGTCTTGAGTCTACTTTTGAAGGATTCTATAGTTGAGGCCTCTCGCACTGTGCGGGGAAGTGAGTTCCATAGAGTCGGAGCCGCATGACTAAAAGCTCGACCCCCAGATGAATTACGGGAGATTCTAGGTGCTGCTAAAAGTCCTTCATCTACAGATCACAGTAATCGAGTGGGGCAGTATGGGGTCAGAAGCTGTTTCAGGTACCTTGGGCCCTGGTCATGTAATGCTTTGAAACTCAGTAAGCCAATCTTGAAGATGATTCGCCATCGTACAGGCAGCCAGTGAAGGGAGTAGAGGATGGGTGTTATGTGGCTAGAACAGGGCTGGTTGGGTAACAGCCCGGCAGCTGTGTTTTGCACCAGCTGTAAGCGCTGCAATTCTTTTGCTGGGAGACCAAGGTAGAGGGCATTACAGTAGTCTAATCCAGATGATACAAATGCATGTATGACTTTTGGTGGATCTTCTGAAGGAATTAAGTGCTTGATGTTACTCAGATGAAAGAATGAGGATTTGATTGTGGCTGATATCTGATGTTTAAGTGTCAGGACACCATCCGGGACAACGCCAAGATTCTGCACATGATCAGTGCTTTGTCGGTCTGAACCCCCAAGCGTAGGTCCAGTTGGTTGGCTGCTGCTGCAGTCTTGTCCTTTGATGTTGAGGTCCTATCATAAGGACCTCTGTTTTATCCGGGTTCAGTCGCAGCCAACTGGCACTCATCCACTCCTGTAGCTCAGCTAGACAGCCATTTAAGGTTGTTTTATGGGTTCACAGTCCCCAGAGCAAAGGACAGGTACAGTTGTGTATCATCTGCATAGCTGTTGTAGACCAACAGATGGATTCTGCCGACAAGAAATGATTTGAACCAGCTAAAGACTGTGCCATCCAGACCACAGAACTTCTTCAGGCGCTCAATCAGAAGCCCATGGTCCACAGTATCAAATGCTGCAGAGAGATCCAGAAGGATAATGATGGAACTGTCACCTCTGCCTCTTGCCATCAGAAGACCATTAAGCACGTATACCAGGGCTGTTTCAGTGCTATGTCTTCTCCTGAATCCTGATTGGAATGGTGTTGACACATATATATGTTCAAAACTGTATGTATATATATATATATATACACACACAGAGTGAGTGTCCCATTCCAGCCTTATTTCCCAGAGTAAGGAGAGGCTACATAGAATGATTTGCATGGAAACAGGCCGATGAAGAATCCAATTTGTGCTGTAAAGATGGATCAGGATAAGAGAAGGGTCGCACCGGGAGGATGGCTAATAGGCTACTGCACGCAATGCACTTATTTATCCACCAATACTCAATCCATGACACCCCACTCTCGTGAACTCACTCCCCAGGGGAAGATAGAAGAATTATGCCCTTGCTGTTGTTTATAGGAAGGCATAACGTATATTGCACAACATCAATCAGACCAGAGCTGGAAGGTCCGTGTCCATAGTAAGAGGCATACTGCATACTGGGCCGGTTCCATGCAGGAGGTGTTAATAGCCCCTGACTGCCTCTTACTTAGCCTGATGTCTGCTATTAAGATTTTCATTAGTCCGTGAACTTTAGATCTCATTTTATTTTTATCTTCTTATCGTCAGGCACTAATTGCTGGACATCCGTATACTGAGCCTAATGTTCCTCTAGCACGTATCTCACAGACGCCTAAAGCCCTGTTCCTGCATGCTTACATAGGTAGTACTAGTAACAGGTGCAGCCTACTCAGTAGCGGATCTTGCCACGGGCAAGCAGGACTTTTGCCCGGGACGCCGCCTTCCGGAGGGCGCCGACGCCATCCGGAGGGCGCCGCACCATGGCAAGATCAGCTACTGTGTCCCCCGCTGTGAAGGGAACTAGACGCTACCCGTCTAGTTTCCCTTTGTGGAGAGGACTTTAGCTGTGCGGTGCGCGATGATGTCATTGTGCACCGCACAGCATTGTGGGACTGGCACAGACGCTAGGGGTCATAATTGACCTCTAGTGTCTATCTATGCTGTGCTATGGGAGAGACGTCATGACGTCTCTCCCATAGATCGGAGGAGAGGAGCGGCGCCGGCGGAGGTCTGCAGCGGTCGGGACTCAGGAGCGGGGATAGTAAGTATTCATTTATTTTTCTTTGTTTTCTTTCAGCGGCGCTACTCTACAGGGGGCACAAATGGGGGCGTAACTGACCATGCCCCCGTATGAAGCCACGCCCCTATTTTTGCCCGGGGCGCCACAAGGGCTAGAACCGGCCCTGAGCCTACTGTATGTGCCGTCTGCTGTATGTTACCTAGCTTTTCTCATAGCATAGGAAGAGGAATCATTAAACCTCATCTCTCACGTAAGGGGCCATTTATCAATCACTGCAATATTGGTGCGGTGTTATTAGCGCCCAAGATCGCATTGCTGGATGCGGTTACACCAGGCAGATGTATGAAGCAGCGCATGCAGGGACGGGTGCTCCAAAGTCCTCGCTTCAGTGCTGCTACACCAACGCATGTGCGGTCTGCTGACCACGCATGTGCTGCGGCCGTTGCCGGGGGAGATATCCCTGTGATTATTGGGATCTGTAGCCTGTAGGCTGCAACGGGCTAATGTCATCTTTAGATGGCGTTAGCTGTGGGGGCCAATCTCCGGTAGTTGGTAAATTTGGCGGGATCGCATCCCCCATGTATGGGGGTAGTGTAGGAATAAGCCGCAAATATTTATTGATAAATAGGCCCCTCAGCATAGTGAGCCATAATCATTCTGATAACTAGTGTATATATGTACATAGTAGCGGATCTTGCCACGGGCAAGCAGGACTTTTGCCCGGGGCGCCGCCTTCCGGAGGGCGCCGCACCATGGCAAGATCCACTGCTGCTGTGGTGCCCCCCGCTGCAGCGGCCCGCTGTCCAGGGAAACTAGACGCTACGCGTCTAGTTTCCCTACCTGGAGAGGACCTTAACTGCTTCTGGCACCCCGGGCGGCATTAGGGGGCGTGGCTACATACAGGGGGCATGGCCAGTCACGCCCCCTGTACTGTAGTAGGATGTGCGGTGCGCGTTGACGTCATCGCGCACCGCACAGCAAAGGTCCTCTCCACGAAGGGAACTAGACGCTTAGCGTCTAGTTTTCCTTCATGGAGAGGACCTTTGCTGTGCGGTGCACGATGACGTCATCGCGCACCGCACATCCTACTACAGTACAGGGGGCGTGACTGACCATGCCCCCTGTATGAAGCCACGGCCCCTAATGCCGCCCGGGGCGCCAGAAGCCCCGGAACCGGCCCTGTATGTACACCAATCTCTCCCCCATTCTGTTGGCTAGTGTGCAAATCTCTTATCCAAAGAAAAGAGACCAGGAACTAGCGCTGCATAGTACACGTAAACTTTAGGAATGATCCTTCGTAGTTTACACGATCCACTACTTTATCTCTCTCTGGAGTCACACTTACAGATTATTTCTACCACGCGTGTCCATAAAGGTATCTTTCACTGCACGTAGATTTTCAATAGTGTAATGACCCCCAACAGACTTCACACAGTATGCAAATATTGAGGTAACTTACATTGGCTTTCTGTCACGCATGCCCATAAAGGTATCTGTATCCTCCCTTTGTGTTAGTCCCTGGTAAGTATTTCCAAAAAAGGGATCCGACAGGATAATTTCCACCAAAGGAAGTATTTAATACATAAAGATAAGTATTTAATACATAAAGATAAAAAGATATAAAAACAAATAGAAAGTCCAAAAAGAATCTGGGTTATCGGCAGCTGATGGAAGACTCGTTCTCTCACCGACCGGCTGCAGACAGGTAAGCGAACAGGAACAGAAGTCCGAATCAGCGATTCCCGGATCCCACACTGAGAACAGCAGATGGCTTCAACGCGTTTCTGGGAGCTCACTCCCCTTTGGCAAGAAGTCTTAGATTATGCCTTGAAAAAGATACCGGAAGGTATCGAAATGCGTCGGATGGACTTTGTTGGGCACAGAGGAGACTGCCTTGTCTGTCTGCTTGTCTGTCTGCTTGTTAAGATGGACAATCTTTAATGGTGAGAGTCCAGTATTCACTCTGGTCTGTTTGTTTATATGTTGATTAAAAGCGGTATTATACTATACCTGTTTATTCTCTTCATGATTCTCTTCATGATATTGGACAAACGTGAGGGACGTATAGATGAAGAAGTGGATTTCCAATAAGGATTGACCTTCTCCCATTCATGCGAAACTTGTCTACAAAATAGTAGACATTTCCCCACGGTACGGATACTACTTGCAGTGTTAACATAGGAACTATGGGGGTGATTCCGAGTTGTTCGCTCGCTAGCTGCTTTTAGCAACATTGCACATGCTAGGCCGCCGCCCTCTGGGAGTGTATCTTCGCTTAGCAGAATTGCGAACGAAAGATTAGCAGAATTGCGAATAGAAAATTCTTAGCAGTTTCTGAGTAGCTCGAGACTTACTCCTACACTGCGCTCAGCTCAGGCCGTTTAGTTCCTGGTTTGACGTCACAAACACGCCCAGCGTTCGGCCAGCCACGCCTGCGTTTTTCCTGGCACGCCTGCGTTTTCTCCACACACTCCCAGAAAACGGTCAGTTGACACCCAGAAACACCCACTTCCTGTCAATCACTCTACGGCCAGCAGTGCGACTGAAAAGCTTCGCTAGAACTTGTGTGAAACTACATCGCTAGAACTTGTGTGAAACTACATCGCATTTTCGCATTAATCGCTCCGTTGCGAAAATCGGCAACGAGCGAACAACTCGGAATGACCCCCAATATCACACTATTGTTGTTTTTTCTTCTTATATTGTAAATATGTTTGAGGATTTTAAAGGGTTGGAGATTAAAGGTTCTCCAATCAAGGAGCATTATTTCAAGCGTGGCTCTTTCAGCGCCTGTGGACAGTTCGGTGATATCTTTTTGTTTAAAAATAAATAAATAAATATATATATATATATATATATATATATATATACAGGTTGAGTATCCCATATCCAAATATTCCGAAATACGGAATATTCCGAAATACGGACTTTTTTGAGTGAGACTGAGATAGTATAACCTTTGTTTTCTGATGGCTCAGTGTACACAACCTGTTTAATACTCAAAGTTATTAAAAATATTGTATTAAATGAGGTGTATATGAAACATAAATGAATTGTGTGAATGTACACACACTTTGTTTAATGCACATAGTTATAAAAAATATTGGCTAAAATTACCTTCAGGCTGTGTGTATAATGTGTATATGAAACATAAATGCATTCTGTGCTTAGATTTAGGTCCCATCACCATAATATTTCATTATAGTATGCAATTATTCCAAAATACGGAAAAATCCCATATCCAAAATTCCTCTGGTCCCAAGCATTTTGGATAAGGAATCCTCAACCTGTATATATATAATGTTGGGGGTCAAGTGTGTTTGGAAGGGGGGCCGAGAGATGTCAGTGTAGCGGGCCCCGAGATTTCTGTTGCCGACCCTGCAGACACTTCCCAACCTGCTGTTAAAATGCTTTCAGACACAAGAGACATTGCTCCTGACGGTGAACTAGTCGCCCAGGTGATAGGCCAGGGTGGTGGCTACTATTAGGGGTCCTGGATTAATGGTCTTTGGAGTATTTACACTTTGCATGCTAAGAAGTGCAGTGAACTATTCTGTAACCTGTAACTTGATGGTAACTGCTAATGTTCAGTTGTTAATTGCTTACCTGGGGAAATTAAACCCGCAGTGTACAACTCTTACCTGGTGTATTTGATCCTTGTCACAATACTTAGCTTTTCTCTGTGTTTGCATTAGACATTTTGCAATTAATTTAAGCAATTGTCCTGAGTTTCTCCAAGAATTATCTTCTCTTCTCTGTGCGGTTAATTAAAAATTCAAGTTAAAAGAAGAATCTTAAGGCAAAGTTTATCCAAGGTAACGAAATTTATTAGCATGTTGTTACTTTAGTAACGGCAAAGGCAAAATATCCGCCTGAGGTAATTTTGACCTCATAAAGAACATGGACTTCCCGGATAGCCGCTGACTTGGTGGGAGGTGCAGGGCGGTCATCAGAAATTATGGGGCCCTGTAACATATGGCTCTCGCAGTCCTCCCCCTGTAGTGGAAACGGGACTCGCTGTCACACCAGGTTATATAGGGGGTCATTTCGAGTTGATCGCACATAGCAACTTTTTGCTGCTCGTGCGATCAACTAGACGCCGCCTATGGGGAGTGTATTTTAGCATAGCAGGGCTGCGATCGCTTGTGCAGCCCTGCTATGCTAAAAAAGTTTCCTGCAAAACAAGACCAGGGTATTAGTTACTTACCCTGTGCGACGGATCCAGCGACGAAGGTCCCAGAATTGACGTCAAACATCCGCCCTGCAAACGCCTGGAAACGCCTGCGTTCGCTGCTCCACTCCCAGAAAACGGTCAGTTGACGCCCCGGAATGCCTTCCACTTGTCTCTGCCATAGCAGCCCGGCAACCAGTTTTGGAAGTAAATGAGGCTTCTATATTGTCATTCAGTTCTATTTCATTTCTATTTAGTTTTTAGAGTACCCTGCACTTGTATTGTGATAGGGCGGTTGTATATGTAGGTTTACCCATTTTGTTACTATTGAATTTGGGACTGAACGCCAATTTTTAACTGCATAGTGCATCTGACCATTACTTACATGTAGGGCTGCGGGTTAGCATTACACGCATTTGGCAGGATATTTTCATGAAGGGCGTACAGTACACTATTCCTTTGCAATTTAATTAGAAACAGCAAGTCGCGGATGTCATCCATTAATTCTGCAGTGTGCGACCTATGTGAAGTACATGAAAATGTGAGGAAATCATCCCGAATCTTCGAAAAGTGGCACAAAAGAATGTATGGTTGTTAGTGGCCATAAGTAAAGTATAGGAGGATGTTAGTGGCCATAAGTAAAGTATAGGAGACTATTAGTGGCCATAAGTAAAGTATAGGAGACTATTAGTGGCCATAAGTAAAGTATAGGAGGCTGTTAGTGGCTATAAGTAAAGTATAGGAGGCTGTTAGTGGCTATAAGTAAAGTATAGGAGGCAATTAATGGCTTAAAGTAAAGTATAGGAGACTGTTAGTGGCCATAAGAAAAGTATAGGAGGCTGTTAGTGGCCATAAGTAAAGTATAAGAGGCTGTTAGTGGCTATAAGTAAAGTATAGGAGGCTATTAGTGGCTATAAGTAAAGTATAGGAGGCTGTTAGTGGCCATAAGTAAAGTATAAGAGGCTGTTAGTGGCCATAAGTAAAGTATTGGAGGCTGTTAGTGGCCATAAGTAAAGTATAGGAATGCTATTAGTGGCTATAAGTAAAGTATAGGAGGCTGTTAGTGGCCATAAGTAAAGTATAGGAGGCTGTTAGTGGCCATAAGTAAAGTATAGGAGGCTATTATTGGCTATAAGTAAAGTATAGGAGACTGTTAGTGGCCATAAGAAAAGTATAGGAGGCTGTTAGTGGCCATAAGTAAAGTATAGGAGGCTATTCATGGCTATAAGTAAAGTATAGGAGACTGTTAATGGCCATAAGAAAAGTATAGGAGGCTGTTAGTGGCCATAAGTAAAGTATTAGAGGCTGTTAGTGGCTATAAGTAAAGTATAGGAGGCTATTAGTGGCTATAAGTAAAGTATAGGAGGCTGTTAGTGGCCATAAGTAAAGTATAGGAATGCTATTAGTGGCTATAAGTAAAGTATAGGAGGCTGTTAGTGGCCATAAGTAAAGTATAGGAGGCTGTTAGTGGCCATAAGTAAAGTATAGGAGGCTATTAATGGCTATAAGTAAAGTATAGGAGACTGTTAGTGGCCATAAGAAAAGTATAGGAGGCTGTTAGTGGCCATAAGTAAAGTATAGGAGGCTATAAATGGCTATAAGTAAAGTATAGGAGACTGTTAATGGCCATAAGAAAAGTATAGGAGGCTGTTAGTGGCCATAAGTAAAGGATAAGAGGCTGTTAGTGGCTATAAGTAAAGTATAGGAGGCTATTAGTGGCTATAAGTAAAGTATAAGAGGCTGTTAGTGGCCATAAGTAAAGTATTGGAGGCTGTTAGTGGCCATAAGTAAAGTATAGGAATGCTATTAGTGGCTATAAGTAAAGTATAGGAGGCTGTTAGTGGCCATAAGTAAAGTATAGGAGGCTGTTAGTGGCCATAAGTAAAGTATAGGAGGCTATTAATGGCTATAAGTAAAGTATAGGAGACTGTTAGTGGCCATAAGAAAAGTATAGGAGGCTGTTAGTGGCCATAAGTAAAGTATAGGAGGCTATTAATGGCTATAAGTAAAGTATAGGAGACTGTTAATGGCCATAAGAAAAGTATAGGAGGCTGTTAGTGGCCATAAGTAAAGTATAAGAGGCTGTTAGTGGCTATAAGTAAAGTATAGGAGGCTATTAGTGGCTATAAGTAAAGTATAGGAGGCTGTTAGTGGCCATAAGTAAAGTATAAGAGGCTGTTAGTGGCCATAAGTAAAGTATAGGAGGCTGTTAGTGGCCATAAGTAAAGTATAGGAGGCTGTTAGTGGCTATAAGTAAAATATAGGAGGCTGTTATTGGCTATAAGTAAAGTATAGGAGGCTGTTAGTGGCCATAAGTAAAGTATAGGAGGCTGTTAGTGGCCATAAGTAAAGTATAGGAGGCTATTAATGGCTATAAGTAAAGTATTGGAGGCTGTTATTGGCCATAGGCAAAGTATTAGAGTCTGTTAGGGGCCATAAGCAAAGTATTGGAGGCTGTTTGTGGCCATAAGCAAAGTATCGGAGGCTGTTAGTGGCATAAGCAAAGTACTGGAGGCTGTTAGTGGCCATAATCAAAGTATTGGAAGCTGGTAGTGACTATAAGTAAAGTATAGGAGGCTGTTCGTGGCTATAAGTAAAGTATAGGAAGCTGTTAGTGGCCATAAGTAAAGTATAAGAGGCTGTTAGTGGCTACAAGTAAAGTATAGGAGGCTGTTAGTGGCCATAGGCAAAGCATTGGAGGCTGTTAGTGCCCATAGGCAAAGTATTGGAGGCTGTTATTGGCCATAAGCAAAGTATTAGAGTCTGTTAGTGGCCATAAGCAAAGTATTGGAGGCTGTTTGAGGCCATAAGCAAAGTATTGGAGGCTGTTAGTGGCCATAAGCAAAGTACTGGAGGCTGTTAGTGGCCATAATAAAAGTATTGGAAGCTGTTAGTGACTATAAGTAAAGTATAGGAGGCTGTTAGTGGCCATACGTAAAGTATAGGAGGCTATTAGTGGCTATAAGTAAAGTATAGGAGGCTGTTAGTGGCCATGGGCAAAGTATTGGAGACTGTTAGTGGCCATAGGCAAAGTATAAGAGGCTGTTAGTGGCTATAAGTAAAGTATAGGAAGCTGTTGGTGGCCATAGGCAAAGTATTGGAGGCTGTTAGTGGCCATAAGTAAAGTATAAGAGGCTGTTAGTGGATATAAGTAAAGTATAGGAGGCTGTTAGTGGCCATAGGAAAAGTATAGGAGGCTGTTATTGGCCATAAGCAAAGTATTAGACTCTGTTAGTGGCCATAAGCAAAGTATTGGAGGCTATTTGTGGCCATAAGCAAAGTATTGGAGGCTGTTTGTGGACCTAAGCAAAGTATTGGAGGCTGTTTGTGGACTAGAGGTGGCCATACATAAAGTATAAGAGGCTGTTAGTGGCCATAAGTAAAGTATAGGAGGCTGTTAGTGGCCAAAAGTAAAGTATAGGAGGCTGTTAGTGGCTATAAGTAAAGTATAGGAGGCTGTTATTGGCTATAAGTAAAGTATAGGAGGCTATTAGTGGCTGTAAGTAAAGTGTAGGAGGCTGTTAGTGGCCATAAGTAAAGTATAAGAGGCTGTTAGTGGCCATAAGTAAAGTACAGGAGGCTGTTAGTGGCCATAAGTAAAGTATAGGAGGCTGTTAGTGGCCATAAGTAAAGTATAGGAGGCTGTTAGTGGCCATAAGCAAAGTATTGGAGGCTGTTAGTGGCCATAAGCAAAGTATTGGAGGCTGTTTGTGGCCATAAGCAAAGTATTGGAGGCTGTTTGTGGACCTAAGCAAAGTATTGGAGGCTGTTAGTGGCCATAAGTAAAGTATAGGAGGCTATTAGTGGCTATAAGTAAAGTATAGGAGGCTGTTAGTGGCCATGGGCAAAGTATGGGAGACTGTTAGTGGCCATAAGGAAAGTATAGGAGGCTCTTAGTGGCCATAGGCAAAGCATTTGAGGCTGTTAGTGGCCATAGGCAAAGTATTGGAGGCTGTTATTGGCCACAAGCAAAGTATTAGAGTCTGTTAGTGGCCATAAGCAAAGTATTGGAGGCTGTTTGAGGCCATAAGCAAAGTATTGGAGGCTGAAGGTGGCCATAAGCAAAGTACTGGAGGCTGTTAGTGGCCGTAATCAAAGTATTGGAAGCTGTTAGTGACTATAAGTAAAGTATAGGAGGCTGTTAGTGGCCATAAGTTAAGTATAGGAAGCTGTTAGTGGCCATAAGTAAAGTATAGGAGACTATTAGTGGCTATAAGTAAAGTATAGGAGGCTGTTAGTGGCCATAAGTAAAGTATAGGAGGCTGGTAGTGGCCATAAGTAAAGTATAGGAGGCTATTAATGGCTATAAGTAAAGTATAGGAGACTGTTAGTGGCCATAAGAAAAGTATAGGAGGCTGTTAGTGACCATAAGTAAAGTATAAGAGGCTGTTAGTGGCTATAAGTAAAGTATAGGAGGCTATTAGTTGCTTTAAGTAAAGTATAGGAGGCTGATAGTGGCCATAGGTAAAGTATAAGAGGCTGTTAGTGGCCATAAGTAAAGTATAGGAGGCTGTTAGTGGCCATATACGTAAAGTATAGGAGGCTATTAGTGGCTATAAGTAAAGTATAGGAGGCTATTAGTGGCTAAAAGTAAAGTATAGTAGGCTGTTAGTGGCCACAAGTAAAGTATAGGAGGCTGTTCGTGGCCATAAGTAAAGTATAGGAGGCTATTAATGGATATAAGTAAAGTATCGGAGACTGTTAATGGCCATAAGAAAAGTATAGGAGGCTGTTAGTGGCCATAAGTAAAGTATAAGAGGCTGTTAGTGGCCATAAGTAAAGTATAGGAGGTTGTTAGTGGCCATAAGTTAAGTATAGGAGGCTATTAATGGCTATAAGTAAAGTATTGGAGGCTGTTATTGGCCATAAGCAAAGTATTAGAGTCTGTTAGTGGCCATAAACAAAGTATTGGAGGCTGTTTGTTGCCATAAGCAAAGTATTGGAGGCTGTTAGTGGCATAAGCAAAGTACTGGAGGCTGTTAGTGGCCATAATCAAAGTATTGGAAGCTATTAGTGGCTATAAGTAAAGTATAGGAGGCTGTTAATGGCCATAAGTAAAGTATAGGAGGCTATAAGTAGCTATAAGTAAAGTATAGGAGGCTGTTAGTGGCCATGGGCAAAGTACTGGAGACTATTAGTGGCCATAAGGAAAGTATAGGAGGCTGTTAGTGGCCATAAGTAAAGTATAAGAGGCTGTTAGTGGCCATAAGTAAAGTATAGAAGGCTATTAGTGGCATAAGTAATGTATAGGAGGCTGTTGGTGGCTATAAGTAAAGTATAGGAGGCTGTTAGTGGATATCAGTAAAGTATAGGAGGCTGTTAGTGGCCATAAGTAAAGTATAGGAGGCTGTTAGTGGCTATAAGTAAAGTATAGGAGGCTATTAGTGGCTATAAATAAAGTACAGGATGCTGTTAGTGGCTATAAGTAAAGTATAGGAAGCTGTTAGTGGCCATAGGAAAAGTATTGGAGGCTGTTAGTGGCCATAGGCAAAGCATTGGAGGCTGTTAGTGGCCATAGGCAAAGTATTGGAGGCTGTTATTGGCCATAAGCAAAGTATTAGAGTCTGTTATTGGCCATATGCAAAGTAGTGGAGGCTGTTTGAGGCCATAAGCAAAGTACTGGAGGCTGTTAGTGGCCATAATAAAAGTATTGGAAGCTGTTAGTGACTATAAGTAAAGTATAGGAGGCTGTTAGTGGCCATAAGCAAAGTATAGGAGGCTATTAGTGGCTATAAGTAAAGTATAGGAGGCTGTTAGTCGTCATGGGCAAAGTATTGGAGACTGTTAGTGGCTATAAGTAAGGTATAGGAGGCTGTTAGTGGCCATAGGCAAAGTATTGGAGACTGTTAGTGGCCATAAGTAAAGTATAAGAGGCTGTTAGTGGATATAAGTAAAGTATAGGAGACTGTTAGTGGCCATAGGCAAAGTATTGGAGGCAGTTAGTGGCATAAGCAATGTACTGGAGGCTGTTAGTGGCCATAATCAAAGTATTGGAAGCTGTTAGTGACTATAAGTAAAGTATAGGAGGCTGTTAGTGGCCATAAGTAAAGTATAGGAGGCTATTAGTGGCTATAAGTAAAGTATAGGAGGCTGTTAGTGGCCATAAGTAAAGTATAGGAGGCTGTTAGTGGCCATAAATAAAATATAAGTGTTATGATTCCAGCACTCTGGTCAGAGGAGATCTTATGGCAAGGACCGGAGCACAGGAACGGAATGCTGGGGAAGGGAGCAGGACAGGAAAATAGCCCCTGGCGCCCTAACTCTGTTGTCTCACCCGTGTTGTCAGAAATCCCCTGCGAGACTATGGTTTCTTGAGCCCTTGGCAGCCGCGTTTGAAGGGCGGATTATGTCTGCCCAACTTCGATGCCCCCCGGTCTTAATGAGAGACAAAGGGAAACCCGAGACAGGGTGATAACAAGAGGCCCTCTAACTAAACAACCAGGCCAGGGGCTAAGCAAACTTAAAACTATACTATGTGCGGAGAAACCGCCAGGGAAAAGGACAACCAAAATATCCACTTGTCCAATTCTCCTACCCGGCACCGCCGAGTACCAGAGAGGACTTGTGGAAGCGGAACCCTCCGCAAATGCTCCAAACACAAAATATAAAAGGTAAAGCGGCAGAGCCGCAACACACGGCAGAGCCGCAAGTCACGAACACCACTGGATATAAAACGGTGATCAGTCAGGACTCCAGGGAACCAAACGACCTCTTGGGATGAGATGACAACTCCCGAATACCGGACTTCTGAGGACTGGAATGACCGGATACAGCAGGACTGGAAACAGACTCTCAGCAAACAAAGGCAGCATGCAGGAAGCTATTACCGGCGTCTGTGAGAAGCCCTGGGAGTGTATTTAACAAGGAGTCCTCCAATCAGCTGCTAAAGGCTGATTAGAATAAATGCCATGCAGCTGCCTTGCTGCACGGCCAGAGAGCAGGTGAATATCTTAATTTCCTAAAGCCTAGCAACGGGGAACGCGGTCCGCCAGTGGCGTCCCCGTTGCTAGGGTCCATGCGGCTCAGCGCGCCCGGCGTCTAGCGTTGCTAGGGAGCCGGCGGCTGTACGCGCACGGCGTCTCTAGTTGCTAGGCGCCGGGCCGCGCAGACAAGCGGACCCCGGCGCCTAACAATAAGAGGCTGTTAGTGGCCATAAGTAAAGTATAGGAGGCTGTTAGTGGCCATAAGTAAAGTATAGGAGGCTATTAGTAGTATAAGTAAAGTATAGGAGGCTGTTAGTGGCCATAAGTAAAGTATAGGAGGCTGTTAGTGGCTATAAGTAAAGTATAGGAGGCTATTAGTGGCTATAAGTAAAGTATAGGAGGCTGTTAGTGGCCATGGGCAAAGTATTGGAGACTGTTAGTGGCCATAAGGAAAGTATAAGAGGCTGTTAGTGGCTATAAGCAAGGTATAGGAGGCTGTTAGTGGCAATAGGCAAAGTATTGGAGACTGTTAGTGGCCATAAGTAAAGTATAAGAGGCTGTTAGTGGATATAAGTAAAGTATAGGAGGCTGTTAGTGGCCATAGGCAAAGTATTGGAGGCAGTTAGTGGCCATAGGAAAAGTATAGGAGGCTGTTATTGGCCATAAGCAAAGTATTAGACTCTGTTAGTGGCCATAAGCAAAGTATTGGAGGCTGTTTGTGGCCATAAGCAAAGTATTGGAGGCTGTTTGTGGACCTAAGCAAAGTATTGGAGGCTGTTTGTGGACCTAAGCAAAGTATTGGAGGCTGTTAGTGGCCATAAGTAAAGTATAGGAGGCTATTATTGGCCATAAGTAAAGTATAGGAGGCTGTTAGTGGCCATGGTCAAAGTATTGGAGACTGTTAGTGGCCACAAGGAAAGTATAGGAGGCTGTTAGTGGCCATAAGTAAAGTATAGGAGGCTGTTAGTGGCCATACGTAAAGTATATGAGGCTATTAGTGGCTAAGAGTAAAGTATAGGAGGCTATTAGTGGTTATAAGTAAAGTATAGGAGGCTGTTAGTGGCCATAAGTAAAGTATAGGAGGCTGTTAGTGGCCATAAGTAAAGTATAGGAGGCTATTAATGGCTATAAGTAAAGTATAGGAGACTGCTAATGGCCATAAGAAAAGTATAGGAGGCTGTTAGTGGCCATAAGTAAAGTATAAGAGGCTGTTAGTGGCTATAAGTAAAGTATAGGAGGCTATTAGTGGCTATAAGTAAAGTATTGGAGGCTGTTAGTGGCCATAAGTAAAGTATAAGAGGCTGTTAGTGGCGATAAGTAAAGTATAGGAGGCTGTTAGTGGCCATAAGTAAAGTATAGGAGGCTGCTAGTGGCCATAAATAAAGAATAGGAGGCTGTTAGTGGCTATAAGTAAAGTATAGGAGCCTATTAGTGGCTATAAGTAAAGTATAGGAGGCTGTTAGTGGCCATAAGTAAAGTATAGGAGGCTGTTAGTGGCCATAAGTAAAGGATAGGAGGCTATTAATGGCTATAAGTAAAGTATTGGAGGCTGTTATTGGCCATAAGCAAAGTATTAGAGTCTGTTAGTGGCCATAAGTAAAGTACTGGAGGCTGTTTGTTGCCATAAGCGAAGTATTGGAGGCTGTTAGTGGCATAAGCAATGTACTGGAGGCTGTTAGTGGCCATAATAAAAGTATTGGAAGCTGTTAGTGACTATAAGTAAAGTATAGGAGGCTGTTAGTGGCCATAAGTAAAGTATAGGAGGCTATTAGTGGCTATAAGTAAAGTATAGGAGGCTGTTAGTGGCCGTGGGCAAAGTATTGGAGACTGTTAGTGGCCATAAGTAAAGTATAGGAGGCTGTTAGTGGCCATAAATAAAGTATAGGAGGCTGTTAGTGGCCATAAGTAAAGTATAGGAGGCTATTAGTGGTATAAGTAAAGTATAGGAGGCTGTTAGTGGCCATAAGTAAAGTATAGGAGGCTGTTAGTGGCTATAAGTAAAGTATAGGAGGCTATTAGTGGCTATAAGTAAAGTATAGGAGGCTGTTAGTGGCTATAAGTAAAGTATATGAAGCTGTTAGTGGCCATTGGCAAAGTTTTGGAGGCTGTTAGTGGCCACAAGTAAAGTATAAGAGGCTGTTAGTGGATATAAGTAAAGTATAAGAGGCTGTTAGTGGCTATAAGTAAAGTATTGGAGGCTGTTAGTGGCCATAGGAAAAATAAAGGAGGCTGTTATTGGCCATAAGCAAAGTATTAGACTCTGTTAGTGGCCATAAGCAAAGTATTGGAGGCTGTTTGTGGCCATAAGCAAAGTATTGGAGGCTGTTTGTGGGCCTAATCAAAGTATTGGAGGCTGTTTGTGGACCTAAGCAACGTATTGGAGGCTGTTAGTGGCCATAAGTAAATTATAGGAGGCTATTAGTGGCTATAAGTAAAGTATAGGAGGCTGTTAGTGGCTATAAGTAAAGTATAGGAGGCTGTTAGTGGCCATGGGCAAAGTATTGGAGACTTTTAGTGGCCATAAGTAAAGTATAAGAGGCTGTTAGTGGCCATAAGTAAAGTATAGGAGGCTGTTAGTGGCCATAAGCAAAGTATTGGAGGCTGTTTGTGGACCTAAGCAAAGTATTGGAGGCTGTTTGCTGACCTAAGCAAAGTATTGGAGGCTGTTAGTGGCCATAAGTAAAGTATAGGAGGCTATTAGTGGCTATAAGTAAAGTATAGGAGGCTGTTAGTGGCCATGGACAAAGTATTGGAGACTGTTAGTGGCCATAAGGAAAGTATAGGAGGCTGTTAGTGGCCATACGTAAAGTATAGGAGGCTGTTTGTGGACCTAAGCAAATTATTGGAGGCTGTTTGTGGACCTAAGCAAAGTATTGGAGGCTGTTAGTGGCCATAAGTAAAGTATAGGAGGCTATTAATGGCTATAAGTAAAGTATAGGAGGCTGTTAGTGGCCATGGGCAAAGTATTGGAGACTGTTAGTGGCCATAAGGAAAGTATAGGAGGCTGTTAGTGGCCATAAGTAAAGTATAGGAGGCTGTTAGTGGCCATAAGTAAAGTAAGGAGGCTGTTAGTGGCCATAAGTAAAGTATATGAGGCTGTTAGTGGCCATAAGCAAAGTATAGGAGGCTATTAGTGGCTATACGTAAAGGATAGGAGGCTGTTAGTGGCCATAGGCAAAGTACTGGAGGCTGTTAGTGGCCATAAGCAAAGTATTGGAGGCTGGTATTGGCCATAAGCAAATATTAGAGTCTGTTAGTGGCCATAAGCAAAGTATTGGAGGCTGTTTGAGGCCATAAGCAAAGTATTGGAGGCTGTTAGTGGCCATAAGCAAAGTACTGGAGGCTGTTAGTGGCCAAAAGCAAAGTACTGGAGGCTGTTAGTGGCCATAAGCAAAGTACTGGAGGCTGTTAGTGGCCATAATCAAAGTATTGGAAGCTGTTAGTGACTACAAGTAAAGTATAGGAGGCTGTTAGTGGCCATAAGTAAAGTATAGGAGGATGTTAGTGGCCATAAGTAAAGTATAGGAGACTGTTAATGGCCATAATAAAAGTATAGGAGGCTGTTAGTGGCCATCATAAAGTATAAGAGGCTGTTAGTGGCTATAAGTAAAGTATAGGAGGCTATTAGTGGCTATAAGTAAAGTATAGGAGGCTATTAGTGGCTATAAGTGAAGTATAGGAGGCTGTTAGTGGCCATAAATAAAGTATAGGAGGTTGTTAGTGGCCATAAGTAAAGTATAGGAGGCTATTAATGGCTATAAGTAAAGTTTTGGAGGCTGTTATTGGCCATAAGCAAAGTATTGGAAGCTGTTAGTGACTATAAGTAAAGTATAGGAGGCTGTTAGTGGCCTTAAGTAAAGTATAGTAGGCTATTAGTGGCTATAAGTAAAGTATAGGAGGCTGTTAGTGGCCATGGGCAAAGTATTGGAGACTGTTAGTGGCCATAAGGAAAGTATAGGAGGCTGATAGTGTCCATAAGTAAAATATAAGAGGCTGTTAGTGGCCATAAGCAAAGTATAGGAGGCTGTTAGTGGCCATAAGTGAAGTATAGGAGGCTATTAGTGGCATAAGTAAAGTATAGGAGGCTGTTAGAGGCTATAAGTAAAGTATAGGAGGCTGTTAGTGGCTATAAGTAAAGTATAGGAGGCTGTTAGTGGCCATAAGTAAAGTATAGGAGGCTGTTAGTGGCTATAAGTAAAGTATAGGAGGCTATTAGTGGCCATAGGCAAAGTATTGAAGGTTGTTAGTGGCCATAAGTAAAGTATAAGAGGCTGTTATTGGCTAAAAGTAAAGTATAGGAGGCTGTTAGTGGCTATAAGTAAAGTATAGGAGGCTGTTAGTGGCCATAAGTAAAGTATAGGAGGCTGTTAGTGGCCATAAGTAAAGTATAGGAGGCTGTTAGTGGCTATAAGTTTAGTATAGGAAGTTGTTAGTGGCCATAGGCAAAGTATTGAAGGTTGTTAGTGGCCATAAGTAAAGTATAAGAGGCTGTTAGTGGCTAAAAGTAAAGTATAGGAGGCTGTTAGTGGCCATAGGCAAAGCATTGGAGGCTGTTAGTGGCCATAGGCAAAGTATTGGAGGCTGTTATTGGCCATAAGCAAAATATTAGAGTCTGTTAGTGGCCATAAGCAAAGTATTGGAGGCTGTTTGAGGCCATAAGCAAAGTATTGGAGGCTGTTAGTGGCCATAAGCATAGTACTGGAGGCTGTTAATGGCCATAATCAAAGTATTGGAAGCTGTTAGTGACTATAAGTAAAGTATAGGAGGCTGTTAGTGTCCATAAGTAAAGTATAGGAGGCTATTAGTGGCTATAAGTAAAGTATAGGAGGTTGTTAGTGGCCATGGGCAAAGTATTGGAGACTGTTAGTGGCATAAGGAAAGTATAAGAGGCTGTTAGTGGCTATAAGCAAAGTATAGGAAGCTGTTGGTGGCCATAGGCAAAGTATTGGAGGCTGTTAGTGGCCATAAGTAAAGTATAAGAGGCTGTAAGTGGATATAAGTAAAGTATAGGAGGCTGTTAGTGGCCATAGGCAAAGTATTGGAGGCTGTTAGTGGCCATAGGAAAAGTATAGGAGGCTGTTATTGGCCATAAGCAAAGTATTAGACTCTGTTAGTGGCCATAAGCAAAGTATTGGAGGCTGTTTGTGGCCATAAGCAAAGTATTGGAGGCTGTTTGTGGACCTAAGCAAAGTATTGGAGGCTGTTTGTGGACCTAAGCAAAGTATTGGAGGCTGTTAGTGGCCATAAGTAAAGTATAGGAGGCTATTAGTGGCTATAAGTAAAGTATAGGAGGCTGTTAGTGGCCATGGGCAAAGTATTGGAGACTGTTAGTGGCCATAAGGAAAGTATAGGAGGCTGTTAGTGGCCATAAGTAAAGTATAGGAGGCTGTTAGTGGCCATAAGTAAAGTATAGGAGGCTGTTAGTGGCTATAAGTAAAGTATATGAGGCTGTTAGTGGCCATAATAAAAGTACTGGAGGCTATTAGTGGCTATACGTAAAGTATAGGAGGCTGTTAGTGGCCATAGGCAAAGTACTGGAGGCTGTTAGTGGCCATAAGCAAAGTATTGGAGGCTGTTATTGGCCATAAGCAAAATATTAGAGTCTGTTAGTGGCCATAAGCAAAGTATTGGAGGCTGTTTGAGGCCATAAGCAAAGTATTGGAGGCTGTTAGTGGCCATAAGCAAAGTACTGGAGGCTGTTAGTGGCTATAATCAAAGTATTGGAAGCTGTTAGTGACTACAAGTAAAGTATAGGAGGCTGTTAGTGGCCATAAGTAAAGTATAGGAGGCTATTAGTGGCTATAAGTAAAGTATAGGAGGTTGTTAGTGGCCATGGGCAAAGTATTGGAGACTGTTAGTGGCCATAAGGAAAGTATAAGAGGCTGTTAGTGGCTATAAGTAAAGTATAGGAAGATGTTAGTGGCCATAGGCAAAGTATTGGAGGCTGTTAGTGGCCATAAGTAAAGTATTAGAGGCTGTTAGTGGATATAAGTAAAGTATAGGAGGCTGTTAGTGGCCATAGGCAAAGTATTGGAGGCTGTTAGTGGCCATAGGAAAAGTAGAGGAGGCTGTTATTGGCCATAAGCAAAGTATTAGACTCTGTTAGTGGCCATAAGCAAAGTATTGGAGGCTGTTTGTGGCCATAAGCAAAGTATTGGAGGCTGTTTGTGGACCTAAGCATAGTATTGGAGGCTGTTTGTGGACCTAAGCAAAGTATTGGAGGCTGTTAGTGGCCATAAGTAAAGTATAGGAGGCTATTAGTGGCTATAAGTAAAGTATAGGAGGCTGTTAGTGGCCATAAGCAAAGTATTGGAGGCTGTTATTGGCCATAAGCAAAGTATTGGATGCTGTTTGTGTCAATAAGCAAAGTACTGGAGGCTGTTATTGGTTATAGGCAAAGTATAGGAGGCTATTAGGGGCCATAAGCACAGTATAGGAGGCTGTTAGTGGCCATAAGCATAGTATTGAAGGCTGTTAGTGGCCATAAGCAAAGTATAGGAGGCTATTAGTGGCCATAAGCAAAGTATAGGAGGCTGTTAGTGGCCATAAGTAAAGTATAGGAGGCTGTTAGTGGCCATAAGTAAAGTATTGAAGGCTGTTAGTGGCCATAAGCAAAGTTAGGAGGCTGTTAGTGGCCATAAGCAAAGTATTGGAGGCTGTTAGTGCCCATAAGCAAAGTATAGGAGGCTGTTAGTGGCTATAAGTAAAGTATCGTAGGCTGTTAGCGGCTATAAGCAAAGTATAGGAGGGTATTAGTGGCCATAAGCAAAGCATAGGAGGGTGTTAGTGGCCATAAGCAAAGCATGGGTGGGTGTTAGTGGCCATAAGCAAAGCATAGGAGGCTGTTAGTGGCCATAAGCAAAGCATAGGAGGGTATTAGTGGCCATAAGCAAAGCATAGGAGGGTGTTAGTGGCCATAAGCAAAGCATAGGAGGCTGTTACACTTAGTGGCCATAAGCAAAGTATCGGAGGCTGTTACATTGTGTCACTGATTGACTGTGTAACTTTTATAAATGCGGGAAAAATGACAGCCAGCAGGTATACTGCAGGAAGTAAAAGAATCTAGAGTATTTGGGGGTATATTAAAGTGTTTCTATAGTGATATTTTAGTTTGTTGATAGAAATTTGTAAAAGTTGGAAAAAACACATGTAACTCCCATCTGCAAGTACAAAAACCCATTTTCCTTCAGTGCATCATCCAAAATACATGTGTCCCACATCATTACACTCATTCCCCATCAATGCATCATCCACCATACATGTCCTACATTATTACACTCATTTCCCATCAATGCATCACCCAACATACATGTCCCACATCATTACACTCATTCCCCATCAATGCATCATCCACCATACATGTCCTACATCATTACACTCATTTCCCATCAATGCATCACCCAACATACATGTCTTACATCATTACACTCATTCCCCATCAATGCATCACCCAACATACATGTCCTACATCATTACACTCATTTCCCATCAATGCATCACCCAACATACATGTCCTACATCATTACACTCATTTCCCATCAATGCATCACCCAACATACATGTCCTACATCATTACACTCATTTCCCATCAATGCATCACCCGACATACATTTCCCACATCATTACACTCATTTCCCATCAGTGCATCACCCAACATACACATCCCACATCAGTACACTCATTCCCCATCAATGCATCACCCAATATACATGTCCCACATCATTACACTCATTCCCCATCAATGCATCACCCAATATTCATGTCCCACATCATTACACTCATTCCCCATCAATGCATCATCCACCATACATGTCCTACATCATTACACTCATTTCCGATCAATGCATCACCCAACATACATGTCCCACATCATTACACTCATTTCTCATCAATGCATCACCCAACATACATGTCTTACATCATTACACTCATTTCCCATCAATGCATCACCCAACATACATGTCCTACATCATTACACTCATTTCCCATCAATGCATCACCCAACATACATGTCCCACATCATTACACTCATTTCCCATCAATGCGTCACCCAACATACATGTCTCACATCATTACACTCATTTCCCATCAATGCATCACCCAACATACATGTCCCACATCATTACACTCATTTCCCATCAATGCATCACCCAACATACATGTCCCACATCATTACACTCATTCCCCATCAGTGCATCACACGACATACATGTCCTACATCATTACACTCATTTCCCATCAATGCATCACCCAACATACATGTCCCATATGATTACACTCATTCCCCATCAATGCATCACCCAACATACATTTCCCACATCATTACACTCATTTCCCATCAGTGCATCACCCAACATACATTTCCCACTTCATTACACTCATTCTCCATCAATGCATCACCCAATATTCATGTCCCACATCATTAAACTCATTCCCCATCAATGCATCACCCAACATACAGTACATGTCTTACATCATTACACTCATTCCCCAACAATGCATCACCCAACATACATGTCCCACATCATTACACTCATTTCCCATCAATGCATCACCCAACATACAAGTCCCACATCATTACACTCATTCCCCATCAATGCATCACCCAACATACATGTCCTACATCATTACACTGATTTCCCATCATTGCATCACCCGACATACATGTCCCACATCATTACACTCATTTCCCATCAATGCCTCACCCAACATACATGTCCTACAACATTACACTCATTCCCCATCAATGCATCATCCAACATATATATTCCCATATCATTACACTCATTTCCCATCAATGCATCACCCAACATACATGTCTTACATCATTACACTCATTTCCCATCAATGCATCACCCAACATACAGTACATGTCTTACATCATTACACTCATTCCCCAACAATGCCTCACCCAACATATATGTCCTACAGCATTACACTCATTCCCCATCAATGCATCACCCAACATACATGTCCCATATCATTACACTCATTCCCCATCAATGCATCATCCAACATATATGTCCCATATCATTACACTCATTTCCCATCAATGCATCACCCAACATACATGTCCCTCATCATTACACTCATTCCCCATCAATGCATCACCCAACATACATGTTCCACATCATTACACTCATTCCCCATCAATGCCTCACCCAACATACATGTCCCACATCATTACACTCATTCCCCATCAATGCATCGCCCAACATACATGTCCAACATCATTACACTCATTCCCCATCAATGCATCACCCAACATACATGTCCCACATCATTACACTCATTCCCCATCAATGCATCACCCAACATACATGTCCCACATCATTACACTCATTCCCCATCAATGCATCACACAACATACATGTCCTACATCATTACACTCATTCCCCATCAATGCATCATCCAACATACATGTCCCACATCATTACACTCATTCCCCATCAATGCATCACCCAACATACATATCCCACATCATTACACTCATTCCCCATCAATGCATCACCCAACATACATGTCTCATATCATTACTCTCATTCCCCATCAATGCATCATCCAACATACATGTCCCACATCATTACACTCATTCGCCATCAATGCATCACCCAACATACATGTCCCATATCATTACACTCATTCCCCATCAATGCATCATCCAACATATATTTCCCATATCATTACACTCATTTCCCATCAATGCATTACCCAACATACAAGTCCCACATCATTACACTCATTCCCCATCAATGCATCACCCAACATACATGTCCTACATCATTACACTAATTTCCCATCATTGCATCACCCGACATACATGTCCCACATCATTACACTCATTCCCCATCAATGCCTCACCCAACATACATGCCCTACAACATTACACTCATTCCCCATCAATGCATCATCCAACATATATATTCCCATATCATTACACTCATTTCCCATCAATGCATCACCCAACATACATGTCTTACATCATTACACTCATTTCCCATCAATGCATCACCCAACATACATGTCCCACATCATTACACTCATTCCCCATCAATGCATCACCCAACATACATGTCCCACATCATTACACTCATTTCCCATCAATGCCTCACCCAACATACATGTCCTACAGCATTACACTCATTCCCCATCAATGCATCACCCAACATACATGTCCCATATCATTACACTCATTCCCCATCAATGCATCATCCAACATATATGTCCCATATCATTACACTCATTTCCCATCAATGCATCACCCAACATACATGTCCGTCATCATTACACTCATTCCCCATCAATGCATCACCCAACATACATGTTCCACATCATTACACTCATTCACCATCAATGCATCACCCGACATGCATGTCCTACATCATTACACTCATTCCCCATCAATGCCTCACCCAACATACATGTCCCACATCATTACACTCATTCCCCATCAATGCATCACCCAACATACATGTCCCTCATCATTACACTCATTCCCCATCAATGCATCACCCAACATACATGTCCCACATCATTACACTCATTCCCCATCAATGCATCACCCAACATACATGTCCCACATCATTACACTCATTCCCCATCAATGCATCACACAACATACATGTCCTACATCATTACACTCATTCCCCATCAATGCATCATCCAACATACATGTCCCACATCATTACACTCATTCCCCATCAATGCATCACACAACATACATGTCCTACATCATTACACTCATTCCCCATCAATGCATCATCCAACATACATGTCCCACATCATTACACTCATTCCCCATCAATGCATCACCCAACATACATGTCCCACATCATTACACTCATTCCCCATCAATGCATCACACAACGTACATGTCCTACATCATTACACTCATTTCCCATCAATGCATCACCCAACATACATGTCCCATATGATTACACTCATTCCCCATCAATGCATCACCCAACATACATTTCCCACATCATTACACTCATTTCCCATCAGTGCATCACCCAACATACACATCCCACATCAGTACACTCATTCCCCATCAATGCATCACCCAACATACATGTCTTACATCATTACACTCATTTCCCATCAATGCATCACCCAACCTACAAGTCCCACATCATTACACTCATTCCCCATCAATGCCTCACCCAACATACATGTCCCACATCATTACACTCATTCCCCATCAATGCATCACCCAACATACATGTCCTACATCATTACACTGATTTCCCATCATTGCATCACCCGACATACATGTCCCACATCATTACACTCATTTCCCATCAATGCCTCACCCAACATACATGTCCTACAACATTACACTCATTCCCCATCAATGCATCATCCAACATATATATTCCCATATCATTACACTCATTTCCCATCAATGCATCACCCAACATACATGTCTTACATCATTACACTCATTTCCCATCAATGCATCACCCAACATACAGTACATGTCTTACATCATTACACTCATTCCCCAACAATGCCTCACCCAACATACATGTCCTACAGCATTACACTCATTCCCCATCAATGCATCACCCAACATACATGTCCCATATCATTACACTCATTCCCCATCAATGCATCATCCAACATATATGTCCCATATCATTACACTCATTTCCCTTCAATGCATCACCCAACATACATGTCCCTCATCATTACACTCATTCCCCATCAATGCATCACCCAACATACATGTCCCACATCATTACACTCATTCACCATCAATGCATCACCCGACATACATGTCCTACATCATTACACTCATTCCCCATCAATGCCTCACCCAACATACATGTCCCACATCATTACACTCATTCCCCATCAATGCATCACCCAACATACATGTCCAACATCATTACACTCATTCCCCATCAATGCATCACCCAACATACATGTCCCACATCATTACACTCATTCCCCATCAATGCATCACCCAACATACATGTCCCACATCATTACACTCATTCCCCATCAATGCATCACACAACATACATGTCCTACATCATTACACTCATTCCCCATCAATGCATCATCCAACATACATGTCCCACATCATTACACTCATTCCCCATCAATGCATCACCCAGCATACATTTCCCACATCATTACACTCATTCCCCATCAATGCATCACCCAACATACATGTCTCATATCATTACACTTATTCCCCTTATCAATGCATCATCCAACATACATGTCCCACATCATTACACTCATTCGCCATCAATGCATCACCCAACATACATGTCCCATATCATTACACTCATTCCCCATCAATGCATCATCCAACATATATGTCCCATATCATTACACTCATTTCCCATCAATGCATCACCCAACATACATGTCCCACATCATTACACTCATTCCCCATCAATGCATCACACAACATACATGTCCTACATCATTACACTCATTCCCCATCAATGCATTATCCAACATAGATGTCCCACATCATTACACTCATTCCCCATCAATGCATCACCCAACATACATGTCCCACATCATTACACTCATTCCCCATCAATGCATCACACAACGTACATGTCCTACATCATTACACTCATTTCCCATCAATGCATCACCCAACATACATGTCCCATATGATTACACTCATTCCCCATCAATGCATCACCCAACATACATTTCCCACATCATTACACTCATTTCCCATCAGTGCATCACCCAACATACACATCCCACATCAGTACACTCATTCCCCATCAATGCATCACCCAACATACATGTCTTTCATCATTACACTCATTTCCCATCAATGCATCACCCAACCTACAAGTCCCACATCATTACACTCATTCCCCATCAATGCCTCACCCAACATACATGTCCCACATCATTACACTCATTCCCCATCAATGCATCACCCAACATACATGTCCCACATCATTACACTTATTCCCCATCAATGCATCACCCAACATACATGTCCTACATCATTACACTGATTTCCCATCATTGCATCACCCGACATACATGTCCCACATCATTACACTCATTTCCCATCAATGCCTCACCCAACATACATGTCCTACAACATTACACTCATTCCCCATCAATGCATCATCCAACATATATATTCCCATATCATTACACTCATTTCCCATCAATGCATCACCCAACATACATGTCTTACATCATTACACTCATTTCCCATCAATGCATCACCCAACATACAGTACATGTCTTACATCATTACACTCATTCCCCAACAATGCCTCACCCAACATACATGTCCTACAGCATTACACTCATTCCCCATCAATGCATCACCCAACATACATGTCCCATATCATTACACTCATTCCCCATCAATGCATCATCCAACATATATGTCCCATATCATTACACTCATTTCCCTTCAATGCATCACCTAACATACATGTCCCTCATCATTACACTCATTCCCCATCAATGCATCACCCAACATACATGTCCCACATCATTACACTCATTCACCATCAATGCATCACCCGACATACATGTCCTACATCATTACACTCATTCCCCATCAATGCCTCACCCAACATACATGTCCCACATCATTACACTCATTCCCCATCAATGCATCACCCAACATACATGTCCAACATCATTACACTCATTCCCCATCAATGCATCACCCAACATACATGTCCCACATCATTACACTCATTCCCCATCAATGCATCACCCAACATACATGTCCCACATCATTACACTCATTCCCCATCAATGCATCACACAACATACATGTCCTACATCATTACACTCATTCCCCATCAATGCATCATCCAACATACATGTCCCACATCATTACACTCATTCCCCATCAATGCATCACCCAACATACTTGTCCCACATCATTACACTCATTCCCCATCAATGCATCACCCAACATACATGTCTCATATCATTACACTCATTCCCCATCAATGCATCATCCAACATACATGTCCCACATCATTACACTCATTCGCCATCAATGCATCACCCAACATACATGTCCCATATCATTACACTCATTCCCCATCAATGCATCATCCAACATATATGTCCCATATCATTACACTCATTTCCCATCAATGCATCACCCAACATACATGTCCCTCATCATTGCACTCATTCCCCATCAATGCATCACCCAACATACATGTTCCACATCATTACACTCATTCACCATCAATGCATCACCCGACATACATGTCCTACATCATTACACTCATTCCCCATCAATGCCTCACCCAACATACATGTCCCACATCATTACACTCATTCCCCATCAATGCATCACCCAACATACATGTCCCACATCATTACACTCATTCCCCATCAATGCATCACCCAACATACATGTCCCACATCATTACACTCATTCCCCATCAATGCATCACCCAACATACATGTCCCACATCATTACACTCATTCCCCATCAATGCATCACACAACATACATGTCCTACATCATTACACTCATTCCCCATCAATGCATCATCCAACATACATGTCCCACATCATTACACTCATTCCCCATCAATGCATCACCCAACATACATGTCCCACATCATTACACTCATTCCCCATCAATGCATCACACAACATACATGTCCTACATCATTACACTCATTCCCCATCAATGCATCATCCAACATACATGTCCCACATCATTACACTCATTCCCCATCAATGCATCACACAACATACATGTCCTACATCATTACACTCATTCCCCATCAATGCATCATCCAACATACATGTCCCACATCATTACACTCATTCCCCATCAATGCATCACCCAACATACATGTCCCACATCATTACACTCATTCCCCATCAATGCATCACACAACATACATGTCCTACATCATTACACTCATTCCCCATCAGTGCATCACCCAACATACATGTCCCACATTATTACACTCATTCCCCATCAATGCATCACCCAACATACATGTCCCACATCATTACACTCATTCCCCATCAATGCATCACCCAACATACATGTCCCACATCATTACACTCATTCCCCATCAATGCATCACCCAACATACATGTCCCACATCATTACACTCATTCCCCATCAATGCATCACACAACATACATGTCCTACATCATTACACTCATTCCCCATCAATGCATCATCCAACATACATGTCCCACATCATTACACTCATTCCCCATCAATGCATCACCCAACATACATGTCCTACATCATTACACTCATTCCCCATCAATGCATCATCCAACATACATGTCCCACATCATTACACTCATTCCCCATCAATGCATCACCCAACATACATGTCCTACATCATTACACTCATTCCCCATCAATGCATCATCCAACATACATGTCCCACATCATTATCTCATTTCCCATCAATGCATCACCCAACATACATGTCCTACATCATTACACTCATTCCCCATCAATGCATCACCCAACATACATGTCCTACATCATTACACTCATTCCCCATCAATGCATCATCCAACATACATGTCCCACATCATTACACTCATTTCCCATCAATGCATCACCCAACATACATGTCCTACATCATTACACTGATTTCCCATCATTGCATCACCCGACATACATGTCCCACATCATTACACTCATTCCCCATCAATGCATCACCCAACATACATGTCCCACATCATTTAAACCTCAACATACATACATGTCCTAGATTATTAAAGTTCCAACATACATGTCCACACATACAGTAATTTATAACGTGTTTGTGCTTTAGAGATGATCACCTGAAACTCATGTCTCTATTGGACATTTTTTCTGATTAAAATACCTGTAAATACATTGCAACCCCTTGGGAGGGGTGTCCCAGGGGTACTGCACTGTGGGGGTAATTCAGACCTGGTCGCACGCAGGGTATTTTTTGCACTGCTGCAACCAGGTAATCGCCGCCTACAGTGGAGGGGTAAGCGCTCTGCAGGGGTGCGATGGGCTGTGAAGTGGGCTGCACAGCCCAGGACTTACTCAGCTGCTGCGATGGTCCAGGAAGCAGCTGACGTCAGGGACCCTCCTTTGCAACGGGTGGGCACGCCTTTGTTTCTTCCGACACTCCCAGAAAATGGTGAGTTGCCGCCCAGGAACGCCTTCTGCCGGTCAATCTTCTTGCGATCGCCCCTGCGATCGCTTTCTTCGTAGAAGCTGTCGCTCTCCAGCAACCCCCATCGCCGGGCAATGACGCGCCTGCGCATTGCGGGTCACACGCATGCGCAGTTCAGACCCGTTCGCACGGCTGCGAGAAAATGCAGCGTGCGAACGGTTTGAATGAGTCCCAGTGTCCCTACATTTATGCCTTAAAAGAAGGATTTTATCCCTTACTTTTATTAACAGTTATTTATATATAGCACATTCACATTCCGCAGCGCTGTACATATATTTTGCCCATTCACATCAGTCCCTGCCCCAGTGGATCTTACACTCTATATTCCCTATCACATGTACACGCAGAAACATTCACACCAGGGTTAGTTTTTGTTGGGAGCCAATTAACCTACCAGTATATTTTTGGATTGTGGGAGGAAACCCACGCAAGTACGGGGAGAATATACAAACTCCACATAGTTAAGGCCATGGTGGGAATCGAACCCATGCCCTCAGTGCTGAGAGACAGTTATGCTAACCATTACACCATCCGTGCTGCCCCACTTAAGCTGCAAAATTAATTCTGCATCCCATTGAGACATTTAACAAGAATTTCTAATCAAATAGCAAAAAACCGCTGCTGTGAGTTTTTAACCCACATTAAGCAGTTTTAGTCCAGTTTGTGGCTAATTGAATGGACCCCCTAGTGGTCACCTAGAACAGCACCACGTCACTCAGATCCAGGACCAGCAAGTGGTGAGTATTGTATGGGGGTAATTCTGAGTTGATCGCAGCAGGAACTTTGGCCCTCATTCCGAGTTGTTCGCTCGCTAGCTGCTTTTAGCAGCTTTGCACACGCTAAGCCGCCGCCTACTGGGAGTGAATCTTAGCTTAGCAGAATTGCGAACGAAAGATTCGCAGAATTGCGAAAATAAATTTCTTTGCAGTTTCCGAGTAGCTCAATAATTACTCTGCCACTGCGATCAGTTCAGTCAGTTTCGTTCCTGGTTTGACGTCACAAACACACCCAGCGTTCGCCCAGACACTCCCCCGTTTCTCCAGCCACTCCCGCGTTTTTCCCAGAAACGGCAGCGTTTTTTCGCACACACCCATAAAACGGCCAGTTTCCGCCCAGAAACACCCACTTCCTGTCAATCTCACTCCGATCACCAGAACGAAGAAATGTCATCGTTAAGCCGTGAGTAAACTACCAAACTTTTTTGCAAATTTACTTGACGCAGACGCACTGCGAACATTGCGCATGCGCAGTTTGCGACCAATCGCTCCGTTGCGAAAAAAACTAACGAGCAAACAACTCGGAATGAGGGCCTTTGTTAGCAGTTGAGCAAAACCATGTGCACTGCAGCGGAGGCAGATGTAACGTGCAGAGAGAGTTAGATTTGGGTGTGGTGAGTTCAATCTGCAATCTAATTTGCAGTGTAAAAATAAAGCAGCCAGTATTTACCCTGCACAGAAACAAAATAACCCACCCAAATCTAACTCTCTCTGCACATGTTACATCTGCCTCCCCTGCAGTGCACATGGTTTTGCCCAACTGCTAAAAAATTTCCTGCTGCGATCAACTTGGAATTACCCCCTATATACAGTCATTTCTTGTAGATTCAGTATATAAATTAGACCCCCATCTCTCCTCATTATTTCTGCTGAAGACTGGCAACACCATCCACTCGGAACACTTTGGTGAACACGCCAAGAGCCCTCATCTGTAATGCAGCCCGGGGAGCAGAACATCTATGTGTTATGAATCAGTGTTATGTGAGACGCAGAATAGTAATTACTGGGTAACACCCATGAAAAGGGGCTGATTGGATGGTTTCTGCATCGCTTGTTTACATGCTACCGTTACTAGTAGCAAGTTACGGCTACTATGGCGCCATCGGTCGTCTGCACAAGGTCACCCTTACACAGTCATTTTGTACATGAGACTCCATATTTTTATTGTAGCAACTATGGTCCTGAGTCAGAGATGTATGAGAGCGCCAGGGTTTTCATACAACTCCGACGGTGGGGCTGATGCGCAGGACCTGTTCTGCGTACGTGCATGCCAGATCCGGCGTCATCACGCGCAATGCCCCCTGATCTGAAGCTCGATTCATGGGCTGTGGCCTTTGGGGGTGGGGACTGGGCGGAGTTAATCGGGTCTGCGTTTTTTCTGGTCTCCGCTACAAAGCTGCGAGGGTCGATGTGAGTTACATCGGCGTTACTTAGCTGGCGATGGTCTCACAGATGATCCAATGCTGCACGTTAGGACCCAGCACTCGGGTCTGCGATGTTGGCAGGAGGCGTCTTTGTCCCTCAGACACATCCTGCAGCATTAGCATGTTTTCACATCGATTGTGCATCGAAAGATGCAGCTGTGATGTGAATGGCAGCCATCTCTGAATCAGGCCCTGCGTCATCTGTGTCGTCTCTTAATCAGGCCCTGCGTCATTTCTGTGTCTTCTCTGAATCAGGCCCTGCGTCATCTCTGTCGTCTCTGAATCAGGCCCTGCGTCATTTCTGTGTCTTCTCTGAATCAGGCCCTGCGTCATCTCTGTCGTCTCTGTATCAGGCCCTGCGTCATTTCTGTGTCTTCTCTGAATCAGGCCCTGCGTCATCTGTGTCGTCTCTTAATCAGGCCCTGCGTCGTCTCTGTCGTCTCTGAATCAGGCCCTGCGTCATCTGTGTCATCTCTTAATCAGGCCCTGCGTCATCTCTGTCGTCTCTGAATCAGGCCCTGCGTCATCTCTGTCGTCTCTTAATCAGGCCCTGCGTCATCTCTGTGTCTTCTCTGAATCAGACCCTGCGTCATCTCTGTTGTCTCTTAATCAGGCCCTGCGTCATCTCTGTGTCTTCTCTGAATCAGACCCTGCGTTATCTCTGTGTCTTCTCTGAATCAGACCCTGCGTTATCTCTGTGTCTTCTCTGAATCAGCTCTGCATCATCTCTGAATCAGGACCTGCGTCATCTCTGTGTCTTTTCTGAATCAGTCTCTGCATCATCTTTGAATCAGGACCTGCGTTATCTCTGTGTCGTCTCTGAATCAGGCCCTGCGTCATCTCTGTGTCTTCTCTGAATCAGTCTCTGTGTCTTCTCTGAATCAGTCTCTGCATCATCTTTGAATCAGGACCTGCGTTATCTCTGTGTCGTCTCTGAATCAGGCCCTGCGTCATCTCTGTGTCTTCTCTGAATCAGTCTCTGTGTCATCTCTGTGTCTTCTCTGAATCAGTCTCTGCATCATCTCTGAATCAGGCCCTGCGTCATCTCTGTGTCTTCTCTGAATCAGTCTCCGTGTCATTTCTGTGTCTTCTCTGAATCAGGCCCTGCGTCATTTCTGTGTCTTCTCTGAATCAGGCCCTGCGTCATCTGTGTCGTCTCTTAATCAGGCCCTGCGTCGTCTCTGTCGTCTCTGAATCAGGCCCTGCGTCATCTGTGTCGTCTCTTAATCAGGCCCTGCGTCATCTCTGTCGTCTCTGAATCAGGCCCTGCGTCATCTCTGTCGTCTCTTAATCAGGTCCTGCGTCATCTCTGTGTCTTCTCTGAATCAGACCCTGCGTCATCTCTGTCGTCTCTTAATCAGGCCCTGCGTTATCTCTGTGTCTTCTCTGAATCAGTCTCTGCATCATCTCTGAATCAGGACCTGTGTCATCTCTGTGTTTTCTCTGAATCAGTCTCTGCATCATCTTTGAATCAGGCCCTGCGTCATCTCTGTCGTCTTTTAATCAGGCCCTGCGTCATCTCTGTGTCTTCTCTGAATCAGACCCTGCGTCATCTCTGTGTCTTCTCTGAATCGGGCCCTGCGTCATCTCTGTTGTCTCTTAATCAGGCCCTGCGTTATCTCTGTGTCTTCTCTGAATCAGCTCTGCATCATCTCTGAATCAGGACCTGTGTCATCTCTGTGTCTTCTCTGAATCAGTCTCTGCATCATCTCTGAATCAGGACCTGCGTCATCTCTGTGTCTTTTCTGAATCAGTCTCTGCATCATCTTTGAATCAGGACCTGCGTTATCTCTGTGTCGTCTCTGAATCAGGCCCTGCGTCATCTCTGTGTCTTCTCTGAATCAGTCTCCGTGTCATCTCTGTGTCTTCTCTGAATCAGTCTCTGTGTCTTCTCTGAATCAGTCTCTGCATCATCTTTGAATCAGGACCTGCGTTATCTCTGTGTCGTCTCTGAATCAGGCCCTGCGTCATCTCTGTGTCTTCTCTGAATCAGGCCCTGCGTCATCTCTGTGTCTTCTCTGAATCAGTCTCTGTGTCATCTCTGTGTCTTCTCTGAATCAGTCTCTGCATCATCTCTGAATCAGGCCCTGCGTCATCTCTGTGTCTTCTCTGAATCAGTCTCCGTGTCATCTCTGTGTCTTCTCTGAATCAGTCTCTGTGTCATCTCTGTGTCTTCTCTGAATCAGTCTCTGCATCATCTCTGAATCAGACCCTGCGTCATCTCTGTCGTCTCTTAATCAGGCCCTGCGTTATCTCTGTGTCTTCTCTGAATCAGTCTCTGCATCATCTCTGAATCAGGACCTGTGTCATCTCTGTGTCTTCTCTGAATCAGTCTCTGCATCATCTCTGAATCAGGACCTGCGTTATCTCTGTGTCTTCTCTGAATCAGGCCCTGCGTCATCTCTGTGTCTTCTCTGTGTCATCTCTGTGTCTTCTCTGAATCAGTCTCTGCTTCATCTCTGTGTCTTCTCTGAATCAGTCTCTGCATCATCTTTGAATCAGGACCTGCGTTATCTCTGTGTCGTCTCTGAATCAGGCCCTGCGTCATCTCTGTGTCTTCTCTGAATCAGTCGCTGCATCATCTTTGAATCAGAACCTGCGTTATCTCTGTGTCTTCTCTGAATCAGGCCCTGCGTCATCTCTGTGTCTTCTCTGTGTCATCTCTGTGTCTTCTCTGAATCAGTCTCTGCTTCATCTCTGTGTCTTCTCTGAATCAGTCTCTGCATCATCTCTGAATCAGGACCTGTGTCATCTCTGTGTATTCTCTGAATCAGTCTCTGCATCATCTTTGAATAAGGCCCTGCGTCATCTCTGTCGTCTCTTAATCAGGCCCTGCGTCATCTCTGTGTCTTCTCTGAATCAGACCCTGCGTCATCTCTGTGTCTTCTCTGAATCAGACCCTGCGTCATCTCTGTTGTCTCTTAATCAGGCCCTGCGTTATCTCTGTGTCTTCTCTGAATCAGCTCTGCATCATCTCTGAATCAGGACCTGTGTCATCTCTGTGTCTTCTCTGAATCAGTCTCTGCATCATCTCTGAATCAGGACCTGCGTCATCTCTGTGTCTTTTCTGAATCAGTCTCTGCATCATCTTTGAATCAGGACCTGCGTTATCTCTGTGTCGTCTCTGAATCAGGCCCTGCGTCATCTCTGTGTCTTCTCTGAATCAGTCTCTGTGTCTTCTCTGAATCAGTCTCTGCATCATCTTTGAATCAGGACCTGCGTTATCTCTGTGTCGTCTCTGAATCAGGCCCTGCGTCATCTCTGTGTCTTCTCTGAATCAGGCCCTGCGTCATCTCTGTGTCTTCTCTGAATCAGTCTCTGTGTCATCTCTGTGTCTTCTCTGAATCAGTCTCTGCATCATCTTTGAATCAGGACCTGCGTTATCTCTGTGTCGTCTCTGAATCAGGCCCTGCGTCATCTCTGTGTCTTCTCTGAATCAGTCTCTGTGTCATCTCTGTGTCTTCTCTGAATCAGTCTCTGCATCATCTCTGAATCAGGCCCTGCGTCATCTCTGTGTCTTCTCTGAATCAGTCTCCGTGTCATTTCTGTGTCTTCTCTGAATCAGGCCCTGCATCGTCCCTGTCGTCTCTGAATCAGGCCCTGCGTCATTTCTGTGTCTTCTCTGAATCAGGCCCTGCGTCATTTCTGTGTCTTCTCTGAATCAGGCCCTGCGTCATCTGTGTCGTCTCTTAATCAGGCCCTGCGTCGTCTCTGTCGTCTCTGAATCAGGCCCTGCGTCATCTGTGTCGTCTCTTAATCAGGCCCTGCGTCATCTCTGTCGTCTCTGAATCAGGCCCTGCGTCATCTCTGTCGTCTCTTAATCAGGCCCTGCGTCATCTCTGTGTCTTCTCTGAATCAGACCCTGCGTCATCTCTGTCGTCTCTTAATCAGGCCCTGCGTTATCTCTGTGTCTTCTCTGAATCAGTCTCTGCATCATCTCTGAATCAGGACCTGTGTCATCTCTGTGTTTTCTCTGAATCAGTCTCTGCATCATCTTTGAATCAGGACCTGCGTTATCTCTGTGTCGTCTCTGAATCAGGCCCTGCGTCATCTCTGTGTCTTCTCTGAATCAGACCCTGCGTCATCTCTGTCGTCTCTTAATCAGGACCTGCGTTATCTCTGTGTCTTCTCTGAATCAGTCTCTGCATCATCTCTGAATCAGGACCTGTGTCATCTCTGTGTATTCTCTGAATCAGTCTCTGCATCATCTTTGAATAAGGCCCTACGTCATCTCTGTCGTCTCTGAATCAGGCCCTGCGTCATCTCTGTCGTCTCTTAATCAGGCCCTGCGTCATCTCTGTGTCTTCTCTGAATCAGACCCTGCGTCATCTCTGTGTCTTCTCTGAATCAGACCCTGCGTCATCTCTGTTGTCTCTTAATCAGGCCCTGCGTTATCTCTGTGTCTTCTCTGAATCAGCTCTGCATCATCTCTGAATCAGGACCTGTGTCATCTCTGTGTCTTCTCTGAATCAGTCTCTGCATCATCTCTGAATCAGGACCTGCGTCATCTCTGTGTCTTTTCTGAATCAGTCTCTGCATCATCTTTGAATCAGGACCTGCGTTATCTCTGTGTCGTCTCTGAATCAGGCCCTGCGTCATCTCTGTGTCTTCTCTGAATCAGTCTCTGTGTCTTCTCTGAATCAGTCTCTGCATCATCTTTGAATCAGGACCTGCGTTATCTCTGTGTCGTCTCTGAATCAGGCCCTGCGTCATCTCTGTGTCTTCTCTGAATCAGGCCCTGCGTCATCTCTGTGTCTTCTCTGAATCAGTCTCTGTGTCATCTCTGTGTCTTCTCTGAATCAGTCTCTGCATCATCTCTGAATCAGGCCCTGCGTCATCTCTGTGTCTTCTCTGAATCAGTCTCCGTGTCATCTCTGTGTCTTCTCTGAATCAGTCTCTGTGTCATCTCTGTGTCTTCTCTGAATCAGTCTCTGCATCATCTCTGAATCAGACCCTGCGTCATCTCTGTCGTCTCTTAATCAGGCCCTGCGTTATCTCTGTGTCTTCTCTGAATCAGTCTCTGCATCATCTCTGAATCAGGACCTGTGTCATCTCTGTGTCTTCTCTGAATCAGTCTCTGCATCATCTCTGAATCAGGACCTGCGTTATCTCTGTGTCTTCTCTGAATCAGGCCCTGCGTCATCTCTGTGTCTTCTCTGTGTCATCTCTGTGTCTTCTCTGAATCAGTCTCTGCTTCATCTCTGTGTCTTCTCTGAATCAGTCTCTGCATCATCTTTGAATCAGGACCTGCGTTATCTCTGTGTCGTCTCTGAACAGGCCCTGCGTCATCTCTGTGTCTTCTCTGAATCAGTCGCTGCATCATCTTTGAATCAGAACCTGCGTTATCTCTGTGTCTTCTCTGAATCAGGCCCTGCGTCATCTCTGTGTCTTCTCTGTGTCATCTCTGTGTCTTCTCTGAATCAGTCTCTGCTTCATCTCTGTGTCTTCTCTGAATCAGTCTCTGCATCATCTTTGAATCAGGACCTGCGTTATCTCTGTGTCGTCTCTGAATCAGGCCCTGCGTCATCTCTGTGTCTTCTCTGAATCAGTCTCTGTGTCATCTCTGTGTCTTCTCTGAATCAGTCTCTGCATCATCTTTGAATCAGGCCCTGCGTCATCTGTGTCGTCTCTGAATCAGGCCCTGCGTTATCTCTGTGTCGTCTCTGAATCAGTCTCTGCATCATCTCTGAATCAGGACCTGTGTCATCTCTGTGTCTTCTCTGAATCAGTCTCTGCATCATCTCTGAATCAGGCCCTGCGTCATCTCTGTGTCTTCTCTGAATCAGTCTCCGTGTCATCTCTGTGTCTTCTCTGAATCAGTCTCTGCATCATCTTTGAATCAGGCCCTGCGTCATCTGTGTCGTCTCTGAATCAGGCCCTGCGTTATCTCTGTGTCGTCTCTGAATCAGTCTCTGCATCATCTCTGAATCAGTCTCTGTGTCATCTCTGTGTCTTCTCTGAATCAGTCTCTGCATCATCTTTGAATCAGGCCCTGCGTCATCTGTGTCGTCTCTGAATCAGGCCCTGCGTCATCTCTGTGTCTTCTCTGAATCAGGACCTGCGTCATCTCTGTGTCTTCTCTGAATCAGTCTCTGTGTCATCTCTGTGTCTTCTCTGAATCAGTCTCTGCATCATCTTTGAATCAGGCCCTGCGTCATCTGTGTCGTCTCTTAATCAGGCCCTGCGTCATCTCTGTCGTCTCTGAATCAGGCCCTGCGTCATCTCTGTGTCTTCTCTGAATCAGACCCTGCGTCATCTCTGTGTCTTCTCTGAATCAGACCCTGCGTCATCTCTGTCGTCTCTTAATCAGGCCCTGCGTTATCTCTGTGTCTTCTCTGAATCAGTCTCTGCATCATCTCTGAATCAGGACCTGTGTCATCTCTGTGTCTTCTCTGAATCAGTCTCTGCATCATCTCTGAATCAGGACCTGCGTCATCTCTGTGTCTTCTCTGAATCAGACCCTGCGTCATCTCTGTCGTCTCTTAATCAGGCCCTGCGTTATCTCTGTGTCTTCTCTGAATCAGTCTCTGCATCATCTTTGAATCAGGACCTGCGTTATCTCTGTGTCGTCTTTGAATCAGTCTCTGCATCATCCCTGAATCAGGACCTGCGTCATTTCTGTGTCTTCTCTGAATCAGGACCTGCGTCATCTCTGTCGTCTCTTAATCAGGCCCTGCGTTATCTCTGTGTCTTCTCTGAATCAGTCTCTGCATCATCTTTGAATCAGGACCTGCGTTATCTCTGTGTCGTCTCTGAATCAGTCTCTGCATCATCTCTGAATCAGGACCTGTGTCATCTCTGTGTCTTCTCTGAATCAGTCTCCGTGTCATCTCTGTGTCTTCTCTGAATCAGTCTCTGCATCATCTCTGAATCAGGACCTGCGTCATCTCTGTGTCTTCTCTGAATCAGTCTCTGCATCATCTCTGAATCAGGACCTGCGTTATCTCTGTGTCTTCTCTGAATCAGTCTCTGCATCATCTCTGAATCAGGACCTGCGTCATATCTTTGTCTTCTCTGAATCAGTCTCTGCATCATCTTTGAATCAGGACCTGCGTTATCTCTTTGTCGTCTCTGAATCAGGCCCTGCGTCATCTCTGTGTCTTCTCTGAATCAGTCTCTGTGTCTTCTCTGAATCAGTCTCTGCATCATCTTTGAATCAGGCCCTGCGTCATCTGTGTCGTCTCTTAATCAGGCCCTGCGTCATCTCTGTCGTCTCTGAATCAGGCCCTGCGTAATCTCTGTCGTCTCTGAATCAGACCCTGCGTCATCTCTGTGTCTTCTCTGAATCAGACCCTGCGTCATCTCTGTTGTCTCTTAATCAGGCCCTGCGTTATCTCTGTGTCTTCTCTGAATCAGTCTCTGCATCATCCTTGAATCAGGACCTGCGTTATCTCTGTGTCGTCTCTGAATCAGGCCCTGCGTCATCTCTGTGTCTTCTCTGAATCAGTCTCTGCATCATCTTTGAATCAGGACCTGCGTTATCTCTGTGTCGTCTCTGAATCAGGCCCTGCGTCATCTCTGTGTCTTCTCTGAATCAGTCTCCGTGTCATCTCTGTGTCTTCTCTGAATCAGTCTCTGTGTCATCTCTGTGTCTTCTCTGAATCAGTCTCTGTGTCATCTCTGTGTCTTCTCTGAATCAGTCTCTGTGTCGTCTCTGAATCAGTCTCTGTGTCGTCTCTGTGTCTTCTCTGAATCAGTCTCTGTGTCGTCTCTGAATCAGGCCCTGCGTCATCTCTGAATTAGGTCCTGCATCATCTCTATGTCATCTCTGAATCAGGCCCTGCGTCATCTTTGTGTCATCTCTGAATCAGGCCCTGCGTCATCTCTGTGTCTTCCCTGAATCAGGCCTTGCGTCATCTCTGTGTCATTTCTGAATCAGGCCCTGCGTCATCTCTGTGTCATCTCCTAATCAGGCCCTGCATCATATCTGAATCAGGCCCTGCGTCACCTTTGAATTAGACCCTGCGTCATCTCTGAATCAGAAACTGCGTCATCTCTATGTCATCTCTGAATCAGGCCCTGCATCACCTCTGTGTCATCTCTGAATCAGGTCCTGCGTCATCTCTGTGTCATCTCCTAATCAGGCCCTGCGTCACCTTTGAATCAGACCCTCCGTCATCTCTGGGCATCTCTGAATCAGGCCCTGCGTCATCTCTGAATCAGGCCCTGCGTCACCTTTGAATCAGACCCTGCGTCATCTCTGGGCATCTCTGAATCAGGCCCTGCGTCATCTCTGAATCAGAAACTGCATCATCTCTATGTCATCTCTGAATCAGGCCCTGCGTCATCTCTGCATCAGGCCCTGCGTCATCTCTGTGTCATCTCTGAATCAGGCCCTGCGTAATCTCTGTCGTCTCTGAATCAGACCCTGCCTCATCTCTGTGTCTTCTCTGAATCAGTCTCCGTGTCATCTCTGTCGTCTCTGAATCAGGACCTGCGTCATCTCTGTGTCTTCTCTGAATCAGTCTCTGCATCATCTTTGAATCAGGACCTGCGTTATCTCTGTGTCGTCTCTGAATCAGGCCCTGCGTCATCTCTGTGTCTTCTCTGAATCAGTCTCTGTGTCATCTCTGTGTCTTCTCTGAATCAGTCTCTGAATCAGGCCCTGCGTCATCTCTGTGTCTTCTCTGAATCAATCTCTGTGTCTTCTCTGAATCAGTCTCTGTGTCGTCTCTGAATCAGTCTCTGTGTCGTCTCTGTGTCTTCTCTGATTCAGTCTCTGTGTCGTCTCTGAATCAGGCCCTGCGTCATCTCTGAATCAGGTCCTGCATCATCTGTATGTCATCTCTGAATCAGGCCCTGCGTCATCTTTGTGTCATCTCTGAATCAGGCCCTGCGTCATCTCTGTGTCATTTCTGAATCAGGCCCTGCGTCATCTCTGTGTCATCTCCTAATCAGGCCCTGCATCATCTCTGAATCAGAAACTGCGTCATCTCTATGTCATCTCTGAATCAGGCCCTGCATCACCTCTGTGTCATCTCTGAATCAGGTCCTGCGTCATCTCTGTGTCATCTCCTAATCAGGCCCTGCGTCACCTTTGAATCAGACCCTCCGTCATCTCTGGGCATCTCTGAATCAGGCCCTGCGTCATCTCTGAATCAGGCCCTGCGTCACCTTTGAATCAGACCCTGCGTCATCTCTGGGCATCTCTGAATCAGGCCCCGCGTCATCTCTGAATCAGAAACTGCATCATCTCTATGTCATCTCTGAATCAGGCCCTGCGTCATCTCTGCATCAGGCCCTGCGTCATCTCTGCATCAGGCCCTGCGTCATCTCTGTGTCATCTCTGAATCAGGCCCTGCGTCACCTTTGAATTAGACCCTGCGTCATCTCTGGGCATCTCTGAATCAGGCCCCGCGTCATCTCTGAATCAGAAACTGCATCATCTCTATGTCATCTCTGAATCAGGCCCTGCGTCATCTCTAAATCAGGCCCTGCGTCATCTCTGTGTCATCTCCTAATCAGGCCCTGTGTCATCTCTGAATCAGAAACTGCATCATCTCTGTCATCTCTGAATCAGGCCCTGTGTCATCTCTGAATCAGAAACTGCATCACCTCTGTGTCATCTCTGAATCAGGTCCTGCGTCATCTCTGTGTCATCTCCTAATCAGGCCCTGCGTCACCTTTGAATCAGACCCTGCGTCATCTCTATGTCATCTCTGAATCAGGCCCTGCGTCATCTCTGTGTCATCTCCTAATCAGGCCCTGCGTCATCTCTGAATCAGGACCTGCGTCATCTCTGTGTCATCTCCTAATCAGGCCCTGCGTCATCTCTGTGTCATCTCCTAATCAGGCCCTGCGTCATCTCTGAATCAGGCCCTGCATCATCTCTGTGTCATCTCCTAATCAGGCCCTGTGTCATCTCTGAATCAGGACCTGCGTCATCTCTGTGTCATCTCTGAATCAGGCCCTGCGTCATCTCTGTGTCATCTCCTAATCAGGCCCTGCGTCATCTCTGAATCAGGCCCTGCATCATCTCTGTGTCATCTCCTAATCAGGCCCTGTGTCATCTCTGAATCAGGACCTGCGTCATCTCTGTGTCATCTCTGAATCAGGCCCTGCGTCATCTCTGTGTCATCTCCTAATCAGGCCCTGCATCATCTCTGAATCAGAAACTGCATCATCTCTGTCATCTCTGAATCAGGCCCTGCATCATCTCTGAATCAGAAACTGCATCATCTCTGTCATCTCTGAATCAGGCCCTGCATCATCTCTGAATCAGAAACTGCATCATCTCTGTCATCTCTGAATCAGGCCCTGCGTCATCTCTGAATCAGGCCCTGCGTCATCTCTGTGTCATCTCCTAATCAGGCCCTGCATCATCTCTGAATCAGGCCCTGCGTCATCTCTGTGTCATCTCCTAATCAGGCCCTGCATCATCTCTGAATCAGAAACTGCATCATCTCTGTCATCTCTGAATCAGACCCTGCATCACTTATCAGTAAAACTACAAAGTGCATGAACGTTATAATCTGCTGGGGATGTTTTATAACCTAGAATTGTTGCAGTCACTCTAGAATCAGTCGCTCCAGTATGAGTATGAAGCAGGTTCTAGACTACATTGAAGACGATCTCTTGCCCCTACCGGCGGCTCCGGGTCTGAATAGGTTGCATGCAGAATTAAAGCCATAATGGCAACATCTGGTTCTGAAGATGCTCCGGACAGACGTGGCGAGCCGCATTCTCAGCACATTACGGCGGCTGGAGAGGGTATTGATCTGGCCCTATCTCTGGCTTCACTAGGCGGACGCAGAGTTGTCTCCTGTCTCCCGCGTCACCCCGACCTCCAGCCGTCTGCTGGCAAGTGTGTGCGGGGGTGTTTGTCTTATGTGCGGTGGTCGCCATTATTCGCTGTCTTTGAAAGAATTAGTGAAATTGCATTCCCAGCGTGAGCCTCATACAGAGAGATTAATTAATTCCAAGGGGAAAAAAAAGTCTTCCAAAAATTAGTCACTTCAATCTTCTATTTTTGTTCCAGGCTTGAAGAGTAGCAGACACTCTCCGGCTCCCGCGTTCCGTGTGGCCATCGCGCCGTGTCTGTGTTTTATCTCTCGTGCACATTTCATGTTCTGTTCCTGGCGGGGGAGCATCAAAAAAATCTTTTTGTTTTTTTCTCCAGCTCGGAATTGCAGGGAAAATAAATGAAAATGCAAATGCGCCGCAGCGTACCGGGCACTGTACGTACATTGGCTTTGTTTGGCGTTTAATATTGACATCTTCTGACCGGTAAAGGCGCGGTGACCGGACGGGTTGGTCGGTGTTGCGTTCATCCGCAGTACTGTGCACTGTGTTTGTGAACCGTCTCTTGCACTCTTCTGCGCTCTGTGAACCACACTTGTAACACCTGCTGTATGTAATTCCAGCTAAGAGACAATCAGCCGCATCAGCCGCACAGGACAGGGGCTTTCATGGCTACACACACATATATACACACACATATATATCCAGGCAGGGGCGCTTTAAGAGAGGAGAGGAGGCTCGTGTTCAGCCTCCTCCGTTCGGGCCCGCTCCTCTCTGCCGGCGCTAGAGGGCTCAGACTCTACTGCGCATCTGCAGATCTCCGGGAAAATGGCGCGGCGGCCATTTTCCCTGAGATTTCTCTACTGCACATGCGCAGAACTCCGGGAAAATGACCGCTGAGCCCTTTTCACAGTGTTTTAACAGCGCTGCGGATGTCGGTGTTGTACTTCGGAGGGGTGAGTAAGTATTTTAAAAATGGGTGCAGCGTGTGCGACGGGGGCCACCTTTGGACTCAGGGGCACGGAAAATCAGAAGGAGCGCTTCATAGTACAATATGTTTTTATTCATAAAAGCTTTCACACTCCATAGGACATTTTAGCAAGTCTTGCTTGTACCTCTATGTTCCTCTGAGTGGACTTAAAATACCACTTGGCTTAGTTATAAATCACCGGTATCGGCGCCAGCACCCTTCTGCTCCAGCGTCAGGACCCTTCACTACTCACCGTGAGGTTATCTCAGCATGCCGGGACACTGCAGCTCGGAGATGAACCAGGAAGTTGCAGACACGTCACCAGACCGACGCGTTTCGTCATCAGACTCCGTCAGAGCACATGTCACAGCCTGACACGTGCAGGAGTACTAAAGCAAACTTAGTATGTAAATGTCTCCAGGCTCATACAGCCCCCAGTTATCCATGTTGCAGATGTCATTACGTGAGGCCAGGCAGTGACAATGTGCAAGCCACCCTAGGGTCTCACATGTGCACCGGAGTTTAATGGACCTGCACTGGTGTCACCAACACGTGTTCTCCGCTGTCACCTGGGTCTTGGGGCCCTCCAGGGTCCAGAGCTGGATTAAGGGCCTAATTCAGACCTGATTTAGACCACAAATCGCACAGCGGATGATTATCGAATGACCGTGCATGCGTATGCACCGCAATGCGCAGGTGCGTGCCCAAACAGCAACAGGATGGTGCGAAAATTTCGATCGCTAGGCGTATGCAAGGTGAGTGACAGGAAGCGGGCGTTTGTGGGTGGTCACTGGCCGTTTTCTGGGAGTGTCAGGATAAACGCAGGCGTTCCCAAGCGTATTCAGGGCGGGTTTGTGGCGCCAGCTCCGGCCCCGATCAGCCTGATTCTATCGCACTGTAGGAGTGAGTCCTGCACACACTGGAAAAATCATTCCATGGTGAGTGAGTTGTGAACGGATTTGCAGATGCCCTCTGCCTGGCGAAGCGTTTGCAAGGCGTACGCATGCATTCTCACACTTGCACGGGGACGGGTTTTCACTCTCTATGGGCGGCGACTATCTGATCACAGACTTCTGCAGAGGAGCAATCAGTTCTGAATTAAGCCCGAAGGGTTTGGGGGGGTCGGATTGTGGCCCTGAAAACAGGGGGCCCATATGGTCTAAACATTTAAATATATAATGGAAGATATTTAAAAATACATTGAAATAAAAATCCTTTTACTCAAGGAATAAAGTGATGCCACCTGTTTCCTAGCACTCTGTCTGCACTGAATGTGGGAGGCTGCAGCCATTGAGCGCTCAGGTGACCAAAAACCGGGGCCCAGTAATAGCAGTGGAGCGCCCAGCCGCTATTACCACCCGTTCAGAGTCATGTGCCCACCGTGCCATGTTAGATACAGTAAACGATTCATTAGTAAAATGTTTGTGCAATTTGAGTGGCCGAGACAGGTGACGTGTGCAGGGCAGTGGGGAGCCTAGCCGGGCCCAGGTACTTTTCAGGGAGTGTGGCCTAACCATGGGAGGCGTGGTCCTGAACGCTTAGAAAAAAATACAGAAAATGAGTGCCTCTACGGCCACAGCGTGTGTTGGGCTCAGGAGAGGAGCTGCAAGTGCTGCTGCCAGGTAAGGTTGGGTGAGGGGGGACTTGGGCCCTCCATCAGGCCTGGGCCCAGGTAAATAGTACCTGCTCCCCCCCCCCTCCACCTACTGGCATCACAATGGCACTGTGCCCCAGTTCTCCTACTGATAGGGGGGTAGCCTACACAAGGCGTTTCTGTTACTGTAGTTTAGGCACAAGCCCTTGGACAGATATGGCTCCTATTACAAAGCTCGCCCCACGGGAACACAATGCGCATACATGATGACTATTCCTAAATTAGCAACCGGATGACTCTGACAAATGAAAATGAGACGGCTCGATTCATCAACTCAGAAAGTGCACACCTACAGACGTTAGCATTCATTAGCATCCTAATTACCTCTAATCACGTTTTTGATGCAAGGAAAATAGAGAAAAATGACAGAAGGAGAGATAAAAGCTGACAGACACCGTCATCGTACACTCCTGGCACCTGAGTCTCCATCGTCCCTGCGGGCCTAATGCCAAAATCTCCGGCTCATACGCAGGTGAATGTGGGGTTTATGGGGGTCATTCCAAGTTGATCGCTCGCTAGCAGTTTTTAGCAGCCGTGCAAACGCTATGCCGCCTCCCACTGGGAGTGTATTTTAGCTTAGCAGAAGTGCGAATTAAAGGATCGCAGAGCGGCGGCAAAATAATTTTGTGCAGTTTCAGAGTAGCTTCAGACCTACTCAGCGCTTGCGATCACTTCAGATTATTCAGTTCCTGTTTTGACGTCACGAACACGCCCTGCATTCGCCCAGCCACGCATGCGTTTTTCCTGGCATGCCTGGGTTTTTCCGAACACTCCCTGAAAACGGTCAGTTGACACCCAGAAACGCCCACTTCCTGTCAATCACTCTGCGGCCAGCAGTGCGACTGAAAAGCTTCGCTAAACTTTGTGTGAAACTACATCGTTTGTTGTAATAGTACGATGCGCGTGTGCATTGCGCTGCATACGCATGCGCAGAAGTGCCATTTTTTTGCTTGATCGCTGCGCTGCGATAGATTGCACCAATGAGATTCATACAGATTACTATTGCTCTGCTGGGGTTATTCAGAGTTGTTAGCAAACTAAAAAGCACTCTAATGGGCAAAACCATGTGCACTGCAGGGGGGGCAGATGTAACATGTGCAGAGAGAGTTAGATTTGGGTGGGTTATATTGTTTCTGTGCAGGGTAAATACTGGCTGCTTTCTTTAACACTGCAATTTAGATTTCAGTTGAACACACCCCACCCAAATCTAACTCTCTCTGCACATGTTACTTCTGCCCCACCTGCAGTGCACATGGTTTTGCCCATTAGTGTTAGTGATGTGCACCGGAAATTTTTCGGGTTTTGTGTTTTGGTTTTGGATTCGATTCCGTGGCCGTGTTTTGGATTCGGACGCGTTTTGGCAAAACCTCCCTTTAAAATTTGTTGTCGGATTCGGTTGTGTTTTGGATTCAGGTGTTTTTTTTTTTCAAAAAACCCTCAAAAACAGCTTAAATCATAGAATTTGGGGGTCATTTTGATCCCATAGTATTATTAACCTCAATAACCATAATTTCCACTCATTTCCAGTCTATTCTGAACACCTCACACCTCACAATATTATTTTTAGTCCTAAAATTTGCACCGAAGTCGCTGGATGACTAAGCTAAGCGACCCAAGTGGGCGGCACAAACACCTGGCCCATCTAGGAGTGGCACTGCAGTGTCAGACAAGATGGCACTTAAAACAATTGGCTCCAAACATCACATGATGCAAAGATAAATAAATAAAAAAGAGGTGCAAGATGGAATTGTCCTTGGGCCCTCCCACCCACCCTTGGGCCCTCCCACCCACCCTTATGTTGTATAAACAGGAAATGCACACTTTAACAAACCCATCATTTCAGCGACAGGGTCTGCCACACGACTGTGACTGAAATGACTGGTTGGTTTGGGCCCCCACCAAAAAAGAAGCAATCTCTCCTTGCACAAACTGGCTCTACAGAGGCAAGATGTCCACCTCCTCCTCATCCTCCGATTCCTCACCCCTTTCACTGTGTACATCCTCCTCCTCACAGATTATTCATTCGTCCCCACTGGAATCCACCATCTCAGGTCCCTGTGTACTTTCTGGAGGCAATTGCTGGTGAATGTCTCCACGGAGGAATTGATTATAATTCATTTTGATGAACATCATCTTCTCCACATTTTCTGGAAGTAACCTCGTACGCCGATTGCTGACAAGGTGAGCGGCGGCACTAAACACTCTTTCGGAGTACACACTTGTGGGAGGGCAACTTAGGTAGAATAAAGCCAGTTTGTGCAAGGGCCTCCAAATTGCCTCTTTTTCCTGCCAGTATAAGTACGGACTGTCTGACGTGCCTACTTGGATGCGGTCACTCATATAATCCTCCACCATTCTTTCAATGGTGACAGAATCATATGCAGTGACAGTAGACGACATGTCAGTAATCGTTGGCAGGTCCTTCAGTCCGGACCAAATGTCAGTTTTCGCTCCTGACTGCCCTGCATCACCGCCAACGGGTGGTTTTGGAAATCTGATCCTTTTCCTGGCAGCTCCAGTGGCGGTAGAAAATGAAGGAGGAGCTGTTGACGGGTCACGTTCCGCTTGACTTGACAAGTGTCTCACCAGCAGGTCTTTGAACATGTGCAGACTTGTGTTTGCCGGAAAGAGAGATACAACGTAGGCTTTAAACCTAGGATCGAGCACGGTGGCCAAAATGTAGTGCTCTGATTTCAACAGATTGACCACCCGTGAATCCTGGTTAAGCGAATTAAGGGCTCCATCCACAAGTCCCACATGCCTAGTGGAATCGCTCCGGTTTAGCTCCTCCTTCAATCTCTCCAGCTTCTTCTGCAAAAGCCTGATGAGGGGAATGACCTGACTCAGGCTGGCAGTGTCTGAACTGACTTCACGTGTGGCAAGTTCAAAGGGTTGCAGAACCTTGCACAACGTTGAAATCATTCTCCACTGCGCTTGAGTCAGGTGCATTCCCCCTCCTTTGCCTATATCGTAGGCAGATGTATAGGCTTGAATGGCCTTTTGCTGCTCCTCCATCCTCTGAAGCATATAGAGGGTTGAATTCCACCTCGTTACCACCTCTTGCTTCAGATGATGGCAGGGCATGTTCATGAGTGTTTGCTGGCGCTCCAGTCTTCGGCACGTGGTGGCTGAATGCCGAAAGTGGCCTGCAATTCTTCGCGCCACCGACAGCATCTCCTGCACGCCCCTGTCGTTGCATGTGCGACGGCTGTTGTCAGGAGATTCAGGCATGTGTGACGGCTATTGTCAGGAGATCCACACATGTGCGACGGCTATTGTCAGGAGATCCAGGCATGTGTGACGGCTATTGTCAGGAGAACCACGCATGTGTGACGGCTATTGTCAGGAGATCCATGCATGTGCGACGGCTATTGTCAGGAGATCCATGCATGTGTGAAGGCTATTGTCAGGAGATCCAGGCATGTGTGACAGCTATTGTCAGGGGATCCACAAATGTGTGACGGCTATTGTCAGGAAATCCAGGTATGTTTGACGGCTATTGTCAGGAGATCCAGGCATGTGTGACAGCTATTGTCAGGAGATCCAGGCATGTGCGACGGCTATTGTCAGGAGATCCAGGCATGTTTGACGGCTATTGTCAGGAGATCCACGCATGTGTGACGGCTATTGTCAGGAGATGCATGCATGTGCGACGGCTATTGTCAGGAGATGCATGCATGTGCGACGGCTATTGTCAGGAGATCCATGCATGTGTGACAGCTATTGTCAGGGGACCCACACATGTGTGACGGCTATTGTCAGGAAATACAGGTATGTGTGACGGCTATTGTCAGGAGATCCAGGCATGTGTGACGGCTATTGTCAGGAGATCCAGGCATATGTGATGTCTATTGTCAGGAGATCCAGGCATGTGTGACGGCTATTGTCAGGAGATCCAGGCATGTGTGACGGCTATTGTCAGGAGATCCAGGCTTGTGTGAAGGCTATTGTAGGGAGATCCAGGCATATGTGAAGGCTATTGTCAGGAGATCCATGCATGTGTGACGGCTATTGTCAGGAGATACAGGCATGTGTGAAGACTATTGTCATGAGATCCAGGCATGTGCGACGGCTGTTGTCAGGAGATCCAGGCATGTGCGACAGCTATTGTCAGGAGATCCACGCATGTGTGACGGCTATTGTCAGGAGATCCATGCATGTGCGACAGCTATTGTCAGGAGATCCACACATGTGCGACAGCTATTGTCAGGAGATCCAGGCATGTGTGACGGCTATTGTAGGAAGATCCAGGCATATGCGACGGCTATTGTCAGGCGATCCATGCATGTGTGACGGCTATTGCCAGGAGTTCCGTGCATGTGTGATGGCTATTGTCAGGAGATCCAAGTATGTGTGACGGCTATTGTCAGAAGATCCAAGCATGTGTGATGGCTGTTGTCAGGAGATACAGGCATGTGTGACGGCTATTTTCAGGAGATCCACACATGTGCGACAGCTATTGTCAGGAGATCCACACATGTGCGACGGCTATTTTCAGGAGATCCACACATGTGCGACAGCTATTGTCAGGAGATCCACACATGTGTGACTGCTATTGTCAGGAGATCCACACATGTGTGACAGCTATTGTCAGGGGACCCACACATGTGTGACGGCTATTGTCAGGAAATACAGGTATGTGTGACGGCTATTGTCAGGAGATCCAGGCATGTGTGACGGCTATTGTCAGGAGATCCAGGCATATGTGATGTCTATTGTCAGGAGATCCAGGCATGTGTGACGGCTATTGTCAGGAGATCCAGGCTTGTGTGAAGGCTATTGTAGGGAGATCCAGGCATATGTGACGGCTATTGTCAGGAGATCCATGCATGTGTGACGGCTATTGTCAGGAGATACAGGCATGTGTGAAGACTATTGTCATGAGATCCACGCATGTGCGACGGCTGTTGTCAGGAGATCCAGGCATGTGCGACAGCTATTGTCAGGAGATCCACGCATGTGCGACGGCTATTGTCAGGAGATCCATGCATGTGCGACAGCTATTGTCAGGAGATCCACACATGTGCGACAGCTATTTTCAGGAGATCCACACATGTGCGACAGCTATTGTCAGGAGATCCACACATGTGTGACGGCTATTGTCAGGAGATCCACACATGTGTGACAGCTATTGTCAGGAAATACAGGTATGTGTGACGGCTATTGTCAGGAGATCCAGGCATGTGTGACGGCTATTGTCAGGAGATCCAGGCATATGTGATGTCTATTGTCAGGAGATCCAGGCATGTGTGACGGCTATTGTCAGGAGATCCAGGCTTGTGTGAAGGCTATTGTCAGGAGATCCAGGCATGTGTGACGGCTATTGTCAGGAGATCCAGGCATGTGTGACGGCTATTGTCAGGAGATCCAGGCTTGTGTGAAGGCTATTGTCAGGAGATCCAGGCATGTGTGACGGCTATTGTCAGGAGATACAGGCATGTGTGAAGGCTATTGTCATGAGATCCACGCATGTGCGACGGCTGTTGTCAGGAGATTCAGGCATGTGTGACGGCTATTGTCAGGAGATCCACACATGTGCGACGGCTATTGTCAGGAGATCCAGGCATGTGTGACGGCTATTGTCAGGAGAACCACGCATGTGTGACGGCTATTGTCAGGAGATCCATGCATGTGCGACGGCTATTGTCAGGAGATCCATGCATGTGTGAAGGCTATTGTCAGGAGATCCAGGCATGTGTGACAGCTATTGTCAGGGGATCCACACATGTGTGACGGCTATTGTCAGGAAATCCAGGTATGTTTGACGGCTATTGTCAGGAGATCCAGGCATGTGTGACAGCTATTGTCAGGAGATCCATGCATGTGCGACGGCTATTGTCAGGAGATCCAGGCATGTTTGACAGCTATTGTCAGGAGATCCACACATGTGTGACGGCTATTGTCAGGAGATGCATGCATGTGCGACGGCTATTGTCAGGAGATGCATGCATGTGCGACGGCTATTGTCAGGAGATCCATGCATGTGTGACAGCTATTGTCAGGGGACCCACACATGTGTGACGGCTATTGTCAGGAAATACAGGTATGTGTGACGGCTATTGTCAGGAGATCCAGGCATGTGTGACGGCTATTGTCAGGAGATCCAGGCATATGTGATGTCTATTGTCAGGAGATCCAGGCATGTGTGACGGCTATTGTCAGGAGATCCAGGCATGTGTGACGGCTATTGTCAGGAGATCCAGGCTTGTGTGAAGGCTATTGTAGGGAGATCCAGGCATATGTGAAGGCTATTGTCAGGAGATCCATGCATGTGTGACGGCTATTGTCAGGAGATACAGGCATGTGTGAAGACTATTGTCATGAGATCCAGGCATGTGCGACGGCTGTTGTCAGGAGATCCAGGCATGTGCGACAGCTATTGTCAGGAGATCCACGCATGTGTGACGGCTATTGTCAGGAGATCCATGCATGTGCGACAGCTATTGTCAGGAGATCCACACATGTGCGACAGCTATTGTCAGGAGATCCAGGCATGTGTGACGGCTATTGTAGGAAGATCCAGGCATATGCGACGGCTATTGTCAGGCGATCCATGCATGTGTGACGGCTATTGCCAGGAGTTCCGTGCATGTGTGATGGCTATTGTCAGGAGATCCAAGTATGTGTGACGGCTATTGTCAGAAGATCCAAGCATGTGTGATGGCTGTTGTCAGGAGATACAGGCATGTGTGACGGCTATTTTCAGGAGATCCACACATGTGCGACAGCTATTGTCAGGAGATCCACACATGTGCGACGGCTATTTTCAGGAGATCCACACATGTGCGACAGCTATTGTCAGGAGATCCACACATGTGTGACTGCTATTGTCAGGAGATCCACACATGTGTGACAGCTATTGTCAGGGGACCCACACATGTGTGACGGCTATTGTCAGGAAATACAGGTATGTGTGACGGCTATTGTCAGGAGATCCAGGCATGTGTGACGGCTATTGTCAGGAGATCCAGGCATATGTGATGTCTATTGTCAGGAGATCCAGGCATGTGTGACGGCTATTGTCAGGAGATCCAGGCTTGTGTGAAGGCTATTGTAGGGAGATCCAGGCATATGTGACGGCTATTGTCAGGAGATCCATGCATGTGTGACGGCTATTGTCAGGAGATACAGGCATGTGTGAAGACTATTGTCATGAGATCCACGCATGTGCGACGGCTGTTGTCAGGAGATCCAGGCATGTGCGACAGCTATTGTCAGGAGATCCACGCATGTGCGACGGCTATTGTCAGGAGATCCATGCATGTGCGACAGCTATTGTCAGGAGATCCACACATGTGCGACAGCTATTTTCAGGAGATCCACACATGTGCGACAGCTATTGTCAGGAGATCCACACATGTGTGACGGCTATTGTCAGGAGATCCACACATGTGTGACAGCTATTGTCAGGAAATACAGGTATGTGTGACGGCTATTGTCAGGAGATCCAGGCATGTGTGACGGCTATTGTCAGGAGATCCAGGCATATGTGATGTCTATTGTCAGGAGATCCAGGCATGTGTGACGGCTATTGTCAGGAGATCCAGGCTTGTGTGAAGGCTATTGTCAGGAGATCCAGGCATGTGTGACGGCTATTGTCAGGAGATCCAGGCATGTGTGACGGCTATTGTCAGGAGATCCAGGCTTGTGTGAAGGCTATTGTCAGGAGATCCAGGCATGTGTGACGGCTATTGTCAGGAGATACAGGCATGTGTGAAGGCTATTGTCATGAGATCCACGCATGTGCGACGGCTGTTGTCAGGAGATCCAGGCATGTGCGACAGCTATTGTCAGGAGATCCACGCATGTGCGACGGCTATTGTCAGGAGATCCATGCATGTGCGACAGCTATTGTGAGGAGATCCACACATGTGCGACAGCTATTGTCAGGAGATCCAGGCATGTGTGACGGCTATTGTAGGGAGATCCAGGCATATACGACGGCTATTGTCAGGCGATCCATGCATGTGTGACGGCTATTGCCAGGAGTTCCGTGCATGTGTGACGGCTATTGTCAGGAGATCCAAGTATGTGTGACGGCTATTGTCAGAAGATCCAAGCATGTGTGATGGCTGTTGTCAGGAGATACAGGCATGTGTGACGGCTATTTTCAGGAGATCCACACATGTGCGACAGCTATTGTCAGGAGATCCACACATGTGCGACGGCTATTTTCAGGAGATCCACACATGTGCGACAGCTATTGTCAGGAGATCCACACATGTGCGACAACTATTGTCAGGAGATCCACACATGTGCGATGGCTATTGTCAGGAGATCCACACATGTGCCACGGCTATTGTCAGGAGATCCACACATGTGCGACGGCTATTGTCAGGAGATCCACACATGTGCGACGGCTATTGTCAGGAGATCCACACATGTGCGACGGCTATTTTCTGGAGATCCGCACATGTGCGACAGCTATTGTAAGGAGATCCACACATGTGCGACGGCTATTGTCAGGAGATCCGCACATGTGTGACGGCTATTGTCAGGAGATCCACACATGTGTGACGGCTATTTTCAGGAGATCCGCACATGTGTGACAGCTATTGTAAGGAGATCCACACATGTGCGACGGCTATTGTCAGGAGATCCACACATGTGCGACGGTTATTGTCAGGAGATCCACACATGTGCGACGGCTATTGTCAGGAGATCCACACATGTGCGACGGCTATTGTCAGGAGATCCACACATGTGCGACGGCTATTGTCAGGAGATCCACACATGTGCGACGGCTATTGTCAGGAGATCCACACATGTGCGACGGCTATTGTCAGAAGATCCAAGCATGTGTGATGGCTGTTGTCAGGAGATACAGGCATGTGTGACGGCTATTTTCAGGAGATCCACACATGTGCGACAGCTATTGTCAGGAAATCCACACATGTGCGACGGCTATTTTCAGGAGATCCACACATGTGCGACAGCTGTTGTCAGGAGATCCACACATGTGCGACAGCTATTGTCAGGAGATCCACACATGTGAGACAGCTATTGTCAGGAGATCCACACATGTGCGACGGCTATTGTCAGGAGATCCACACATGTGCGACGGCTATTGTCAGGAGATCCACACATGTGCGACGGCTATTTTCAGGAGATCCACACATGTGCGACGGTTATTGTCAGGAGATCCACACATGTGCGACGGCTATTGTCAGGAGATCCACACATGTGCGACGGCTATTGTCAGGAGATCCACACATGTGCGACGGCTATTTTCAGGAGATCCGCACATGTGTGACGGCTATTGTCAGGAGATCCACACATGTGTGACGGCTATTGTCAGGAGATCCACACATGTGCGACGGCTATTTTCAGGAGATCCGCACATGTGTGACGGCTATTGTCAGGAGATCCACACATGTGCGACGGTTATTGTCAGGAGATCCACACATGTGCGACGGCTATTTTCAGGAGATCCACACATGTGCGACGGTTATTGTCAGGAGATCCACACATGTGCGACGGCTATTTTCAGGAGATCCACACATGTGCGACGGTTATTGTCAGGAGATCCACACATGTGCGACGGCTATTGTCAGGAGATCCACACATGTGCGACGGCTATTTTCAGGGATTCCACACATGTGCGACGGTTATTGTCAGGAGATCCACACATGTGCGACGGCTATTTTCAGGAAATCCACACATGTGCGACGGCTATTTTCAGGAGATCCACACATGTGCGACGGCTATTGTCAGGAGATCCACACATGTGCGACGGCTATTGTCAGGAGATCCACACATGTGCGACGGCTATTTTCAGGAGATCCGCACATGTGTGACGGCTATTGTCAGGAGATCCACCCATTGTGACGGCTATTGTCAGGAGATCCACACATGTGCGACGGCTATTTTCAGGAGATCCGCACATGTGTGACGGCTATTGTCAGGAGATCCACACATGTGTGACGGCTATTGTCAGGAGATCCACACATGTGCGACGGCTATTTTCAGGAGATCCGCACATGTGTGACGGCTATTGTCAGGAGATCCACACATGTGCGACGGTTATTGTCAGGAGATCCACACATGTGCGACGGCTATTTTCAGGAGATCCACACATGTGCGACGGTTATTGTCAGGAGATCCACACATGTGCGACGGCTATTTTCAGGAGATCCACACATGTGCGACGGTTATTGTCAGGAGATCCACACATGTGCGACGGCTATTGTCAGGAGATCCACACATGTGCGACGGCTATTTTCAGGGATTCCACACATGTGCGACGGTTATTGTCAGGAGATCCACACATGTGCGACGGCTATTTTCAGGAAATCCACACATGTGCGACGGCTATTTTCAGGAGATCCACACATGTGCGACGGTTATTGTCAGGAGATCCACACATGTGCGACGGCTATTTTCAGGAGATCCACACATGTGCGACGGCTATTGTCAGGAGATCCACACATGTGTGACGGCTATTGTCAGGAGGGTTACTTTGGAATCCTCCC